>NC_050447.1:60821226-61519139 GCF_903995425.1 Onychomys torridus
GAGTAGAAAATTTCTTAATAAAGAAAAATGAAAAAGAAAATACTCAGAAGAACCAATTTAAAAGGCAGAATGATTTATTTCAGTTCATGAATGCAGGTTCTACTCCATGGCCAGACTGACCTATTGTTTTGGGCTTGAAGTGAAGCAGAATATTATGGCAATGGAAGCCAATAAAAGAGGCTTTTCAACTTACGATATCCATGAAGCTAGTGAGAACAAGAAGGTGTCAATACTGTGGGATATATATATATATATATATATATATATATATATCCTTCAAATTGCTATCTCCAGAGACCCACTTCCTCCAAGTAGGCTCCTCCTACCACAGTTTTATCACCTCCCAAGGGCCCATTCACATTTTAAATCCATCAATGAATTAAACCACTGATAGTTCAAAGCCTCTTTCTAAAATGTCTTCACAGATACATTCAGAGGGTTTCTCTGACAATCTCCTAATGTATTAAAAATTAGGCAAATTAAAGATCAGATTTATCCTTTACACTAAGAATGAGTAATTCTCCAGGCAGTGCTGGTGGACTCCTTCAATCTCAGCACTCGGGAGTCAGAAGCAGGCAGATCTTTGAGTTCGAGGCCTGCCTGATCTACAGAGTGAGCTCCAGGGCAGATAGGGCTACACAGAGATAACATGTCTCGAAAAAACCAAAAGAATAAAAAAGAAAAGAGAAAGAATGAGTAACTCTCAAAGAGATGGCTCAGAATTGAGGATTCCCAATTGTCCTCCAGAAGCAAACAGCAGACTTTAGAGGACTGACAAGACGAAGGGAAAAGGCTTCAGAGAACAAAATGTTTGAATGGAAGCAGATGTCTGCTAATCCTGTAGATGCCTCTGGTGCTGTCGCTGGGGTGAAAAAGTCAAGAGTTCCTTCAGTTATCAACCTGAGCCCTTCAGGGCAGAAGGAGAAAGCATTCTTTTGCCTTCATAATCCTATCTGCTGCTTTCAGCCAAGCAGGGGGAGAGCAAAGAGCTTTTGCTTTGTCTGCTTCTCTCTTGCCTTCTGCCAGTGGTTTGGATTGGTATTTTCTCTCCTTGACACTACTCTGTGGAAATTTCTCTAACTGCAGCACATGGTCCAACAGCTCTGCTGGGAGGACTAGACCTCAACCTGTGCTTCAGCCTGCTGAGTCCCTGAGCCCTAGGACAGAAAGAGCTGCCTCCCATTTCACCGTTCTGAGGAATCTATATCCCAGGAGTCTCCCTCTACTACATCAGCATAGAAACCCAAGTTCTTTCCACACTTTTTTCCTGTGTTTCCATTGTGAAAGAAAATGACCCTTTAGCTAAAACTGTAGACCCTGTAGTGCCAGAAAAAACAACATCTGGAGCCTTAGCCAGAAGCAATGCAAGCCTAAGCAGGCTGGGGTGTCCAGTGGGTATCAACCTATTCGATCTAGCATGTGGCACAGCAAGTTGCCATCAACAACATATGTTTACATGCTAATGAAAGTCAGGCTCATTTAGAATAAATCTGCATCCGTCAAAGTCCTGCAGAATTATGATAGGAAATTGGCTCACACACCAATACACGCTGGCAGGACCAAACTGCAGGGCAGGACAGCAGACTGGAGAAGAGCCTTATTCCAGGTGAAGTTCACAGGTCATCTGCTGACAGGATTCCTTCCTGCTCAAGAAGTGTTTCTTCTACTTGGGCCTTCAATGGATTGGATGGGACCAACCTACATAGGGAAGGCATTCTGCATTCCTCAAATCCATAAGCTTAGATTTAACCTAAAAATTACTCAAAGAAGGCAGGCAATGGAGGCACACACCGTTAACACCAGCACTCAGAGGGCAGATGTAGGCAGATCTCTGTGAGTTTGAGGCTAGCCTGGTCTACAGAACAAAGTCCAGAGCAGCTAAGGTTACATGGAAAAGCTGTCTCGAAAAACAAAACAAAACAAAACAAAAAAAGAAGAAGAAGAAAAGAAAAGACTCAAAGTATATTTAGACTAAAGCATGACCAAATACCTGGTCCCTGTGGCTCAGCCAAGCTGACCACCTGATACATTCTTCAAGTAAGTTAGTGGCAGGGAAGACGGTAGGAGACAGAAAAGGACCTAAGAGACAAACAGAATACCTGTTACAGGTGAATGTTGTTAACAAACCAAATTTTTTAAAGTCAGCTACAAAAAGATATCAGATAACTAAGAAAAGGGGGATAATTAAGACAGAGGAGGAAGGCACTTTGGGTCAGGGAGAAACCTGGTACCAAGGAAACTCCTAGGAATCCACAAGGATGACCCCAGCTTAGTAGTGGAGAGGGTAACTGAACTGGTCATCTCCTATAGATCAGTGACTACCCTAATTGTCATCTGAGAGCCTTCATCCAGTTACTGATGGAAACATGCAGAGACCCACAGCCAAGCACTAGGTTAAGCTCGAGGAATCCCATTTAAGAAAGGGAGGAAGGACTGTACGGGCCAGGGAGCTCAAGGTCATCACAAGGGAACCCACAGAAACAACTAACCTGAGCTCGCTCACAGACTCTGGACTGGCAGTTAGGGAGCCTACATGGGACCAACCTAGACCCTCTACATAAGTGTGACAGGTGTGTAGCTTCATCTACTTGTGGGACTCTTAGTGGTGGAAACAGGGCCTGTCCCTAATGCTTCGGCTGGCTTCCAGAAACCTATTCCTCATACTGGGTTTCCTTGCCCAGCCTCAGTACAAAGGGAGGAGCTTAGTCCTACGTCAACTTTGATGTGCCACACTTTGTTGACATCCATGGGAGGTCTGCCCCTTTCTGCACAGAAACAGAGGAAGAGTGAATGGGGATAGGGGTGGGCAGAGGGGAGGAGAGGTGTGGGTGGGGAAGAGGAGGAGAAAGGGGAGGGGAAACTGTGGTCAGATGTAAAATAAATGAAAAAGTTAAGGTAATAAAAAGAAAAAAAGACAGAGGGATATCAGATAAAATAAAAAAGGAGCTGGAGAGATAGCTCAGTTTATAAAGTGCATGCTGTACAAGCACAAAGCCAAGAGTTCGATCCTTCAGAAACCACGTTAAAATAAATGAGTAAAGCAGCCTACCATGATGGTATAGTGTATGCTTGCCTTCCCAGCACCAGAGAGGTGAATCGGTGGAGCTTGCTGACCAGCCATCCATCCTAGCTTACTTAGAGAGTTCCAGACCCAAAAGAAATCCTGTCTTAGAATTTAAAAATTTAAAATAAAAAAAAAGCGTACCATACTTGAAGAATGATACTTGGCACATATATGTATACCTGCACCCACATGAAAATATACCCAGAAGATGAGATCCAAAAGCATCCTTGGTTATGCAGACTACATTACTGGCATTGTGAAAGGAAAAAAAAAAAAAACAGCCATATTATTTAAGGATGCAGTTAAGTATGGGTGGGTGAAATGGCTTTTAATGAGAACTGCAGTTAATTAATTCTGAAAGAAAATGAAGCAAGCATCAGAAGCTGGTGTTTGTTTAAATGATAGTATGCTACACTCCTCTCTATTTTAGATCATTTGTAATGCTATTTGGACACTGTGCAGACATGGTATAAATTGTGGCTGGGATGTGCCATGCTGAGGATATATTTACCTGCAAATCTATCATAATTTTTAAAATATCTACATGGATTCTCTCAGTGTTTTCCCCCCTTCTCAAATTCATGATTGCAAAAATAGTAAAACTGCTTCCTATCCCTCACCACATAAAAGCAATCGGATTTGGAATTATGTTAATTTCGTTTACCCAAGTTCTAGGGAGAACATTTGCAAATCCCCGCTGTGCGAGTATTTCTAAATATTAGCAAAACATCAGGTGGCAGGGAAATTCACGCAAGGGTTTTGAAAGTGTGTTAATGGTAGGCTTGAGCACAACTGGAGAGTGTGGTCAAAAGATGTTTCAGTACTATTTTTATCTTAGTTCATATTTTATTCAGAACTCAAAGAAAGATAGCAATAGCATGTAATTTCCAGGATTCTTCACACTGTCTCTGAATGCACTATTATTTGGCAGTTCTTAAAGGGTAAATAGCTATTTCACATTTTTCAATAGTGCTGTGAATTTAGTAAATGTGTGGTAGAATAATCGTGTGATGCTCTTTTTAATACTTTTTATTTCTAATTTTGTATATGTGTGCATGTACACATGTGGGTATATGCATGTGAGTGCAGGTGCCGCTGGAGGCCGGAGGTGTCAGAAACAATGGAGCTGGAGTTACAAGCAGTTATGAACCACCCAATCTGGGTGTGGATATCCAAACTCCACTCCTCTGCATGGGCAGCATACATTCTTAACATCTGAACCATCTCTCCAGCCCCTATACAATGTTTTTTTCTTTCTTTTTCCTTTTATTTTGTTTGTATGTATGCGAGAGTACATATATATGTGTTAGAGAGTGTTCATATGTGTGAGTGCACACGTGCAGAAGCAACCACTTACAGGCCAGCAGACAGGCATTGGTAACCAGTCCTCACCTTGCACCTTGTTTGAGACAGGGTCACTTCAGTGCTTCCTAAGCCAGGCTGGTAGCTGCAAAGCCTTAGGAGACTCTGGTTTCTCCTCCCATTTCCTGCAGTGGTTGCACTGCAGTTATGGACACAAGCTACTGCACCCAGGTTTTTATGTGGCTTTGGAGGATCTGAACTCACATCATTAGGCTCGCACGGTAAATGTTTTTACCCTGGGAACCACCTCCTCAGCTCCATGTTATGTATTTTCCAAAGAGCACACACACTGTAAGGTTTATAATAAAGAACGTACAGGTTTCCCACAAATCTCACACTCATGTGCAGGTCTGGAAATGTTTCCTAATGAAGCTGAAAGAGAAGTGAAAGAGCTTTTCCTTGTTTAAAACGAAAGTCTTTGCCTCATAATAAATGTTTACACTAAAATTCAGTAAAGTTTCTCTTGAAATAAATGATAGATAAATAGGTAGATGATATGGATAGATAGATAGATAGACAGACAGATGATGCATAAATAGATAATAAATAAGTACATGATTGTAAATGATGGAAAGATGGATAAATGGTAGGTAACTGATAGATAAATTATAAATAATTGATAGATGGGTGATTAATGGTAGCTAAATAGGTAAGTGATAAGCGAATGATAGATTAGATGATAGATAGATAGATAGATAGATAGATAGATAGATAGATAGATATAGAGAGATAGAAAGGAAAGCCAAATTTTACAATGTAATTTTTTTCTAATCCCCTATGTCTGGGCCTAGATGAATTGGAAAGGAAATGAGAATTCAGCTAATCTTTTCCAATCATTCACATATAAAATGTTATAATTAAAATATGTGAGACCAAAAGATCCTGAAAAATGGGAACCTTTTGCACTATTGTCTTGGAACTAGGGATCGAAGCTAACCTTTCATCTATAGCCATGTCTGACCCTAGACCATCTATTTTCAGTAATCCTAGTAAATACAAACATGTACATTGTTATATAAGCATCTCACAGTTGGGCTGAGGAGACAGGTCAGTTGTTAAAGAGCTTGCCACACAAGCATAAGACCTGAGTTCAATCCCCAGCACTTACACTAAAAGGTAGGTACGATGACACGTTTGTAATCCAGCACTAGGAAAATGGTGACAGGCAGATCTCTAGCACTTCCTAGCTAGCCATTCTAGCCTAACTGGGTAAGCCCGATTTTCCAGTTAAAGAACTTATCTCAAAGTGGACAGTTCCTGAAGAACAACATCCAGAACTGACCTCTGGCCTCCAGATACATGTGTGTGCATGTGTACACACACACACACACATACACACACACACACACACACACACACACACACACACACCTCAGAGTTGAATTTTCTTGAATTTTCTATCTGCAGCTAGGTCTGCTAGCACAGGCCTATGGTCTCAGTTAGTTGAAATTCAGAAGAACGAGGATTGTAGTTTCAAGACCCGAGTGGGCTACAGAATCAGATCAAGGTCAGTTTAGGAGCTTAACAATAACCTGTCTCAAAATAAAAAGAAAACAAATGCTGGACATGGTAGCACACCCCTTTAATCCCAGCACTCTAGAGGCAGAGGCAGATAGATCTCTGAATTCAAGGCCAGCCTGGTCTATAGAACATGTTCTAGAACAGCCAGGGCTACACAGAGAAACCCTGTCTAGAAAAGTCAAAGAAAAATACATAGCTCAGCAGTAGACTATCTCCCAAGTCCCCACATGGTGGTTCAGGACTGTAACCCAGCACTTGGGAGGTAGAGAGCAAGGAATCAGTTTAAGGTCACTCATATCTACAGAGCAAGTTCTGGGCCAGCCTGGACTACACAAGACCCTTTCTCAGCAAACCAAAACCAATATTAAACAAAAAACAACAGAAGGAAAAAAAAATTGCCTTGTGATTATGTCTTCCACTACATGGATTTCCAAATTTTTGACTGAAAAAAAAAATCATCAGGCTGATTTGCATAAGAGGCTAAATGTTTAATACTCAACTGCAAAAGTTGTTGAATTAACAGAAAATATTTTGTGTAATCCATTGCCTCAGGCAGTGAACAAATTACACTTTCCTTGCTTTCTTTAAACCGACTAAAGGCTGAATGGCATAAATAAACTATATCATACACATTGTTTTTTCAACCAAATTCAAGGATAGCTCACTATTCCAGTGTCAAATTCCTATGTTGGGGTTAAAAAGATGACTCAGCAGCTAATAGCACCTGCTGCCCTTGCAGAAGACCAGAGCTTGGTTCCCAGTATCCACATCAGCCTCCCCATAACCACAGGAAATTAACATCATCTTCTGACCTTCACATGGGTATCTGCACACACATGGCAGACACTCACACAGACACACATAGATGGAAATTTTAAAAACGAATCTTTAAAACTCCCATATCTGTGAAAAGGCAGTCCACCTTGACATGCAATCAAGAAGATAAAAAGTAGGCACATTGTCCACAGGCTGATAAGGTTTCCATGGAGTCACATTTCTGTCATGCAATGAGCTACCCTTCCCAGTGCACCACAATGCCATACACAGGTCATTCAAAGCTGCATACATTATTAACATTCAACATGAATCATTGGGTACATTAAGTAGATTTTGAGTGATCATTATCTAACTAGCAAGAGGCATCCATCCTTTAGCTGACCTGGGAGGGTCATATAAAGAGTAGTTAAATATAATGACAGGAAACATTCTAAATGAAAGCCAGCAAGACCCATGTTTCTCAGTGGTCCCCAGAGACATGAACCAATGTTCCCTGCTCTCTGCATGAGGTCTCCTCCCTTCTGGGGAGAAGGGTGTACCATAGAGAATGTGAACATGTTACAGCCCTCAGACAGCCTATGAATCACAACTATGCCCCTGCGCGTATTCCATAAATTTCTAGTAAATAAAAATAAAATGTAAAGTCTTACTCACATTTTTATGGACTCTAAAGAGGTTTCTTTTTTATGGTTTTGCTCTCAGCAGCATGCGTATTTGGGGGGGAGGGGGAAGCACACGTAAAAGACAAAAGATGAATAGCTCTCAGGGAGATCAAGGCCTTCTGATTAGCTCTCCTCAAGCGGGCATTCACTCATCACTCATCTAAAACACCTTATAATAGTCTGATTGAATGGGAGGGTGATTTTTATGACGTGAGTCAAATGGAAATTAGGAGGATTTTTGAAACTCTACCATATGGCCCTATTGATGACTTCTCCCTACAAATTTTTCATGTGGTCATGATCTACATTTAAATAAGAGGCTACAAGGGAGGAAAGCTAGGATTTTCATACCCAGCACCCTCAGGCCTCCCCTGAGGACAATAAAAATCAGGTATTCTAAAGTCAAGGAAGGAACTGAAGCAAGTGGGAAATTAACAGCCATGAAAAAATACTTCCAAAACACAGGACCCCAGCAAGTATCTTCCTTCACAATGCTTTTCACCAAGACGGGCAGCGCAGATTCCTGATAAAGTTGCAACCAATTTTGCTGCAAGATTTCCTGAAAGAAGGTTTGCAAGGCAGTGAGCACAGACCAACATAAAAAGGGCATTTAATTGAGGCCACGATGCCTTCCAGAACATTCCTACTGATAAGAAGTATGTGGTGAAACTTTACTTAATCATCTTGGTCATCACTTTTGCATTAAAAAAGAAAAACATGATTTTTAACTATAACAGGAACTTGTTTTTTATTGTTAAAACATATTGAAAATTCACAAAAAATATGAAAAATAATATAATACTCTTTTATAACTCCAAGATGCAGCGATAATAGCTGTTAAGTGAACATTAGCATTTTGAGATCCTCTACTCTGATTTTAATTTTTAAGTATGTATGTATATTCTAATATATTCAAGATTGTGCTGCTTATAAGTTGAGCATCCTTCTGTTTCCTTAATTTTACAGACTTCACATTTTCTAGTGCTACTAAAGACTCTGGAAAATTCCTTTTAAAATCCTAAAACCATATACTTATCCACAATGCAATTTATCTAATGCCTCCCTTTAATAATTAGTTATACTTTTAATTTTCCTTCTTCACTGCCAAAATGAGAAGAACAAATACTATACATTTTCTGTGAGGGAAAAAAATGACAAGAAGCATATCAATTAAAAGTGTGTGTATTGTTTCTTAAAGTGAAAGGCTTACTATTAGAAGCTGGTGATCAGAGAGCAAAACACTGGACCTTTGGTTTCCAATGTTGTTTCAGTTACTCTTAAGGAAGGAAAAATCATGCACAGTAATAAAAGTGTCCTGTGTACTGAGGAACATCTGATAATTTTAACATATCACACAGGCAAGCTTTTCCCTGAACCACTGGTCACTTGCATTGAATTGACAAAAGTAAATGGTCTTCTGCGGGGGAAGCAGAAAAAAAAGTAAACACCATGTATGTAACTGAGGTCACCCCAGAGTTTCTAGAATAATCCTGCAATTCCCTCAATATATGGTGCTCAGCTTTGTGCCATTGAAACTAAATACCTGGGTTAGACAAATCAGAAAGAAGAAAGTGTTATGTGAGAGATTGGCATCAGAGATTTCAGCCCATGGTAAGTTGATGTCATTGCTTTTGGTCCTATGTTGAAGCAGAACATCATGATGCAGTGTAAGGCACAGTAGGTTGTTCAGCTATGGAATCCAAGAGCAAAGTCAGAGAAAGGCAGGAATAATGGTCTCAATATCCCCTTTAAGAATATGCTCGCTGTTTAGTTCTATAGCCCATTTCTTAATTGGACTGTTGGGTATTTTGATGTCTAATTCCTTGAGTTCTTTATATATTCTGGATATCATCCCTCTGTCAGATGTGGGGTTGATGAAGACCCTTTCCCATTCTGTAGGCACTTTGTCTTGTTGACTGTGTCCTTTGCTCTACAAAAGCTTCTCAGTTTCAACAGGTCCCATTGTTTGATTGTTTCTCTCAGTGTCTGTGCTACTGGTGTTGTATTTAGGAAGTGATCTCCTATGCCAATGCATTCAAGACTACTTCCTACTTTCTCTTCTATCAAGTTCAGAGTAATTTGATTTATGTTGAGGTCTTTGATCCACTTGGACTTAAGTTTTATGCACGGTGACAGATATGGATCTATTTGCAACCTTCTATACATTGACATCCAGTTATGCCAGCACCATTTGTTGAAGATGCTTTCTTTTTTTCCATTTTACTATACCACTCTTGGGCATATACCCAAGGAATGTTCAATCATACCACAAGGGCACTTGCTCATCTATGTTCATATCAGCATTGTTTGTAATAGCCAGAACCTGGAAACAACCTAGATGCCCTTCAACTTAAGAATGGATAAATAAAATGTGGTACATATACACAATGGAGTACTACTCAGCAAAGAAAAACAATGACATCATGAGGTTTGCAGGCAAATGGATGGATCTAGAAAAAAATCATCCTGAGTGAGGTAACTCAGACTCAGAAAGACAAACATGTTATGTAGTCACTCATAGGAGGATAATAGATGTAAAACAAAGATGACTAAACTGCTACTCACAACTCTAGGGAGGCTACCTAGAAAACAGGACCGTAAAAAAAGACAGGGATTGCCCAATGACAGAGAAATGGATGAGATCTACATGAACAACCTGGACGTGAGTGGGGGTAATGAAGGGCAAGATTTGAGGAAAAGAGAGCTTAGGGGAGCAAGAGATCCCAGCTGGATCAAGAACAGAGAGGGAGAACAAGAAATAAGAGACCATGATAAATGAAGACCACATGAGAATAGGAAGAAGCAAAGTGCTAGAGAGGTCCCCAGAAATCCACTAAGATACCTCCACTGTAGACTACTGGCAGTGGTCGAGAGAAAGCCCGAACTGATCTAGTCTGGTGATTGGATGGCCAAACACCCTAACTGTCGTGCTAAAACTCTCATGACTGAGGGAAGCAGATGCAAAGATCCATTGCCAGGCCCCAGGTGGAGCTCAGGGAGTCCAATTGGCAAGAAAGAGGAGGGACTGTATGAGCAAGAATTGTTGAGACCAAGATTGGAAAAAGCACAGGGACAAATAGCCAAACTAATGGAAACACATGAACTATGAACCAATTGCTGAGGAGACCCCAACTGGATCAGGCCCTCTGGATAAGTGAGACAGTTGATTAGCTTGAACTGTTTGGGAGGCCCCTAGGCAGTGGGACCTGAACTTGTCCTTAGTGCATGAGCTGGCTATTTGGAACCTGGGGCTTATGCAGGGACACATCACTCAGCCTGGAAGGAGGGGACTGGACTTGCCTGGACTGAATCTACCAGGTTGAGCTGAATCCCCAGGGGAGTCTTTGCCCTGGAGGAGATGGGAATGGGGAGAGCGGGCTGGGGGGAAGCCAGAGGGGGAGCAGGAGGGGGGAGGACAGGGGAATACATGGCTGATAGGTAAAATTAAATTAATTAAAAAAAATAAAAAGAGAAAAAAATAATATGCTCCCACTGGCCTAACTCCCTCCCTCCAGGCCCTACCTCCAAAGATTCAACCAATCCCCAACAGCTCCATCCTGGAACTTCTTTGAAGGACACTTAATATTCTAACTACATCACAGAATGATGAGGTCATTCCACACTGGAAGGTTATTATCGTTGTATATGTCAGGCACTATGATGTAGGACTTGCCTCTCTCCATCATTCTTGCTTTGTGTCTAAATCTGTGTTCAAACTCCTTATCTGCTAAGGGCTCTTCTGTAAACCTCAGAGAGATCCTGTGAGCTGCAGTCATGAGGCAGGTGATTGGCCTACACAGTGCTAGGCAAATAAAAGTTCTCAATAAATTGCATATTGATAGCAATATGTTACCACAATATATACCACACAAAAGAGACTGCAGATATTGTAATACTGTAGCTATTTGTGATGTGATTGCTATTAATAGCAAAATTATTATAAGAATATTATTAAATGTGCTTGTGGTTAATATACAACCTGCCCTCCATATCTATGAATTATGTATCTGAAGATTTGATGAATTATTTGTTGAATAATTATTTAAAAAAAAAAACAAAAAGAAAATTACATCAAAACTGAACATATATTGATGTATTTCTTGTCATTATTCTATGAGCAGTAAAATGTAAAAATTGCATTAAGTAAACTAGAAATGGTTTAAAGTATAAGGGAGGATTGTGCATATTATATACAAAATTTTACCAATTTATATATGAGTTTTGAACATCCACGGATTTTATTATCCAAGTGTAATCCTAGAGCCAAATCACATGAAGATACCAGGAAAGGACTGTATTATAGATATTAACACTACCCTATATTATTTAATATTCTAAAGACCAGTGATTCTCAACCTTCCTAATGCTGTGACCTTTTAATAGAGTTCCTCATTTGTGGTGAACCCTAGCTATAAAATTGTTTTCATTGCTACATCATAACTGTAGTTTTGCTGCACTATGAATTGTATTGTAAATATTCCCATGGTCTTAAGAGACCCCTGTGAAAGGGACATTTGACCCTCCAAAGGGGTCATGATCTACAGGTTGAGAACCTATGCTATAGCTGGTATTACAGACCTTAACAACACATTATAGTATTTCATATGCTGTTACTTGTATTATCGACAGCTCTGTTCTTAGTGTTGTGCAGAGGAAAAGAGACTTCTAGAGACTTGAGTATACCTGTATATTTTCATATTTATGCATATGAGTATACACACACACACACACACACACACACACACATATGAATGTACTGTTGTCAGTGTGTCTAAATTAGATTCTGTGGGGTAAAACTAGCTTAGAAAGACCACAAGAGAGATGATGACTTCAGAAAAGTATCAAGTTTCATGTTCCTGCCTACCAAAGGACAGCAAATAGAGGAAACATAGAGTGAGATTGTTTTAATCCTAAAGGGTTTGAGAGTTAAGTACTACAACTGATGTTTTAGAGAAAGTGGGAACTAGGATGGGGAAGAATCCTCGGAGGGAAACCGGAAGTGATTTGCAGTGGGAGGAGATATGCCAGCTCAGGAAGGAGAAGAGCTTTGGGACTCTTGGCAAGAACTTGGCCTTTGGGGATATTTCATCACACTGTGAAACCCAAGACTAATAAAATCAACCTTGGATCAGGGGGTGGAGCCAGGAAGACCGACAGAGGTGCACAGGAAGGAGTAGGAAGGACTAGGATTTTCAAGGGTTTTTTTTTATTTGGGAAGGCTGGAGAGGTGCTCTCTTGCTGGGTCTCCAGCCAAAAAGGAAGGTCAGCTGGTTGCTTCTCTGCCTCTCTGATCTAGCCGATTCTCATCCCAATATCTGACTCTCGAATTGGCGTTGGTAAATAGAATGATAGAGACTTAATTAAAAACTCCGTTTGGCGGGAACCACAGGGCCAATTCCAGCAGGACCAGGAATCTTACCAGGCAGCAGCCTGAGCAGCAGGGCACTGACAGCAGGGGCACGGGGTGCAGCCAATAGTTAAAACAGCAATAGATTCAGGTGCAGCCAATAAGCCCATGAAAAAACAACACTGGTCTAGCACCACAAAAAGCAGCTCTAGAATCGAGTGTCCCGCAATGCTTTCCACCACTACAGCTTTTAGCTTGAGCCTCACCCTGTCCATCTGCAGAGGGAAGGTCAGACTATCTTCCTTACCAAACTCTGGTCAGCAGGAAACAGCACCTGCTACTGGGCCGAGCAAGATTCAGTGAATTTACTATTATTAGAAATTAATTTTATACTTTACAGAAGTGGAAAGGTTGAGCAAATAAAATCAAAGTGAGAAATTTAAAATGTGAACTTATTAGAAAAGCATCTGAATGTAGGGGAACTTGTATCATATGATTTCACCCCCTCCGACCAAGGACTGGTCCTTGTGAAGGAACAGCTTCATCCCATTATCTTGAAGTGAATTTTTTAAACTCCTGTAAAAGAAAAATAAAACACTGCTTGCATTGGAGCTTTATAATAAATCTAAATGCTTTGCTAATTGCCTGTCACCACTACAAATAGTATGTGCTTTTCAGGGAGCTTTTTAGAAAGGCCTTGGAAATAAATCAGAATTTTTAATTCATTTGAAGACACACTAAGGAAGAAGGGAGCTCTAGGATAACAGAATAATCTTGAACACTGTCTAAGGGGGGCTACTGTGCACTGGGGGGTGGGGGGCTTAGTCAAAGCCAACTAGGAATAATCGCCTATACAATATAAATGCTGATTGCTTATGCATTATTTTCTTTCAAATTTAAACTACCATGACAAAGCCACACTTTAACAATGGTACTACTTTTTAAAAATCATGTATTAGGATATGTATGTATGTATTTCCATGTGTGAGGGTTTGAGTGTACTCGTGGAAGTCAGAGAAAAGCTTCAATTGTCTAAGCTTGTCTTAAACCTTGTTCTTGAGACAGTATCTCCTGTTTAGCAAAATGTGATGCCAGGCTGGCAGGACCCAGGATTCTGTTCTCTCTGCCTCTCATCTCACCATAGGAGCACAGGTATTACAGGTGCCCACTCCCACACCCAGCTTTATAGAGACTCTGGGGAGGATCTAAGGTCCTCATGTTTGCACAGCAGACCATCCCCTAAACTCTTAAAGTGCTACTCTTGAGTTTAACCTTCAGTATCCCCATAGGATTGTGGGATTGTGGGTCCTCAGCCCCCTAGCCAGGGCAGGGAGATCCCTGGAGTTGATTTTCATATAACTGACTGCTTTAGTTACTCAACTGCCATGTGTGGTTGTCAACATTTCTTATTTTTAGAAAGTAAAATTTTATACAAGATCGAATTATATCTCTTCTAGCATAGTAATCTTCAAAACTACTTCTTAAACTGTAGCAACTCACTAACAGTAACCACAAGCCCTACAAAAGTATTCTGCCAGAATGTATTTGCTCTATCAGTACACTGCTGACTTCCTCAAAGATAACTATGTTCAAATAAAGTGTTTAAATTTTAATTGCAGAATTTTAATTCATAGCTGATGGCAATTATCAGAGTAAAGTAACTGCAATAGAATCACCTTAAGAATTCAGTAAGAAAAATGTCAAACAGAGGTATAAATTTTGGGTGGAATAAAAAAAAAAAAGCACACACACAGCAAACAATTAAGAAATGGATCACCAAAGAAGAGAGGATTTTCAAGACACAAAAAGTACTCTGTATGAAATGACAATGAATGGCTCTATCTCATTGTGCACCTGCACATACACACACACACACACACACACACACACACACACACACACACACACACACAAATGTAAGCATGGAAAATAAATCCACTTAATTAAGCAAACAAATATGGAAAATTATTAATGGATAGTTTTAAATTTCATTGACAAACAAACCAGGATGTTTTATTCCTTACAAGCAGGAAAATCTTGCATGTGTTGGTCTGAGCAGTCTGAGGTGAAGACCTCTGCTCTGCACATCCAGCTGCTGAGAGACAGTCTTCAAGATCAGCTCCCTTGCTCCCCTCAAAAGTTGTCCCCAGAGCTACAGGTCCAGCACCTACAGGATCCCCCTCTGGACGCTTCTCATGGCTAGCCAGACACCCACATAGTCCATTCCTTTGATGGCTTCAAGAGCCCTCTAGGGCAATGAGACCTCATTTATATGAAAAGTCACCACAGAGCAATCTCCAAGACAACCAACACACACATGGCATCTCTTCGCTGGCCACAGAAAATGTGAATGCTATTTTAAATTCTGTCAAAAAAAAAAAAAAAAACCACTGCCTTTGTGGGGACTAGAAAGAGGTATATTGCAGGTATGTTTCTCCATCCACTTGTCACAATTCTCTTTTATTTGTGAAGCTGAGGTTTTCCTGATAATGTGTCATGGAAGGATTATTTGGTTTGGGATCTTAATTATTTGTAAAAACCATGATGTTATGTGACTTTTCCTAAGAAGATAAGGAAGAAGCATCTGTTCACCCCAGAGAGGACAATACAGGGCATCCACAGAATGAGTCCACTCAAGTCTAGCTTGGCAAGCCAATGAACTTGTTGGGGTTACTACAGGAGCATAAGAGATCAAAGACAGCTAGCTGCATTGTCAACAAACCCACCCACCCCAAAATGGGTCAGAATTCACAAAGTGCCTCCCAGGAGCTCCTGCTCCACGTAGGCAGCCTCACCAGTTGCTCACAAGTGAGCTCTCCCTAGGCATTGTGACCATCTATCTGACCTTGAGGAGCGACCTTATAAATCCTACACAAGGCTTTCTGGGCCTTGTGGATCTATCTCAATAGCTTCCTGAGTCTCATGGTCCTCCTTCTCCCTCTAGAGAGGAATACTTTAATGCAGAGGAGATAGCTGGACTACACGTGTAAATAACAAATGTAAGATAATATGGCTTACTGCTACATTGATTACAAGGCAGTGTTCTGTAATGCCAGTGGGGCATGTAGAACCATCCTACCCTTAAGCTTTATCATTGTCCTTATTTTATGCATGAGGGAAATGAAACGAATGACAAAAATAAAATGGATATTGTCATATTAGGATATGAGAGTGCTAGCAATTTGGGTTTAAATTCCAAGGTCTCCCGCCTGTATGATCTAGTACCCCAGAACCACTTAGTTTTATTTTCAGGACCGGTATCAGGGTCCAGTAACTCTTGTTGTCTAGAAAGAATTATTCTACTTCTTAGATGAAAACTGGGCCTAATAGCTGAAGAATCTCTAAGATAACACAGTTGATAGTCAATCAGTTATTTTAGTCAATGTCGTGACCCCTTGAATCTAGACAATAAAATAACCCACACTTAATTGAGTCCCAAAATTAATTTACCATGTTACAACTGACATTATAAAAATCAAAATTGAGGGGCTAGAGAGATGGCTCAGCAATTAAGAGGATTTCGGTAGCCAGCACTCACTTTTAACTCCAGCTACAGAGATCTCATGCCCTTTTCTGACCTCTATGAGCAACTGTACTCATAAGCACACACTCACAGAAACACACATATACATGTAAATAAAAGTTTTTAAACTGAGAAGGTATTTCTAAGCTGTGCAGACAAGCTGCAAAAATATTTTTATTATGAAAATTCCATAATTATATAGACTAAAACAATTAACATGAAAAGCACAGAGTGTGTTTCAACAGAATTGAGGGTCCATTGAACCCTGAGCATTTAAAAATCAAACAGCTTATAAGCAAAAGACAGGTAACTACCATGTTTTATAAATGATGCCATTCCTGCCCTGTGTATTGTATAATTTTCTCTGGATTCTGAGGGAATCCAGCATGACAGGGCAGTAATGAAGAAAGGAATTACAAGAATAACATGTAGATGTGAGATCCTGGGTCACTGTAGAAAGCAGCTGACTCCTGTATTGATAGTGTTGGGTAACCTTTAATAATCTGAAAAAATAGCCCAAATTAATATATGTGGGGGTAATAAAAATAATCCAGTGTATTTAACCACCTCTGAGTCATCAGCTTGAGAATGGAGAAATTTGGGGGGCATGAGAAGGATTATTATAAACCATGTATGCGTTATGATGTTTAAAATTTAAAAGGGAGCAAAAAGCATGCTGTGAAATTCTTTAGCATGTAATGCAATACATGTATTTATGGAGTAAATGCCTGGGATTTTCAGAGAGATGGAGCTCAACGTGCTAGCAATGGAGAAAGCAGACCATAAATATGAAGAAGCCGTTGGGCATCCTTAATGGGAGCCTGTAATCATATCCTGCCGGGAACTATGCCATGAAATCAGATTCCAGGGAATCTTGTAGACAGAATCTGCCCCCACCCCGGCCTGCCTTTGTCCAACTTCAGTGTATTTACTGATAATTCACACTCAGACACAGGCTTTCCCAAAACACCGAGGAAAAGAGGCAGAGCTTTACTGTCACATTTCAGCAGCGACAAACGACTCAAGGGTCACAAGCAGACAGCAAAGGCATGTGAAAAAGCATGTTTGAGAGATTGCTCACCAGTGTCTATTAAATACCTGGTATTTGTCTCTGTAAGTGCATTTTACTCTTAAAAATAATAGAATGCAGGAAATGATGCTAAATTTTCCAGTGATACAAAATTACAAATGTGTGAAGCACAGGTGTGATTTTAATTTTTAAAACACATTAAGCACTAAAAAGTAAAAGACAAAAGCATTTTATATACTTTTAAACCCAATGTGTCAGAAACATTGTTTCAATTTGTGATTGATACAGAAAATATCAAGGTGATACTTACATGTTTTTGTTTTTGTTTTTGTTTTTGCCATATCAAGGCTTAAAATGCATCATGTATTTGCTACAAAGCATTCATCTTCATTTGGACAAGCTGCATTCCAAGTGTTCAGCAGCCACATACAGCCAGAGGTTGCTTACTACACAGTATAGAATAACATCTGCTTTTACTGGATTGGTGCATTAAATCAGAAATTTGGGATAAAACGGAAATTAAGATATTCTTGCCTCAACATCCTGAGTCTCTGGGACTTCAGGCTGTTAGCAGGAAACCCATCTCTTCTTTTGAATTTCCAAGATTTCCATGTTTAAAAAGAAAAAGAAAGAGGACTGGCGGGGGAGAGAGACGTGAAAGGGACAAAAGGCAGACAGTCAGGACATTATCACAGAGGTCCATTTGAATGTTCTCCCACTGTGTGTCACTGTGTGTCACTGTGTGTCTCTGTGTAATTCTGTGTGTCTCTGTGTGTCATTATGTGACTCTGTGTGTAACTGTGTGTCTCTATGTGTCAGTGTGTGTCTCTGTGTGTCACTGTGTGTCTCTATGTGTCTCTGTGTGTCACTGTGTGTCTCTGTGTGTCTGTGTGTCACTGTGTCTCTGTGTGTCACTGTGTGTCTCTGTGTGACTGTGTGACTCTGTGTGTTACTGTGTGTCTCTGTGTAACTGTGTGTCACTATGTGTCTCTGTGTGACTCTGTGTGTCACTGTGTGACTCTGTGTGTCTGTCTCTGTCTCTCTCTTTAACGCTCTATTTGTATTTGTATATGTCTCTCTACATCTCTCTCTTTGTTGATCTCTGTCTTTCTGTCCGTCTGCCTCTCTCTCTCTCTCTCTCTCTCTCTCTCTCTCTCTCTCTCTCTCTCAGAATTTCATCTCTGTTTAGTGCTTCCCTCTAGTGTTAGATATGCTGAATATGGATTTAGTCTCTGGAACTAAATAAATCTGGTCCTATTGCAACCCCAGAACCCAACAAATTCTATTTGAAATTATAATTTTAAAAAGAACTATTGACAAAAAGTGAGCTAATTATCCATGTTGTACCACATCCTCACAAATTGTGGGATATTTTAGTTTATTTAGCTGTGATTTAAACTCCAGGGTTCTTGAGCAGCTGGGTGAAAAAACTGTATGTTGACAAATATAGTCAAATCTACTTGAATAGCGTACACCGAAATATATCTATAACTCTGCTGAAAAATTTCAGCATGAAAATTTGGGCTTTTTATTTGAATGATTGTTTGATTGATTGATCGGTTTTGTTAGGGGATCTGTGTGGGTTTTGTTGCATTTATTTGCTTCATTTTTATAATTTTATCTAGAATTCTTATCTTGATCCATCACTGAACAACCTTGAATGTTACTGTCCATAAAATAATTGAAAGTACAAATGCATATTGAAAGCTGTACAGCACAGTGCATATAAGATTGCCTTGGGCATTTCTGTATGTCAGTATGGAAATTTATTTAGATTTTAGGCTATGTATATCATTAAATGAGTCCACCATAATCAATGGCTTTGTGACATATGCCAAGAGAGAGAAAATAAGTGTGTTAGTGTTGTATTGTAGAACTGTATATTATGGGGTTAGCAGGAGACTCAAGTAGTGTCAGCCCCTCAACATGGGAGCTAACCTGAGGTCCAGGAGGATGGCAGGATGGAAGGATGGTTCCTGTATTTGATCTTGACAAACCTTCATTCTTTTATGGGTGTACTTGTATACATGCTTTACTGTATGTACATGTGAGCAGGTTTATAAACATAGGTATGTACATATTTATAGAGGTCAGAGGTTGACATGTAGTGTCTTCTTCAACAGCTCTGCACCTTAATTTTTGAGACAAGTTCTACCACTGAAACTGGAGCTTATTGGTTCAACTAGACTCACTGGCCAGAGAGCCCCAGAGATGTTCCTGTCTCTTTCTCCTCAGTGTTGGGGTTACAGGCATGTGCTACCATGCCCATCATTTTAAAAGGGTGGGGGGTATCTGGACACAGGTCCAAATGCTTGACAAATACTTCACATCCTTCCAGCTCCTAACTGATGGTTAAATGAAGGCTCTCTTAGCCACACTTGGCCCCTGTGATCACAGTTCTCACATAATTCTGCTTGTAGCAGAAATAGGAGACAACTTACCTGCAGTAACCGCTTTTTCCAAACATGTCATATATGTTTTCCTGGTACTAAAATGTTAGAAATTAGGCTGGAAAGATAGCTCATAGGTTAAGAGCACTTACTGCTCTTCCAGAGGTCCTGAGTTCAATTCCCAGCAACCACATAGTGGCTCATAACCATCTATAATGGGATCTGGTGCTCTCTTCTGGTGTGCAGGCATGCATGCAGGCAGAACACTGTGTACATAATAAATAAATAAATAAATAAATAAATAAATAAATAAATAAATAAATAAATCTTTTTTTAAATGTTACAAATTGTTTTTGTGTGTCCTTTGGTTTGTGAGACATCTTGTATAAGAACAAGAAAATAGAATAATGACAATCAAGATTCATCTTCTATCTCCAACAAGAAAACTGCCACACTCATGCTTGGTAGCCTCACTGTTTGACATCATAAGCTGCTTCTTATTTAATTTTACAACAAACATGGCTGCCTGGCTGCCTGTTCTAGAAGGATCTCCACATTAAAGGGAAGAACTTGAAAACAGACAGGCAAAGGCTTTGCCTGGATCCAAAACAGTGACAGGGCATGCTTAGAACTAAAACAGAACCTACACGAAACAGTTACCTAAAGGAAAAATAACCTGATTTTGATTATTTCCTCATTCCTGTCTAAAGTAATAGTTACCACCCCAACCAATATACTTAGGATGACATTAACATGCAGTCTGGCTACATCACACAATCCCATTGTCTAATTTGAATTATGAGTTTGTCGTTCTGAAATCCTCCAGTCACATTGTAGCAAAGACCAGACTTTCCTCTTTAAATTATTAGATAGGTCAGAAGCATATGGGCATGTATGAAAGTACAGAAAGGTCTGACCAAGTAATTTGCAAACTTAAAGTAATTAATCAAGATCCTTCAAAGGAAAAAGCAGACTCCTTCCTGTTTACCTGAAGGTAAATTGGATACAATTGGCCCCCATAAGCTCATAGGGAGTGGCACTATTAGGAGGTGTGGCTTTGTGGATGTGGCCTTTTAGGTCTCATATGTGCTCAAGACACACCCAGTGTTTTAGACCATTTCCTGTTATCTGCTGGTCAAGATGTAAGCCTTCTTCTCCAGCACCATGGCTGCCTGTATGCTGCCTTGCTTTCTGCCATGAGGATAATGGTCTAAACCACTGAACTGTAAGCCAGCCACCCAATTAAACATTTTTCTTTATAAAAGTTGCTGTGGTCATGGAGTCTCTTTCCAGCAATAGAACCCTAACTAAGACATTACCCATTGCACATGGATAAATTCTGCACCAATGTGTGGTAACTCAGGGATTGTTCTCATTGATGACAGCTGCCCTGGAACCAAGGGACACAGTCAATATCAACAGCAATCTCTGAGAAAAGGGATTGATTCTGAGTGTCTATGATTCACTCACTATCCTCACATGTTGGCAGCATCCACAGCATCACTCTCAATTAAATGTGTATGAGTTGTTTATGCTTCATGTAAAACTGAAAAGAAAGCAACCTCCCAGGGCTGCCCTGTCATGGCCATCACTACCAATTTTTGTGATCTGCTTGGGCAAGCAGAGTTCATGGCTTCCCACCTTATGGCCTCCAATGTCCTCAGAAATTCACTTAATTCTATCATTACAAACTATTGCTTTATCTCTGCACTCCAAACTCCCTTTTAGAGAGGGTTCTGAACTATTGTTTTCCTTGCCTTTCTTAAAACTGACTAAAAACCTCCCTACTTTATATCAACAACATTGAAGTTGGGTCAAGTTTCAAGCAAGAGAAAAATGCTAGCCCTAATGGAAACTGGGCTCTGGATGGCTTGGGAGCTGTAAATGATTTAGGCGCCTTAGCAAGGTGGGGCATGGGTAGAGGAGAAGGGCTATGGTATAGAATAGAGAGGTGCCTGAGCCCTATGCTCAACAGTGCTTCAAATCCAACCACTGCTACTTAAAATGTGAAGTCTGGGCTGAGGAGATAGCTTAGTTGGTAACTGCTTGCTTTACAAGAATGAAGTCCAGAATGTGAGCCCCTACAACCCACATTAAAAAAGCTGGGTGTGATAGTTTGTAATTCCTGTGCTGGGAGGTTGCAGAGGCAGGAGGATCTTTGGTGTTCACATGTCAACAAACTTAACCTACTTGGTAAATTCTAAGCCAGCAAGAGATCCTGTCTCAAAAAAACAGGGTGGACTAGGCCTGAGGAACAACACTATGTGTTATCTTCTGACCTCTCCATTCACACTTGTTCAAATCATCAGCTTGATGTGTACCTGCAAACACAGAGACATTGATCTGTACATATGTAAACACAGAGACACAAACATACACATATATAGAAACAAAAATAGGCATAATGTCTATGTTTTTATAATCTTGCTTCTCAACCATTTGCAGTTGTACATCAACACTATTTACTTACTGATTTTTATTTAGAGTTTTCAGTTAAACTTTATGAAGATAGAGCATCTCCTTATTTTTCTATCTCAGTTTCATAGGCCTATCTGTTATTCATTCAACTTACAAAATCTCACTGAAAAATACAGAAGGCACAGAATTGGGAACAAACCACCCTTCAGTTAGCAGTCACTCAACTGGTTGAGGCAAGTGTGGAGAGTAGATGACTGCCAGACATGGCAACATGAGCAGTGTTCATTGGTGAGAGACAATTTGATGCTTTGGTGAATGTAGTCTACTAATTTAAAAGTTGACTCAGAAGCCATTCACTGTGGATTACTAACACACACCTTATCCTCCTAACTGTGCAAATACCCTTTAAAACAGAATAGGATCTGGAAATTATAGGTTGTTTTACCATTCTCTTTCCCATAATTTTACACGTAATGGATGTTCAGGAAATCATTGATGAATAAATAGTATCAATAGCCCTAAACATAATTACTGGTCAGTGAAGTAAGATGAAATCTCTTTGAGGATATAAAGAGGATTATTATTTAAGGAATTGATTAATTAAAGAGCTCATATGGAAAAGTACTTGCCCTGTAAGCAAAAGGGCCTGAGTTCAATCTTCAGATGCCACATTTAAAATAAAAGATTAGGGAAGTGGTAGCATATGACTTTAATCCCAATAGTCTGGAGGCAGAGGCAGGTGGAGCTCTGTGAGTTTGAGGCCAGCCTAGTCTATAGAGAGAGTTCCAGGACAGCCAAGGATAGCTAAGGCTACACAGAGAAATCCTGCCTTGAAAAATAAAAAAATAAAAATAAAAAAATAGCTGGGCAGGGTGGCGTATACTTTTCATCTCAGTGCAGAAGACAGGAGGACCCTTGGGGCTTCCTAGGCAGCCAGTATATGGCAAGTTTCAAGCCAGTAAGAGACCCTATCTCAATGAAAAAGATGGATGGCATTTGAGGAGCAATACTTCAAGTTGTCCTCTGGCCTCCACACAGATGCATGCTCACCTGCACACATACATTCACAAAAAAAAAATATTAATGCATCCTATGTCCACTGAATTTGCCAGGCATCAAGGGGATTCAAGAAATATTAAAGTTGAACCTTCATGTGCAGGATAAATGTTAGCAATATTTATTCTGCATATCAGAAGGCAGAAGTATATAATATAACTGGCTTTTGCCCATACAGCTATTCATAGACCCACGAAGGTATGAATTCTTGGTTCCACAAAGTCCTAAGGAGCAGTCTTCACATTTTCAAGGAATGCATTTAGTTTATATATTCCCTATATTCTACATATTTTGATAATGAGACCAAGTCAAAATATTTGAAAATTCAGTTGAAGAAAACATAAATCAAAGACTCAGAGAGACATTTAATGAATTTTTAAGTTTTGCAAAATCATTATATAAATAATAGCCCTCATTATTTTTAAAATCAATTTGGGAATAATGATGAGAGATTTTAATCCTAGGACTTTACCATTTATTGCTGTGCAATTTCCCAGCTTCTTGTAATGTCAGAATGCAAGCCCCTAGTTGATGCCTATATTGTGGTACTTCCATTGGAAATGAAGGGATTTATTTTAATTGATTGCCTTTTAATCAAAAAGCTTCTTTGAAATGAAGAATTGTCAGTGAACATTTGCACAACCCCTTCACGGGAAGGAGCAATTCACAGGTTGTTATGAGTTGAATGTGAAAATATTCTCCTAAAGGTTCATGTGTTTGGACAGTTGGCTCCCAGGCAGTGGTGCTAACTGGGGCAGCTGTGGAACCATTGGAATATGGAACCTTGTTGACAGATGTAAGCCCACAGAGGTGGAGCTAGAGTGCTACAGCCAGCCTGATTCCAACTTGAGCTCCTTGTCTCATGAGCCACCAAAGTGTAATAGGTTATATAGCAAGCTGTGGTCACTGTGCATGGAGTAGTGAATCCCCGTGAAAATGTGAGCTAAAATAAATCATCATAGTACATCCCCTATGTTGCTGTGACAGATATTCTGGCCCAGAAACAAATGAACAAAGTAATTAATACACAGGATGTCTTCTCAGTCAGGGCTGAAGCACCTGAAGTTCAAGGAGATTGGTCTTTTAGTAAGCTGCCTTCATGCAAATGAGAATTCCTATAATGTTTCAACATGGTACATATTTCCTCATGACTCCACTTTTAGATCTTCCCTGACCAACAGAAGGACAACACAAGATGGCTGATTTGGATAAGTATGGAGAACTAGTCAAGCTTGGTGTCATTGCTTAAGTGAAGAGTGAGATAGAGTCAGGAGAGAGGTAGCGGTTTTTGTTGTTGTTGTTTGTTTGTTTGTTTGTTTGTTTTTTAAACAAGAAATACGGTATGTGAAATTAGCCCATTCCTATAAATGAATGTTAGGCATTTCCCTGGCTCATTAACCAAAAACATTAAAAGAGCCAAAGAACACCCAGCAAAAGCATAGTTAGACATGAATAGTCAATTCTCATTACTCAAACATGATGTGTTCTGCAAAGTCACAGTGAGCACAGAATCAAATCAGCAAATACTGAACCCTTGCTCCTAAGGGAAGCTCAAGGTTAATTTCTTGTGAGCCAGAAGTCACAAAGTTTTCAAACAATGTATAGTCTTGTTTTATATGTGCTTCTGTTTTAAAAACATTTTCATATGCATGTGACTCGTCAAGACTGAATTTGTGACAAGTAGCTCAATAATGCTTGTGTGAACAAAGCTTATCTAATATACAAATTTTCTTTATGAGGCTCGGGATGCACTCTAAACCTCTTATGCTTAAGAACTCCAGCCAGAATTTCAGCATATGTCTGAAGACCAGTTTGCTGTGGATATCGCTCTGTATAAATAAAATGTTAATTGGCCAGTAGCCAGTAGCCAGGCAGGAAGTAGAGGTGGGACAAGGAGAGAATAGAATTCTGGGAACAGGAAGGCTGAGGCAGAGAGACGCTGCTAGCTGCCGCCATGGCAAGCAACATGTACAAATATTAGTAAGCCACAAGCCATGTGGCAACTTATAGATTAATAGAAATGGGTTAATTTAAGATAGAAGAACTAGATAGCAAGAAGCCTACCACCGCCATACAGTTTGTAAACAATATAAGTCTCTGTGTGTTTACTTGGTTGGGTCTAAGCAGCTGCAGGACTGGCAGGTGAGAGAGATTTGTCCTGACCATGGGCCAGGCAGGACTGGAGAAAATTCCAGCTACACCAGTTGAAAACACAAAAAATGTCCCCCAAAATTACTAAATACATCACACAAAAGACAACTGTTTACAATTCAAGAGCTAAAACAGCCACACAGCATGACTTTAGAACACATTAGAAGGAACTGCATGCAGGCCATCTTGATTTCTCACTCATCGTGAGTACTTGAGAATGACTGTATCCCAAGTACAAATGACAAAATCTTTGTGGCAAATGTGTAAATCTATAGGCAAATTTGCAAATATAGAATCTGCAAACAAAATGATTGTATCTCCTTGGAACCAGGGAGTGAAAATTTAAGTTTCTAGGTGGTAATGACCAGATTAGAGCTGAATGATAGAAGATCTGAACTTAATGTGTGGATGCCTGCACATGTACACACATCTGAGCATGGTGTGTGTGTGTATGTGTGTGTGTGTGTGCATGTATGTGTGTGTGTTAGTATGTGTCTGTGTATCTATGTATGTGCCTATGCCTGTGTGTGTCTATGTATCTGTATTGCCTCTGTGTGTGTGTGTGTGTGTGTGTGTGTGTGTGTGTGTGTGTGTGTATTACTAGGGTTTTCAAAAGCTAAGTGTTTAGGATAAGGCCCCTTCTCGATTTAGCTAAGGACAGGCTTGTACAATATCTCAAATTTCAAAAAAATTGCTCAAAACAGAGGGTAGGTATTTTTCTCATCACTGTGGCAGAACACCTGAGAGAAGCAACTTGAGGGAGGAGGGATTTAGTGTATTGTAGCTTCAGGTGATAGCAGTCCATCAATGCTCCTCTGATAGCAACAAGAGCTTGTTCACATTGGCACGTCAGGAAGAAGAGAGGAACTCAGAGACAGGCCTTAGTTCAAGGTCTGCCCACAATGGCCTACAATCACTAGATAAGCACCTGTTTCAAAGTTCCACAACCTCCTGAAACATCACCAACAACTGGGGACCAGGTGTTCAAACACGAGCCCAAGAAGGACATTTCAGACTCAACCCATAATAGACTTTTTCCGCAATTGGGGCCATAAGGAACAGCAATGCAGATAAATATGGCTATTGTGGATACAATGTATGTCCTTAAAATAAAACATATCACCAACTACTCAGAAGGTGTTTGTTAGGTGTTCTCAACAACATCCTAGGTCATAATTTGTTTCTTCCAAATAAACTAGTAAAAGGAAACTGGAAAAGGTAATGGGAACAGAATGGAGAAGGGAATTGGGAAAGGTGTGTCCTGAAAACCTCAGAAGATGTTCAAAGTTTAGATTCAGGAATTTTAAAAAGAGAAGAACCAGAGAAATTCCCACATGCTCAAACACTGTAGTGTTTCTCTTAATATTCAATATGTATGGCATACCTTCCCTTAAAAACATAAAATGCCTCCTTCCGATGATCCCCAATGTCTAAATGTTGATTTTGCTTCTGTAAAACACACTCGTAAATCTCTCCTAATCACACCTGAGACTCATCCCATCAGAGCTGCCAGACACCACTGTGCATGTATCAGAAAGACTGAGCTGCACGAATGTAGACTAGGAAGCACCCACGAGTGCTGTACACAGAAACTTAACTAATGAACTATTTGTCTCTTACTCCATATTGATTCAGATCAACTTCTAGAAGGGCATCTCAGGCAGGTGACAGGAATATTAAGTCTCTGGCTTTCTATCCTTACTTCTTTTAGTAATGAAGCTTTCTCCCTCATGAGCTTTATAATAGCTTGAGAAAGACAGGAAGATGTAGATATATGTTTAGCTGATAGTTATATCCTATTTTCTGAGTAAACTGACTAGTTAAAAACAAGCAAATGGCACAAGCATTTTAGGAATGACATTTGGGATAAAAAAAAAATGCGAAGAATGAATGCTTGTTTTTTGGATTGCAACTTAGTAAGATTTTTCCTATTTTCTCACCAAATAAAAGTACCAAATAAACTACCCTATGTGAACCTGAAGCAACAGACACAGCAAAGAAGATCTCGGTCACTGGAAAAGAAGAGGGATCTCTAGCCACACACACACAGCCAAGCTCCTGTCAGGTCCACTCCAGTCTTCCCACTTATACAGGCTGAAAACTAGACAACAAATCATAGTGCTCTAATTTATACTGTGTTGCTCAACCTTTAAGAAATAGAACCCTTAATTAATAAAGTCTTCAAGCTTCCATAGGGCTTCTTGACAACTTCCTTGATGCTGAGGGTCAAATTCAGTGCAGTTCTCAAGGCAATAGTCAGTATCATATTTCATATAATAAAAAATCACTTATGTATGGAATTAACTCAATGACTGTCTGGGGGTGAGGTGTTTTTTAAACAGACTTTCATGTAATCCAGGCTGGCCTTGAGTCACATGTAACTGAGACTCACTTGGAACACTTGATCCTGCAGTCTTTCCCTCCTAAGTGCTCGATCATAGGCATACCAAGACCTAAAATTTAAACAAAAAGAACATACGGAAATTTCAACACATATCATATAGCCTATATATGTAAAGTATTTTCAATATCTTTACATGTTCAATCTGCTTGTTTACTCTAAGCACACACCCAAGAAACATTATGCTCCATTTCAAAAACTATGCAATTTCAAGTCATTTTTTAAATGTCTAAACATTGCTAGGTCACGGTGGCACACTCCTTAAATCGCAGCACTTGGGAGTCAGAAGCAGGCAGATCCCTGTAAGTTCGAGATCAGCCTGGTCCACAGAGCAAGTTCCAGGACAGCCAGGACTGCACAAAGAAACCCTGTCTCAGGAAAAAACAATTGTCTAAACATAATGTGTTTTTTTAAAGGTCCCTTAGCTTAATTCCTTAAACTTCTGCTATTGGAAGTGATAATCATAAATGTTAAACTACTAGTAGAAATAAATCTCCATAAAATGGAGTGTGTTTATGTTTTAAGGCTATTTTATGTGCCTGTGTGTGTACCTGAGTAGGAATGTACACCACATTTCAACAGATCCTCAAGAAGGCCAGAAGAGGGCTTTGGATTTCCTGCAAGTTAGGTACATGGGTTTGTGAGTGGCCTGATATGAATGCTGGGAATTGAACCCTGGTCCTCCTCAAGAACAGCAAATGCTCTTAACTGATGAGCCATCCCTCCAGTACCATATCATATTTTATTTTAATTATTATGAACATATATGTAACATAATTATCACATGGAAAATATACTGAATAATTATATCAACAATGAAAGTGGCTGGACTTTCAATATTTTCCTAATCTATACATTGCTATGCAAGCTAGCCAAGACAAATCTTTGCTCAGAAGAAAATCCTTCCTTTACTTTCCTCTGTCTAGAAGAATACGGTAAGTTTTCCCTTTCCACTGGCTTGCTGATTTCCCAGAAGAAATCAGAAGCAATGTACAGAGGGTAATCTCATACTAGAAAATTGCATTTAAGAAAACACTAAGGTTTATTTAGGGTCTCTCATCTTCCACCTGCCAGGGCAAGCCATTCCTGTATGAAGTATGCATGCTGGTGCTTTCTTAAATCTATGCAGCCTCTGATCCAAGGGAGCTGCATTGTGACATCATAAAGAATTATTTCATATGTCATATCAGCTTGCCGGGGAGAATAGAAGGGACCTTCATGAATTCTCCTTTGCACAGAAAATCCTTCCTGGTTCCCTCCCTGTGGCTTGCAAAATAACTAAAGACACATTGTATTGTTGAGCTTCTAGGAGTGCAGAACACACCTGCTACAAAATGAAACAAGTTTTTCATCCCTGGAGTATACTGTCAATCGTTTGAAGCTCTTTAGAGTCTTTTCTGGTGGGCTCAGTATTTTATCCTTTGCTTTTTTATGTCAGGAGTCTTATTTTTTTTTTAATCCTTTGAGTGTTATTATCCTGTCTTCTGTGCTCTTCAAAGTAATAATAGTGGTATGAAACATTTTTGCAAGCTTTATTTCATATGTATGCAAGCACAAAGTCTTGCTTTCCTCAAAGTCTTGTTTGCTGATGGCTCATGGCTGTGTATGCATGAACACCATGTATATATATATATATATATATATATATATATATATATATATATATATATATATATATATATATATTATTTGTTGGTTATTTGTCCTATAAATATAATTATCGAAAAAACTGAATTGCATTATGCAATAAATTAAAAGGTATGCAAAGTAAGTGTAAGAAATATAAGTGTAACAATATTGAACCAAGCAAAGCCTTTTCTTACACTTACCCCCCCCCCAATCTGATTTAGATAACACACTGGCATCTACTACCTCAGCACATCAAGGATCTGAAGAAGATATCCCCAGCTAAGGAGAATTCCCAATGCAAAAACCTCTTCTACTTCCCCTAAGATTTCAGGAACATTCTCCAATGGTCATTCCATTTGTCACTCTAAAGTGATTAAACTAATGGGTGACCACTTATGAGATATGTGAGAGCTCCAGGTCTGAGCCACTGTTCATTTTATTTTTGTGAATTTACTTTTTTAGCCCTTTATTCTTTCCCCTTACAAAATAACTAGAGCCACCTGTTTTGAAATTCTGTTATGTCTGATGACATCTTCTTACCTCAGCCCTTCCATGAGCACCTGTAGAATATCTGAGAACAGCGATCGAACTTAATATCTGTGTGCACTGATCACCAAAATGGCTGCTGACCTACAAACCACCAAGGAGAGAGCTGTTAAAAACGTCTGAATAAGGGAAATTCGGGAAACAGTTTTTGTTATGTGAGTCAAGTTGTGTGGAAAAGGGATTGTCAATCTGTTTCCAGTTTTCTCAGGTGTCTGCTTCTATTCAGTTCATAAAGCATAATTCTTTCACTTTGTTTTTCCCACCTCCTTTTTCATTTTTGGAAGGATCTTTATGTTTAGAGTGGTAGCTACTCCATCAGCAGGGGAGGTAGGAGTACCTACAGAACCCATGGAGAACTTGCCTGAGGGGCTGACTCCCAGCACCTCAGCTTCCACACTAGGAATGCACTGTCACAGTTTCACCCCCAGGCAGTGCTTTACCATGGGCAATACAGAAGGGACAGTGTTTCTTCTTGTAAGGTCACTTGGAGGAACACGTGTGGCACATATTGCTACAGATGTTCAATGTTTATCAATCATAGTAGCATAACTCTACTATCAGCTCAAATTGTCACTATATAGAAGGGAATGGAGGACCTGCTCAACAAAAATGATAATTTAACACACGTACATGCACTTACAAACATGCACGCACGTGCGCACGCTGAAACACACACAAATATACACACTGGCTCTGAACTGGGGAAAAAATGATTTGATTGAGTCAAGAAAACAGGGATATATCTTAAAATCCAGTAGATGAGAGATCAAAATAAGTAAACAAAATCAAAATAAAAAAAATTGCAGCCCAAAATTTTTACATCTCAGATATTTCCCTGCAAAGCACTTGATAATTACAAATACAAAAACATTTACATAGTAGTCATCTACAGTGTCACTATCTAAAGGAATGCTAGGGATATCACCAATGAGAAAGCATGGGAATTTCACACTTCTTGACATACATAATGTGTTGAGGATTCACAGAAGCATGTTCACTGTGAATTTAAACACAACAATGAAAATCAAGCAAATACAAAGTAGGAATCGTTCTACACACACACAAATCAGCTTGAAGCTTTCCAAGTATTAATGCCATGCATGAAACAGAAGAAAGAGGGCAATTTCCTCTAGCTTATAGGAGACTTACAGGGGTGTAAAAATGCACTGATAAAACATTAATTTGACCCTGTTTCTCTTTTTTAATTGATTCTTTATGTATTTCACATTATGCATCCCAATCCCATTCCTCTCCCCAACCCTGCATGTTCCACTGCTCTTGAACCTCCCCTAAAATAAAATAAAATGTAAAAGAAAAACAAACAAACAAAGAAACATTAAAAAACAGTCTCGGTGTAGAAGCTATTATGTGACACAGTGAATCACACAGTGTCTGAGTTAGGGTTTCTATTGCTGCGAAGAGACACCATAACCATGGCAACTCTTTTTGTTTGTTTGGTTTGGTTTTGGTTTTGGTTTGGTTTGGTTTTTTGCAATTCTTATAAAAGAAATTGCTTAACTGAGGTGGTGGCTTACTGTTTCAGAGGTTTAGTCCATTATCATCATGGTGGGGAGCATGATGGTGGGAGGCAGACATGGTGCTGGAAAAGGAGCTGCTACATGTTGATATGCAGAAACAGGACGTAGACTGAGTGACACCGAGTGAAGCTTGAGCAAAAAGACTTCAAGCCTGTCCCCACAATGACACACTTCCTTCAACAAGACCACACTCACTTCAACAAGGCCACACCTCCTAATTGTGCCACTCCTTTTGGTGGGGCTGGGAGATTTTCCCTCACCCATGCTACCACATGGCAGACAGGGTGGAGGGGCAGAGTTATTTCTCCTACTCTCACACCCTCAGAGCCATCTCATCAGCACCCCTGCCAACAGGTTCAGCTCATCAGCTAAACTGTGTCGCCTAAGCGAGGAACAAGACCCACTCTGCTGAGTGCTGCAGCCAGTGAGGGGTGGGACTGACTCCCACTCTCATGACCTCAGGGCCAGCTCTCCCACTCGCTATAGGCGGCAAGGGGTAAGCAATGGGGTAGGGCATCTCTCCCTTGCCCACTTCACCATATGGCAGATGAGGGGTGGGACCAAGTCTCTCACATATGTTCATGGGGCTAAATCACCTGTGCCCCCATTAACAGGGTCAGCTCTTCTTCTGCCCAGGTGAGGTACAAGATCTACTCTCCAACTGCTGCAGTAATTGAGGAATAAAATCAGCTCTCCCACTTTTGGGACCCCAGGACCAGCTTTCCCCAGCTGCAGTAGGTGGCAAAGGGCTAGAGGGACATTTCTCTCTTGCCCACACCGCTAAATGACAGACACCACCGAATGACAGTCAGATAGTGAGGCTAGCTCTCCCACTCTCATGCCTTCAGGGACAACTCATCCATACCCCAGCCGATCCAGTCAGCTCCACTGTGTTGCCCAGGTGAGGTGAAGGGCCCGCTCTCCAGAATGCTGCAGTTGGAGGAGGGCAAGGACATTTCTCCTTAGTGCTGCAGCCAGTGAGGGGCAGGATCAACTCTATGTAGCCCTATCCTCTCTTCAGTCATAACAGGAGCCAGGGACATCAGTGTAGACCCTGGCTGCCCAAGAGCCACAGATACTAGGTGTCTAAAAACACTCAATTTATAAAAACACACTAGAGATATCTGATGACATTTGCATATGTACAGAGTATTGCATGTTATCATATCCTTGTTAAATCCCTTGTCTTTTGTACATGACTTAATTTGCTAAGAAGGGTGTTTTCCAGAACATCCACAGTATAGCTTGGATCAATAACTCAGCCCTTTCTACAGCTGAATCACAATCTTCATGTGGCTAGATGACATTTTCTTTATCCATTCATCTTTACATAGAATTTGGCTTATTTCCATAGTTCAAATCCAGTGAGCATTGCTGTTATGAGTCCAGTGAGACGACTTTCTGTGTGGAGATATTTCTCAATTCTCCTGAGTATATGCTAATGAGTTACTGAGTCACATAACACTATTGTCATTTCCAAAACTGCTGCATCATTTTATATTTCTAGGAGGAAAATCTGAGGGCTCCAATTTCACCACATCCTCCTCAGTGCATGCTGCTCTCTGACCATTTATGGCTGCCATGCTAAGGGACCAGAGTATAGGTCTCTGGGTTTGAATTTCTAGTGCTGTGGTAACTAATAATGTCAAGACTCTTATCCTCTGCATTATATATACACTGGACATATGTGTATTTTTTGTGGAGAAATATGTATTCAAACTCTTTGGCTGTTTTTGTTTTACTTTTAAACCACATTTTATTGTTTTCATTAGTGTACAAAAGAATAGGTTTCTGAAATCTTCCATACATATTTATCTTTGTATTTTGTTCATATCTGCCCATAGTTATCTCCCATTCCCTTACCTACTGACCCCTGTCTTCTCTACAAGTTGTCACCTTCCTGCTTTCATATAAGCTTCAATTTCCTGTGTATAGTGAATGCCTATTTTATTTTTAATGTTGTTTACTTGGAATTGTTTTTACTTTCAGATTCATTCCAATGCACAGAACTTTTATATACTGATTTTGCAAACTAGTTTAACTCATTTATTAGTTCTAATACATTTTTAGCAGATTCTGGAGGACTTTCTACACACGAACTATTCACCTTTATGTGTCAAATTACCTTTGGCCTTGTGTCCCTGTGTGGCAGGCACTGTTATAAGTTCTCTACTAATGTAAACTCCTTTAATCCCCACAATAACCCTCAGAGGCAGGGATTATTTTAAACTCCTTTTGCTCATGAGGAAACTATCTTCTACTCATCTGAGAGCAAAGCACAGAGCATGAAGTTAATTTCTGGTTCATCTTCCATTAGCTTATGAACTAACCACCCTTGTCTCTCTATCCTTTGCTCCTGGGGCAGAACTTAGGATGAGCAAGGGCACTGACACTGTGTGCATTTTCTTTCTTTTTCTCACAATTGAAATACCTGCTCATAGACATTGCAGAGCCCATTTTGTTCTGGAGAAAGAAGTCCCTGCAGGACCTGTTTTCAGGAGTGACCTGCAAAATGCATCACTTCCTTCCAGGTTAAGGAATCAGTACCTATCTAACTGCACATAGCCTATGATACAGAGAAGAAAATGTACAGACATTCCTCAGTTACAATTGTTTGGCTTGTGGTTTTATTTTAATTTATTTTATGATGGTACATGGGTGGCATGCAATTCAGGAGAACCTATATATCTTTTCTTTTCCTGTATGCATGATATGACTGCATGTGTGTATGTGTGTTTATACATGATTGTTCTCTACCTTATATATTGGTGCAGGTCTCTCAGTGGAGCCCAGAGCTTAATAATTCAGCTAGTCAAACTAATAAGTTTGGTCAGGGACCTCACGTCTCTGTCTCCTGGATGCTAGATTTGGAGACAAGCCACCACAGGACCAGCAATGATATGGTGCCAGGAACTTGAGATCAGGGCCTCATGGTTGTGCACAATGCACTTGACCCACTGAGCAATCCAGCCCTGACCTGTATTTCACATTTTGGATTTTGATCCTCTCCTACACTACCATATGCAGCATGGTGCCTTCACAGAATGCTAAGAATAAAGAGGCAAAACAACCAACTAGTCCAGGGTGTGGTTTATTCTGTATGTTCTGTTTATTTATTTACTTATTCACTGGGAGGGAGAGAGTGGCACTGTTCACATATGGAATCCATTGCTTCCTTCCACAGGGTGGGCTCTTGATATCTAAGGTAGTCAGGTTTGGTAGTCAGGTAAGGTAGTGGGGATTAAAGGTACCTTTACCCCACTGAGGCCTCTCACCAGACTTTGACTACATAGAAAGCTTTGTATTCCATGATTTTACCTGACTGTATGCTCCATAAGATGCAGGGGAAGCCACTCTATGTCCCTGATCCATTAGCCTTTTTAAGCTATGGTGGCTTAAAAACGGAATCCTGTTTTCCTAAGTGGAACAGTGTATGTAGTCAAATATCAACCCATTGAACCTGAGTCTCGCATGTGCATTGAGCCATTTAGGCACTGCTGGTAAAGCTCACAGCCTTTCTGCTGGTGGTGTGTAAGATAAAATGCAGAAATGATTGACCCCAGACCACACAGTAATATCTCTGAGCCAGTGTATATAGCCGCCTACTCCAAGGTCAATTTTTGGGTCAGACGGATTGATTCTTCCCCTCCCAGACATCCTTTATAAACTTTCTGAAAGTACCTTTAGTTCATATTCAGTGCATCTTCTAATTTGTACAAATAACTTTTCTCAGTCTCAAACAGTCATAGAACAACTTATTGCCCAAATAAAAATGTGCTATCCTACCCATGGGCCCCATCTGTAGCTCTGCACCTTCCTCTCTGAGCCTGCTCCCCACAACTGTCCCTTTTCATCAAAAGTAAAGTAACACCTCTCTCCATTAGTCTTGTCAATTTGACATAGCCTAGAGTCACCTGAATAGAGAAGCTTCAGTTGAGGAATTGTCTAGGTCAGGTTGATCTGTGGGCAAGTTTGAGAGGAATTGTCTTGATTGCTAATTGATGGTGCAGGGATCCAGCCCACTGTGGTTGGCATCATTCCTTGAGCAGGTGGTTCGAGATGCATGATAAAGCTAGCTGTGCATGAGCCAGGGAGTGAGCCAGAGAGTATGTCAGCTAGCAAGCAGCAATTTCCATGTTTCTTGCTCTATTTCCTTGTCTGTGAGTGAGTTCCCTGGCTCCCAGTATTACTGTATAGAACCATGAGATGTCCTGCCTTCAAGCTAGTGTCTTAAGTTCCTACCTTGACTTCCTTCAGTGAGGGACTCTGACCTTCAAGCATAAGATGACACACCCCTCTATTCCCCAAGTTGCTTTTTTTTTTTGGAGACAGAGTTACTCTGTGTAGTTTTGGTGCCTGTCCTGGATCTCGCTCTGTAGACCAGGCTAGCCTCGAACTCAGAGATCTGCCTCCAGAGTGCTGGGATTAAAGGCGTATACCACCGCCACCCAGCTTAGTCTCTTTATCTTTTAAGATTTTTTTTTAGGTCATGGTGCTTGACAGAGCAACAGAAGGAATGGGCACCCCTGGCACCCCTCTTTCTAATAGTCCAGTCTCATTCTTGAGTGATGGCCTGCACTCCAGTAAGTTAATAGCAAAGTGAAAATATGACCTTCAGCAGTTTATCAGGAAATGTTAATGAACCATGACTCTAAAATCCCATACTGATGCTACTACTGTGTTCACAGCTCTGTGATTGGTGGAACTCTGTCTCTCTTTCTTGTATCAACTTCTAAGAGTCTACCGTTCTTGCTACCTTTGAATCTCTCATTATTCCTGATTTTCTAACACTGCAAACTCCTCATTCATATTCATTCCACTTTACCAAACTAAAAAAAAAAAAATCTAGAAGATTAATAGACTCTGAAGGATGTGCTACTTCTGTAGGACACATTGAAGTGTCTGATGCATGAACTAGACATGCTTTGGCCTTGGATGCTCTAATTGCACACTATATAATAATCAATGTAACAGCATAATCACCCACTCACTGTGTTTGTTCCAGTGCCTGCAAGCCTTCCTGAAAACGAGTGTATATGGATGATCTACATGGCTCCATTAACATGCTCCAACCAGCAGTGAGCAGGAACAAGGATAAGCATTCTTCTTATCTTTCCCATGTGTGCTAACTAGTTCTGACAATGTATCATTAGGCTAGTCTACTAGTCAGCTGCCAACATGTAAGTGCGGTCAAATATTTTCAGAATACCTCTTTGTTGGTGAATATATACAAGGATATAACTGTGTTCATATGAGTAAATGAAGGAATAAAAAAAAATGGTGTAATGTGAGGTCACGGAGCTTAAAGGATAACCTTCTCCTGCCACTTTCCTGAACCAGTGTAGTTCCCAACTGCATTCTAAATGGTTATTCTTATACCCACAGGTACATGTAAATCTCACCTCTCTTCAAAGAGGAGTCTTTTTGCACATAACAGACATCATTGCAGAAATTTTCAACTGGTCAAAATGGAGAGAATGACAGATAGACTAGGGAAATATCATAGAATAGGAGAACAGAAAGATTGTAAGACCTGGAGGTCTGCTGTGAGATGGTGGCTTCTGAATATGAGGGAAGTTGCATCTGTGAAATCTCAACAGTATGGTTCCCTAAACAAGACCTGCACAATCACAAGACCAGTTGGTACGTCAGTGAACTGAGGGAGTCTCAAAGGCCTCATGCCTAGAGGAAGAGCTATAGGCAATTCATGACTGCTGAGAAGAGAGCAGTCAGTCTGCTCCAGGGACAAGCCTCTTGATAGGTTATCCAGTCCCAAGTTGTCAGCCCTAAACACATAAGAGCACATGTACACGAAAGCAACACTAAAGGCACTCAGCAGGATGGAGGTGGTGGTGTGGTGGTGGTGGTGGTGGTGGTGGTGGTGGTGGTGGTGGTGGTGGTGTGTGTGTGTGTGTGTGTGTGTATGTGTGTGTGTGTGCATGTGCATGCATGCACCCATGCACGCTTGTATGTGTGCAAAACAATGATAAGTAAAGAAGAAATCATAAATTTGAGAGGGACTTGAGGGAGCAGAGAGGATTTGTAAGGGGGTAGGTGGAGAGGTTAAAATGAGGTAAATATAGTACTTATATATGAAATTCTAAAAAGAAAATGCTCTGTGTGTGTGTGTGTGTGTGTGTGTGTGTGTGTGTGTGTGTATCTTAGTCATGTTGATGTTTTTTCACAAAAGTCACTTGCTTTTCACTCAGTTTTGTGGAACCCACCTACATTTGTCACTGGTGAATGAACAAAGCAAAATTTGGTGGTTAGAAACCTCAGTCAACAACTCAGGCAACTGGACATGAGTCTATTTCTGTCTTCCAAACACTGCCAAGATAGCTTCCATGGGAATACTTACTCATCCTTAAGGTGAGAAGAATTACCTGTCCCCAAGAAGCCATAATGAGGTTCCAAATGGGGCTTGTGCACCTCCTGGAATGTAGCCATGGTTCTTTCCAGAGTGCTTTATCGTATCCTATTCCAGATAATATCACAACTTGGAGATAAATAGAGCAGCCGTTATTGTTGCTGTTTTATAGATGAAGGTACAGAGGCACTCAATAAGGAAAAGCCCCACAGTGACACTGCAAATAAATGAGGCTACTCTAGATCTCATATTCCCTGACTGTTAGCACAGAGCCTTCTCACTGCAGCAGGGGACATGTGCAAAAACCAGCACACATCTCTGCTTCTAGGAGGAAGGAATCTGTTTTCTTTCTAGCAAAAGGAAAAGATGTGTATTATAATCAGCAAGAGGGAGCAAAACAGATGCCCTTTCTTGTCAAAAGTTTACCATTCCTGCTGGGGTGGTGGTTCAAACATAGGCTGAAGCTGCTGTTTGTTAGACAGCTCTGGTTATAAGTTGTACTGGCGTAGCATACATTATTCAGGCATCAAAATGTCTTGAGGATACACAGACCAAAACTCAATGGTATCAGTGAGAAAAGCTAATTGCTCAGTGACGAGCAGGGACTCAACATAGCACCATGTTTTCTGGAGCTTGTTCAGCATGTACCAGGACTTACATTTTGAGACATGTGAATCTACATGGATGAATTAAAACTAGTCCTAAGGTTTCTACACAGGTTGTCACTGATAGAGAAGAGAAGGCTTTCTGAGCATAAAGATTATTAAGAACATTGAAGAAAAGAATAATCATCCCTTGTTTGCCTGGCGCATGCAGAGTACAGGCAAATAGCCTCACTGAACCTTCAGAATAGTACCAAAGGTGATTTTTTAATAATAATAATAATAATAATAATAATAATAATAATAAGCAGCTTAAATATACTTTAATAATCCATAAAAACTGCACAGGCAGAAGAGATGTAGTATTTAGATCATGCCACTTATTTGTGTATGTGTACAGGTGGATCTGTGTGTACAAGTACACGTACGCGCGCGCATGCGCGCACTCACACTTGTGTGTGCAGTATGCACATAAATGTAAAGGCCAGAGTTCAACACTGGCTGTTATTCCTCAGGAGCTAGGCACCTTGTTTTTATAATGTTTAATCCCATTTTATTTATTATTTCTGAGTCAATAATGTAGATGTATATTGCTATGATTAATTGATAAATAAAACACTGATTGGCCAGTAGCCAGGCAGGAAGTATAGGCTAGGTGGGACAAACAGAGAAGAGGTGGAAGCCAAGGAGAGATGCCAACCGGCTGTCCATGTAGCAACATGTAAAGGCAACAGAACATGTGGTGACATATAGATTAACAGAAATGGGCTGAGTTAAGTGTAAGAGCTAGTCAGTGATAAGCCTGAGCTAATGACCCAGCAGTTTAATTAATATACATTTCTGAGTGATTATTTCATAAGTGGTTGCAGGGTCTGTGGTGCTGGGCAGGACTGGAGAAAACTCCAGCCACACTGATCAGAATACAACTTTGTCAACTGATTTTCTCCTTGCATCTTTATGTGGGGTCTGGGAACCAAACTCCAGTCATCAGGCAAGCACCTTTACTCACTGAGCCATCTCACCTGTCTCCACACAGGTGGTTATTGTTGTTGTTTTTGTTGTTGTTTTAACAGTGACTGATTTGGTTAGGCTGGCTTATCAGCAAGCCCCAGGTAAATAAATGCCATGTCATATTTAAGTTCTAGGTGACACGAAGTGTGACATTAAACCTTCTTTGTACTTCTCATCTGAAGAACAGGATTCACAATAAGAATCGGTGAGCTCTGTGAGGTTGTGTGAACCTGTGTAAAGCACTCTGCAAACATCCCGGTACATCATCCGGGTGTGTGCCCATTAGTGCGAACTGTAAGTGCCTATCAATGAATCACGATGACCATGAGTCCCTGAAGCACACTGCCTCTACCATACTATGCATGGAGAAAGCTTGCTGTGTTTAGAGAAGGTGGGTCAGTAAAGGGTAGGAAGGTGAATAATTTGAGTCATAGAAGAATAACAATCTGCCTTAGCCTGGTTAGAGAAGGATAATGGGAGGTGATAGAAAGGTCTTAGGTTGTTCAATTCTTCTACAGTATGGACAGCTATGTGCATTCCAATGCATAAATTTTCATGCAAGAAAGCAGAAAGCTCTGTGTCTACCAAAAGCCTTGCAAACAATGTGTAAATAATATGCCAATGAACATTTGCTAAAACTTACTTTGGACTGAAATGATAATTCTGAGGCCTTTGAACCAAAGACAAAAGGTTACATCTGTATAGCCCACTTATAGCAAACAAACTACTGTTTGTCTGACAGCATCTGTGTTCCTGTTATGTATCAGCCTCTAGTCATCCTGCAGGCTGTTGAAAGCTAACTCTTCTATAATTCATCATTTGCATTTTTGTTATTAGCCCTTCACACTAAGCACAGCTTGGGGATTCAAAGGTCAAGAGAGGGTCTGTGCCCATCCTGCCAAGAGCAGGACTAATCTAAAGGGACCATCATTGCTGATTATCTAGCGTTGGCCTCCCTCTAGTGGCCTCATGGTTTTATACAGCTTTGCAGGCAGAGATTTTTAAGGAAGGTAACAAGGTATTAACAAATAAAACAATTATCAAAACAAGAAGAAACCTGGTGTAGCAAATGATGGTCTGCTTTGTAGTATTTATTATTGAAGTGACTTAAAAGACAATGATGTGGGGTAGGGTTTATCGTTTTTTCTCTTTTCCTTTTTCTTTTTTAAGTATCTACTACAGGTGGCTAGAGAGGTGGCTGAACAGTTAGTCCCTACTGCTCTTTCAGTGACCTGAGTGGGTTCCTCAGCACCCACATAAGACAGTTCACAACCACCAGTAAGTTAAGCTCCAGGGCACCTGATACCCTCTTTCTGCCTCTGCAATCAGTTGCACTCATGTGAATATCTATCACACACACACACACACACACACACACACACACACACACACACACACACGCAGAATGAAAAATGAAAGATTAAAGTTTGCTATGGAAGACTAAAGAACTAAAGGACAGAGTTTGTATTATTTCAAGACTTTTTATAGGTTGACATGGATTGTATCCATCGGGTTTAATTGTAATTATGTACATGTAGATGCTTCATACATGCTGAGTCATTTACCATTTGCTGTGCACGTTGCTAGTGTTGGCTATAACAAATTCAAGTTCTGTCTTCAACCTTTGCCTCTGGCATTCCTTCACTCCTCTCGGGGCTCAGTGTGAAGTGTGCACTGCTATGGATCCCATTTTCCTGGCAGATGGTCAGTGAGAGTAGCAAATAGCAGTGACTGAGTTCTAGCACAGAGCCTCTGCATAACCCTCTAAAGGGATGAAAGGGAGCATCCAGAAGCAAGACAGACAAGATGGGTAATCCACAGTGGAGGAAAATAGTGCTTGTTTTTATTTACTAGATTGAGATGGCTAATCTTCATTGTCAACATCACTACTTCAGGACTCAACCAAACCCCAAAATGCTGGGCACTCTTGTGAGAAATTTCCGAATCAGATTATTTGAAGCAGGAAGACTCAGCCTAAATCTGGGCCACACCTTCTGGTGGCAGCCCACATAAAAGGACATAAAAGAGAGAAGACTTGAGGTTTTGCTCCTGTAAATGAATTTCTAAACGGTCTTATTAAAGAAAAAACACAGAGCCAAATATAGGGGTGAAAGCCTTAGAGAGATCAGGGAAATAAGGAAAGTCACCAGCCAACCTTACCTCACCAACTCCGCAGCTTCCAAAAACAGTGACTTCCTTTCCACCCAGGCTTATATGCCTTGCTGTTCTGCCATCTGACTTGCTCTCTGTCTAACTACATCACTTACTCTTCCTGGCCAGCTCTATCACTTCCTGTCTGTACAGGCCTCCAGAACTCTATGGTTGGTACTAGAATTAAAGGTGTGCATCACCTAATAGCTTAGATGCAAGATTGTAAAACATCAGAAGCGGGGTTGGGGATTTAGCTCAGTGGTAGAGTGCTAAGGCCCAGGGTTCGATTCTCAGCTCAAAAAAAAAAAAAAATCAGAAGGGAACTTCTGCCCTCCAGGGTTCTCCCATTGTGCTGTAAGCCTGTATTTAAGACCTCCTCCCTCCTTCAATAAACAGCATTTGGCATTCAAAAAAAAAAAGGAAGAGGGGGTCAAGATCATGATGGGGAAACCCACGAGACAGCTAACCAGTGCTAGTTGGAACTCACTGACTCTGGACTGACAGCTCGGGAATCTGCATGGGACCGAACTAGGAACGCTGAATGTGAGTGACAGTTGTGTGGCTTGATCTGTTTGTGGAGTCCCTAGCAGCAGGACAAGGACTTATCCCAGGTGAATGAACTGATTTTTTTGGAGCCCATTCCCTATGGTGGGATACCTAGCTCAGCCTTGATACAATGGGGAGGGGCTAGGCCCTCCTTCAACTTGGTATGCCAGACTTTGTTGACTACCATGGGAGGCCTTACCCACTCTGAGGAGTGGATGGGGTAGAGTGGGAGGGAGGTGAGGAGGTGGGAGAAGGGGAGGGAGGGGGAACTGGGGTTGATATATAAAATGAAAAAACTTTTAATAAATAAATATATATTTTTTAAAAAAGGTGTGTGTCACCATGCTTGGCTCTGTTCCCTAGTGTGGCCTTAAATTTTGTACATTATTAGTGGGACCAGCCTTAATATTCTACATCCCAGGGGCTCAGGAGAGAGAACTACAAACAGCGAAGACTATTTTGGGGAAATAGAATGTCAGCACACCAAGCTCCATAGTCCACTTGCTTTAATTCCTCTGGAATAGCATCCTATTTACACAGCTTCAGTTCTGTTCTTGTGCCTAGCTTCTTTCTTGCCTGATTTCTCTCTGTTATCTACTGCTCCCTCTAAGTTCTATCTTAATTCTCTCATCTTAATTCTGCCTCATCTAGGTCCTTTTCATCTCATTCTTACCCAGATAGTTCTCCCCTATCTGGCTCTTCCTCATCTTCCATCTCATCCCTAGTACTCTCTTTAGCCCTTCAATCTAGTTCTTCCCCGTCTCAGTTTGTTCCTCTCCAGTTCTTACCCATCTAGTTCTTCCATTCTCTTTTCTTGTCTCTGTCTGCTTATTCTCTCAGTTCTCCCAAAGTATCTCAGGAATCCAGTTATAAACCCAAGCAATAGCAATCCTCTGGCCAAGCAAGGTTACCAGGCTTGAATGCTATGGGGTCATAAAGGCAGGTAAGAATTTCCCTCAGGCAGAAAAGGGGGATCTATGTGCTCAGTCTACATTCCAAGAAATAGTTAGGTAAGAAGTTAGGGGTCTATAAAGTTATTAGGGCTGTAAGAAAGGAGGGTCCAACCTAAATTGTGTAAATCAATTACTTAAGGTTCACCTGACCTAGGTAGGAGGTGTCTCCTTATGGAATTTACCTTAAATCAGGAGACTAGCATGTGGTAGTCTGGACTGTTATTTCTGTTAGTCCTTGAAAGTGGCGAAGGGAGATATCTGATTCCAGTGTTGAAGGGGAGAAAGGGATGGGCTGGGGGTAAGGAAGCCCCTGAGGCTGTTCTCCAAATACCTTGAATGTATACGTCCAGAGAGTGATCAGTCCACACTGTTAGCACTTCTTAGGGCTATGGGGCCAGAATATGGGGCCTTTGGAAGCCATGAGTGTAAATGCATGGATGAAATTGCTGCTTTAAACCAAGAGCCTTGGGGAGCCTTGCTTCTTCCCCATGAGGATGCAGCAAGAAAGCAACTTCTTTGAGCCAGCAAGGTAGTGAGACCCCACTGTTCACTGAATCTGCTGGCACCTTGACTTTGAATTTCCAAACTCTGAAACCATGAGAAATCAATGCCTTTATTTTTAAGCCACCAGGTTGCAGTATTCTGTTAGAGTACCATGAACAGATCTAGACATTCAGCTTGACCCTCAGGATTTGAATGTAGAGTGGTAGACACAGAGACAGTGTTTTGCTTTCAAATAAAATCAGAATGAATACACCATACAGAGTGGTTATTTTCAAGGTGTCACTGAAAAACCAGCCAACAGGACAGAGTTGTGAATTCTGGTCCAATTCAAACCTATTAAAGAGAATGTTGGCAGTGGCACTGTAGCTGGGTTCGAACAGGTAGCCCAGGGATTCTTGTAGGGAGGATACTTGAGAAAACATCCTTGTAGCCAGGACCAGCAAACTCATTGAGATTCCCTCAGCAGTGACCACGTTCAAACCCAGCTATAAGAAATTGAATATTAGCAGTGTCTCAATCCCTATGTCCTCCAGAATTCACAAACTAAAAAACAGTCCAATTGATGGTGCTGGAAGGTGGGTCCTACAGGATGTGACAAGGTCATAGAAGTGGAGAGATGACATTGGAGCTTTTCTCAGGAGGTCCAGCAGCAGAGGTCAGACACATGGGGCCTCAGCCCTTGCCATAGCAACCTTGGCCCTTTGTCAGCTGCTGCTTTTCTGAAATACCAGCCTCTCAATGTTTTCCCCACCTGTTCCTTTGCTCTCTTCTCCTTTGTGATGGAGCATTGCCCTAAACCATCCTTTATCTCGTTATTCTCTCTATGTCTCCCTAGAAGGCCCCATATACATTCTAGCTGCAATTATCACGAAAAGAGACAAAAAGCTTGAACAGTGGTTGAAGTCTCTAGCCCCCATCACTGAAAGAACCACCATTCTATTCATTTACTGGCATTTATCGTATAACTCAATCCATTTTTTTTTGGTGGGCTCTATGGCAGTGATTTCCAATTATTTCCATATACCCAAGTGTCTCTTCACCCTTATAAAAGGAACTCATGATTTCAAGCAGAACACTAGGGTACCAATGGCTACCCTGAATAAGCACTACATTTTCAGCTTTCTCTTTTAGGTCAGGGTGGAACTGTAGATGTATCCGGCTTGTTAAATAAGAAACACAGGACCAAATGCAGAGTTAAAAACCACGAGGTCAGAGCAAGAGCGGAAAACCTTACCCTTCACTGCTTCTGCTGTTCTTCCTCTCCGCAAGAGACCTGCTTTTGTGTGTCCTATTTATAGACTTCCTGTTCTGTTTTCTCATTGGTTGTAAACCCAGCCACATGACCTCCTCGTCACTACCTGTTTGTACAGACCTCCAGGTCTTCTATGGTTGGTATTGAGACTAAAGGTGTGTGTCTCCATGCTGGTTGTGTCCCTGAACACACAGAGATCTACCTAGCTCTGCCTCCCAAGTGCTGGGATTAAAGGCATGCACCACTATCGCCCAGCTTCTGCTCTGGCTTGCTCTGACCTCAAGGCAACTTTATTAACATACAAACAAAATCACATTTCAATACAAATAAAATATCACTATATGGAACAAGACTGGCTTGGGGCGGTGGGAAAAAGTGGAAACAGCAGCATTCCAGAAGTTTCCTTTAAAAGGAGCTTCTATGGGCAACTGAGGAATACTGACAGTGGGAGAAATAGTCTTCCCTGGGGAAGAGCACACTGCTTATCAAATACTGATTGATCTACCCTGATAACATACATGCAAGTAACAGTATACAGACCGAGGAGATTCTATTTAAGAATATGAACATATATACAGATACAAATGTAACAACAGTTAATGACAAAAAGAGGCCACAAATCTGAAAGAGCAAGAAGGGGTCTGTAGGAAGGCTTGGGGGAAGGAAAGGGAAGAAAGAATTGATGTAATTATATTATAATCTCAAAAAATAAAATAAATTAAAAAGAAGGTTCTACCCAGCCATTTGTTCTATTTTGCCTTTTTCCTTGTTGGCAAGAGTGTAGATGTGACAGCAGGATCTACATCAATCACTTGAGGCTGTGAGGTAGTTAGAGGAACAGAGGATGAATATAGTGGGGAATGTAGAGATACGATGCCCAGGTCACTCCAGCCCCGGACTGTCTGCTTCCAGCTCTCTATTATTGGGTTCTCTATTCTTTTCATTCAAATTGCAATAAGCAGATATAGTTTTGAGCTATACACAAAGCACTTTCACATCAGCACAAAACACTTTCTTGTTCTTTCAAACAAAGAGCATGACGATGTGGAACCCTTGTCGATTTCTCTCCCAACAAGAAAGATGTACAGCAGACCCATCCACTTGTATGTAAGGAAAGTGACCATGGGAGAACCACAGTGCTATTCTACCCTGGATCACCGCATTGGTGACCATCTCAGTACTGCAGTCTTGGGACCATCACATATGCAATGTAAGAGGGAATACAAGTCCAAGCCAGCCCCAGCATTGCAACATCTGGACGCAGATGAGAGGAGATGCAACAAAGAATATCAATCAAGACTGACCCTGTAGAGAGAACTCAGGGCTTTGGAGAAATGATCAGGGAATGAACACAGCGAGCCAGAGCACACTGTCAATCATGAAGGGGAGGAACCAACCAGTTCACTAGTTACAAATCAGAGTGACTCAACGCCAGCATGAACATTATGACATTTGACAACCATGAGACAACTTGAACTTCAGAAAGGGTAGCTCCAACGGAGAGATCCATCAAAAATGTCCAGGAGTTCAACCTGATATTAATTATAAAGTAACAGGTAGTCTTTAGAGGGTGACAGGTGTATTAGTTATCTTTCTGTGACTATAGCCAAACTCCTGAGAAAATCAAATTATAAAGAGCAAAAGTTTGTATGTGCCTGGTGTTTTGGTGCAGGGTCTGTTATCTGCACTGACTTTAGGCCTGTAGCAAGGTGGCAAGTGTGTGGTAAGGAAAAGGTGCTCATGCTCACTTCATCATAATCAGGAAGAAAGTGCAGAGTCTAGGGTCTCAAACGTGCTTTCAAGGGCCTACCCAGCTAACAATGTACCACTAAGTCTCACCTGCTAAAGATTTCACCACTTCCCAGTGCCTCCATCACCCAGCAAGTACACCTTTGGAGGACATTTAAGATCCCAGGAAAAAAGTCGGGCAGTGGTGGTGCACACCTTTAATCCCAGCACTTAGGAGGCAAAGCCAGGCAGATCTCTGTGAGTTCGAGGAGGCCAGCCTGGTCTATGGAGCGAGATCCAGGACAGGCACCAAAACTACATGGAGAAACCCTGTCTTGAAAAACAAAAACAACAAAAACAAAAAAATCCCAGGAAAAACAACAGAAAATTGATTCACCATGTTGCCAACTATTTAGTCCATAGAACAGTTTACTTTTATCAGTGGTACCTAGTGCCCAATCAAATAGGTGCTAGAACTGGAAGCTACCACCTCATTAAATCATTCCATTGGTGAGTCAAGTGAATTATTAAGTTAGAATAGCACTGCTTTATATACCCCAGTAAATTAACTGCTCCAGGAGAATTAAATGAAAACCAGCAGCTGCCAATATCACAAAATGAGACACCCAGATCTTATATAGATTTTGGAGAAAGAAAGTATATCCCATAGCACTGTTAAAGTGATCTGATAATATGTCCAGTTTCTAGATCCTTCTGCCCATCCTCAGGTGGGAAAACCATGTCAAACTTCACCATGCACATGCTATCACAGAAATCCAGACTGTGAGAGACTCAAGAGTTCAGTCAGGCCTGGTTCCTGCAAAAATGAGGTATAACCAAGTATAAAGAAAGGCTCATGTCTGCAAGTCCAAACTCAGGAAGCCAAGGCAGGTAGATTTGAGGCTAGAATGGGCTACAGACGGAGACCTTGTCTCACAAGGGAAAAAAAATAGAATTTTTTTTTTTTTAAAAAGGAAGAAATGGGGGGAGACTATAAATTGGCAGAGACTTAAAGATGCACCCAAACTTAAAAAGAATAATGAAGGGGCTGGCAATATGGGTCAGTACTATAGTACTTGCCAGACATGCAAGAAGCCCCGAGTTCAAGACTTTAACTAAAAACTGCTTTGAGAGAGAGGGTGAGTGCTGTGGATATCACTCTGTGTAAATAAAGTTCTGATTGGCCAGTGGCCAGGCAGGAAGTATAGGTGGGACAAGAGAGAAGAGAATTCTGGGAAGTAGAAGGCTGGGGGGAGACACTGCCAGCCGCTGCCATGGAAAGCAACATGTAAAGACACTGGTAAGCCACAAGCCACGTGGCAAAGTATAGACTAACAAAAATGGGTTAATTTAAGATCGCAAAGGTAGATAACAAGCAGCCTGTCACAGCCATACAGTTTCTAAACAATGTAAGTTTCTGTGTGCTTTCTTTGTTGGGTCTGAGTGACTGTGGGACTGGTGGGTGAGAGAGATTTGTCCTGACTGGGCCAGGCAGGAAAACTCAAACTACAGGTGAGTCCTCCCCAGGATGAGCCCCCTGATTGGTTGTACAATACCAAGTGGTCAGCTCTGAAATTGTATACATCCCAGCAACACTAAGTGGACTCAGCAGCTTGTTTTTATATATTTATGCATCATATATCTATATATATATGTGTGTGTGTTTGTGTGTGTGTGTGTGTGTGTGTGTGTGTGTGTATGTGTGTGTGTGTGTGTAATGATAAAGAAAAAAGATGCCATGCCAAAGGAAGTAAAATGGATGAAGACATGGAAGGGTTTGGAGGGAGGACAGTGAGAGAGGGAAAAGACATAATTAGGCTTTAATTAAAATTTTTAAAAATAGTATAAAGAAGACAAGCCTAAACAACTGTGTCTCAAAACTTACATTTAGATGTTATGACTGTTTTTCTATGAGTCACAACGGCCACTCATAGCAGGAAAGAATCCCACTGCAAGCCTGGGATGACAGGTGGATGTGGCTTCTCCGACGCAGTTGCCAATTTCTTGAAATAAGGCTGAGCACAAAGCACAACTTAGTTCGCACATCCATGTCTGTGTGCTTTCCTGTGCTTACACTTTCTTTAACATGAAGATGATCTTCAGACTGATCATAGTCATGATAACCTACATGGAATTCTCAAATTCAGTGTATACCCAGTGTACACCTGGGTTGGTATAGGACGGGTCACCTCTCTGTACCGTGTCTTTTTCCTCCAGCATTTCTTTCCAGAGTTGTTCTGTCACCAGCAATCCCCACACTCAGGCTGGCACCTATTCTCCTCCCGAGGTCAGAGCCACAGTGCTAGATCTTCCCTTGCGCTTGTCAGGGTTTTGCCTCCGAACTGTCGTATTCTCCCACAGGAAAAGGACTGGTTGAATCACTGCATGTTCATTTCTTTGGACCAATGAAGAATGACACATGACTCTCTGTTTCCTGGGACCTTGCAGCTGCACTTTGCATTATTCCTGCAGTAACGGACAAGCTACCTCAGCCTCATCCGTGGCCCTATTCATTTCCACCTTTACTTCTCATTCTGCCCAGTGCACTAGCTGAACTACACAAACTCTGATTGCTGATTGGCCAGGAGCTGGGCTTCTATCCGTTGGCTGGTACTCCTGTCCCACACTGAAACCACAAACACAACCACAAGCACAAAAGATCAGTTTCCTAACACAGCCACAGACTGTGAAGGCAGGAGATGAAAAGGAAGCAACTGTATTCAGTAGGACTCAGTGTGTGTGTGTGTGTGTGTGTATGTGTGTGTGTGTGTGTATGTGTGTGTACACTTGTACATGTGTGGGTAACAGCAGGAATATAGTGATATTTTATTTGTATTGAAATGTGATTTTATTTGCATGTTAATAAAGTTGCCTTGGGGTCAGAGCAAGCCATAGCAGAAGCTGGGCGGTGGTGGTGCACGCCTTTAATCCCAGCACTTAGGAGGCAGAGCTAGGCGGATCTCTGTGTGTTCAAGGATACAGCCAGCATGGCGACACATGCCTTTAATCTCAATACCAACCATAGAAAACCTGGAGGTCTGTACAGACAGGCAGTGACAAGGAGATCATGTTTACAACCAATGAGAAAGCAGAACAGAAAGTCTATAAAAAAGAAAAAGCACACAGAAGTAGCTCTCTTGCAGAGAGGAAAGACAGACCAGCAGTGAAGGGTAAGGTTTTCAGCTCTCAGCTATTGCTCTGACCTCTTGGCTTTTAACTCTGCAATCGGCTCTGTTTTTCTTATTTAACAAGATGGTTACATCTACACATGAATTTGGAGGTCACAGAACAAATTGTAAGAATTGGTTGGTTCTCTCTTTTCACCATGTGGATTCCAGGGATCAAAGTCAAGTGATCAGGCTTGGTAGAAAGTACCTTTACCTGTACGCTCTCTCACCAGCCTCTATTTCCTGTCTAATAAAATGGTACCTAATAATATGGGTGTAATGTTGCATGCTAGTTACATGACATGCACTATCAGCAAAAGCATGTAGTGAACAAAAAACCCAGAGAAGAACAAACTCAAGTGTCCTTTTGATGGCCAGAGCAGTCTAGTTGAAGCCATTGTGTGAACTATCCTTATGTCCAACCACTAGGCCGGGTTATAGGGATACTCTAACAGTTTAGTCTGACTAACTCATTGCCAAGTGTGCTGTCATCAGAGAGGCCTTGTTTATAGGACCAACAGCATAGGTAACTGCTCTAGAAGCATGGTGCCTGCTAAGAACGCTCAGAAAAAATGCAGGGAGCTTTGCTTGCAAGCCGCCTAGGAGACCAAGGCCATATTCCAAATCTGACAAGTGGAGAAATGGAAGCATGAGGGAGCTTAGGTGACATCCCAGAAGTCAAGCAAGCCTTTACCTTACAAATCGAGCATTCGCTTGTTGGTACAGAAGACATTGGAATAAGTGAGACTGACTTGCTGGGCGCCCTACCTCATTGGCATCACAGTGCTCCCAGCAGATGGCTACCTTCCTGCAAGGAATAACTAGCAAGGTTTTACTGCACTTTTGTTCCTGGAGTCCTGGATTTCATTTCCCATTCCCTTGGCTCTGTGAAAGCTGAATGCTCACTATTCCCTGCCATTCCTTTTCCTTCCAAGCCACCACAGTTTCCTAATGAAATCTTCCAGTTTCCCTTCACACACTTTTCCAAAACAATTTTGTCTTATGCTCTGTATTTCCCTCTTCCCTGAGCAAAACATTTGTCATGCACACACACAGTATTTCACTGTTGGTGTTGATGCATCATCTGTAAATATACACTTCAGGAGCTTCCCTGGAAAACTCTCAAATTTAGACAAGTGCAGATTAAGAAATATAGAGGGTTAAAAATGTTTCTTTATTGACTATCCTATTTACCAAAATATAACATACAATGTAATATAGTGTGACTCATTGAATGTTTATAAGGCCTTTAAATCTGACCAAAGACAAAAAGCAAGAGAATAAGTAGGTATTTCTTTGGGAAAAAAAAATGAAACACAAAAATAAAACTCACTAAAGCAGAATATGGTGTCTGGAGTCAAGTATGGTGACTTGTACCTGGAATCTTAGCACTCAGGAAGCTGAGGCAAAAAGAGCCCAAATTGGAGGCCAGTCTGGGCTACAGGGTGATTTCCAGGCCAGCCTGGGATATGGTTATCATCAAGACCTTGTCTCAAAAAAAAAAAAAAAAAAAAAAAAGCCGGGCGTTTGGTGGCACACGCCTTTAATCCCAGCACTCGGGAAGCAGAGCCAGGCGGATCTCTGTGAGTTCAAGGCCAGCCTGGGCTACCAAGTGAGTTCCAGGAAAGGCGCAAAACTACAAAGAGAAACCCTGTCTCAAAAAACCAAAAAAAAAAAAAAAAGAAAGAAAGAAACAAAATGCCAAAGCAGAAAAAAAAATGAAGAGGGCTGGTGGTGTAGCTCAGTGGTACAGCATTTGCCTGGCATGCCTAAAGCCTTAGAAGGCTACCAGCAATGTTTTATGAATGAAAAACACTTGACAAAAGCTCGGGTGACAGCTCAGCTGGAAGCATGCTTACCTAGCATGTGTGCAGTCCTGGCTTTTGTCTCCAGCCCTGCATCAGTTTGGCATAATACTTCACTATTATTATTAATACAGCACTCAGAAGGAAGTAGAATCAGAAGTTAAAGGACATCCTCAGCTACACAGCAAGTTTATAGTTAGCCTGGACTACATGTGATCTGTCCTTTAAAAAAAAAATGTAAAGTACCTTATAGCTCACAAAAGCCAGAAACCTGGAGCTCCTTGTATAATCTTCAGACAGCTCAAGCAGTTGTAGTATCTTTGCCAGGCTGTTGTACCAGGTGGAGAGTGTCATTTCCATGTATCTCAGTTAGTCTGAGTTTTTTTCCAGGCAACTTGACTGATTTCTATTCCTTTGGGGCAGCTCAGATTAATTTAGAGTGTTTTTCAGCAGTCCTTGTTGCTTATTTATATTTAAGGAGTGAGAGGCCTTGTGAATGAGCTCAGTTTCAGGGACTTCCTGAAGCTATTGAGTTGTTTGCCTCTTGAGTTTTCAGGAGCTTCCCTGCAGGGTAGAGTATTTTTTTTTTCTTGGAGGAAATACCTACACAATATCAATACCAAGTTTCCATCATATAAGGTCCCCAAGATGACTAATATTCTGAAGTGTCCCCATAAGAATTGTACAGTATTTAGTGGACATAGTTTGTAAACACAGGTATCATAGAACCAAAATGATGCTCTGTGGTCAACTGTAAAAGGCACCACTGTTCAACAAAGGGTTAGCAGGATACCAGAGAGCAACAGTTGAAAACTCTTTATTACTATATAATTTTATTTTTGTTATTTTTTTTTTTAAGATGAGGTTTCTTTGTGTAGCCCTGGCTGTCCTGGAACTTGCTCTGTAGACCAGACTGGCCTCTAACTGAGATCCACCTGCCTCTGTCTTCCAATTGCTGGGATTAAAGGCATGCACCACCACTGGCCGGCTATTTTTCTATAATTTTAATAAGAGATTTTTTTATTTTTTCCTTTCATTGACGATAGATTTTTTTCCCATATATCCTGATTATAGTTTTCCCTCCTCCTACTCCTCCCTGTCCCTCTCTAGATCCATTTCCTTTCTGTCTCTCATTAGGAAAGAACAGGCTTCTAAGAGATAACAATCAAACATGACAAAACAAAATATAATAAGAAAAAGAAAAAAATTATGATATCAAAGTTGGACACAGCAACCAAATAGCAGGAAAAGAGTCCCAAAAGCAGGCACAACAGTCAGAGACCCACTCGTTCTCACAGCAGAAATTCCATATAGAGAGAATTTTAGGTGAAACAAGTCAGATAATTCAAAACATCCTCATTACTTAGAGCAGTGGTTCTCAACCTTCGTAATGATGAGATCCTTTAATAGAGTTTCTCATGTGGTAGTGACCCTAACCATAAAATCATTTTGTTGCTACTTCATAACTGTAATTTTGCTACTCTTATGAATCATAATATAAATACCTAATATGGGGACTGGAGAGATGGCTCAGAGATTAAGAGTACTGGCTGCTCTCCCAGAGGTCTTGAATTCAATTCCCAGCAACCACATGGTGGCTCACAACCATCTGTAATGAGTGAGATCTGGTGCCATCTTCTGGCCTGCAGGTATACATGCAGGCAGAACACTGTATACATAATAAATAAATAAATAAATAAATAAATAAATAAATAAATAAATAAGTCTTTAAAAAATAGCTAGTTTGTAGGATATCTGATAGGCAACCCCCATGAAAAGATCATTCATCTCCAGAAGAGGTCATGACCCACAGGTTGAGAACTACTAACTTAGAAGATTAGGAAACCCATCTTTCAGGAAAGACAGTGAAGACAATTACTCTCCAATCTAAAATGATTTCACTTCCTTAATGTGATTAAAATAGATAGAGATGGGCTTGGGAGATGGCTCAGTGGATAAGATACTTTCTTCACAAGCTAGAAGATCAGAGTTTAGATCCCCAGCACCTACACAAATGCCAATAAGCATGGTGGCTTCTTGTAGTTCCAGTGTTTATTGAGATGGAGACAGGAACAGAGCTGGTTAACTAGATGATTTAATCACAAATCTTTGTATTCAAGAGAGATATCCTGCCTCAATATTTACCATGGATAAAGGGAGAAGAAAGAGTGAGGAAGAGACTGGATATCAAGTTCTGGCCTCCATACACAAAAACATGCATGCACACTAGCACATATACATGTACCCACACACATACAAATACATACACATGCATGCAAACCAACCATGTATACATGTAAAAATGTAAAATAAAATAGCTATCACTGATAATTTGAGCCTTAAATATTGGTGTTCTCTACTTCACTTTCTAAAATATAGTAAGATAACTAAAAATTAATAAATAGTAAATTTCCCAGTGTTCTTAATGGTAACACTGAAGGGCAGTTAGGCCATTAGTAGCTTTACTAAAATAAGACTTTAAGCTCTTTTATAAAAGTTTTCATCAAGTTGATCTTCCATAAATCTTCAAAGATCTTGCCCTTGATTCTACCTTAATGACTATTAGGCTATTGTTTACAAATAGAGAAACTTCAAAGCCAGAGAAAGCACTTAGCACCAAAGATGTTCATTATGATTCAGTGTCTTCTTAAAGAGTTTGTTCAAAGGGCTTAGAGTAATAATGAATTCCTGTCTCTCCAAAGCAAACACTGTCTTCACTAGACCAAGAGAAACACTTTGGCCTATGCAACAATGATTATTAAAAAAAATAGTTTGACATCCTTGCCTACCATCACACCACTAATCAGAAATTATCTTCTATACTAGTTTGCCTTTCTGTTGTGATAACAAGTACTGACCAAAGCAATTTAGGTAAGATAGGGCTCACTTCATCTTACTCTTCCATGTCACAATCCATCATTGAGGGCAGTCAGAGTAGGAACTCAAGGCACAATCTGGAGCGGAAACCATGGAGGAATGCTGCTTGCTGGCTCACTCAGCTACCTGTCTTAAGCAACCAAAACCCATCTGCTTATTAATGGTGCCGCACACAGTGGGTGGGATCCTTCCCACATCAGCCACAAACAAGACAGCCACAGGCCAATTTGACCTCAACAATCCCTCAGTTGATACTCCCTTAGATAACTCTAGACTGTCAAGTTGAAAGCTGAAACGAACTAGGACATCTTCCTTAAGAACTAGTTTTTCAGGGGACTTTTAATCTGGCACTCTTTAGTATCAAGGTAGTCACCACCAGGTGATGCTAACTTAATAGGTGGCAAACAATTCGTTAAGTGGAGCTTCACAGAAGCAAAGAAATAGAAAATTCAATGGAACAATGACTAAATACACGGTAGACTTTCCAAGCTGTGAAAGCATTCACTAATGACAATTCAGCGTACTCACTTCTCAGTAAGTGATTAGTGACAGCCTGGATCCTATATGACTCCAAGGATGTGCTACACCTGTGCAATTTCCTTTATCTGGTCCAGATGAATTCTTGTCTGCTCTCAGGTACTTGCTTCTCTTCTCAAGATTTTTGCTTCTCAATTTAGTCTTTTCCTGTAGACTGGTTCAGGTAATAGCTGTGGGTTTAGCCAGGCGGTGGTGGTGTACACCTTTAATCCCAGCACTCAGGAGGCAGAGCCAGGCGGATCTTTGTGTGTTTCAGGCCAGCCTGAGCTACCAAGTGAGTTCCAGGAAAGGTGCAAAGCTACACAGAGAAACCCTGTCTCAAAACAAAACAAAACAAAACAAAAAAACACTGTGGGTTTAAGTGTTTATGAAGAACTCTGGTCTGCTTCAGTATGTTCTAGGACATTTTAGACATGTTAACATGAATTCTGCCTCTGTGACATTAGACTCCTCTCTCTCTCCCTCCCCCCCCATGTGTGTGTCTTTCTGTCTGTCTGTCTGTCTGTCTGTCTCTCTGTCTGTCTCTGTCTCTGTCTCTGTCTCTCTCTCTCTCACACACATACGCATGCACGCACGCACGCACGCATGCGCGCGCATACACGCATACACACCTTCATGCACATACATTTATACTAATAATCCTCAGGAACATTGCTGTTTAATCACTCCAAACTCAATGTCATGTGGGTTAATCACGATTATAAAACATCTAAGAATTCATGATTGTCTTTACATATTGGCTGGCCAGATGTATAATGGGACTATTCAGTAACATTATTGCTCGTATTATAAAAGACAACATCAACCTCCACCATGATAGATGGCCACTCCTGCTTTAATGGTATAGCTCCATCTGTGCCGGTTAATGGTCTACTTCAGAACTGTTGTTAGTTTTCAGCAAATTAGAAGCTTGATATTCTGGAGAAAAAAATGTTTCCATTTAAAAATGATACAATGCATTTAGTGTAATAAAGTAATCAAGATTGTATATGTTACTTTCTACTGATGCAGTGTTTTGTATGGATAGCCAACCATCTGCCAATGAAAAAGAAACCTCGCAGAAATGATTTCTTAATTGATTTCTTCATTATACTGCCATCATGGTGTGCAGTTACCCAAAATTACATCATATAACTTACTACATACCTAGGCTATAAGTGTGTGTGTGTGTGTGTGTGTGTGTGTACATGTAAAATAACTTTTACCCTTAGGGATAGGTACTAGAATACAGAAAAATTAAAACAATAAAAGAAAATGACTCAGTGTGGGAGAGGTGGTTCGGTCAACAGAGAGCTTCCCTTATAAATGTGAGGACCTGAGTTTAACCCCCAGAGGCCACCTTTAAAAATGCTGGGCATTGTGATATATGGTTGTAATCCCAACACTGGAAGAGATGGAGACAAGTAGATCTCCAGGGCTCTCTGGGTAGCCCAGATAGCCTAATGGGTGAGATCCAGGACAGTGGGAGACTGTTTCAAAATAACACAGTGGCTATCACCTAAGGAAGGACACTCAAGGTGTCCTTTGGCCTCCACTTGCATGTACATGTGCATACACACACAAACACACACACACACACACACACACACACACACATGCAAACACACACACAAATAAACATTTGTTTGCTTCTTTGCTTGCTTCCTTGTTTTGTTTTATTTTCAGAGACAGGGCCTTTCTAGGTAGTTCGTGATAGTTTTGAACTCAAGATCCTCCTGCCTCAGTCTCTCAAGGGCTGGGATTACACATATGTGCCACCATACCTAACTTCACAGATAAAAGTACATGACAAGATGCTGAACATCATGAGTCTGTGTCCTAGTTTACTTTCTCTTGCTCTGTTAAATAACATGACCAAAAACAATCTGGGACGGAAAGCCCTTTATTATATCTTCCAGGTTGCAGTCCATCAAGAAGAGGTGGGACTCAAGGCAGGAGCATGCAACAGAAATCACCAACAAAATGTTGCTTCCTGACTAGTTCTCAAGCTCATTTTCAGCCCCTTTCTTATAGTCCAGACCTACCTGCCTAGGCATGGTACTACCCACAGTGCTCTGGGCACTCCTACATTAATTACCAGTTGAGACAACACACCCACAGACCAATCTGATGGAGACAATTCCTCTATTGACTCTCCCTCTTCCCAGGTTTTGCCAACAAAGACTAGTCATCACAGTTAGTAAGGAGACACAGTTTAAAGTCACTTGCTAAATTTGTGTCACAAATGGAATTCTCGCCGGGCTGTGGTGCTGCACACCTTTAATCCCAGCACTTGGGAGGAAGAGGCAGACAGATCTCTGTGAGTTTGAGGCCAGCCTGGGCTACAGAGTGAGTTCCAGGAAAGGTTCCAAAGCTACACAGAGAAACCCTGTCTCAAAAAACAAAAACAAAAAAGGAATTCTCATAAATTTCTGCCAGAAATGTAGAGTAGTTTAAAACTTTTTCAAATGTCTTTTACTTTCTTCTGAAAACTAATTCCTCCTAGCCCTACCATTGCCCTCATAGGCATTTCTCCAAAAGAAACCATCATTGTCCTATACAAAATCTCACAAACTGACATTCCTAATAGCTTCATTTAAAACAACTAACATTGAGAAACACCTAAGTGTCTATCAACAAACTAATAAACCCATTAGGACATGTCTGCCAGGAGGAGGCTGTACAGTATTAGAAGACATGGGCTATGGGTACCTGCTAAAGGTGTGAATTGAGCTTTGCTGCTGAGTAAGAAAAGCCACCAACAGCCAAAGAGTGAACACATGAACGCACAGCATGTTATTCTACATTACAAGACTGTAGAAACAGCAAACAAATCTATAAAGGCAGGAGGCAAACTTTTCTGAAAAAAAAAAAAAGAGAGAGAGAGAGAGATGAAACATTGGAGACCAATAAGTTTGTTTCTTATTGTAGTTTAAATCTCATTTTGTGTGCTTATACCAGAGTTCAATTTGTAAGTTATAAATCTGAGTGGTTTTATCACACATTGATAATACCCTGATAAAGCTATAAGCAGTGTGTGTTGGGTCTGGGGGAGAACACTAATAATAATAATAAGAAGAAGAAGAAGGAGGAGGAGGAGGAGGAGGAGGAGGAGGAGGAGGAGGAGGAGGAGGAGAAGAAGAAGAAGAACTATCTGTCTTAACTTGAACTTTAAAATATGCAGGAAGACTTTTTAGATTTTAAAATAGACCGATTTACTCTCAACTCCTGAGTCCAGAAGCTGAGAATGTTGCTCACTTGGTGGAGGACTTGCCTCGCATACGTGAAGCTCTGCATTCAATCTTCAGCTCTGAAGGTTGTGGTGGCATAGGCATGAAACCCTACACTGGGGAAGTTGAGGCAGGAGACTCAGGAATGCAGACACCCTCAGCTACACAGCAAGCCTGAGGATATGCCTGAGCTACATGAGACCCTGACTCAAAATGATTTTCTTGTTGTTTTTCTGTGTTGGGTATTGAACACAAGCATTCTGCCACTGAGCTACCTCCCCAGCTTAGATAATAACTTGTTATGGTAATAAATTAGTTACAACTTGTTTTAATTTCATCCTACATGTGGAAAAATACATTGTGTTGAAATAGATAAAAAGCCAAATTACTTAAAAAGAGCAGTAAACACATACAAGGGTGGGAAGTGATGGTTTTACGGAGAATTATCCACACATCTGCTCTTTATTCACTCTCTTCAACTCTCAAACACAGACCCACCCTGTTTTAAGGAGCCACTTAAAGCGCAGTGCTTGGTACACATTTAGCAGGAGTCTGGGGCCCTCTTGTGGTGATATCAAAGACTGCATATGCCAGATGCGTCTATGTAGAGAAGACAGGCTGAAAATTTGGGGCCTAATGGTATCCTCAGTATCCCCTGATACAACAATGTCTGCCTTTCAATATGAGCCAGTGCCTGAAATTGGTGTTTGATATTTTATTTGTGCTGGAAATGTGGTGATATTTTATTTGCATGTTAATAAATAAAGTTTGCCTGGAGATCAGAGGTTATAACTTACAAATTGAACTCTGGTATAAGCACACAAAATGAGATTTAAACTACAATAAGAAACGAACTTATTGGTCTCCAATATTTCTATTGCCAGCCATAAACAGAAGTCAGGTGGTGGTAGTACATGCCCTTAATCTGATCACATGGCAGGCAGAGTCTCTGTGTGTTCAAGGACACAGCCAAGCATGGTGACACACGCCTTTAATCTCAGTACCAACCATAGAGACCTGAAGGTCTATATAGACAGGCAGTGACAAGAAAGTGAGGTGGCTGGGCTTAGAGCCAATGAGAAGGCAGAACAGCAAGGCAATAAAGGCGCAGATTAGACAGGAAGAAACAGGTTCGGTTCTCTTGGGAAGCTACAGCAGTGTGGTGAGCTAAGGTTAGTTGGAGACTCTCACTATTTCTTTGATCTCTGTGGCTTTCCCCCCTATGTTTGGCTGTGTTTCTTATTTAATAAGACTGTTTCGAAATTTGTCTACAAGTGTTGGTGCCTATGGGACAGTATTCAATGCTCATGATCTCCATAGTGGCCACTTTGTGTCCCTCAAGAATATGAAAGTCCCTAATGAAAGAGAATGGGTAAGTCGTTCATCATCACAGTTTGTAAGGTGCTCTTACTGAGGAGACAGGAGACTTTCGAGCATACCAACAGTTGTTGGGCTAGTGATGGATGTTTGTGCTATTTCTCAATCTGACCAAGAGATCAAGGTGACCCTACTGCCTGAGCATATAGATCAGGACCTGAATACATATCTGGACAAGGCATCCCCCCATGCTTTCCAGTTAAGACCATCAGTGACCTGATGCATCAGTTTCTAAGATGCCTGGATTTGCTTCGTGTGAATTACATTGTTCACCAAGACCTAAAGCCAGAGAACATCCTGGTGACTGATGACAATCAGTGGGTCAATCAAGCCACCTCACTTAGACCTAGCCAGAATCTGTAATTTACAGAGGGCCCACAGCATGCTCCTGAAATTTTTCTGTGCAATTCCTATGGACACGTAAAATGTTGGGCATCTCTTTTCGAAATAACTAAGGTATTAATTTTGTGCCTGACTGATCACTTCTCAGACCAAGGACACATGACCTTGACCATGCTTCAAAATTATTGTCTACTATCTGGAAGATACCAAAAGAAAGCAGATATTACTAGTCAATGCTAAATCTCTCACTAATGTAACCAACACATGCACCTCAAGCACTAATGTAATTGTGGTTTTGTCTTTAAAAACGCTGTATTCCTGATGTTGTGCACCAAGACACTATCCTGAGGTGAGAGCCTGCTTTTGGTCTGTCCATTAATATAGGAATCAACACATTTTGTTGGCTTAATCAGCATGGTTGTCAGTAAATGTGTAGCACAGATCATTTCATTTTGAGGCCCCAGTGAGATCCTCACCATCCACAGGATTCTGCCTAGCTCCTGTTATTCTTGGCCAAGGAGATAGCCCCTGACAAAATTTCCAGGGCTCCACTCTTTTCACTGAGTCCAGAGAGGTCTGGAATGACAACCATTTTCCCAAACAAGAAATAGAGTTCTTCTGATACTCCTAAGGACTAAGTCTATATACTGAATCCAGTTCTGACTCTAGTTAAAGAGGGATAGTCTCAAGGAAGTCTCCTTGAGATTAGAGGGATTCTTTTGGCAGGGAGCCCTCTTCCTGGTTTAGAAATTTAAAAAAAAAAAAAATTCTCACTGAAAATACTCCACACTAAGTTGGGACAACAGCAGTGGAGGATGTGATAGCCTGGTGCTGCTGCTCATGAGTGATAAGGGTCCAGCAATAACACATGAATCAAATGCTAGACTGGAAATTGAACCCAATATCAAGCAGCTATTAGAAGCCAACATCCTGACTCCATGTCAATCATCTTGGAATCTGCCTTTGCTGCCTGTATATAAACCAGGGACCTCAGGTTATTAGCCAGTCCAGGATCTCCCGAAAGTAGATAAATGGACTCAAATCATGCATCCTACTGATCCAAATCTATATACTTTGCTCAGTCTCCTGACACCAGACTACCAGGTTTACACAGTCCTTGACCTGAAGGATGCTTTCTTCTCTATTCCTCTGGTGCCAGTGATCCAGCCCATGTTTGACTTTTAATGGACTTATCCAATATCCAATGAGGCTAGCCAGCTAACCTGGACATGACTATCCCAAGGTTTCAAACATTCCACACACTCTCTGGAGAAGCATTACAAGAAGACTTAACGGGCCTCATTGTGTCATGCCCTACCTAATTCAACTCTGCTCCAGGATGTGGATGATCTTCTATTGGCAGCAGCCAACACTACCACCTGTTTGAGAGACACAAAAGCTTTACTCCAGTTGCTCCAGACATTGGGATATTGTGTCTCCATGAAAAAAACAAAACAAAAAAAACCTCAGATCTGACAAACAGAGGTCTCCTATCTGGGACACGAGCTTGTTCAATGTAGGAAAACTTTCAGTGCCACAGGGAGGAAGCCATCCCCTGGATCCCTGCTCTACAAACAGGCAGGAGTGTTCCTAGGAACAGCAGGATATTAGAGGTTCTGGATTCTGGGTTTGCTGAAATAGCCCAGCCTTTTTATTCTGCCACAGTGTAAGCCTAGTCTTTGAAGTGGACTGAAACAAGCATTCTGAGAACTAAAGCAGACTTTAACCCAAGCCCTAGTTTTAGCTACCAGATGTCACTAAACCATTCTACCTTTTCATCTATGAGACTGGGGCATTGCAAAGGACATTTTGACTCAGACCCTGGAAACCTAGCAGAGGCCTGTAGCATGTCTGTCCAAGTGTCTGGACCTGGTGGCCTCCTGTTGGCCATGCTGTTTGCATGCCATGTTCTTAACTGCTATGCTGGTGAATAAAGCTGACAAGCTCCCCCTGGGCCAGAACCTGATTTTAACAACTCCTCGTGCTGTGCTGTGGGAATCCTGAGGGGCAAGTGGCTGGTGGATGTCAAATGCCCACACCATTCAGTATCAGAGTCTGCTGCTTGATCAGGTCTGTCTCATTTTTGCTGCTCTATATGTCTCAACCCTGTGACATTGATGCCTGATGACAACCCTGAAGTCCCTCTCCATGACTGTGAGGACTCATTGAACATTTCACAGGACAGTCACTCAACCTCTAGAACATTTCTCTGTCTGAGGCAGAGACCAATTGGTTTACCGATGGAAATAGCCTGGTCATCAATAGAGTCAGGAGAACCAGAGTAGCAACAGTTACCCAATGAGCCACAATTATAGATACAAGCCTTGCCACAGGGCATATTGGCCCAAAGGGCAGAGCTGATTGCTCTCACTCAAGCTCTACACTGGAGAAGGAACAAATGAGTGAACATTTATACAAAAGCAGGTATGCCTTTGCTACCCTTCATGTCCATGCCATGATTTATAAGGAGAGAGGCCTACCTATTGACTGCTGAAGAAAAAAACTGTTAAAAAACAAAGAGGAAATCCTTGGTCTCTTGTGGGAGGCCTGCTCCTACTTTTTCCCCAGGGTACTCTTGAGGAGGGAGGAAGGAGAAATACTTAGAAAGATAGAGGGGAGATAAATAAATAGAAACACAGGATAGCCTCGGGAGGACCTGGATCAATATCCACCAGCCCCTTCTGTCTCTTCAAAGGGGCTTTTTATAGGAACGCCAAGAGGTGAAGCAAAAGACCTCCTCCAAGCACAGCCAAGTGCAGACTTCCAATTACCTGGTAACCATGCACATAGTCAAGCCATCCTCTAATGCAGCTCTGCTGGGTAAAGCAAGCTCACATCTCACTAGGAAACCTCTGTGGGCCTCCACAGTCTCCTTGAAGTTGTCTGCCTCACCAAGGAAATGGCTGTTATTCACTGCAAAGGGTATGAAACAGCCAACACACCGGAAGCCCAAGGAAATTGGGGGTCAGATCAGGCAGCCTGAGAAGCAACAGCAATGCCTGTGGAGCCCCTTTATGTCTTGCCCTTTGCTTGTCCTGATCCACAGCTCCCTTCCCAACCCACTTACTCCCAGGAAGAAGAGGACAAGTCAAGCTCTGAGGATGCCAAGCAGGATTCAGCTGGTTGGTAGATCTGGCCAGTCTCAAGAATTACACTCCCTGTGGCCCTTTGCATGCTTTTTGGTACATCAACTGCACCCAACTACCCACCTGGGTGCTACTGGTGTTACCTCTCAGGCAGCTTCTCAGGGCCTCCCCTGCACACCAAGCATACCTAAGGCAAGGGGCAAAAGAAGTCCCCACTGGTCATCTGAGGAAGCCTAGCCTCTGTGAGAAATAGGAAGTCAACCTCACAAAAATTAAGCATCCTTACACTGGGTATAAGTATATGTTAATTTTGTGAACACCTTCTGTATTGTCTGGCTTTGTGTCAACTTTACACAAGCTAGAGTCATCAGAGGGGAAGGAGCCTCAGTTGAGAAAATGCCTCCATGAAATCCAGCTGTAAGGCATTTTCTCAAGTAGTGATCAATGGGGGAGGTCCCAGACCATGGTGGGTGGTGCCTTCCTTGGGCTGGTGGTCCTGTGTTCTATAAGAAAGCAAGCTGAGCAAGCCAGAAAGCAGCACTCCTCCGTGGCCACTATATCAGCTTCTGCGTCTAAGATCCTGCCCTGTCCTGACTTCCTTCAGTGATGACCAGCAATAAGAGTAAGAAAAACAAAAACAAAACAAAAACCCTTTCCTCCCCAATTTGTTTTTTGGTTTTGGTGTTAGCCATAGAAACCCTAAGACACCTTCTTGGGATGGGTAGAAGCCTTTGCTACCCAGAGGGAGACTGCTCTGCTCTAACAGTAGTCAAGACTCATCTATATGAAATTGTCCCTAGGTTTGGGCTGCCCCATCAGTTGGATCAGATGTTAGATCTGCATTTATGTTGTCCATAGCTCAAATGGCCTTCAATGTAACCCGGAAGTTCCACTGCACCTACTGACCTCAGAGATCTGGGCAAATCGAGCTATGAAATCCACCCTCTAAATTAATTTTGGAAACTGTTGAAATTTGGCCCAATCCTTTGCTCCTGGCCTTTCTTAGGGCAAGATGGACCCCTTACAAAGCAGGATTCACCCCTATGAGGTTATGTTGAAAAGGCTAGCCCCTTTGTTTTTCCATTTGAAAGACCTCAACATTGAGATTACAAATCATTCTCTTTTAAAGTATCCCCAGTGTGGTAGCTTGCATGTAATTGGTCCCCATAAGCTTATAGAGAATGGCACAATTGAGATGTGGCTTTGTTGAAGCAGATATGGCCTTTTTAGAAGAAATGTGTCACTGGAGAGGCAAACTTTGAAGTCTCATATATGCTCAAGCTACACCCAGTGTCTCAGACCACTTCTTGTTGCCTTTAATTCAAAATGCAGGACTCTCAGATACTTCTTCAGCACCATATCTGCCTGCATGCCACTGTGTTGCACCATGATGACAATGAACTAAACCTCTGAAAATAGAAGTTACCCCAATTAAATGATTTTCCTTCATTAGTGTTGCGGTGGTCATGGTGACTCTTCACAGCAATAGAAACTCTCTCCAATAGGTCTAGACTACAGTCCATTTTTAGAGTTGAAGACACCCGTCCAGTTCCCTCCTTGGTATCTCTTCCTTCAATCCAGCATGGGGACCAAGTTCCCATCAAGAAATTGCAGAAAGACTGACACCTGCCTGGAAAGGACCTAACACTGTCATCCTGACAACAGAGACTGTAGTAAAGGCTGACAGGATCCCCCCCTGGATCCATCATTCCCATGTCAAAGCCTTTTCCAGACCAGGAAATGGACCATCTCACTTGGTCCAGATCCACTCAGGCTAAGACTCTGTCACAAATAGGATTCTTGTCTAGTTATTTATCTTCACTTAATATAGCTAGACCGTCTACTTATTCCTATACTCTCACCTCCTTTCACACTGTAAAAAAATCCTAGCAGAGACTAACTGGACCAAAGAACAAAATAAGCCCATGTTTAAAATTGATCTCACAAAACTTAAACCTTCCCACTATCCCACTTAAACTATCACTAATGGAAGTTAACTTCTGATAGGCTTGTGGGGAATGCCTTCTAGCATCCCATAGGACTTTGGGAGCATTAAAGACACAAGCTTTTACACATGTCCCAGTAACCAGGAAGATAATGAATGAATGAATGAATGAATGAGTCCCCAGATAAAAGGTGACAACATAACAAAGAAGAGAAATACTTGTGTGCCAAATGGATATGTGTAGACATTGCCACCTATTCAGGGGGCCCAAATGACACTGTTGGTCTGTATGGAGGGAACTACAAGGGATTGCTCCAACCATGTTATAGAATATTGTTTCAAGGTGTGTTACTTTTATTTATGTTGCATTTGTGAAGCTGTGTGACTGTGCCTGTCTAAAACATCTGATGGTCTAATAGAGAACTGAACGTCCAATAGCAGGCAGGAGAAAGGATAGGTGGGGCTGCCAGGCAGTAAGAATAAATAGAAGGAGAAATCTGGGAGAGAGAAAGAAGGAGGCGGAGAAGATGGAGGACTCCAGGGACCAGCCACCCAGCTACAGGGCAAGCCCTGGAGACAGAGACAGATTACACAAGTAAGAGAAAGGAGAAAAAGCCCCGAGGCTAAAGGTAGTGGGGATAATTTAAAGTGAAGTAACGCTGGCTAGAAACAAGTCAGGCTAAGGTCAAGCACTTGTTACTAAGAATATGCCTCCATGTGTGATTTATTTGGGAGCTGGGTAGTGGGGTTCCCAAAAGGGAAAAAACAAACAACAACAAACCCAAGGATTGTGACTAACAATCCTTGTACCTCCAAGTAAACAACCTCCTACATTTTGCTTGAGTTGTTGGATCTGCTTGGAAAATAAGATTATATTTAACTGGATGTGATGTGGGGGTGGAGGGGGTGAGGGGTGGGGGGTGGTGTCTGTTTAGCATTCAAAGCAGACTGTATCAACCCCCTCTACCCTATTAGTCAGATAGCCCAGTTGGATAAACCACTGACTGTCTTCCCACCTCCTCCTCTCCCTCCAGGTAAATGGGAACCCAGAGCTCCAGAGGCTGCTAGCAGGTATCTCCCAACCCCTGGGGCTGTTTTAATTGACTCCACTCCTAAGGAGGGCCTTGCCTCACCAAACCTTTTTATTGTGTTTCAGGGAATGCACGTCTTTCTAAATGATACCTAGCCAGAGCTGGCACAAGGCTGCTGGACCTGTTTAAAAGTCAGGCTTCTTTAATATGTGGGGTTAGGAGCAGAACTTCCAATAGCTACATCCTCCTACCTGTCAGGGAAAGTTAAGACTGGAAATACCTCATGTCTTGTCACTGCAAATAACCTCCTTGCTGATTCCCCTTTTCTGCCTGTAACACTGGTCACATGGTTACTCTCAACTCAGAAGTTTACTTCACGTCTAGAGAAACTTGGTTTGCTGATACCACCTGTCTCATCTGCTATGTGACCTCAGAACATCTGTATAATAATCCAGTGTTGTGTATAGTTGACCATATACTTCCCCAAGTGTATTTTTATTCAGAATCAAAAGGGACCCACCTCTTAGTCCCCTTCCGGCTGCCCCACTGGTGGTACAGGAGGGCTGCTGCTCTCCTCTTTCCGATAATGGTAGGAATGGGGCTGGTGGGGACTGCTGCCCCGAGTACCACAGTCCTAACCAGATAGGAATGGGCCTACAAAAGATAAGTCATCAGACGGATGCAGATATTAGACACTTCAGTTCTCAAGTAGTCCTCCAAAAACCAGTGAGTCTTAGACTTAGTTTTCACATCCAAAGGAAGATGGCATGAGATACTGGGAGAGACCTGCTGCTTTGTCTTGTTAACCCCAAAGTTGGGAGGAGAAAGACGATGGACCCAAATCCTCATGGCCAAATTAATTAAAGCAAACATTTTTATTTGTGTACATGGGCTGCCTCCCCCTAAGGTGGGGTTCACGAGGCCAGAATCAGATGTGAGGAAGATATAGGTTTTATAGCATTCAGGGGTAAGGTGTTCCCAAATGGGGGAAAATAGGCAGGATTACCAGAGCAAAACATAATAGGTAGTCAAAACAAGGTTATCACAACAGGTACTCATAACAAGGTAGTCACTCATAGACCATCATATATGCTTTAGAAACAAAGGTAGGGTTGTAAGATGGTTATAAACAACTTTTTGAAAGACAGACACAATTGTCATTCCTGGACCATGCAGTACAGAACCATTTGTAGTTAAGGTTATTGGTGGGCATAGCCAAATTCTTGAGAAACAGAGGTTTAATCATAAACAGGAATGAACCTAGTTTGTCTTTACTATAAGATGGCTTTTTATCTGGGCAGTGGTGGCACAAGCCTTTAATCCCAGCCCTTGGGAGGCAGAGCCAGGTGTGAGTTCAAGGCCAGCCTGGTCTACAGAGAGACTTCCAGGACAGCAAGGACTGTTACACAGAGAAACTCTGTCTCAAAAAACAACAAGCAAACAACAGTTGAGAGATTTTACTTTCCTCTACAATGAACAAATAAGTGATGAAGAGGTGGAAAAGATGGAGGAGAGAGGTGATTTCTTTTTTCTTTTGTGGGGGAGGCTACAAGGGTGGAGGGCAGACATGGAAGGACTGGAAATTCCCAAACAATCAATTAACAGATTATTTTTTAAAAGATGGATTTTAAGCCTAAGATAGGGGCAGGCTGATTCTTCGGTCTTAATCAGAATGGTTGTTGGTAACTATCTTACATGGAACATTTCATTTGCAGAGATTTTTCACTGAAAGCCTGTCTGCTGTGGGAACTCTAAGACTGAGCAGTTAGGCAAAAATCTTTGATGTGATTGAACTGCCTCTGGAAGAGGGCCAGCATCGAGGTGCATCTCTGCCCCAGAAGCCTTCCCCAACTCCAGGACTCAAGAGCACCACCAGAGTCAGAGGAGCCTGCAGCACAGGTGCAGCTAGCTGGAAATGCTGATGTTTAACCCAGGAAGTCTGCTTCCCAGCCTCGTAGCGTTCTGATCTGCACGAGGAAGCTGAGATGGAGTGAGCAGCTGAGCCGCTACCATCCACCCTCCAGTCACTTAGAGGAAAGAACAGCGCTGAAAAGATGGCTCTGCCTGCTCCCAGCGCTGTGGACACTCCTCTAGATTTTTACAGAGACTGTTTTACACCCTAAATAACATCCCATCCCTCCTTCTGAGACTCAACCTCTTGCCCTATTTCTCTACACTAAAGAGTGTGTAGTTGGGCATGGTAGCACACTCCTGTGATTCCAACACACAGGAGGCAGAGGCTGGCAAATCTCTGAGTTCAAAGCCAGGCTGGTTTACAGTTCCAGTTCCAGGACAGCCAGGAATACATAGAGAAACCCTGTTTCATAAAGTGTGTGTGTATGGGGGGGGGGGGGTAAAGTATCTTGTCTTCTTCCCTCCCCACTTTATATCCAGCGTCCTTTCTTATACAGGAAGGCAAAATGTGACACAGGAAAAAGGACAAAATCAGGCAGTTGTAATCTCAGTGCTGGCTCAGCAGAGAAAAGTGAATCCTCAAGGCTGATTGGCCAGGCACCTCACTGAATTAGAAAGATGTGAGCCAGTGAGAGACATGTCTGAAAAAGAAAGGTGTACAGTTCCAGAAGACCAAAACCTGAGACTGGCCTCTGGCCTCTGTGTGCACAAATCTCCACACATATATGTATACCTGCACACACATGAACACATACGCATGAATCACTAACCTGTGTGAGGCCCTGGGTTCAAACCCCAGAACTTCAATAATGATGATGAGGATGAGGATGATGATGATAAAAACATAATAATGACAATAGAAATGAATTTGATTTGATGCACACATAAGTAAAATAAGTTTCATCTGGCAGTAGTTACTAACTGTGCTATATTCAGATATGTGGTATTCTACTTCACTTTTTTACTGAAGCAAAAAGAATTTGCTCATTGCTGTGAGACAGTGTGTACACAGCCCACTAACTCGGGTGTGCTTCCAGCCAGCACTAACTCCTCCACGGGCCCCATGTGGCTTCTACCTCTAGCTCATTTTTGTAAGGAAGGGAAAACAGCCTGGGCTATTTTAAGAGCCCTCTCCCTTCCTCCCCAGCCGGACTGCTCTTTGGAATCTGCCCAAAGCAACCCAGACAGATAGTGCAGGAGGCCCAGGGTCAGGCCATCCAGCACCACCCTCTAACTCTATTTGTCTGACCATACAAGGAAGTCCAGGCTTCACTGGGGCTGACTAAGCTACTGATCCAGGCACAGGAAGGTCCAGCAGCAGAAACTGGCCTGTTCCTGCCAGCCATCATACCAAGATGGCTTTACTGGTGTCCTGTTAAGAACCAAGGTCTCCACTAATGTCCGGGCTCACTGAAAAGATTGAACTTAGCTGTTGAGGTCGGCAGAGCAGAAGTGGACATGTAGGATGATGACAGCATCTGAAGACAGCATCTAATGGAAGAATTAGAGCAGGGGTCTGCCCTAGCCTTCCTGGGGCTGTAACAGGCAGACTCTGACTTGACTTTGCAAGTTACTCCTGACTTAGAGAAGCCCTGTCTCCCCAGTGCCAGAGCTTTGCCATCTTTGATTTCAAACCCAAGCCTCTGCATTGTCCTAGCTGAAGTACACAGGTGCTTGCTGATGGAATCTGCCAGCCTGTCTGTTCTCTCTCTGCCTGCCCCCTCTTCCTGTTCTCTCTCCTCTTGTTTCCTTAAGCTAAGCTAGTTCTCTTTCTCTCCCTCCATCCATCCCTTAACACCCCCTCTCCCTCCTCTCCTCCCTGTTTCTCTCTCCTTTTTTCTCCATACTTTCCCTGTTGATTCCTGGTACAACAGAACTGGACCTTCTTACCATACATATTCTGCCTTCTTAAAGCTTCCAAGAATAAGACCCTGTTTTTTTTGTTTTTTTGTTTGTTTTTTTTGGTTGGTTGGTTTTTTTGTTTTGTTTTGTTTTGTTTTTTAAGACAGGGTTTCACTGTGTAGCCCTGGCTAAATCCTGGAACTCACTCTGTATACCAGGCTGGCCTTGAACTCACAGAGATCCACCTGCCTCAGCCTCCTGAGTGTTGGGGTTAAAAGCATGCACCATCACTGCCCAGTTCATTTTGAGCTTTTATCCATTTTTTTAGGGCACCATTTCCAAGAAACTAGCTTAGTCCCCAGGGGCTCAGTTGGACCCCCTCCAATACACTTTCCTATAACCTGCTCACCTCTGCTACCTGTCACTGATCCTTCATGCTAAGGACATTTAGGCTTAAAGTGACTCTAATGACTGCTTCATATAAAGATGCTGTATCAAAGATATAAGAGGTAGGGGACTGAAGAGATGGCTCAGAGGTTAAGAGCACTGACTGCTCTTCCAAAGGTCCTGAGTTCAATTCCCAGCAATCACTTGGTTGCTCACAACCATATCTATAATGAGATTGGTATCCTCTTCTGACATGCAGGCAGAACACTGCATGCGTACATAATAAAATAGATAGATAGATAGATAGATAGATAGATAGATAGATAGAAGAGGTGATTCCAAGAGAGAAAGTCAAGACCTTGGCAACAATTTGAAATCTTAAAATTATCTCTATTTTCTAGAAAATATGGGCTAGTGCATGACTGGGAGGCTGAAGTCACCAAAGGGAAACGCAAGCTAATAATGGTAAATAGCTCACATTCCCTGTTGATGGCCCATTCCCAAAAGCAAGGGGTACAAATAAGTTTGCCCTAGCTCCTAATGTGGTGCATGCACACAAACACACACACATTTCCAGGTATTCATAACACCATATGACATTTAAAGGAGGGTACAGGGTCCAGACACAGGTAATTTTCAAGAACTAAGGAGAATAGCAAGGGATAACCAAGTAAAACCAGTGAAGAATAATTACTTCCAGAAGCAGGTTTCATAGAAGGAGATTTGAGGGCCCAGCACTCAGAAACTTGAAATTGTACCCAGAATGTCACCAGGATTTGGCTTCAAAGGCAGGAAAACAAGCTCTCCTGTACGTGTTACTTTTCAGACTGGAAAGTAAGGAATAGACCAGGCAGAAGAACTACTGGCTCTACAAAACAAGCAGCCCTAGCCCTGGGGGTAGGGGGGTAGGGAGGTGGGGAGGTGGGAGGGTGGGGGGTGGGGGAGGGTGGGGAGGAGGATGATGGGGGGATGGGGGGAGAGTGGAGGTGGGGAAGGTGGGGGAGGGTGGGGGTGGAGGAGAGTGGGATGGGCACTGGGGGAGGGGGGCAAGAGGCGGGAGGATCTCTGTGAGTTCAAGGCCAGTCTGGTCTACATAACAAGTTCCAGGACATCCAGGGCTACACAGAAAAACCCTGTCCCAACAAACAAAACCAGAAAACGAACAAAACATACGAAATAAAACAAAAAACCAACAACAAAAACCCCCAACAGCCCGTTCTGCACAGACTTCTAAGGAATGCTTTCTGCCCTCAAGACAATTGACCCCAGACAATCCCTCATCCATTCCCTCAGCCCTTCCCTTCGTTCTTCCTCTCTTCTGCCTGACCCTGTCCCTCTTTCTCTCCTGTCTTCTCCTTTTCCCTTTCTGTCTCCATCCCACCTCCAGACACTTTGGCAGGAAAAATCTCCTATCTTCATTCAGTGTTCTCTGCAACTGAGTCCATACATCCCAGCCTGGCCCTGCCATGTGTGCACATTGGTGTTTGGTTTTCATGTTCATGTGTTAAGCCCAATTGCTGGGAAGAGATGTTTCTGGAAGTTCAATCCTCAGAAGAAAAAAAAAAAAAGAAAAAAAAAACCAACCTATACAATCCATTAACCAAAAAGTGGGTGTTAACAGTTTCATTATCCTATGCTTCTCCCTCCCTCTCTCCCTCCCTCTCCCTCCCCTCCCTCCTTCCTTCTCTCTTCCCTCCCTCTCTCCCCCATCCCTCCCTCCCTCCCTCCCTCTCTCCTTCCCTCCTTCTCTCCTTCTCTCCCTCCCTGCCTTTCTCCCTTTCCTTGACTTCTGGGCTTCTGGAAGCTCAAATATACACAAGATGCCTACAGACACTTTTCTGCAAGTTAACATGCATATTCTGTTTTCTCCTCTAACCTTTCCTTTCCACTTGACTCTAATTCATCCATATTTTATATATATATATATATTTCCCATACTGACTCTTTTTGTGGGGGGAGGGGTGTCTGACTCCAAAAATTTTTGAAAAAATTTAAAAGAATGTTCTCCCAACTGAGTCAAAATGGTGAAGCCACAGCAGAAGCAGCCTCAGCCAGGAAGTCAAGTCTCAGGGGCCCTAAGCCAGACCCTGCAGACTAATAGAACAAGGCCTTCTCCGAGCAGTGAGAGAAGTGAAGTTCTCTAGCTTCAGCTAGAACACTTGAAGAATGAATGTGTCTGGGCCGGATTCAGAGACCATGTGAGGAAATAACGCAAGAAAAGAGAGGTTCTTGCCTGGCTCAGGCAATGTGAGGCCCCAGGAAAGGAGTGAGGGCCTGAACCTCAGACGATCTTGTCACAGGAGACCATGCCAGCCAAGTGCCAGGCAATGGACATTATGCTAGAGCTACCCCTGTATATCTCTCCCAAGATAAGTACCACTGTGAATGGAACCCCCTTGTTGTTCTGGCTGGCTGATGCTGGCATATGAAAGTTGTTGATTACTTTGAATATTAGCACTTACTAAATTTCATTAATTCTAATAGTGTTTCAAATTACCTTAGTAACCAAATTGTCCCTAGAATTGTTATCTTATATAGGTTAATTGTTACATGTCTTCATTCTGTTTCCTGTCCATTTTATTGGGTGTAAGTGGATCTCTGTGAATGTTGAGTGTGAGAAAAGATGCAGATGGAGATGCACACACCCTCACACGTTATCTGAAGCACACACATATACACAAATTCCATAATATGCACATATATATGTGCATGCACTCACACACATATAGATGCATACATATGTATATGCAAACACAACATGTACATGTATGTGCATGCTAGCACACACACCACAAATGAAAGCATATTTGTGCACACAGACACACAATCATATGCACACACACAAATATCTACAATATACACACATGCCTATGCACACACATATGCAGACATACATACAAAGGCACACACATTTGCACAAACTCACCCAGATGAGCACATACATATACACCAATACATATATAGACACATACACACACAGAGTCACAAATTCTCCCTCATGCACAGTTACACACACTGATGAACATACTCACATAAAGATGCAAACATACACATACAAATGTACTCAAATGCACACCCCAGCTCCTTCACACTCACAAATGGGCACACATGGATTCAATCACCTGCACACAAACATACATACACTTACAAGCACCCACCTGTACACACTTACAAACACAAGCACATTCATGTATCCACAATCACACATATGTTCAAATACATGTGACCAAATGAGTTTGTAAACATGCACATGCAAACTTCCATATGTACACACTTGATGTACAAAACAAAACATATGAACAGGTACACACATGCGTGTGCTCACAAGCACATTCAACTAGTCTCACACAAATACACTGACACTTAGATACACATATGCATGTTTTAAAATTCAATTCCATGTACAAGTATACACAAAATGCACACACATGCATATACATACAATCACATAAATACATAAATGAACTTTGAAAAGACTCACTCAGATATACATTAACACATACATTCAAAGGCATGTATGTGCACAGTCACATGAGAATAAATGCATACAAACACTAGTCACACTTGCAAGTCACACACAATTATGCACATGCATGTGAAAACCTATACACATAAGCACATACAATTATATGGAAACTCACATGCAACCAGCCACAAATACCTGACTATTTGTACATGTTCCATCTCACAAGCAAACACACAGGGGCAAATATGAACACATACACACATTCATGTGCATACATACATGTCCTACTTTGTCACAATCACAAACACACATGTATACACATGTGCACACACATACACAATATATATATATATACATACATGAGCACACACGTACAAACATGCACACATGAGCACACTCACATTTGCACATACTCTCACACAGTACATGAGTACACACACACACACACACACACACACACACACACACACACACCTGTCAAGTCAACAATTAACACTAACTGTCACAGCATCAAAAATAAACTACAGCATGGGGCATTGTTTGTCTTAGGCTGCAGTGAACTCAGTTCATGTTCCCCTTTCAGCTGGATCCCTGCTGGAATCTGCCCAGGCTTTCTGGTGACTCCAGGCTCCAGTAGCCTGCTAGTACATGGAATTTCATGTTGTCTGTTTCTCCCAGTACCTGTCCCTCCTCATCCACCAATCTACTGGAAACACTGTGAGTCATACAGTACACACATTGAATCACTCCTGTGTAGTCAGCTTTATGTCCCCCACCCCTCAAGTTCATGTTAAAGCCCAAAACCTAGTGTGATTGTTTAGGGGCTAAGAGTGTAAGGAGGGAATTAAGCTTAGACAGGTCCCAGGTGTAGAATCCTGGTCTGACTGGTATCTTCATAAGAAGATATTCTCTCTCTCTCTCTCTCTCTCTCTCTCTCTCTCTCTCTCTCTCTCTCACACACACACACACACACACACACACACACACACACACACACACACTGAGGATATAGCCATATGCAAGCTAGGAAGAGGGTGAGATCCTGAGTTCACAGGCCAGCCCTGAGGCCTGTGAACAATCACTATCTGCTATTTAAACACCTGCATGCAATGCAGAACTCAACAGACCTTGGGGATCCTGACCTCTATGGATACATCTCCACCACAGCTCACACATCTACAGCTCAGGAGACATCAAGAAAGCGGGGAGTGGATTTTAAGAGCCAGAATACCAGGAAGTCTGTTGTGGAAAAATCTCTTCTACAAATAGCTGCACAACAAGACTGGAACAATAGCAACATCAATGGACTTGTATCCTAGTGAGGGTTACTGTTGCTATGATGAAACACCATGACCAAAAGCAAGTTGGGGAGGAAAGGGTTCATTTGCCTTACACTTCAGTGTTGCTGTTCATTGCTGAAGGAAGTCAGGACAGGAACTGAAACAGGGCAGGAATCTGGAGGCAGGAACTAATGCAGAGGTCAAGGAGGGGTGCTGCTTATTGGCTTGCTCCTCAATGCCTGTTCAGCCTGCTTTCTTATGGAACCCAATACCTCCAGCCTGAAGTGACACCACCCACAGTCACTAATTAAGAAAATGCCCAACTGGCTTGCCTACAGCCCAATCTCATGGAGACACTTTCTCAATCAAGGTTGCCTCCTCTCAGATGGCTATAGCTTGTGCCACATTGACAAAACTAGCCAGCACAACAAATATGTCAATGTGGAAAGGGGATATTTCACAGTCCCACCCCTAGACAAAGAACTATAGGCAACTAATGACTATGGGCAGTGAATTAGCCTCCCCCAGGGATGAGCCCCCTTATTAGTTGTCAAATGCAGTTGTCCAATGCGGAGTGATCAACTTTGTAACTATATATACACCACCAATAAAAATGGGCTCAGCAGGTTGTATTCAGATATCTTTGTGCATACACAAACATACATACACATATATATGTATGTAATAATAATAATCAAAAAAGCCTGTCAACTTAAGAGTTAGGGGTTTGAGAGAGGATAGCTGGGAAGGGGCTGGAGGGAGGAATGGGAACCTGGACAGTGATATGATTCTATTTCAATTAAAACCATACTTTAAATTGTTTATAAAAAAAATAAATAACTATCTGCTGTTTAAGACACTCAGCCTGTGTTATTTTGTTATAGCAACCTGAGCAGACTAACATAGTACTGCTCTCCAGAGGTAGGAAGAACGGGCTTTGACATCCCATATAAGGATGCACAAGGAAAGATACAAACTGACCTCTGTATCTTGATCTAAGCATCCCACAGACAATGAGGCTGAAACCTCATCCTAATACCATCCTCCTCAATCGTATTTTTCATACCATGAAAAATGACTTCAAACTGTGTGGCGGGGAACGGGGGATGTTTACCTGACTCAGCAACAACAACAAAAACCAGAAACAAAATAGGCAGGTACAGTCATTGCATACTTGGGATTACAGCTCTGAGGAGACAAAGGGAATCCCTGGGGGCTTGCTGGCCATCCAGCCCAGCTGAATTGGAGAACTCTAACTTCAATGAGAGACCCTGCTCAAGAAAGAGGGTGGAGAGTGGTAGAAAAAGACAATGCCAACCTCTGGTCTTCACACTTATGTTGTGGATATTGCTCTATGTAAATAAAGTTCTGATTGGCCAATGGCCAGGCAGGAAGTATAGGCGGGACAAGAGAGAAGAGAATTCTGGGAAATAGAAGACTGGAGAGAGACACCATCAGCTGCCGCCATGAGAAGCAACATGTAAAGACACTGGTAAGCCACGAGCCATATGGCAAAGTATAGACTAACAGAAATGGGTTAATTTAAGATAGAAGAAGTAGATAACAAGAAGCCTGCCACAGCCATACAGTTTCTAAAAATGTAAGTTTCTGTATGCTTTCTTGGTTGGGTCTGAGCGACTGTGGGACTGGCGGGTAAGAGAGATTTGTCCTGACTGGGCCAGGCAGGAAAATTCTAACTACACACTTATGTGTGTACACACATGCTAACAAGTATGTATACATACATGGACACACAAAAACAATAAAGAGAAAAGGAAAGAGATACACAAGAGCAGTACCTGGAAGGCAAAACAGAATAAAGAAACATTAGGATTCTGCCCACTCCACACCTAGCGTCATCTTCATGCCTCCACCCACCCCCTGCAGGAAGCCAGGCCAACAGGCAGCTGCAAACCCCACCTCTGCAGAGCTGGCTTCTATTTCACAGTGCATCTGCCAAGAAGATGGTCGAATTCTGAGTCATGGGGAAGAGGAGCTGGCAGTGGCACGTTGTGGCTCAGATACTGGGTACGGGAGAGTACTGCACGAGGATACCATCCAGAAAATCCCCTTGACACAGGAGAAGACAGACATAGGGTTAATGGACTCTGTGTGGTCAGAAGACATATTCCACAGCAGAGACAAGGTTAGAATGAGAGAGTCCTGAGACACTGGAAGAGGATTTGTCCAAAACACATTTCCAAGTGTAGTTTGAATTAAAGAGAAGGGAGAACGCACCAGTAGACTCAGGAGTATCTTCACACTGTACAGGTCAGGGCACTACTGCCGAACACTTCCACGTGGGGCTCACCAGGCCTGTCGCTGTGAGGTCCTTTCACTAAGATGGCCCCATCATAAAAGCAGACTGACAGAGCTGGGGGGTGGGGGAATGGAGACAGCCAGAGGTGAGACACAAGGAATAGCAGTGGGAGAGAAAGTGAATTCAAACAAACCACAGTGAGATAAAAGTATAGGTCAGAGGTAGAAAGTTTGCCTTCATGTATGAGGTCCTAGATTTAAGGCCCAGCAAGCCCCCCAAATAAGCTTAATAATATATGTGTGTGTGTGTGTGTATGTATATATATACACATGTATATATGTGTGTGTGTATATATATACATCACACAACATATATGTCATTAAATATTTCATACACACACATATATATGAAAATGGCATAATGAAACCCACTACTGATAAGGCGGCGCTCGTAGCAGGTGGCCATGCCGACAGAGCAGAGTGCTGGATGGAAGAATCACGAGCCATGGTTACCTTTCTAGAGATTTATTTGGGGGTGGGCAGAGAGAGAGAGAGAGAGAGAGAGAGAGAGAGAGAGAGAGAGAGCTCACACAGAGGGGGAGTATGGAAGGAGAGAGAGTGCAGAAAAGGGGAGAGCACACAGAGGGTACACCCGCTTTTTAGGCTGGTATGCCATCAAAGGCTGGTGATGTAATTGAGGACAGAATCCTTACAACTACTTTATATGCCATAACTAAAAAAATATTAAAAAAAAAAAAAAACAAAAAAACAGGACTAAGGATGTAGCTCAGTTGGTAGAGTGTTTATCTGGTGTGCATGAAACCCTAGATTCAACCCTCCCCAGCACTACATAAACTAGCTGTGGCAGCACATGGCTATAATCCCTGCACCTGGGTCGGGGGAGACAGAAGGACCTGGCATTCAAGGTTATTTTCCACTGCTCAAAACTCTTGTCTCAAAGGAGGTGACAAGACCTGCCTGTACTGAATCCACCAGGTTTAAATGAATCCCCAGGGGTGCCTTGATCCTGGAGGACATGGGAATGGAGGGGAAGGGCTGGGGGTAGGTGGGAGTGGGGGCGGGAGAGGGGAGGACAGGGGAACCCATGGCTGATGTATAAAATTTAAAACACATAATAATAAAGAAAAAAATTAAAAAAAAAAAAAAAACTCGTCTCAAAAAAGCATGCCTCCTCTCTCTCGGTAGCCACATGGCAACAGGACCTTGCCTTATCTTCCGTATTACAACAAATGGTGGTGATGATGATTTTAGTGATGGTGAAGAACCAAAACAAAATTAATAAAACCCAAATTTTGTAGAAGAAAAGGCTCTGAAATAGCTTTGTTGTTGTTGTTGCTAAAAGCAGGTACTGGCCTATCAAACTGAAATTGCTGACAAAATCTAACACAAGATAATATTAGTAACTGGGAACTCTGGTGTTCTTGCATGTGACTTGATGTGGCGGGGCAGTATCAGGACTCAGGGAACCTTCCAATTCTGTTGCTTGCCTGCTAAAGAACCACCTATCAGTTAGTCCTTCATGTTGACCACGTGAAGTGCGATGGGTTTGCCAGAGTCTAGAAGGACACAGGGCCTTAAGCAGCAGCTTCAGCAGAGCTGTAATGACAACCGTGTTAGGGACAAATAAGAAGCAGGTGTCCGGGATTTGCAGAAGGGAGACACTACATCTCAGAAGCCTTTGGTTGCAGGGGGGAAAGTCTCATATGAGAATAGCTCAAGGTGCTTTCTGTTCAGATTCCTTTCTCCAGACACTCTTAGCAGCACACGTAAGTAAACAGTGGTGGCTTTCTGTTTTAACCTTCCATGAGCAATTCCAAATGACAACAAGGATCTTGTGTGGTGATAAATCTGTTTTCTGGGGAATCATGCAGAACGGAGTGGCTTATTAAGGCCTGGAAAAAAAAAAAAACAAAAAACAAAACCAAAACCAACATGTGCAAAACAGAAAAAAGAACAAGTGTTGAGGGTCTCACCCTACAGGACCAGGAGAAATCAAGATCAATTAGTTATAGTTATAGTTTTCCTTGTTAAGAATTTAGAAAAGAAACTCACTAGAGGTGTAAGTGTATAAATTTGAAAGACGTTATAAGACAGTTCCGTTAGTAATATAAGTTAGGATAGAAAGTGAATCAGGTACATTTTGGACTTACCAAAATAGGATAATGGAATTATTTTCTCTGAATTTGTCAAATGTAAATGGACTAGACATTGTTTAGGTATTTATTGCTTGTATATATGGTATATAATTATTGTACTTTTGTATATAGTTTTTCTTATATTAGTAATAACTCTGTGTTGTTGTGTTTTGTTTTGAGATGGGATCTCATGTAGCCCAGGCTAGCTTTGAACTTGTTATATAGCTAAGGATGACCCTAAGCTTTTGACCTTCTTGCCTTCGTCTTCTGCACCTTTGAGTGTTAGGCTGCAGGTGTGCACATTACTCCCACTTTTTATTCAGTGCTAGAGATCAAAGCCAGAACTTGCTGCATGCAGATCAAGCTTTCTGTCCCAACTAAGCTCCTCCCACAGCTCTCATTCTCCTGCAGCCAACCTCTTACCCATCGTGAGGCTGACCAGCTGCAACACTTCAGTGAGCATCCACATTCCGGAAGCTTTCCCAGGCCCCTTACTGAGCTTTGAGCTGAACTGGGTCTCCAGTGGGTAGGCCCTGGGAAAGAGCCTCCTTGGGACGCCCACTGAGCACTGAAATACAGAAGGCTGCTGCTACTGGCCCTGTGTGTGTTTCCCACATGGCTTTCCTTCCAGAAAGCTCTGAAAGGTGGAAAGTGGGAATTAGTAACCCAGAGTAATAAAAAAGTAATTTGAGAAGAGAGAGAGAGAGAGAGAGAGAGAGAGAGAGAGAGAGACAGAGAGAGAGACAGAGAGAGAGAGACAGAGAGAGACAGAGAGAGAGAGTTTTAACAGGAGTTTATTAAGAAAGCATCATACAATGCTGAAAATCTGAGAAAAGAGTGGAAGCAGGTAGACTGTTTCAGGCTTTTCCATTTTTAGTTGTTTAGCAAATCAACTGATAGCCTTTCAGTGAGACATTTCAGAGAAGTTGGAGTTGAAAAGGTGTGGTTTTTGGAGGTTTGAGAGAGACTATTTGGAAGGAAGAAGAATTAATGACTTCAAAATATTTCTATTGTTAGAAACACAAAAATAGAATGGGAACTTGAGTGGGGAAGCAAATTCTAGGAATTCTGTATATTTGCTTACTCTGTCTTTCTTCCTGTATTTTCCATTTTCCCCCTCTTTCTACTCCACCTTCCCTCCCTTTCTCCCTCTTCTCTCCAGCTACACTATGTACATTTCCTCTGATTTTCAAATAAGCCCAGAAACTGTCTTTCCCAGCAGCTCTTAGTGTGATAAATACACAGTGCTGTATGCGGTGCTCATCCATGGCCAGGGCAAAGGGGATAATTCACCTCCCAAACTGGCCAGGGTGGCCAGGCCATCTCATTGTGACCCTAGTCTGTGACAGAGAAATAGTTTCCAGAAAGGTTATAGGTTCTATGGCAGGTAGATGGAGGACCAATCAGAGAGGTCCCAGAATACATTAAGTGACAAAAATCATCTGCATTTGGTCCCTTGTAGCAGTAGCTCAGGATTTCAGGTGTATAGTGCTGAAGGAGTGGCTCACTGTGGTAGAAAGTTTGAGGTTGGGTGAGGGAGGGACGGATGTGTGTGTGTGTGTGTGTGTGTGTATCAAAATAATAATCTGTCCCCAAGGAGTGTTCAAATTACAACTGCTTAAGCTGAAGTGACCACTTGTCAACTAATACAACTCAAGGGAAAACACAGGGACGAATCAGAGCAAGCCTCTAGGTTTGCCCCCACACTCAGCACCAAGAACCCTGGGTTCTTATCCTGTTGGACAGGCTGCTTTGTCTTTGGGCCAAAAACTCACCACCCCTTGGCTCACTGTCCACCACCTCTGATGTTGCAAGGGCATCCTGGCCACTGAGAGAGAACTGAGACGTCCTCCTCTGACCCCTATTCTGCCCTCACCCATGGCTGCTGGGCTGTGACTCTGTCCAGTTCTAACTTCTCCTTTCTCATTTGACAACCTCTGCAATAGCAGTGGACAAGTGAATAGGAGCTTTTGGGTGGAGGGAGAGGTCTATGGCTTCTCAAAGAATCTCTGAAAGCTTAGACTCAAACATGTTAAAAACTCCAACTGGACTCAGGTATACTGGCATGGACCACTAACAGGAACATGGTTTAAGGTATATGCATTCCTGTAGATTGAAAAGGTCTTTTATGCCGGGCCGTGGCGGTGTACGCCTTTAATCCCAGCACTCAGGAGGCAGAGGCAGGTGGATCTCTATGAGTTCAAGGCCAGCTTGGGATACAGAGTGAGTTCCAGGAAAGGCACAAAGATACACAGAGAAACCCTGTCTTGAAAAACAAAGCAAAACAAAACAAAAACAAAAACAAAAAAGAAAAGGTCTTCTATTACAGTTTTGGTTTATATTAATTTTCCATGAACAATGCTAGTTTTATTAATGAAGTAAGGGATTTTTAACCTGTTTTTGAAATTGCTTTCCACAACAGAAGTTTTGTTAGAAATTTTGCTGGTGGATATGTACACAAAGTGCATTTGATACTAAAAGAAATTTAATGTGAGGTTTCACAGCTTCAGTTTTGAATGCCAATTCTTTGTTTTTTGTTTTTGTTTTGTTTTGTTTTTGTTTTTCAAGACAGGGTTTCTCTGTAGCTTTGGAGCATGTCCTGTGTAGCCCATGCTGGTCTCGAACTCACAGAGATCCATCTGCCTCTGCCTCCCGAGTGCTGGGATTACAGGCATGTGCCACCATGGCCCAGTGAATACCAATGCTTATAGTGTATGGGTTCCTTAAATTTTATGGACTTTGGGTCTAGTTAATTTTGATGTATGATGTATTTGTTTACTAATAAGTTTTTAATAATAAATATTATAAATAAAATAAAATAGCTACTTTTAAAAAAGAACTTGAAAAGGGAGAGAATCGACCAAAACAAACTATGTATGGAAATGTCATAAGGAAGCTAATTTAAAACATAGGAAGTCTTTTTACTGACAAATCAAGATGGCTTTTGTGATGTACTGAAGGTTTGCAGTGTAGACATTAAAAAATAACTGAATCAAGTGATGTGCATCTCGGTCATCTCCCTTGAGTACTACTCTGTGGTGAGAACAGTTAATACCTCTGCCAAGGATTTGCAGGCCTATGATACATGCACGGATTAGTTACCTTTCAGTTGCTGTGACAAAGGATCTGTCAGTTGCAACTTAAGTGGGACATGGTTTGTTTTGGTTCGGAGTTCCAGAGAGTTCAGTCCATCATGACAGGGAGGGTCTGTCTGTCTGTCTGCTAGAGCAGCTTCATGGTGGCAGGAGTGCAGGGTGCAACAGGATGCAGAGAACTAGACTGGAAGAAGGTTAAAGCCTTCCTTATCTTTAAAGGCCTCCCTCTAGGGATCTGCTTCTGCCAGCCAAACTCCATATCCTGAAAGCTCTACAACCTTCAAAATAGAAACCCAAGCTGGGGCCTAGACATTCAAAACACGAGCATACGGAGGCATTCCAGATTCAGCCATAACAATAATCACTGCATTCTACAAGCATTAGAGAAGTCTCTGAAATTTATTCCTGTGACTTAAATGAATCTCTTAAACCCTTCACCTGTCACTCTTCAGTCCCTTCCAGCTTCCAATAACATCATGCTATTCTCTGTTCCTGTTTGCTTGGAGTATGGGTGATTTTGTTATTGTTGCTGTTTGTTTGTTTGCACAAATGAGATCATCCAATGTTTGGTCTTGTACTGTCTTATTTCACGTAGCAGTTTCACTAAGTTGCGAAAATTGACAGAATTTTCTTCTATTTTTAGGGCTGATGAGCATTCCACTGTATGTATTTGTGTATAAGTGTGGGTATGTGTCATTTTTTTCTGCCATTTTCTTTATCCATTCATGTATTCAGGGACACCTAGGCTGCCCTTTGTTTTGGCTATTATGACTATTGCTGCAATGAACAAGAGGTGAAGATGTCTCTTTAACATATTGATCTCATTTCCTTCTGAAATGAACCCAGTAATGAGATTGCTGGGTCATATGGGAGCTGTTTTATTATTCAGGGAACTTCCAGACTGTTTTCCATAATGACTGTACTAATTTCCATTTCCATCAACACTGTACAACTGTTCATTGTACAAGGAAGTTGAAAGAGCTGGTAATTACAAGCTCACACTTGTAAGCAACAACAAATGCCACAGGTCTGTGTTTACGAATACAAAAACACATGAACTTGCAGCATTTCACAGCTGAGGAGGGGACATGTTTATTCTGACTGTAACCCTGACAAAATCACATCTATCTTTTCTCTTTTTTTTTTCTTCTTGGTTTTTTGAGACAGGGTTTCTCTGTAGCTTTGGAGCCTGTCCTGGACTATCTCTGTAGATCAGGTTGGCCTTGAACTCACAGAGCTCCACCTGCCTCTGCCTCCCTAGTGCTGGGCATGCGCCACCACTGCCCTGCTATCTTTTCTCTTTTTAAAGTATTTATTATATAAAATAATGGGTTTTGTTATGACGTTCTCATGCAACACATAGTGTACTTTGGTTTTATGAATGTACTTCCTTAAACTGTGTGTGTGTGTGTGTGTGTGTGTGTGTATACTCTCACACATATCAAGGTCAGAGCACAACTTTCAGGAGTTTATCCTCGAATTCCTCCTTAGTAAAGCAGGATTTCTCTTTTTTCTGCTACTGTGATGTGTACTCCAGGCTAGCTGACCCTCAAGCTTTAGGTGGCTTTTCCTGATTCTGTCTCTCTTCTTCCTGTATGAGTACCAGGATTACAGGTGCATGCCTCATCATCAGTTTTTTTTTATGTGGGTCCCAGGGGTCAAACTTAGCATGTCAAGTTTGAGCAGCTATCACTTTTACCCAGGAATCCACTTTCCCAACTCATTCAGTTTAACTCATCTCTAGACAGGTCTCATGAATGCCAAACTGGCCTCAACTTCAAAGTGCAGCTGATGATGACCTTGAACTTCTGATCCTCTCACCTTTACCTCCTGAGTTCTGGGGTTAAAAGAGTGCAACACCATTCCCTTCTTTTCAGGTAGGGGATGGAACCCAGGGCTTGATACATGCCAGACAATCACTCTGCTGTCTGAACTACATCTCTAGCCTCATGCAATACTCACCTTCTCCTGTCCCGTCTACCCACCTGCTACTGGTCCTCTTCATATTCCCAAATAGTTTCCTCTCTGTTTTCAAATCTTAAGTTAATTAAAGTCCAAAATGATCTCTTTTGCTACCAGGGAAATAAATGTAACTTACTTTTCAATAAATTACCATTCTCCACTTCCTAAGTAACACTACTAATTACCAAAATACCCAGTAGGTAGTCCTGAAAGAGCAACTACATTCTTTCCACTTGAAGACCATGCTTATTGTTGCTTTCTTGTTTCACTGGGTGCTGGAAGCAAAGGTGGTCTCTGTTAATTGACCTAAGTACTAAAGAAAAAAAAAAAAACAAAACTGTTCTTAAAAAGAGCCTTTAGTGCACACCACTGATTCAATGGCCTAGGGACATTAAAATGAATAATGATTTGATACTTTACAAAAGTAATGTGATATCTTGATTTCCTTTCATTCCAGTTTCCAGATATTGTTTCAGTGTATCATCGATCTGCTTCAAACTCTTGAGAAACATCCAAACACTTAGCTTAAAGTTTAACAACTACATAAGATACAGGGGTCTGGAAGGGAATGGGAAGGGAAGGTGTGGGTTGAAGGAAAACATTTCTAAACTAGCACATGGTTTTCTTTTTTCCTAAACTTCCCCATATATAAAGGAACAGGATAAGGACATGAGGAGGAGGGAAGGCATGATGCCAGGGAGGGTGCCTGTATGGCTTTGGCTAAGGAGTCAAAAGTCCACCAGATGGTTGGAAGAGGAGGAACCAGGCCAGCAGGGTGGAGGCACAGTCGGGTTCCTAGGAAGTCTGGACCACTGGTGATGGTGGGGTGGGGGCAGAGCTGGGAGCCAAGGGGGCTCTCCTTAGCAACCCTAGCCTTTGAAAATGCTCATGCTGTTTACCCATGTTTGGTTTCTCTGAACCGAGGCCCACAGGGCAAGTCAAGTGAGGAGGAGGAAGAACGGCGGCGAAGAGGAGGAGGCGGCTTTGGAGTTTTCCCATTCCTGCTCTTTACTTTATTCCACCCTACATCCATTCTAAACTAAAATGATCCCTAAGTAAGAGGATATGGTGGTGTGGAAACAGAAGTGGAAGATTCCAAGGCTGAAAAACATTGTAAAAAGAAAGCCACAAGTATTCCTAAATGTGGGAAGGATCTTTAATAATCCATAAAGGGCCACTGCCTGTGAAATGTGGTTGTCAGAGCCACATGCTGAGAGAATACATTGGTTTCTGCCAGGTGTGTGCCCATCTCTTTCCTCAGCCATGACCACTGTGACATTTATAGGCAGAGCACCATTTCTCCTACTTTCTGTGAGAGATAAATGTGCTCATTTGTTTATTTACTCATTCATTAATTCATTCATTCAGCATGTGCTCATGGATAGCCTGGACCCTGGTGGAAGGTCCAGGGCAGCAGTTATGGCTAACAAAGTCTCCTTTGTTCATAGCACTTGGAGCCCAGCGGAGGACACCTGCAAAAACCCAAGTTCAGTAAGTGCAGTGAACGTGAGGTATATGTGACTTGCTAACTGGTCCTTTGGAGGAAACAGAGAGACCTCTATGTTGAAGCCACCATTTCCAAAACGTCTATCCCAGAAGACCTCACAATGAAGGCGACCTTGATTAAGGCCCCAAGTTAAGGAGGCAAGGTGTGGGAGAGGAGAGCTTTGAGGTGGGAAAGAGCAGGTACAGAGGCTGGGAAGATGTTGTCTGCCTGGGCCTCAGGGAAGAGCAGGGACTGGCGGTCTTAGAAGATGAGTAACCAAGCCAGCCAAGGGAGCAGTGGATGGGGCAGCTGGATGCATTCCACATGGGAAGAAAAGTGTTCACTCTGAGTGACCAGGTGTTACTGGATCAGGGACAAGGCCCTGAACTTATATTAACAAACAAAATAAAACAAACTTTTGCATGTGTATGTGTATGTGTGTGCATTTTCATATATGTGTAGGTTTATGTGTGTGAAGGCTACCTCTACTGTGTCATTCCTTAGGATGTTCTCCACTTTGTTTTGAGACAGCCTCTCTGGCTCAAAGCTCACCCATGTGGCTAGGCTGGCTGGCCAGAAAGCCCCAGGGATCTATCTCTTTCAGGCTCCCAGAACTGGTATAACAAGCCTGTGCCATTATGCCCACCCTTTTACACGGTGCTGGGGCTAGAACTCAGGCCCTCATGTTTGCAAAGCAAGCACTTTACTGAGCTATCACTTTAACCTCTAAAGTACATTTCAATCAATGCATGTTGTTAATCTGTCTTGCAGATGCACAGCAGGATGGTAGAGGAAAGACAAAGTACAGGGACCCGAAAGGAAGCTGTTGCTTAGATTGGGGCACTAACACTTGTACAGCCCATGTGGTAGCAAGGTGTTGAGCACACCAGAACACTCCAGGAGGATGTCCTAAGAAGTCAGGAAGACCTTAGATGTCAGTACTTTACAATTATCCTCTAAGGCTTTGGCCTGTACACAGGAGATGAGGAAGCCTGAAGAGGGTATATACGCTGGGTATGACAAAACATAGGCTTAGGCATGGTCCTCACAGGTGTGAGGAGCCAATACCCAAAACGTGCAGGGAGGATGGTAACAAGAGAAAGAAGCTTTCTCCTGAGGTGTAGCCAGCAGTCATGGGAACCCTTTGGGGGTCAAACATCTCTTTCACAGGGGTCACATATCAAAGATCCTGCAGATCATATATTTACATTATGAATCATAACAGCAGCAAAATTACAGTTATGAAGTAGAAACAAAAGTAGTTTTATGGTTGGGGATCACCACAACCTGAGGAACTGTATTAAAGGGTCGCAGCTTTAGGAAGGTTGAGGACCACTGTGTTAGAGTGTTTGTTGTCTGCTCTAGAAAGGCATGTTTTAAAATTCCTGGAGCTTCACCTTGGGCCCTGAGCTGTTACAGAAACCTCTGTGGGCAGAGGTGCTCGGAGTCTGACATTCCCGGCCTCCAAAACACATCCGCTGCCTCTGGAAGGTCAAAGGTATCCCACTCCATTCGCAAGGCACCCAGTGGTATTCTCCTCTTCTCTTTTAGAATGATGCTCAGGAAAAATCCATTACCAAGCCATTAGATTTGTTGCTGGTGAATTTAGTGCTCATCAAAATAATCTAGAGAACCTGTTAAAATATATATTTCCCGGCTGCGTTCCCAGAAGTTGGAAGGTGGAGGGAGGGACCTGAAGATGGCCAAGTTCTTCTGTTGATCATGGGAGTTTAGGAATTGCTCAATCGATTCTGGAAGGCAGAGATCAGAGCTTATCTATCCATCCGCGTTTACAGCAGATTGTTTTTCCTCTAAATGTTTGATGCTTCGGGGGTGAGTTGGAAGATACAAATTTGTCTGGCTCCATCTTTTTTTTTTTTTTTTTTTAGGGTTGTCCTAAAAGTCAAAAGACTAAGTTATATTACTTGTATTGTTTTTGCTTAGTTTTGTTATTTTGTTTCTCATTTTTCTATGTATTCAACAAATATTTGCACGGGAAGGAGGCTCGGTGCTGCCACCCCTTCTGAGGGTCATCCAGTTTGGCTGCTTTATATATATAGTCTTCTTGGGGTGACTGCTGAAGGAACTTGCATGTCTTTGGAGATTAAGCTCCATGACAGCACAGGAATTAGCATGAAGTGGATCTCCAAAACAACTAGTAATCAACCACAGACTGGATATTCATATTTTAGCATTTGTAATTTCTAATAGAACCTTCAGGGTTCTGGCAAACAAAGCAAGAGCAGGGCTTCCATTGGATGGGAACTGTCTGTCTCCTCACACCTGCCAAATGTTTCTTGTTGCACCTTCTCAGATTTCTTTTGGATTTTCCAGAACCCAGGCCTGCCTCCTGAGGATGTGTCTAAGAATGGCCTTCGGACATTCTTCTACACCCAATTCCTTCTCTACAGTCAGTGACACAACTTAATCTACTGACACATTTTTTTTTTTTTTCCTTCCTAATTTTGGAATGAAGGTGAAACCTGGGGAATCCTGTGGATTCTGGACCCTGAACAAAAAGGCTGGAGCGCCCTACTCTTCCAATTATCAGGCCAGGAAAGAATCTGGCTGAAAGCAAGGCGCGTGAGTCTGCTTTTGCACAGAGCTCTGGGCTTCCTCAACCGCCACCCTAACAGCTAGAGCACGTTGGGTGATGGGCCCACCACGAGCCTCAGCGCCCACGTGGTGGGCCTGCCCGCTTGGCGCCCACTTGCAGAATCATCCCCACAGCTGCGCTGCCATCCACTTATAGCTCCATACCGGGCGATGATCCCTCCATCCCTCTTTAGAGATGGCACCACACATCCGACTCCACCTCTCAGGGCTGGCGGCGTCGCATCTCCAACACTACGCGGTTCCACCCTATCCTCCTCGCCGTCCCTGCAGCTTGTAGGAGTCCTAGACCCGACAGGCCCCGCCCTTGAGAGAGCCCCGCCCCCCGCCCCCGCCCATTGGTCCTCGGGCGGGGCGTGGGCGGCTCCTGCGGGCGCAGGCGGGGCAGCGGTTCCAAGGCTGGCGCGCGTGGGCCAGGTCTTCACTGTTTCCTGAGTACCGGAGCCGGAGCTGTCCGGCATTTCTCGACCTCCTGGCCATGAGCAAAGGAAATGAGCCCTCGAGCTCCAGCGCCTCCCTACCGAGGTACCTGGAGCACCTCTCTGGGGATGGCAAAGCCATCGGTGTCCTGACCAGCGGCGGGGATGCCCAAGGTGCGCTCCTACCGCCTCTCTAGCCTGCCTCTTGGTCCCGGGCTAGAGGGGAGGATAACCGGGGTGGGATGATAGGGAGGGAGAGCTTGGGAGAAACGTTGAGTGATGTGGATCTGGGAGAAATGATGAGAAAAAGAGTGAAAATGACGGATGAGCTGAGGCGAACCGGTGGCCCAGAGCAGGAAGAGCCAGCCCTAAACTAGAAAGGACTAGGGTGTGTGAAAAGCGACCTTAGAAAGTGGAGCCCCATTGCCGGGTGAGGTGTAGAGGATGAGGGATATGGTTGTGGGATCCTTCATTGGCAAAATGAATAATTTTTTTTCTCCTTTTAAGATGAATACTTTTTCCTTCCCCAGGTTTATTGATTGAGCTAGCCATGGGGTCGTCTAGTGTCTGAGTCATATGATAGAGCCAGGCGTTCTTTCCTGAAATTAGGTACAGGGCGACTACTCGGATGCCAAGGAACTCGCCCCACCCCAGTCCCTGGGCATCGTAGAAAAAACATCGGGGTCCCCGCAGCGCCTCCTGTCCAGTCCCGCCTCCCACGCAGCTCAGGCTACGTCCCCGCTGCTGCATTGCGGGAAGCGCGGCTGGGAGCGCGTAGGGGTCTCTCCGGGCGTGGCGTTGACGGTCAGGCAGCCCCTCGTGTTTTCACTAGGGGGATCTTTTAAAAGGTTTTCTGTTGCCTTCTTGCTCGTGACAAAACTGAAAACTAAAATGGGTCACTAGGCCCTCCCCGCCAGTCTCCCCAGGACAGGAAAGACCAGGAAGTCGGGACTCCTGGACGTCACGGCACTCACTCAAGCACCGGCTGCAGTCTTCCCTTTTCTACCAATGGCGAGGTTGATTTTAGATGTTTGGACTGGATAAACTAAGAGAATATTTAAACTGTAAAAGCGATGGGGGTGACCACATCACGCCCCTGGCCCCTCGCCCTGGGTACACGTGGGGGTACTGGGGTTCCCAGATAGTGGTGTTTCCAATGCTAATTCCTTGATTAGAATTAGAAGCTAGACCTACATTTCCATTAGCGTTCATGCTCTTCAAGCCTTGAGGTCTGCCGGCTGCAGACACTTCCCGGAGCTGGGTTTTGCTTTTGCTTTTCCGTTCTTCCCTCTGCCTTAGAGGAGTCCAAATGTCACGTTTTGTTTTCCTTCCTTCTAAGCCAGCACAAGAGGGGTGGCTTAGGGTTGGAGGCCGGTGTCCTAGCCTTCCGCCCACCCTACAGATGACCTTCACTTCGCCCTTGAGCGGGGCGGGGCCGTCTTCGTGCCGCAGGTTGGGGCTTAGGGCAACGCCCCGCCCGGCGTGGGAGCCTACGTGATGCTGGGCCCGTCGCCTCCGGTGTGCTTTAGGTCTCCCGTACCGGCTCGAATTAGTGTAGCATCCAAGGCGAGTCGGGCTCACAGACACCGGAAACAGCGTCTTCCCAGTGAGGGGTCCCCAGTGTTTTCCCTCCCATTATCTTAAAGGCGCCAATGGCAACATCAGACACCCTAGCACTGCAACAGGCCCTCCTTCCTCTCCTGAAAGCAGTACTAGTATTTTAGTAAGGGGATCCTCAGTACAAATGACTTCATGGAGACCTAGTTTCCCAGAGAGAGACTGCAGTGATACACCGGAGGCTGGAAAAACAGCAAAGTGGAATGTGAGATAACATCACCAGAGTTACCCAAATTTAAATGCCTGAAGATACCCAGCTATGGGGCAGTCAGGAGCCTGTACTAGGACACCAAAATGGGAGGACTTCTAAAGTCTTGCATCCTTACACAGAACCATGCTAAGGCAAAGTAGGAAGTATTTTAAGTATTAATAAGGGGCATCCATATTGTCATACCTGAGCTGTTCCTTGGGAAGAAAGTCAAAGCCAGTTGTATGGGCACTCTGCCTGGTTTTTCTTAGAACTTGTGTAAACAGTCATGTTTTGTTGTCATACTATATTGGACCTGTTTGAGGGGTGCATGTTGTTGTGTTTTGGTGTTTTTTTTTTCCCTGCAAAATTCTTTCGAGATGCTTACAGAACCTGGACTTAGCAGTGTTTCTCCTGGGACAGAAGAAAGTGGTTATTATACCCCATTCTTTCACTATTTTGTCTTGATTTCATCAATACCTGATTTTTCCTTGAGAGAGGGGTTTGTTCATAGCCAGAGGTTCATAGCCAAATCTTACACTGATGGAATAATAGTATAGTTTTATGCTGAAATGGCCATATTTAGTATAGTACATATTCTACACATCTTATGCCGAAGTCTTGCAATTATCATCTCTATGCCTAATGACATGACTTCAAGATACTGAGTTCTTCATTTTGGAGGTGGGGAAAAAGACTCACAAGAGATAAGTAACTTAGGCAAGGCCATGAGGCTTATACCTGGTGGTAACAGGATTTAAATGATGCTTTATGAAATCTCATCCCCAAATTCTCCTTACTGAACCTTGTCTTCATGGCATCTTTCTCCGTAAGACTGGTTGAGTTATTGCTCCAAAGTGAATGGAGCCCAGCTTTCTCAAAAGTATACGGATTCTCTTTGGACATCTTTGTTAGCAGAGGAGGTAAACGCCCTTTTTTTTTGTAGTAATAGTAACAGCAAGGTGACTTAAACTGTACAGCATAACACTCAATACAAAGGCAGCAGAAGGCTTTCTTTTTCCAAAGGAATTTATATTGTATCATTATAAAATAAAACTGAAAAGTCACCATTAATTTCACTGTAGCCTAAAATGAACTCCACATTGCTAGACAGGCAAGTTTACTATGACTAAGTACCTTGAGGCAGTATTGCATCCTGTACAAAAATGATTAATGATTTTAGATACACTGTGGTAGGTTGCTGAGATGCCTCAGTGGGTAAACATGCTTTTTACCAAGTCTGGTGAGTTCAATCCTTGATTCTCCCGTGGTGGAAGGAGAAAACGGACTCCTGCAAGTTGTCCTCTGACTTCCTTGTGTGCACCATGGCCCATCACACCCCTCCCCACATACACATATAAATAAATACATTAATATAATAATTTAAAAAATTAGATTGTGGCCTCTGTATATCTGGTGTATGGTGGCATTCAGATTAGTCAGAATCCATGGTACATATTTAGGATAGGCTCAGTTGTTTTATTGTCTATGGAGTCATCAACATTAATACAGTATTTACAAAACACTTACTTAGATTCTATATGACTCTCTCTAGGCTCTGTGGAAATAACTAGCCATTAAAGACTGCTTGTTATGTGGTAGGCTGAATTTACTCTGGATGTCAAGTTACCTCCATCTGATGCATAAGCCAATGAAGTTTAAGATGAACTGGTTTTCTGAAGTTCACAGAACTGAGTGTCAGAGCCAAGACTTATGGCTGTAGATGGATGCAGATGCAATGTGCTGTTGACAGAGTTCCCGTTGGAACTATGGCCACACCATCAGGATTGTCGAGCAGCAAGCATTGTGATATTTGTTGACTGTCTTCCACCTAGAATCACCAGTGAAAGTGACAGGGAGTAAATGTGACTTGTTTTGGGTGAATTAAACCCTCACTAATCAAAATTGCTCTTTCAGCCTTTGAGCAATAGGTACCAACTAATAATTATAAGAACTTTAAAATTACAATTAGAAGCTAGAGGTGCCCACAGACCTGACCCAAGTGCTGATTTGGTTCCTCTATTGTATACATTCACTCTGCCCTCTGTATTTGTGGATTTCACATTTGCAAATGCTGTCAAACATGGCTTCAACATAAAATGTAGCATGTACTAAAGTAATACCTGCGACTATGTTTCATTATCATTACCCCCTAATCAATATAGCATAATAACCATTTGCATTCTATTTGCATTGTACTAGCTGTGATACATTAATGCAGAGATCCTTTAAGGCATTGGGAGAATGTGCAAGGTTGTATAAAACTTTTGTCATTTTTATAGATGTACTTCTGAGTCCTTCAATTGATTTCTGAAAGGATCAATTCCCAGGGGGAAAAAAAAAGCAAGTCTACATTCATTGAACACCCAGATGAGCCCCTTCATTACTCATAGCTGTGTTTGTATGGAATGCCAGTATATGCAACAAAGACTTTGTGAACAATAGACTTGTGTGTGTGTGTGTGTGTGTACACACGTGTACGAGTGTGTGCATGAGCAAAGCACAAAAGCATATGTGCTTACTATCTTAAGAATACCTGTCTGTTCTTTGAGTGCATGTTTCTAGGTTAAAATAATTATTTGAGCAAAAATAAGGACAAGTCCATCACATACACAAAGTAGGGGCTTTGTATGACTGTGTAGTGTCTCTTTGTTTATTTTCTTGGTGCTGGGGATCAAACCAGAGCTTTGCATATGCCAGGTAAGTGGTCTACAATGAAGTTGCTTCCCAAGCCCCAGAGCATCATTTTTTGAGGCAGGTATTTTGTGTGATGTGTGTTCCTATGACTTTTGGAAGCTGTTTTGTTGCCTTTCCAGAGTAAGTAAGTCAAGAAGATGAAAACCTGAGGCATGTTTTCCTCTGCTTACAGTGAACTCAGAGCTTTTGGTTGTGAAGAAGGCTTTTATCCAGGAAACCTGAAGCTGTTTAAGATTTGATCTATTGATTTGCTGTCAAAAGCCATGAGAATTAGAAATACAAAGATAAGGTCACCACATGTTGCAGACAGATGTCAGAATACAAAACTGCATTCTTTTGCTATTACAGTCACCACACGATGTTGAGTGCTCAGGGATGAGGAGCAGGCGGCTGTACTCCGCAAAAAGCTGAGTCACCTTTTCAGTATACTCTTCAACAAGCTTTGGCTAGTCTTAGATTTTTATTTGTTGCCAAGTCCCTCTGTGGAGGCTGGATTCTTCCTCGCAACCGGGCTTTGCCACCTTGTATTTTGTTTGGAATTACAGTACTGTGCCTGTCTAGATGGATGAAACTTTACAACTTGGCAGGACGGTCTTCCTGGACTCAGACTTATCTGTGGGCCCTGTCTTCTCTACTAGAACAGCAACACGAGTGAAGGAGTCAGAATGTCCGATATCTCCACCCCCCCCCCCCCCCCCCCCCCCGTATCCCTGTCCCATTCCTCTTATCTCCTAACATAGTCAGGCAACGGGAGGACACAGAGCCAAAGAGGAAGGGGTGGACTTCTGGGCTTCTAACAGCACTGCCCCCAAAGGACCCATTCACTATCTTGTCCATCCTCACTGTGCTTACAGCCACCTGTAAGGTGTAAAGGTCATTTTATAGAATGGAGAGGCAGAGACCTGGAGTTTAGTGACTCAGAAGAAACAGGAGCAAGTCACACAGATGGAGGCTTGAGGAAGTGGAGCAGGTCATGTGACTGACTGGATGCTACTGTGGACACAGCCTAGGAAGAAACAGAAGGGCTTTTGAGCAGGTGGGGGCACAAGATAGACAAGAGCTCATCTGCCAAAACAATAAAGATGATAAATGAAAAAGGTAGGGGTAGGAAGGCTTGTGAGGATGTATTTTCAATGCTGCTTGTAACAGCAACTAATAAATAAACAAATAGGGAAAAAAAAATAAGTCCGTGAAAAATTATCCATAGGAAGTAGGTCCTATCAGCTCATGGTCTAGAACATTCATCAGTGTTTAATAAGGACCTAGTTATGCAGCAGGCTATGTATAGTATTTCACACATTAATGATTAGATTTTAAGAGCATCTCTGTCCATTAAGAATAAGGTTTGCATTGGCGGCTTGTATTTTACAGGTCATTATTGATATAGTAGCCACATGAATGCAAGTAACAGAAAGAGGTGAAATAATTATATGTGTAATCAGGATTCTGCAACATTATGATCATATTGGCTATACAAGACTTTCTTTTCTGAATTAAAACCGGAATCTGTATGTACTGCTATTATAACACTTAAATTTGGGCAAGACACATGTGACCAGAAGCTACCCTGATGAAGAGTATGGTCAGAGATCCATGATGGTGTGTCATTACCTTCATTTAAAAGAGTCTACCTAGAATTGGGGCACCTGTTCCTCAAGGAAAAGGAGAGACTGTGAAAAATGGAGATGGGAGGGTCATGATGTCATGACGTGGCTGTTGTGCGTGTGCCTGTGACACCAGTGGTGACCTGCACAAGACCTGCCCAGGAGTGGGCCCATCAGTATTCCATCCTCAATGGGAGTGTGACTCAGGAGACTCCCAACTCACAGAGGAGTTCTAGGCAATGAAAGTGTGCAGGGGGCGGGTAGGGGGAATCATATTCCTCAGTGATACAGCCACTTGACCTTACAACCAAGTACCCATCCATCCCTGTTCCTGCAGAGAGCTCTAATTCAGTTTATCACACAATACACAAAGACATGAAAAGTAGGGAAAGGCATTTGGGAAGAGAGGATTTGGTGAGAGAGGGAAGACAAGAGTATAATGGGTGAGGAACTTTGATTTAAGGAAAACATGCATACATGCGCACACACGTGAAATTGGAAAATAATTTATTTTTAAGGAGAACTCTACTTGTATGGAAGCTAGGAGTATAAGCAGGGATCAGATGACAGTGGTCTTGGTGTTTGCTGGGGACTCCTCACTCTCTGAACCCTCTGGTTTCAGGGCCTGCAGTATTTTCCAGCTGTCTGTCTGGCTAACTTTTTCCACTTCAGTTTCTTTGTCACACTGCTCTTCAGTAACCTTCTTGGTTAACCATATAGTGCTTACTGAATCCTCCACACTCCCAGTCTCCCATACTGCTCTGCTTGACTTTTTTTCTCCTTAGTGGTAGTTCGTGTGTGTGTGTGTGTGTGTGTGTGTGTGTGTGTGTGTGTCTTTCTCTGTGTAGGCATTCATGTGTGGGTACCCTTGCTTGCATGGAAACCTGTGGAGGACAAGGATGGACATCAGAGATCTTATCCAATCAGTTCTCCACTTTTTTTTTTTAAACGTTTTTCGAGATAGAGTTTCTCTGTGTAGCTTTGCGCCTTTCCTGGAACTCACTCTGTAGCCCAGGCTGGCCTCGCACTCACAGAGATCCGCCTGCCTCTGCCTCCTGAGTGTTGGGATTAAAGGTGTGCGCCGCCGCTGCCACCACCACCCGGCTCACTCTAAGACACTCTTGTTTCCTATGAACCTGGAGCTCACTGTTGCAGCTAGGCCGGCTAACCCACAAGTGCCCTCCAAGCCACCCCAGGCTCTGTCTGTTTTCATGGGCCACTCCTCCTGGCACTGGCTTTGCGTAGGCATCCATCCTTTATCACAGAGCCATCTTCTCGGCCCCTCATTCATTCCTTTACTCCTATGGCAGGCCAAATTCAGGGTCCCCAGATGGTCCTCCACTAGCTGAATTCCCAGATCCTATTGGTGGGCACCCTTGGTACTTACGTTACTGCTCTTTGCCTTCTTCTGGCTGCACTCAGCTCCAGAGGGCCATGGTCCCCCGCTGTTACATCAGCAAAGTCTCCCAACAGCCCCTGGCAGAGAGCAGACACTCAGTCCACAGATATGGGGTGTATGTGATGGCTAGGCAGATGAAGACATACTTAGAGATTTATCTGCACCCTTCTGATGTTGTTGACTCTTGGACCTGGGGCCAAGGTGGCTCCCAACTTGATAACTGAGGGAGCCAGGCTTTTCCTGGGTTCTGTCCTTTCATCCACACCCCTTCCCTATCAACATCATTTAGAGACAAAGCTTAATGACTAACTACAGTAGCAAGAATAATATAGAGCATGTTTCATCTTTTAAAAAGATCTTTTCTGTTTTCTTTCTGTATATGTGTTTGTCTACGTGAATGAATGCCACGTGTGTGTCCTGCAGAAGCGAGAAGAGGGTGTAGGATTCCCCGAGCTAGAATTACAGGTGGTTGTGAGGCACATTCCATGGGTACTGGGGACTAAACACAGATCTTCTGGAAGAGTGGATTGATGCTTGTTCTTCACCACTGTACCATCTCTCCAGCCACTCACATTCATTTCTTTGACAAACTAGTGGCCCCCTTGAGCCACTTGGCTTTCTTTTTCCCAGAGGAAGTTAGCTGTGGAAATTAATAAGAGAATGGTTGTATATACTGAGGAACAGAAATGTGCTGTCAAAGATTGAGCTAGGAGGTTGGTGCACTCTTCAGATCTCAAAAATGGTGGAAAGATGAACCCAAGTAGTAATAGGATTCTATTAGACAGATGTTTTTCTTATTCTTAATTAATTTTATTAGTTGGTATCTAATATTTGTACTATATGGTACATGAGCTTGTTGCTAGGTACCCATAGATCATGTGCAGCGGCCGAAAGAGGGTGATTAGCTCTTTCATCTAAGTATCTTTCCTATGACTCAAAGTTTAAGTGTTGCCCGAGTAGAATTTCAAAGCCAGCCTTTGCCATGGTGTCGTTTGCCTCACAGCAGCTGGAAAATAAAGATTTACCTAATGTTTCCTTACATGGCTTTTGAATGAAAGACTCTGGCCTCAAAGAAGTGAGCTGGCTGCCATTTCGCCTCCACTGTCCATTAGTGAGAAGCTGTCTGCGACATGGCCGTCCTTCCCATTGCATCTCGGTTCAATACACATTTCCCGTCTAACAGCACCATCGTTGTCTCCATTTTAAATTAGTTTCAGCTCTGTGAGAAGTTGTTCAGGTCAGTGCAGGGCTGACAAACCAGTCTCTACCACCAGTCCTCAATATGTCAATGAAACATGCAAAGTAATAGTGAAAAACAGAAAAAAGGGGATATATTCAGATTGATCACATCCAAGAAGAGAAATGAAGAAGTTCATAGACTGCCCAACCTCACCCCAAGTCTACCTTCCAAGTCCTGAAATCTCCCAGGTTTAGCTTGATTTGAAGACAAGAAGTTTGCATAAGTAGCGTGGTCATGCCCATGAGTGGCTTACCACTGTCTAGCCTACAGTCTGTCCGGCAAGGTGTTTATTTTATTTTACTTTATTTTATTTTTAAAGATTTTTTTTTTTTTTTTGAGACAGGGTTTCTCTGCTGTCCTGGAACTTGTTTTGTAGACCAGGATAGGCTTGAACTCAAACTCACAAAGATCCACCTGCCTGTGCTTCCCATTGCTGAGTCCAAGAACAAGGATGAGACTCTCTGTAGCAGTTGAGTGCCTTACCAAGTATTCTAAGGGGTGGGGTCTTACATGGTTGTTGCCTTACATGTAATTATGAGCTAAAATCAATGATACAAGATTGTTTAGCTACTGTACCAAAGGGGACTACTCATATTGAGTCTATAGCTTCCAAAATATTAAAGGCGTGTACCACTAAGCCCAGCTCCTTGCAAGGTGTTCTGACAATTTAGTAGAAGTATATGCACCTTCTTTTGAGAGAAAGCTCCACTATGGCTGGTGCCAAGTGCCAACCTTTTTTTTCTCCCAGCATGAGACTCCTGGGGAAATTCCAGTTCCTTGGGGTCCATTGTTTTAGTAGTCTGACAGACAATGAGAGGGACGCCAATGTCTCCTTAGATTACCTTTATTCCTGTTCCAAACCTTCAGGGAGGACTGGGCTGCGATTTAGATTTCTTTCCAAAACACTAAGATTATTGCTTAGTAGGAAGATGACATTTCCCCCATGGAAACACTCAAGAAGATTGTTTTGAGCCCCAGGTCAGACTATAAAACCTAAACAAACGAGTGAATGAACACTATGCTGTAACTGTTCTGGGAAAAACAGTAGGTTGAGTGTGAGTGGACACTCTTGAATCTACTCTTTGTCCCAAATGACCAGGTGGCCAAGGACAAGGACAGCTCTAAGCAAAATGATGAAACAGATGTTCACCCAGGAGACTATAAACCCTGAATTGCAAGGATACATGTCTACATATTGGCTTCTTTGTTTCCTCCTCGATCCCTGTTCACCTCTTCCAGAACCTTCCTGGGGTTCATCTCACTCCTTCAAAAGCATTTTGCATTCATTTCAAACGCAGAGCCTAAAACCTCTGTAGCAGTTAGATAGGAATCTGCCCCTGTAGGCAGTTTTAGGAACTTACCTTGCTTAAGTCGCAGTTTCTCATTTAAGTCTGTTACCTCTGCTGGTCAGTACCCTTCAGAGCCCCAGCTTTCTCCTGCCCCGCCGAGAGATATCCAGATTTCTGCAGGCTTTCCTAGGAGATTTCAGTCCTTGTCGGAGCACTTGTACTGTTTGGGGAGTAAAGTGCTGCCTTTAGGGGGTGGACCCCTAGGGTTTAACTGCTAAGGACTAATTTGCAAGTGGGTGTAAGCCTCCAGGACTTAGGGCGGTGCCTCTTAAAGCATTCTGAGCATGGGGGAAATGCGAACTCTGGTTACACCTGGAAGCTCGGGAGGCAGCCTACAGCCTATAGAATTCCCAGTCTTAGGAGCCCACCTTGGGCCTGGGGTCAACTGCTGGAGTGCAATCACGCCTCCTTCCTGGTGAGCTAGAGGTCATCAGTATAATCTCCACACTGGGAAGTGGTTTCACGTTTCTTTCTATTTATCCCTGGAGTATAGCTGACTCCTGTCACCCTCTCTACAGCTCTCTCCTTTGCTTATCACTCTCAGCTTTCGGCACCCCATTCCTTCTGCCTCTTTTTTTTTTTTAAACCTTTCTAGAGCTTTATTGGGAGAGAAAGAGGGAGAAAGAAAGGGAGAGAAACAGAGAGACCCTGACTCTTCTTCTACAAACACAAATTTGAACCCCCAAGGTTGTTCATGAGATGATGTTTCTGCCAAAAAACTTGTGGAAATGAGATCTTAAGACAGGAGAGGAGCAAAAGGGTCCAGGGCATCATCATTCCTTGGGGGGTTGCATCAACCCATTTCCCAGGGTTTGTACAGTTCAGGTACCTACCTAGTCGTTGATTAAGTGATTTCAGCTGGAGCACAGAGCCCAAAAGCACAGCCATTCTGCCGGAGCCACGGAGTGCTGCTTTTATCCACTTTATCCACACAGCTAAAATGTAAGGGCCAACACATAGCTCACCTTTCCCTTGGAGAGATGCCTGCGGCTATAGCACATAGCTGTGAGGTTGTAGCACATAACTGTGAGGCTGTAGCACATAGCTGTGAGGCTGTAGCACATAGCTGTGAGGCTGTAGCACATAGCTGTGAGGCTGTAGCACATAGCTGTGAATACAGAGGGGCAGGCAGCTCTGTCTGGCAGGGAGAGGGGGAGACTGGAGACCCAGAACTAGGAAGCTAAAGAAAGGCTGCTGGGGGCAGAGTATGGGTGGGGATGATGCCGAAGTTCTGGCAGATGTCACACTGTCACCAACCAGAAGGAGAGTCCTCAGGGTCAGTGTCCTCTCCTTCCCCAGGCTAGTTTTGTTTTCCTTCTCATAGGTCCTTTCAGAGGAGGAGCTTGGCATATGTATGTATGTCTGAGCAAAAAAAACAGTCCTTCTCTTGGCAGAAAGCTCTTCAAACATTGTTGAGTCCAAGAACAAGGGTGAGACTCTGTAGGACACAGCAGTTGAGTGCCTTACCAAGTATTCTAAGGGGTGGGGTCTTACATGGTTGTTGCCTTACATGTAATCATGAGCTAAAATCAATGATACGAGATTCTTTAGCTATTATGCCAAAGGGGACTACTCAAATAGAGTTTTTAGCTTCCAAAATATGTTTTCAGTGGAAAGTACAATTGAGACTATGGGTTTACGTGATAAAGGCATGTGTATACCTCTAAGAGATTTACAGAAATGAAAATGAGGAAAATGTGTGCATATTTGTGTGGGCATGCACCTATTTCTATGGAGGCCAGAGGTCAAGTGCCTTCCTTAATTGTTCTCCACCCTGTTTTTGAGACTTGGACAGGATAGCTAGCCCCCAAGTTACAGCAATCCTCCTGTCTGCCCCTCTTCAGGAATACAAGAACACGGCCGTGGTTGGCTTTTTAGGTGGATGGCAGGGATCAGAACTCAGGTCCCCATGCTTATGTAGCAAGCACTTTATGGATGGGCCTTTGCCCCAGCTCCCATTTTATTTTTGTACTTACTTATTTAAGGATGTCACTTGTCATCCAGCATGCCTACTTTTGATATTTGTTTCCCCAAATTTCAAGGTACAAGATGGGAGATTTGGAGAGAATGGCAGCCTGGGAGGAACTTGGCTGAAAGCCCAGTCGCTCTTCATTCTGAGGCTGAGGACCACATCCTCCCTGCCTTTCCTCCTTGTCCTCTCTCTTCTGCTGGGCCTTAGATCCTGAGCTAAGATGGTACAAGATTCTTCAACTGTTATGCCACTGGCAGGCTAAGAAAGCATGCTTTCAGCTTCCAGAAACTGCTGCTCTTACTAGAAGTGTGGAAAATGTCCCTGGTCTATCTTGAGGATGTATGGAGATTCCTACCAGGCTGGCTTGTTTTACCTTCTCTTCTAACAAAAATGCCATGATTTGTTTAAGACTATTGCCTATTTTTCTAATCATGCTAGGTAGGGATGAAATAACTATTCAACTTCTCCTCAAGCTACAGACCCATTGCCCCCTTCACTATTAATTTCTTTGAATTTGGCTATCAATACTTGCCCTCTGTTTTCTTGAGTGATGGTCTGGAGTTGCCTAAACTTTTGTATTGCAGAGCATGCATCTGCCATCCCAGCACTCCGGAGGCTAAGGAGTTGGAAGTTCTACTCAGCCTCAAGCTTGACTCATAAAAAGGAAAATCCACAGCAGGTTGAGCAGTGGTATTCTGAACTGAAAATAGCCTAGGCTCTTTCATAATGTCAACCCATCTTTAGATGAACCCTAGTGTGGTGGGTACCCTGACTCCCAATTGTTTTCTAGATTCACTGTACTCATCCTTGAGGTTTGTGCCATAGTCATGTCTCATGAGGAAACAGAAGCACAGGCAGTTATGCTGTTTACCCAGGTCTTGGTGGACGAGTGGCAAGCTCTCTATTGACAACTGCTCCTGTTCCTTCCACAGGTATGAACGCTGCTGTCCGTGCTGTGGTGCGCATGGGAATATACGTGGGGGCCAAAGTGTACTTTGTATATGAGGTCAGTGCTTGCTTCCCATTTGTGCTTTCTCTGACTCAGGAATTCGGGCTGCCCACTGGCTCGGAGCCCTGAGCTCACAGGTCTCTCTCCTGCTGACTACCCTGGCTGAGCACCAGAAGTGAGGGAGAAAATGAGATAAGACAGCACAAAAGTCATGCTGGTATCAACTTCCTGGTCTTGATTACTGGGTTAATGATCCTGGATGTGTTAACTCTGTGAACTGATGTCAAAGAATAGTGGGAGAAATGGAAAGAGAAGCCACTCTGAGCTTTCTGTCTTCAAGGGAAAGCTGAAGCCACTTCCTGGTGTCTGCTCATGCCTTAACTTCACAGTGAAGAAAATGAGGGTTAAGTGGAATTTTATTAGTGAGTGCACAGATAAAAATGATGTCATGAGTTTGCCTGGAGAGAGAGAGAACTAGAAAGGAGACTGACAGGAAGAAAACATCTAAAGGGGTAGAGGAGGGAGGGCAAAGAAGGCGATACAATGCCCCCCCCCCCCCCCCCCCCGACTTGAAGGCAGAGGGGAGATATTGGGAGGGGGATAGCAAGAGGGGGTAAGAGAATAGGAGGGAGAGGAGGGGAATGAATGAGGAGAAACGTGGATGAAAATGCCATAATGAAATCCACTATCTCCTGTACTAACTTATACTAAAACTAGGTAACACTAAGTAAACTAACTGAAACTGTTCTCCGTCTCGTGTGTTGAGGTCCTGGCAGCCTAGGAAATATGTATTATGTGAAGAAGCAACCAGTATATACTGAGCCACTTTATTTTCAGAAGTACAAGGAAAATCATTTTGTTTTTAAGTTCATAAAATGTAGCTAAAAATGGAAAAGAATTGTTTTTGAAATGATCACTTCAGGGCTGAGGAGATGGTTCTTGGGGTAAGAACTTTCTATGGAAGCATCAGGACCCAACTGAATCCACAGAAGCCTTGTAGAAGCCACTGTGGCCATATGCATCTGTAATTCCATTAGTCCTATGACACGGTTGGAGGCAGAGACGGGAATGGCCCTAGAATCTGGGGGTTAGGGGTGATGTCACATCAAGCTGATGTGTAAGATTCCTATGTCACTGGCCTATTCAGGTTATTCTCCATTTCTTAAACACTACTTCCAGGTCTACATTGCTATTTAAAGTTTTGTGTTTTGAGTCAGATAATGGCACCAATCAGTTAAAAGTCATGACCATTGTGATGGATACCTCTGCCTGAAGAAACATTTTCTGAAAGCCCTCGGACCCTAACTCTCAACCCCAACCACTACAGAGATGGCTACATCAGATCCCTGCAGACAGGTGTCTGAATGCTGCTAGATGGTTGTCTTAGGGTTTCTGTTGCTGTGAAGAGACACCATGATCAAGGCAACTTTTATAAAAGAAAAACATTTAATTAGGGTGGCTTACATTTTCAGGGGTTCATCCATTTTCATCAGCAGGAATGATGCTGGCTATGTCTTGATATGTAGGCAACAGGAAGTAGACTGTGACACTGGGCAGTATCTTGGGTGCTCAAAGCCCACCCCCACAATAACACACTCCCTTCAACAAGGCCAGCTCTACTTCTAGGCCACACCTCCTAATAGTGCTACTCCCTGTGAGATTATGAGGGCCATTTACGGTCAAACTACCATACTGGTACTTACTAAAACATTTTCCCTTTTGTGAAATGGTTGGCCCTGTATTCCCTTGCTCATGTGTTTATCATTTGCTTGGGAAAGGTTTTCCTGATTCTTGTGTTTTAATTTGCTTTTCAGAATCTGTGGTTGTGTGATATTTCCTTATTACATTTGGGCAGTTTGAAAACCATGGTTCTAACCCTTAGTTCGTTCAGAGCATTTTAACATTTACTGTTTGGAGCACATGAAGGTCAAATTCTCCTTGTGAATTTCCATGCCTGGGCTCTGAACCTGACTGCTGCCATCGCTGGCTCTGCTCTGTGAGGTGTAAACGCAGACTAGGATCCATTGCCACACAGAGCATGAACCCTCTTCCTCTTCTCCCTCCCTCCCTTAGAGTTTGCTTTGGTGTGTAAGGGTCTCTGGAAGGAGGCCATTGACTTACCCATTGGGCCACAGAGCTTCCAGTGTCACTGTAACATTTCACCTGGACTTTTGTGTTGTTCTTTTTGCTCTATTTCAGAGCTTGCATGTGAACACAGAGGTAGGTTCTCTCCCCTTCGCCTGACCTTTCTCTGCTGCTCTCTCCTGCCTCAAGCCTTGTGAGAGAACTGTGCATTCTGGCCTGAGAGCAGTTCCTAATTAGCAAATGTGGTGTTCATGAGCTCTTTGGGGTTGGAGCAGTGCCAGATGAGGTTTCCTGTTAAAATTAGCAGTGGTTTCAAATTTGCTAGCGACTTAGAGTCTACAGAATGTCCCCCCAGGAACCCATGTGATTTGCACACAGGCCACAGTGCTAGTGTCCTCTGCTCATGCTGCATGCAGCTGAGCACCTGAGAAAGTAGAAAGTTCCCCATGAGTCACTGCTTTGATCTTTCTGGTGGCTCTGGATGGTGTATGAGGTTAGGACGGAAGTTATGTCGTTATTTCCTAGTCAAACTGAATCCTCCCACAAACGGTTGTTCTCTGTGCCCTTTGCAAGGCCAGAGAGAGCTCAGCCCTGTGACCCCCAAGCCTAGTGGGGGTGACTTAGACCCAAAGACATTTGCCATTGTTTCAAGACATTTTTGATGATCTCATTGTTAAAGAGGGAGGATTGTTCTGGCATCCAGATGGTAACAGCAGGATCCTGCCTGACACCTTTTAAACCAGACAAGGCAGCTCTCAATCTTGAAGAATCAGTGGGCCCCACGTCAGGTCAAACAATGTTGAGAAACACACTATTCCATGGAGTGCCAACTCTGTTTTGAATGTTGTTAGTTGGGGAAGATGTGTTGCCTGTGTGAGGGTTTAACCTTTGCTAGAAACTGGTAAACTGTTCGTGCTTTCCAGATGCTCCGTGTATGCAGTTGCTGAGTCTGGTGTGTCTGTACTTTGTTCTTTTTCATCCTGTCTTGTGATTGCCTGTCTGGGTTCTGCTGATATTTAGCTATCTCCAAACCTGTGTCTACCAGACTCCGCACATTTAAAAATTAAAGAGCTGATAGGGAGAACATTTTAGGGGCCTACAATGAAAAACTTTTGATCTTTCATTTGAGGTTAACCAGATTTATTCTCCACACTGTTGTTTTTAGAGTTCTCTAGAGGAACAGAACCAACAATATGTAATTATTAGACAGGGTTGATTAGATTGGCTCATATACTCATAGGCTCCGTCTGGCTGGTGAGTTGGGGGAAATGAGTAGATGTTCATTCTAAGGAGCTGGAAGCCTCAGTATGAGAGAGAGACCAAAGCTGCTGTAGGACTAGGCACATGTGTAAGATTCTTTCTTCAGAAGCAGTAAGTTACCTGAGTTGAATCAATTGAAAATGTCATCATCTACTCTAGATGTAAAACTTCTGCTTCTGTAATTTTAAAATCCAAAAAGGACCAGGAAATCTGTAAGCTTTTACTTCCCTTGCTTGACAGCAAAGCCCTGATGGCCTGGAATGAGCCTGAGTATAATCCTGGCTCAGTCTACTAGGTGTGAGGGGCTGTACCTTTCTGTGCAGAAACTGATACCTACAGCGATGGCCTCCACTGAGCTCCAAATTACCTCATTTCACATTTACAGTCATATCCACACAGCCTTTGAAAATGCAAAGCTTTAGAATCGTAGCATATCTCTCCCTGTGGTTAGGTATGGGACTGTGGATCTTTAGCAAGTGGCCTGGTGCCTGGGAATGGATGAATAACCCCCTTTTTTTTTTCTTTTTTCTTTTTTTTGCTGGAGCTGAGGACAGAACCCAGGGCCTTGTGCTTGTTAGGCAAGCGCTCTACCACTGAGCTAAATCCCCAACCCCTGGATGAATAACCCTTTGACCTTGTGTCCTCATTTGACCCATGGGAGTAATATTTGTGCTGGGTATGATGGAGTCAGGAAAGCATCAGGAGTTCAGAGTCATCCTTGATTACCTAGTGAGTTCCAGGCCAGCCTGGGCTATACAAGATCATGCTCTAAAAGAAAAAGAATGCGGGGAGTGGGGGCTGGGAGGGGGAGGGGGATGTCAAGAGGAAAAAAATAGAGAGGGAAGGAAGAAAACAGAAATCTTCTGTCTCTCTCCCTCACTGGTGGAAAATGTGTGGAAGAGTTGTGAGTACTAACCGCAAAGGCACTGTTTGCTGGTTGGCTGCAGGATAAGAAGACATGCTCGCCTTTGACTCCATTGGTTTGTGGCCAGGCACAGAACTGAGGCATGTGACTGAACTGATGTACTCCCGGACTTTCTGGGAACCATGAGTTGTCTAATATTGAGCCTTCTTTATTAATCTCACTCAGCACTGCAGTGTTTGGAATAGGATATTAGGGGTGGGGAATGGGTGTCCTGTCCATTACAGAATTTTCAGAAGCATCCTGCCTCCTCCCCATAATCATGGCAGTCAAGACTGTCCCCAGGTGGCACTGTTCCCTGGTGGCACAGTCCCTCTCATTATTCTCAACCTTTTTGATTTAAATTTAAAAGGTGCCTGGCATTATGTTTTTAAGCGTCATTTAGTGATTCATCCTAACACGTTTGTTCTTGTATACTCCAGTTTCTCAGTTTGCCTAGAACTTTCAATGTTACCAGCAGATTAGAACAGTTAAATGGGGATGGTATGAATTAAGTAATGGGTTCTTCTTCCTCCTCCTTTACCATCTTCTCTTCTGTTCCTCCTCTCTTCTACTCCTCCATCTTCATCCTCATCTTCTTGTTCCTCTTTCCCCTTCCCCCCATTTCTTCTGAAAATATGTGAGAACGTATGAACCTGAAAACTCTTGTATTTCTGGCAAAAGTCTGGTGCCTGCTTGGGCTAAGCTGTTTTGTCTAGCTGCTACTTGCAAGCCTGCAGATCTGGGTCAGGCCTACGTGTGATGCATGTGGAGCCCTTGGGCTCCATCCCAGGGGAGATGGGAAGGGTTGGTGGGTTAACCCAGTTTTTTCCTGTGTAATGAGCTGATTGTTCATTACTTTCTTTCCCCCATTTGTTTTAATTGCTCTTAAGCTGGGTTCTTTCCTTAATGGCCCACAGAAGGCCAGAGCTCCTCAGTAGTGATAAGATAAGGCTAAAAAGTACTGTATAGGAAAGATCCTGTACAGAGCAGGCTGCCCTAGATTAAGTGGGTCCAACACAGGATAGGAAAAAATAAAATTAACCTGGGAGCATCATGCCTGAAGAAGACAGGCTTCTCATTGCTTTTAGTTTATTATGTAGGTTTAATATCTTATGGTTGAAGGTTTCCTGCAGATTTTTAAAGAATCATTCTTGGAGATCTTTACCAAAAAGGTAACCTAAATGTCTTTTGTCTTAAATGAAGGATTTAACAGTTTGATAATGTACATGGGAAGCCATTTATAAATGTCCAAGCTCATCTCTCAGTCCATACTGTGAACAATGGCCAGGAGAATTCTTACCTTTTGGGCAGCTAATCTTGGTATTCTAAATTTTTGTTCCAAATTCTAAATGTGTTAGATGTAAAGAAATAAGGTAGAGGAGAGCTGATACTGCCATATCCTCACAGATCTACCCAAATGGTGACCTTTGTCATCTTCCTGGTGGCTCCAGAGGCCTGAGGATCTCTGCTGTCCTTGTCACCTCCAGTTGATGTGTCTATTTATGGTTCACACCAGACTGGCTTCTCATCTTGAACTTGAGTGATTAGCCTGTCATTTTGGCTTCTCTTGTTTCCAGCATTGAGCTCTAGAGACTGATTTACTACCCCAGTGAAGGCAGGGTGGTTTGGGGTTGAGGAATGTGGCATAGGTGGCAGAGTGTGTGAAGCCTTGCCTTTGGTCACCAGCACAGCAAACTTGGAGGAAGAGTTCCTGTGATCCGGGCACTCAGGAGCTGGAGGCAGGAATAGCAGGAGCCTAAGGGCATCCTCTAAGTTCCAGGCCAGTCTAGGCTTCAGGAGACTGTCCCCTAAGGAAAAAGTAAAATAGATATAAGGCAAAGAAATGAAAGGAAAGATTTTATGCCAACTAGTGGATTGTCACCATTTTTTCCTTCCTGGTCCATATTCCTCCCCACTCTTCTTCCCTTTGCTAGAAGAATGTTGACTCTTACTGCCCGAAAGAATGCACTCCCAACTCCTGATGTTTAAAGTGAGAGATGCTAAGCAGTGACAGAAAACCCCATGAAACCCTGGTCTAGTCTCTGCTCTTCTTATTCTGATTGTGAGCCCTTGTCTCATGCTTTATCTGGGTAATATACTTTAAGCTCTTGCAATGCATGGACAACGCCAGCTGGTGAGATTCCTTGGACTTGACAATAGGTCATGGTACCAGCTCTGATGTTTTTCAACTTCTCTGGGTTGTTCATTGTCATTAAATGCCACTCCTCCTATTCTGATGCAGGCTTTCCCTTCCCCCATCAGTGGTTCAAAATTCAAGCAATGCTGTCCACATTTCATTCAAGCATGTCACTAGGATTTTTTATATATCCATTTGTATGCATTTGAACTTCCTTAATACCCAAACTAGTTAAGCACTAAATCTGCCTAAACCTAAGAGCAGTGGTATTTGAGGGTAGAGCTGTATGGCATCACTACATGCTGTCTCCTGTAGGCTGTTCACCAGCACACTCTGTCAGGCCCACCCAGCCCTTGTACTAACAAGCGTGACTCTTAAGTGTACAGGTTAACTTACACTGATTTCTAAAAGGCCAACTCATATGGTCAGTGCCTGCCCTTCTTACTGGAACTGGCTAGGATATGTCTTGGGTAATGAACATAACTGCAGGTGTGAGTACTGTTTTCTGTTCAATGCTAAAACTATGCTAGGTCTTACACTAAATTTATATGCCCCTTCTGACCTGATAATCCCTACAGCCGTCGTTGTCATGACACAGATTTGGACAGTCTAAACACACAACATTGTCAAATTACAACAGAGTGGACTCTGCCCACTGCTTTCATCTTCACTGTCACCATGGTAACCACAGTGAGGCTGAGTGAGTTCCCACTGCCTCCTTCCTGCTGTGGCTGTTAGGGTTACAGTGTTCCTGAAATTGTGCACTGTTAGCTTTGGCTTAAAGAAATCTAATAATGCCAGAGAACTAAATAAATCAAGTCAGTATATTAGCGGTTTGCTCATGCTCCAAGTACAGGACGATACAATGGCTTGCTATGTTCCAACCTACTTTCAAGCTGACCCAGCCTTACCAAGGACAAGTTCTATGACTTCTTCCTCCATAGGAATTTTCCGTGAAGTAACTAAGCCACTGAGAACATTTTTTATGTGATAACTGTGAAGTTCTTCGCTTTAGTTCAGAGCCTTGGAAGAGGGACTATCAGAACCCTCCAGGTCGGGGAAGGAAACACTCTACACTCTCAGGTTCTGCATGGGCCCTTTGTGTGGGCAAAATCAAGCCAAGGGCCTGAATTTGAAAAATCACTGGTGACGCTGGCATGGTGGTTCATGCCTGTAATTCTATTAATCAGGAAGCTGAAACAGGAGGATTCCCATGAATCTGAGGTCAGGAAGCTGAACAGGAGGATTCCCATGAATCCTAAGTCAGGAAGCTGAAACAGGATTCCAGTGAATCCGAGGTCAGGAAGCTCCCTTGAATCCAGGCTAACTTAGCCTCCAGACAAGTCTGCACTGCAGAGTGAGAACTTGTCTAGGGGAAAAAAGAAGGGTGGGGCTAGAGAGATGGCCCAGTACTTGCTTGTATGTATCTGATCTTAGGGCTGACCACATGGTATTAGATAACCAGTTTGGAGGCTCTTCCCTGGGGAAGACTTCTACTCTCAGAATTCCTTGGTTGCCTATAATTCTTTGTGTAGGGTTGAGGCCCTATTAGATTTCTCTCTTTTTTGTTAGCATGTCTATTGAAATCATAAACACACTAGTAGTGTAGAGGCTGAGCAGGTTATATTTATGTATTTAGGAACATATACATTCATAGACATGCACACACATGCACACATACAAATAGAGGGATGCATGGGAAGGGTTGGAGGAAGGAGAAGGAGGAAAATTATAAAATTAAAATTTAATATATATTTAAATAAAAATAACCCATACGGTGCTTGCTACTCTTACAGAGGGCTTCAGTTCAGTTCCTAGCACTTACTTCAGTAGGTTCACAACTGTTTTTAACTCCAGCTGCAGGGGATCTGATGCCCTCTTCTGCTTCTAAGAGTACCTATATACACAACACACACACACACACACACACACACACACAAATAAAAATAGAACAAAATCTTAAAAATAAAGAAAAATGCTGGGTGGTGGTGGCACACACCTTTAATCCCAGCACTTGGGAGGCAGAGGCAGATGGATCTCTGTGAGTTCGAGGCCAGTCTGGTTTACAGAGCTAGTTCTGTGACAGCCAAGACTACACAAAGAAACCCTGTCTTGAAAATCGAAAAGGAAAGAAGGAAGAAAGGCAGCGAAAACCATGGACATAGAGGACTTTTGTAGCCTCTTTTTTTGTGAGCAGCAGCTAGTTTTGATCAATGGTTTTTACTAATATAAATATATGAATATAAAACTAGATAGCCATTCAGAGCCTCTCAACATGCTTGCCCTTAGGCATTTTTTTTTTTTAGCAGAGAAATTTGGGAATTCACATTGAGACAGCACCCTGCAGATGGGTAGAAACTGCCCATAGATCCATCCAACAAGTCTAAGAAAGGAAAAGGCCCATTTTAATATGAGATGGTTATTTTTTCATATGGCCCTTTAATTTTGAAAAAAAAGAAAGAAAGAAGGAAAGAAAGAAAGAAAGAAAGAAAGAAAGAAAGAAAGAAAGAAAGAAAGAGATCACTTTGAAAACTACCTATGAGTGGAATGGATCTTACATTGTTTATAGTGGAGTCAACTAAACATAGTGGTCACCAGGTTGCCTAAATATAGCAGCAGTGCATTCCTTCAGAATCAGTTGATGACCAGTGTGGCGCTGTTCAGTGTAAATCAGAGCCTGTGACCTGTGTTTCCATGGGAGTGAATGCCTGAAAAGAGAAATTCTGGTGGAGGCTGGGTCTGATAGAGCCAGCCAGGGGTCTCTTAGGATTGTCCTCTGCAGGAGAGTTTCTTTGGTTAAGAACTTATTATGATTTTAAAAGGCTCAATGGTTTGCTTTTCTTGGGTGAGTCATAAAACTGGCTTTGAAGGCAGAGGACAAAATGGAATTTTAGGAAATTGTTTGGCTACATTAAAATAAGTTTCTGTTTCAATAGGGGGAAAAAAAGGATCTCACTTTCTACACAATAATAACGTAGAGGAAGCTTAGTTCTCCTAATTTGATAATTTCTTCTTTTTAGTAAAAGCAGCTTAAAGCTGCAGGTGCCAGTTAATTTTTCTGATAGGATGTGAGCACAGTGACTTTGCAAACTAAAGAATGAGTCATTTCCTAGCAAGTTACCACGTGTACAGTGGAGTGGAAGCTTTGAATGCGATAGTAGTTGAGTCATTCTTTTCTCATTTTTTAAAACTGCTTCCTTCATCATACATATCTAGACTATGCCAAATATTTAAATTATTATTGCCAAGTACCTTTAAATGTATTAAGATTTGTAGAGCGTTGTCCTTGTTTTCTAAGTAGCAAAATTCTTTGTAAAAAACAAACAAATTTTAAAGTAGCAACTCAGTATTTAGGGCTGGACTAGCACATAGGAAGCCCTGAATTCAGTCTCAAACTCCAAATAAAACTGGGTGTGTCAGTGCAGTGCATACTTGTAACCAACCCCAGTACTTGGGAGCTGGAGGCAGAAATCATCAGAAGTTCGAGGCCAGTCCCAACTGCTAATAAATTCAAGGCCAAAATCGGACATTTAAATTAAAAGAATAAGAGGAAAGAAAACGTTTCTGTTCACTGTGTGGCATAATTAAATAGTAAAACAGCCTGTAGTGGCTGAGTGGAGAGCAGTCTGTGAGTGTGGATGCTGCAGGAATACTGTGGACAGTGATACTATAAAAGGTTTACCTGAATCCAGCTCTGAGACAATCTCAGGACACTTTTTGTCCTCCACCTATTCCAGGAGAAGCATTACCAAATTCATTTTATGAGGTCACAATTACCCTGATACTCAGACCACACAAAGACTCAACAAAGAAAGAGAATTACAGACCAATTTCCTTATGAACATAGATGCAAAATTTCTTGCAAACCAAATCCAGGAGTGTATCAAAAAGATCATCCACCATGATCAAGAGGGCCTCATCCCATAGATGCAGGGATGGACCAACATGAAAATCAGTCAATGTAATCCACCTTTAAATGTAATCTACCTTATTTCAGTTGAAATAAACTGAAATAAACACACACACACACACACACACACACACACACACACAACACACAACACACACACACAACACACACACACACACACACACACACACACACACACACACACGATCATCGCACAAGATGCTGAAAAAGCCTTTGATAAATTCAACATCCCTTTATGATAAAACTCTTGGAGAGATCAGGGATACAAGGGACATACCTAAACATAATAAAGCCAATATACATCAAGCCTACAGCCAACATCAAATTAAATGGAGAAGCTGGGCTGTGGTGGTGCATGCCTTTAATCTCAGCACTCAGGAGGCAGAGCCAGGCCTATCTCTTGAGTTCAAGGCCAGCCTGGGCTACAGAGTGAGTTCCAGGAAAGGTACAAAGCTACACAGAAACCCTGTCTCGAAAACCACACACACAAACACACACACACACACACACACACACACACACACACACACACACATTAAATGGAGAGACTCAAAACAATTTCACTAAAATTGGGAACAAGACAAGGCTGTCCACTCAGGATGCTTTTTGACCTCCAGCTTGCCCTCTTCCTCAGTGTGCAAGCAATGACCACCTTCTCTCTGTGTACCTCTTATTTCACCCTACCATTGAATGCCAGACCTTATTGCAATGGGCCTTTGTGTGGGAGCTTGGCCCGTCCTTGTCCTCATGTTCCACTGTGTCAAAGTCCAGTGAGTGTGACTCCTTGTCCTTATCTTTTGAGAGTGCTCCTGAGTTGTGGCTGTCACTCTGGCTGCGCCTTTCACTGTTTGCTTTCTGGCTCAGAAGCTTGTGAATTTGGAGGAAGACACTGTCATTCTAGGTTGAATCCATTTCATCATAGTGGGGACTAGGATCTAATACATGGTCCACTCATATCCCCTCCCATGGCCACTGTTCTACTTGCTCATTTCCATCCCTTCCAGGCTTTGTAGAAATGGATTTAGGAAGAAGAGTTTTTCTTTGCTTTTTAATCATGGTTCACTACTCTTAGCCAACACTTGCATTGCACTATCTTTTAAGAGTCACTTGGAAAACTAGATTCATTGCCGTTTGTGTTTCTGGTTTGTATAAGTTGCAGCTCTATTAATGTAAAGTCCAGCACCTTTTTAAATAGGCGTTTATTTTTTCTCGTCCAGGGTTACCAAGGCATGGTGGATGGAGGCTCCAATATTGTGGAAGCCACGTGGGAGAGTGTCTCCAGCATTCTACAAGTGGTAGGTGCCACGTTGCTCTTTGTTTCTCTATATTCAAGTCATTATTTTAGTTTGAAACATTTTGTGCTCAAGCTTCAGAAAGTTCTAAAGTGAGTTTCCATCCCAGCTAGTTTATTGTTTTAAACTAATTATGAGAACAGAAAACACCCATTGCTTACTGTTTTTCTTGTCTCTGACAAATATCTGACTGACTAAAAGTGAGGGAGGATTGACTTGGTTCATGGTTCAGTGGATATAGTCCTCAATGTCAGGAGAGCAAGGTGGTTGAGAAGCCCAGCAGTTTAGTCTGTGGTGGCAGGAAGCTTGTGGCTGAGCTTGTAATTCTTCATGGCTTCTCACACTTTAGCAGCTCAAAAACAGAGAGCTGGGACCAGAAGCTGAGGTGCTTATCACCACTGAAGATCACGCCAACAACCCCCTCGACTTCAGCCCAGTCTCAAAGCAGCCACAATTCTTCCCAAACATCATTACTTGAGGACTAAGGGTTCAACCACAGCTGCCTGTGGGTGTACTTCACATTCAATCTGCAATCTGGGTCACTTACTATTTTTTTTATTTCATGTGTGTATGTGTGAGCCTGTGTGAGTAGATGTGCATATGTGTGCACCTGTGCACAGAAAAGCCAGAAAATGATGTTGGACCTCATGGAGTTGGAGTTTCAGCCATTTGTGGAAGACCCAGCCTGTTACGTGGGGGCTGGAATCTGAACTCTGGTCCTCATAATTACATAGCAAGTAGTCTTAAGCACTGAGTCATCCTCCAGGCCCTTTTATTAAGTCTTAAAAACATCAGCATGACCTTAACTCAAAAAGTAGCTTTCCAATACAGACTTGTATGCCTCAGCCTTAGCTACTGTTCATTGTGCTACTTCTGGCAATTTTTTTTAAGAGCAGAGGAATGTAGAGGTTACTTCAGTTTGCTATGTGCTTATTGGCAAATCTCTGTGCCCACTGAGTTTTTACTTATCCCTTGGCACTGAGCAAAACAAAGCTGGGGAAAGATTCTGCCTGGCAGCCCCTAGGGCTGTGGATTTAACAGGGACACTTCATCCCTGCTCTAGCTTGAAGCAGACACAGCTAATTTCTCTGTTGTGCACAAGGAAGAAGTAATTGCTACTTCAGGCAAAACAGTTGCCTGCTTTGAATTTAAAAGAAATCTGTCCAGAGAACTTACACCTCATCCATTCCTGGAACATTTTGGCTTAAGAAAGGGTCCAAATTAGTTGAGAAATGGAGATGATGTACAAAGAAAAGACTATAAAAAACTCTTTATTTGTGGCTTGAGCTTCTAAAATCTAAGGATTAATCTCTGACTCATCTTGAGTCCTTTGTTTTTGGTTATTTGGGTGCCAGCGTTTCTCTGTGTAGTCTTGACTGTCCTAGAACTTGCTCTGCAGACCAGGCGGTACTAAATCTCAAAAATCCTCCTGCCTCTGCCTCCTGAGTCCTGTGACTGAAGGCATGTGCCACCATTCCTGGCTTGAGTACTTTTTTTGTTTGTTTGTTTTTGAGACGTGGGACTCGCTTTGTAGACCAGGCTGGCCTTGAACTCACAGAGATCTGCCTGCCTCTGCCTTCTGAGTGTTGGGATTAAAGGTGTGTGCCACTACCACTTGGCTTTGAGTACTTTTTAAAATATACATAAACTTGGCAAATTCACTCTGAAGGTGCTAAGGGAGTGTGCATTTTAACAAAGATGCTAAAATTGCACTTGGAATTTTCTTGGCTTTGCTATGTACCTGGAAAGAGAGTGAAGGATATTTTGGCCCATCCATAATTAGGCAGAGTAATGCTTTCAAGAGTAGCTCATTACCAACACAGAACATTCTCACTCTGCTGTTGTGACAGAGACAGCAAAATAGGAAATGCACTTATTGTTGTGAATGGCAGGTTTGCTGAGAGGCACAGATTAACTCTCACTCTTTTTTTTTTTTCTTTCTTTTTTCTTTTTGGTTTTTCGAGACAGGGTTTCCTGCTGGGGATGCCTTTCTGTATGCTGTGAATGTGTTGCTCTGATTGAGTGATAAATAAAATGCTCATTGGCCAGTAGCCAGGCAGGAAGTATAGTATAGGCAGGATAAGCAGAGAGGAGAATTGTGGGAAGTGGAAGGCTGAGTCAGGAGGTGCTGCCAGCCACTGCTGCCGCCATGAGAAGCAAGATACCAGTAAGCCATGAGCCACATGGCAAGGTATAGATTTAAAGAAATGAGTTAATTTAATATGTAAGATCTAGCTAGCAATAAGCCTGACCCATTAGGCCATACAGTTTAGTTAATATAAGCCTCTGTGTGTTTACTTGGGTCCAAGCGGATGCAGGACTGGAAAGTGAGAGAGATTTGTCCTGACCACAGTTCAGGTGGGACACAGGAAAACTTCAGCTACAGTTTCTCTGTGTAGTTTTGGTGCCTGTCCTGGACCTCGCTCTGTAGACCAGGCTGGCCTCAAACTCACAGAGGTCTGCCTGGCCCTGCCTCCTGAGTGTTGGGATTAAAGGAACCACCACTGCCCGGCTCTAATTCTCACTCTTGAATATAGCCCTGACCCTCCAGGGGGACAGCCACTCCAGGACTATAACTTTAAGGGAAATGGTGGAAACCGCACACCTTTCATATTCCTTTGGTTTATTGATCTGACTTGTAGGAAAGCCAGGTCACCATCAGGAGGCAGGACAGGTTTGTTCTTTAGGTAATGACTGATGTCCAGTGGGTTGCTGACACACATCCTTTTTCCTTCTGTGTGTACCTGGTCCAGTTCATACAATGTAGGGACAGCTTTGACCCAAACAAGCTAGGAGACTGTGGTGACCCTGTAGACACTTGCGCTGTCCATTAGCTGAAGGCTGACATTTATTTGTCTATCATGGCCGTCAGGCTAGTGTGTTTCTTCATGGATTTCCAGAGAGGAACGGAAGTGAGAAACTCAGACTTTGACAGTAGACTGATCACAGAGATGAAAATGAGGGAAACACTTGGAACGTTATACACATGTAGTCAATCCATGCCTATGCTGATCCATCATAGCAGTGGACATGGTTTTTGTCCTCTCCAGGGTGGGACAATCATTGGCAGTGCCCGTTGCAAAGCCTTTCACAGCCGGGAAGGACGCCTGAAAGCTGCCTGTAACTTGGTGCGTTTGGGCATCACCAACCTGTGTGTGATCGGTGGGGACGGAAGTCTCACAGGAGCCAACATCTTCCAGAAGGAGTGGAACGGACTTTTGGAAGAGCTGGCTGAGAATGGTGTGTTTCTGTTTCTGTTTCCCCCTCCTATTACTGCTTTTCTCTGAGTTGCCTGCTTCACATTTCCCTGTCTGCTTTTCAGGAGCTTGCGAAGTCATACATTGTACCTTTTTTGAGGGGATGAAAAGGGAGCTATTTTATTTATAATTGGCATGAGCATACATACTTTTGAGCGAACTTTTAAATTTTCACTTAATTTTAGTTTTTGAAATCTTGAAATCTTAGTGACAGCTGCACATGGTACCTGCCTCCTAAGTGCTGGGAGTAAAAGTGTGCATCACCACACCCAGTCCCATTTCATTTTCAGCTAGAGCAAAACTGTCTGTGGTTTTATTTCAGGATTTGGTACACAGGATTTAAATCTGTACCTCAGACAGAAGCAGTAATAACAATAAGCCCCACTGTGTGCTAGGCCTATGGACTCTTTTGAACAGTAATCACATACACCCCCATTTTCTATGCCAAGCTACTATGACAATGGTCTGGGTACATACCGGCCCTTGGATGCCAATGTCTACACTTCCAGCCATCACACTGTATTCCTCCTGCCGTGCTGGAATGTTTCCAAACTTATGTTGTTACAAGAGTTTTATTAGCAGATGTTGATCTGCTTTTACTCATTTTTTTATTTTTAATTTTGAATTGCTTTTGCTGTTATTTAGGAATGGATGTCAGAGAACTCTATATGAATTGCTATCTCTGTCTCTTTAAAGTCTATATTATATAATTTCAATTCTATATCAAGTATAACTAACAAGAGTATGTTGCTCAAACACACGTGATGCAACTTGATGAAAATGGGAAGCTTGTGATAAAGTATATGTCCTCAACACCCCCACCCCCACCACCAAAAAAAAAAAAAAAAAAAAAAAAAAAAAAAAACCTTCAAAAATATGTCTCTGTGAGTCCGAGGCCAGCCTGGTCTACAGAGATAGTCCCAGAACAGCCAAAGCTATACAGAAAAACCCTGTCTCAAAAACAAACAAACTCTAATCAGGAAATAGAGCAGAGAGGCTTTTCTCTATCTTTACATTCACCAGCCCATTGGTGACCATGGGTAAAAGGCTAGAAACACCCTTACCTCACCCCTACACTATTCTAATTTCATCTGTGTACAACTACCTGACAGGTATGTTTATTTTGGTGAGCTAGCTGTATACCTACTAACTAGTTCCATGGGCATCTTTAAGAAATCTATATCAAGGTGACCATAAGTTTCTAAAGTATGATTATTATGTGTCTTTATTAACAGTCATTATTTTCCAAAGCCATTGCTAAGAAAAATTTTAAGTTTTTATCTTAAATTGAAAGCTTTGGATTTTTTTATTTTTTTATAATTCAGGGTTCTTGTTTAATGTCTAGTGCCAATTTATATTTGGTGAAGTTCCTTCTGTCTTCACCTGGTTTCTCTTTCTTTCCTTTAGTATGTTGATTCAGTATGTGTATAGTTCGGAGGAAATTGATAAAAAACAGAGCTTAGGGTATGCCATGGCCTTTGTCTTTCACATCTGGTGGGGCACAAGGAGATGTGGCAGCTCTTCCTGGATATGAAGTATGTTTCTTGTCTCCAATGCAGGTGAGATTGATAAAGATGCAGTGAAGAAGCACTCCTACCTCAATGTTGTGGGCATGGTGGGCTCCATTGACAATGACTTCTGTGGCACAGACATAACCATCGGTACAGATTCAGCTCTGCACCGAATTATTGAAGTTGTTGATGCCATCATGACCACTGCCCAGAGGTAAAAGGACTTACAGAAACTAGGTTTCCATGTTACCTAGTTTACCATGTTGTAGGTTACCATGTTAGTATTATTCTAAATGTGCTTATAGAAACTAGAAAACAGAAACAATAATTATCTAAAGCCCTCCTCTCCCAAGGCTCTTCTCATGGAATAATTTTTTTTAAAAAAGTGAATTTGGCACGCTTGTTAGTGTAGTGAGACATTATAGTGTCGATTTTTGGATTCTAAGGTCCAGAAGGACTGTGAGTAGATCATTAGCCATTCATCTACAGTGTTGTAGACCCACAAGGAGGCATCACCAACAACTTTCTAGAGTATCTCAGAGTTCTTGGAAGCATTTTTCATGAAAGTCATTTGACGTAGTAAATCAGACAAGTGCTTTCTATTTTGTAAGCAGGTTGCTTGAGGCTTGGGCGATTCGAACAAGCATTATTGAGAGAGGCTGGGACCTCATGGATTACTTTATGTGTCTGTGTGGTTCTCAGTTGCCCACTGTCTTCTGAACTCTTTGACACTGGAAAACCACTTCACCTTTTCAGGACAGGAGGGATGGCTCAGAACAATTGGGTTTTTCCATTGAAGGAAAGATGGTCATTATGTGTTAATGGAGCTGGTTTGTAACATTCATGCTCATGTGATATAGCCAGCGTATGACTTTACCAGGTTGGATTTAAACTCCCAACTTCATGGCCTCTCCAGTTCCGAGATTACAGATATGAACCTGGCCAACCCATGGCTTTAAGAAGTATCCAACTTAGTTAATGGTGATGCTTTTTAGAAAAAGGCACATGAGAGCACTTTAAAAGTATAGAGAAGTCTTAGGGAACAAGTGATGGATATAAAGTATGTGACTCGAAGCAGTCCTGAGGATGTGATGTGGTTCATGTAGTGCTTGCCTGGTATGCAGGAAGCCCTAGGTTTGATTTCCAGTACCACACAAGCTGGAGGTCGTGGTATATCCCTGAAGTCCTAGCATCTTGCATGTAGAGACAGAAGGATCAGAAGCTCAATGTTACCCACCCTTGTCTTCACAGAGAGTTCAAGGTCACTGTGAAGAGTGTGTTTCAAAAAACAACCCCTCAAATGCAGTTATAGCAGCCTCATTACTCCTTAGGTCTGAAACACTTGCAGTAGAGCTTGCTTTTTGTAGAAAATGAGTTAGCTTTTGGAAGCGTGGTGCCAGCCATAGTTGAGAATCTCTCTCTCTCTCTCTCTCTCTCTCTCTCTCTCTCTCTCTGTCTCTGTCTCTGTCTCTTAGCTGTAAGTATACTTTTCTTGCTGTGAGTGGTAACACGTACCCTTTACCTCTTTTCCAGCCACCAGAGGACCTTCGTCCTGGAGGTGATGGGGAGACATTGTGGGTAGGTATCTGCAGACACCATCCTGGTAGGTACAAACACTAGCGGCATCTTTGTGAGTGCTCCTCACCATGCATTGAAACAGAGGGCAGTCACAGAGGGAAAAACTCCTGCAGGATGTCAAGGGCTCGAGCTGCCCAAGGTTGTCTCCGAATGTGGGTGGCACACTAGCCTTGCAGCCAGACTTTTTTCCTCCCTGTGTATTAATTATTCTTTTCCCCACATAGTTACTTGGCCTTGGTGAGCGCCTTGGCTTGTGGTGCAGACTGGGTGTTCCTTCCGGAATCTCCACCCGAGGAAGGTTGGGAGGAAAACATGTGCTTCAAGCTCTCAGAGGTAATTGGGAGTCTGGATGTATTGCTTTGAGTAAGGCTCCACAAGGCCTTGTGGGGTAGCCAATTTGGATAACTTCTTTAACACTTGAAAACTTGCTCATAAAATGAGGTCAAGCCCATTGCCAAGGATCTGCTTGCGTAGGCTGTATCCTGTTCTCTTTCCGAAGTTGCCATGGAGAAACAACTGGAACCGTTGATTGTCTTTCATCCAAAGCAGTAGTGTTTCTAGGTGGCTCTCTCACCATGAGATGAAATCATAGTGGTTAAATGAAGTCAGAGTTAACAGAGAAAACTCTTGTTTGCTGTTCAAGATTTCCTCACTGCTGAACTCAGACATGTGTTGGACTCTCTAGTCCTGCCCTCCTCCTCTCCCCGCCCAATACGGGGTGATGTGTCCTGACTTTTCTTTCCTTGGTGTGTGGGGATTTTTAGGTTCTTCTGGTTCCTAACTATTTTGATCCATGTTCCTCTCTCCCCTGTCAAGAGTTTGTTGTACGTTGCCTTTCGAAGTACAGTTGCTTATTAGGAGAGGGCGGATATCCCTGTATGAAGGTCCAATATAAACAGTGTGGGAGGCCTCTTTATTGTCATGCATAACTTTCAGGGCAGAGATATTAACAAGTATGTAACTCTTGTCCCTTATTTTTGAAGCAATCTTATCACTGTTGTACAAGAAAAATTATGTAAGCATTATATCACAGACCAGTTTTATTTATAGTTCAGCAAGCACATAAGTAGTCTTTGGAAAACGCCGTGCATGTGTGGGCAATAAAATGTTGTTTTCGAGTAACAATCTCAAAGGAGGATAATAATTCAAGTCATGAACCAAATAGGTCTTGCTGAAATAAAAATAGTTTATGTGGAATGCTATTTAATAAAGTTATATCATAGTAAGAAAAATCAAGCATCCATAGCTTGAAATAAGCCACCTATAGTGGATGGCCAAAGTGCAGTCATTGCCACTGGGAGGGGATGTTCCTTTGCTTTGGTCGTGTCTGATCTGGGGGACATTAGCAGTATCCTTAGATGCCTAATTAAGACAGGTTATCCATACCTGTCCCTGTGAGCTGAGAGGTATGCCCACTTATTGGCACTTTTGTATGACTCAAAGACTGGATTGCCACCACACAGGACATCACCTCAGTGGTCTCTACCTCCTTAGAAGGCATATCTGGTCTCCTCATGTCTTCTTCCTGACTTGCCTGAAGCCTGATTGCACAGTGAATTGTCACAGGCCACAGATCCACAGGCAATGATTCAGATATAGGGAAGACTGTTGGGGCCTGGCTGACAGGAAGTATGCATTCATTCAGTCTATGTGGTCAGAGTGGTCATTCAGTTTCCAGATATTCACTTTAGATTTAAAGAAAATTTCTTCATGGAATCCTGTCTAAAAACCTGCTTGGATTCTAGACCTCAGACACTTTGCTTTCAAATATGATAAGACCAGGATACATCGCCTTCCATCCCCTAAGTTTTGGTTGAGTTAGGGCAGAAATATTTGATATCTTTGTATCTATCGTTTGTTTTTATGGGTCACCAATATAATACTTTATTTTAGAAGATTACTTAGCCTGAGAAACAATCTCCACAACATGTATTTAAGTGGAAAATATAAAAGAGGTTTTCAGGTTCAGAATCCCTTGGCCTGGCTATTGGCTGTACCATTAATAGGATGGCTTTGATCAAATAAATTCACCTTTCTTTGTCCAAAGGTGCTCCTCCCTTATGTGGAAAATTACATTCCTTAATTAATTCCTAGTGATTTTGTGAAAGTCAGCGGATCAATAAATTCAGTCTAGATACCTAACATAGAGGCACTCATTAAGTTGTAGTGGCATGATGCCTATTTTCCTTCTTGAATATACTGAGGATTCCATTGTTTGTATATGCATTCCTCACACATGTGTGTGCAGGTACACATGTGTATGAAGGTATTGTAGTTTGTTTCTCTATTGTGATAAAACACTGGACCAAAATGAACTTGGAGAAAGAAGGGTTTACTTTAGTTTACAGTCCATCATCTAGAGAAGTTAGGGCAGAAGCTCAAGACAGGAACCTGGAGGCAGGAACGGAAGCAGAGACTTAGAGGTCTCTGGCTTACTGGCTTGCTTCCTCTGGATCATATTCAGCTATGTTTCTTATGTAGGCCAGCCCCACCTGCTCAGGGATATAAGGGATGTCACGGCCCACAGTAGGCCTAGACCTCCTACCTCAAATAGGAATCAAGAAAATGTCTTTTGGGTCTTGTCTTCCTGTTTTCTTTTTAGAGACAATCTCTAATTGGCGAATCCCAGGGATCTACCTTCTGTCTGTACTTCCCCAGCTCTAGAGTTACAAGTTTGTCCCATTATTTCTCCAGCTTTTTGTTTTTTTTTTAACAAAACTAAAAAACATGCTCTGGGAATCAAATTTATGTCCTTGTGCTTTTAAGGGAAGTATTTTACCAAAAGAGCTATTTCTGCAGGCCACAGATTTCATTGTCTTTTAGCCACTTCAGAATATTGTGTTTTGTGGCTGAAGCACACCTATTTCGCCATCTCATATTTATGGGAATTATCCTTCCAATGCTCTTTCAGGCAATGCTAAGGTAATTACCCTGTACTCCTACCTTTATACTTTAAAGAAGGTGTTTCTTATCAGTATGTTGTTCAAAGAATGGCACATTTCATAGCAGTCATAACCAAGAATGAAATCTGTGATGCCACATCCCTCTGATTCACATAGGTGTATTAATTGATGCCCTACCTTTGGGCATGGCCAGAGCTCCACACATCACGACCAGGGCCCCACACATTATCACTGACCTGTTATAAGGAAGCATATTTTGTTTGGCACTTTATAGAAAGCAAACACATTTAGAATGAGCTAACCCACACCATGATATAGTTTCCCAGCACACTTAGGTTTATTTTAGTCTTAAGTAACCTTGTGAGCTAATGTAAGACAAGGTCCCAGAGTGTCAGTACATAAAACAGCATACCAGAGTGTAAGTACATAAGACAGAGTCCTAGAGTGTGAAGATATAAGACAGTGTACCAGAGTGTAAGTACATAAGACAGGGTCCAGAGTATATGAAATGGCAAATAAGGGTAACTGTTTTTCTCAGTATCTGTTAGATTTCTGTTACTGTGGTAAACATCTGAGCTAAAACAACTGTAAAGGGAAACGTTTATTTTGGCTCATGGTCTTGGAGGCATGGGCCCATGATTGGTTGATGCCACATCAACCATGTGATCATATCATGAATCATGACAGGGTTACAGGACAGAAGAGGTCTGTTTACATCATAGTGGCCAAAAGAAAAGAAAGAGGAAAAGGAGTAATACTATCTTAGTTAGGGGTCTATTGCTGTAAAGAGATACCATGACCAAGGCAACTCTTTTTTTGCCAGAGCTGAGAACTGAACCCAGGGGCAAGCACTCTACCACTGAGCTAAATCCCCAACTCCAAAGGCAACTTTTATAAAGGAAAACACTTAATTGGGGTAGCTTACAGTTCAGAGGTTCAGTCCGTTTTCATCATGGTAGGACATGCATCATGGAGGCAGACATGGTGCTGGAGAAGGAGCTGAGAATCCTATGTCTTGATCTGCAGGCAAAAGGAAGTGAACTGAACTAAATGTATCTTGAACATAGACCTCAAACCCCTGCCCCCACAGTGACACACTTCTTCCAATAAGGCTATGCTAACTTCAACAAGGCCACACCTAATAGTACTCCTCCTTATGAGCTTATGGGGTCTAATTACATTCAAACTACCACAAATGGGGATGGGGTCATAATCCACCCCCACATACACACACACACAAACATTCTCTACCAATTACCTGGCCTTCTTCCACTAGGCTCCATCTCTTATATTCTCATCTAATAGTTCCATGAGCAGGGGACAAGCGCTCAATGCACGGGCCTTGGGATATTCCAGTATCCTTTCCTGATTTCTTATCGGTGACCCACCTGTCAGCTCTCCATGCCTGTGTGCAGTATTATCTAACATGATGGAGGAGAATTGTTGGCTTCATAAGAGTAAGTTTAGGACGGTCCATGGGGAGATGGGGAAAGGCTCAAGCATAGAGGGGACAGGAAACATGATTTAGGACAGGGAAAACTGGGAGAGTCCAGCCTGTGTTTGTTGTGGGGATCACTATCAATCAACATGTCCATACATCCCACCTTAACCCAGGGCTAATTGGGGTCAAGTTCTCATGTGTACTTGTAATGTCACCTAGACTACTAACTCCTCCCTCAGCCCTCGCAAAGGAACCTTTCACCTACTCTGGGGGTTACTGAGGAATCCTCAAGTTAGGCAATAGTTTCTACCTGGAAAAAAGCCATTTCCATTTGAGACACATTTCTCTGGGTTTACTACCATGAAAAACAGATTATAAATTTTAGGAGTTCAAATTTTCTGTTTCCTTAGAACCGTGCTCGAAAAAAGAGGCTGAATATCATCATTGTGGCTGAAGGAGCAATTGATATCCAAAATAAACCAATCACCTCTGAGAAAATCAAGGAGGTAAGCTTGTGTGATGCCTCACTTTTGCGCTGCTGTCAGGCTGGACATAAGCATGTCAGCATGATTGATAGGACGTAGATTAAGAATATTAACTCAACTTTCGTAGCATGGGGAGCAGGAAGCTTAAGAGCTCTGGACAGCCAACATTTCTTGTCTCATGTCTCCAGTGCTCCTAATGGTTCCATAACTAACTTCTCTAACAGTAGAGGAGAGACAGTTGAGTGCATAAGCATGTTGGAAAGGATCAGCTGCTAAGCAGACGTTGTACTTACGGTAAGGAGCCTTGACTACTTGGCAGCCAGTACTGTCTGGGGGCTTCTGTATTTGGAACAATAGACAAGGTGCCCGATTTTCTCACCAATCCAACTGCCTAGTTGGCTATGAGTCACTGATTCCTCATGGCCCTGAGGAAGAGCAGGGTCCGGCTGGCTGTGGCTCTGCTACTTCTTCAGGCTGGTGCTCACTTATCTCTACAGGACTTTGACTCCTTCACTAGCCTCTCAGAGTCATGAGGAACCACAAGCTAGGCTATGTTATTCCAGCCTTGAATCAGGGTTCACAGGCATTACTAATCTGGTTTTACAAGTTTTGTTTTCTTTCTTTTTATTTTCTTTTTTAGAAATTCTTGCTAAGTAGCCATGCTAGAGTCAAACTGACCATCCTCCTGCATCTTCTTCCCAAATGTTAGAATTACAGGTGTGACCACCATATTATGACTCACTTGTAGTCTTTTGTGTCAGTGCTGAGAATGGGAACCCAGGAGCTCATGTGCCCAGCAAGTGCTTTACCATTGAGTCACACCCCTAGCCCTGCAAGTTGTTTTTTATCATTGTTAAGTTATGGTTATTCAATGAGCCAAGCCAAGCTCATTTCTCATTGACTCCAGTAACAGATCTGCACCTCAGTACTAAATCATCAACAGGTGCCAGGGAAAGATCTTCAATAGTATTTACTGATGGCTCTCTGTCAAATCAGGGCAGAGGGTCTGTTCCCACTGAAAAGAAATTAAGATGAACTGCAGCACTACTGGACCAAGAAGTGTGAATAGATGGATGTAGGTGGCCCTTCTATATACACAGGGCATAAATAGGTCACCAGCCAGTACTGCTGATGGCATGGGGCTGAACTGCCTGGGCTACTCTCTTCACAGTCGAGCTGTACACTGCCCAGGGAAACACTTGTAATATCAATAATGCTTTAAATACAGCTACTTGGAACAGCGTTTTTGTAGAGAAGTGGGTGTTACTTATTTTATCTGCTTGCTAGGAGATAAAGATTTTAATTTTGGTAGTCTGACTGTGGCGAGTCTTGTCTGTAACCCTCACACTCAGGATGCTGAGGCAGGAGGATTGTGAAGTTCAAGGCCAACCTGGCCCATGTACAGTTTCCAGTAACCCAAACCGAATCAAAACAAACAAACAAACATCAGCAACAACAAAAAGGTTTCCTTTACAGTGAAAGCATTATTTGGAAAAACGAAGTTTAGAATTGTGTATAGCTGTTCCTGCAAGGAGAAATAAAGTAATAAACAGTTTTAGCATTCCTATCTGAAGACCAAGTCGAGCACCCTTGCCTCGGTGCCAGCACCTGGTGATCACACTTAGCTTGATACAGTCCCAGTGAGGCCTGCTTTGCTCTCTGCTTTCTGATGGCCCTCCTGCTCCACAGCTCGTGGTGAAGCAGCTGGGCTTTGACACCCGAGTGACCATTCTTGGGCACGTGCAACGAGGAGGGACCCCTTCTGCATTTGACAGGATTTTGGTAAGTGGGGATGGAAAGTACTGGACATTTTCATGAGGCCTCCTTGAAAGAACTTTAGAAGTACTAGTTTATTAATGTGGAGGCTGACCGCAGCCTCATCCCTTGAGACGGTAGTGGCCCATGTTCTTATTTAAAGGTCCTTTGAGACTTACTGACGTAGGATAATTTCCTGGGCTGAGGTCACAGCTGACGTGGGAAGTCAGTATGCCTACTGAGGGAAGGCATGGGTGCCAGGAGAATAAAACCCACAATGTAGGAATTTGGTGTCCCAAGTGTAAGCTTCCAGAAACTAACCCAAGAAGACAGCAGGCAGCCTGAGTCCAAACCGTAAGTTCTTAGTATTGCCTTGTAGTTCTTGCTGGAATTATAATCTTATTGTTACAGAGATGAATAGAGATAAGCAAGACAGAAACAGGGTAAAGCCCTGACTGAGTCATTGTTTCACAGCATAATAAGCAAGCAGAAAGTGAACCCTGGGGTGGGCTCTGACTGTGCACGTGCACATAGTACCTCTTGAGCATAGGATGAAGGGCTCACTAACTTTAGTTTGTGATTATCATTTGCAGGCCAGCCGATTGGGGGTGGAGGCTGTCTTAGCCTTGCTGGAGGCCACTCCTGAGACCCCGGCCTGTGTGGTGTCACTGAGAGGAAACCATGCAGTGCGCCTGCCTCTGATGGAGTGTGTGCAAATGGTGAGCTCAGGTACTGGGTGGGCGTGGACATTGGATGGGCTACCTACAGGAATAGTGGGTGTTTCAAGCTGGTCTGTTCAGATTCAGTTGAGCACTGGGTCAAGTGGCCTTTGGAGGGCAGGATGATCTGCCCAGTGGATGATGGCAGCCGGCTTCCTCCGTCACTGTGGAGTGTGTAAAAGCTTCTTCATCTCTTGTTCCTTTTCTGTCGCCATGCATGAGGCACCCAGAACTGGTAAAGAGTTGGTGACTGTTGCCACCTGTAGTCACAGATGGTCCAAGTAGCTCCTGCACATGAGCAGTGGGCTGAATGTGGGGAAGTGCTCTTGCCAGGGGTCAGTGCTGTAGGTGTGACATGCCTAAGTTCCTCCAGGTTTGTTTTCTGTCCTTTTGTTCCTGAGGTCCTTCTGATCTGTGACATGACCTTGGGACAGATTCCAAGGAAGTTGAGATAGGGCGACTCTTTCAAGTGTGTCTCCTGATACATGAAAGGAAAAATGGATTGTGCTTTTCAAATCAGTTGTTGAGTAGATGCTATTACTTTTCATTTTTCCAAAATTTTTTCATGAAATGTTATAATATTTAGGCTTTTGAATGACTCTGACATATATGCCTTTTATGATACAGAAACACAGACATACATACATACACACACACACACACACACACACACACACACACACACACACAGAGAGAGAGAGAGAGAGAGAGAGAGAGAGAGAGAGAGAGAGAGAGAGATTGTTGAAACTAACTTTAACTTAACTCCCAGAAGCCAATAGGGATGAAGAAAAACAGTATACATACAAGTGAGTGGTGATGTGTGTCTCTGTGTGTATGTTTGCATATACAAAGATAGATGTGTGTGTGTGTGTGTGTGTGTGTGTGTGTGTGTGTGTTTTCCTATGGATCCTTGGGGATGGAAGGACAAAAGTTTCTGAAACTGAACCATGTGCATTACATTGTTAGATTTCTTTGGAGTTTATTGCTCACCCTGTGTCTGTATTCACTGCGGACAATGAGTTACTTGTAACTCTCCTGATATTCAAATAATCACATGGAAGTTTCATTAATAAACAGCCATAGAGAGCCAGCAGTTAACTGAGGCAGTCCGGATGCTCAGCCCTGAGCTCTCTGTCTCGAGGCTGCCTCTGTCCCTCTGTCCTCCTCAGCCACCTGGGAGCCATCCTGGAGATTTGCAGTCCTCAGTGAGGCCATGAGCTTGCAGTGTTTTTCTTTTCCCTTCACTGAGCTGAACTGAGGATTAATCAGGCCCTCTTTCCATGAACTTTGCCCGTGTGGAACTCAGTCTTTCTGACTCTGTGGCCATGTGTAGCAACAGTCACCTCCTTTTCTTTGGGGCTCTAACCTCATGGATGGGCATTGCCATGTCATCTGTCAATTTGGGGGCCATTAACAATCCAATGGGATTAGACTGTGAAGGTTCAGCCATAGAGTATCAAAAGCCTGATTAATTCTTTATTACCTGTTTTAAAGACCCAGGATGTACAAAAGGCAATGGATGAGAGGAGATTTAAAGAAGCCGTACAACTCCGTGGGAGGTGAGTTATCGTGAATAGAACTGTACTAGAAATTTAGGTCCTTGTTTGGTCATTGAGACTGTTCTTGTTTCAACATAAAATTTTTGAAAGAGTTTGGCCTGAAGAGATGGGTTAGCAGTTTAGGGAACAACCTAAGATCAGGTTTCCAGCTCCAGGGGAATCGGATGCACTCTTCTGATCTCCATGGGCATTCATGTACACAAACCCATATTCAATTAAAACTAAATTATCTTTTTTCTTTAGGAGTTTTGCAGGAAACCTGAAGATCTACAAGCGTCTTGCCATTAAGTTGCCTGATGACAAAATCACCAAGGTAGGTAGTCAGCTTCCAGCAATGACCCCAGTCTTCTGAGTGGCCTAGGAACATTTTTACCCCATAACCCACTTAATGTGGATCCCTGGAAACCTGTCTTCACCTCTCCATTGTGACCTTAATCATAACATGACCACCTCCTGCCAAATGTGGCACAGTATGACCCCTTATAAGTGTGCAGCAAATGGGAGCTTGCATTCATCTGGTAATGCAATATTTTCCTGTTGTTTCTCAGAGCAATTGCAATGTGGCTGTCATCAATGTAGGGGCGCCTGCAGCTGGGATGAACGCAGCAGTGCGCTCTGCTGTTCGAGTTGGGATTGCAGATGGCCACAGGATGTTTGCAATCTATGACGGCTTTGATGGTTTCGCCAAAGGCCATGTGAGTCTCCCAGGAGTCCCTGTGAAAATGAGAATATTATCACACGTGGGGAGCCCAGACTCCCGACAGCACCTACTACTTCAGGATTCTGTGGTGGTGTGACCCTACCAGTAACTGAGCTGAGGGTAAAGTTCTGCTTAGGAATCCTGCCCTAAGTTAGGTTGTAAGCCTTTACATAAAGCTCAGGGTGTCATGTGTTTTTAGAATTTCTCAAAACACACCAAGGCATGATGATACCATGATGCTCAGCTCGCAGGCTGTTAAGTTTGGATGGCATGGGCAAAGTGCATGGTTTATAGCACATACTAGAACTTCTGAGACAAAACCTTCATAAAAACACTTCTAGGCTGGGATGTAGCTGAGCAGCAGAACACTTGCCTAGTACCTATAAGGCTCTGGGTTCAATCCCCATCACGGGGAGAATAACAACCATTAGCTAACAAAGGTCTGGAGTGGCTACTGTTTTCCTCTTGTTGCATGTGATTTGCATATATTAATCCTTCTGACCTTACAATATGTCTAAGGTCTTTGCACCATTTTTCTTATGAGAGAAGCAAGGAATAGAAATATTGACAAACTTGTCTATTTCTCATGATGTAGGATTTGAAACAGGATGGTGAGGCATGGCTCTACTCTGAACCCAGAGCCGCTATAATTGGTACTGCTATATCAGTAGGTTAAAGAGCTGCTACAATTGGTACTATATCAGTAGTAGGTTGGAGATGCCAAGTTGGGAGATGTCTTTAACTTACCTAAAGACCACCAGAATACATGAATAGTAGGAGGTTCACCAAAAATCACATGACTGGAAGCTGGCAGACCTGGAGTACTGGCCCACTGTGTTCTGCTCTGTGACTAACTCATGCCTCACCTAACATGGGAATTGCCCCCAGTTGGTTAAACTTTATCTGCTTGGCCAAACTGTGTTTGTGTTTCTCTCTTTATTTTCTTCCTTGCCTTCAGTGCTAAATTATTTTAACCTTTACCAATTTAAAATCCATGGTATTCATTTTCTTTCAGTAACAGAGTCTGGTCACCTAAGGTGTCCACCTAGGATGCATGCTTAGGGTTGGGGTGTGGATGTCCCCCACCGGCATGGAAGGGATAGTTTCACTGAAGCTCCCGCATTTTGTTTAACCTCAGAAGGACACGTCGTGTCTTGGCTGAGTGAGCAATGCAGTGAGGAAACAGGCTTTACCTGTCTCTATGGGAACTCAGCCTACGAGAGAGTACAGAACCTTGAGCTGTCCTCAGAGCCTTCTATTCCTGCCTTTTCTTCCTCACTTGAGCTGTTTCACTCTGTGTTGGAAATTTAGGTAAAAGAGATCAGCTGGGGAGATGTCGGAGGTTGGACTGGACAAGGAGGGTCCATTCTTGGGACAAAACGGTAATTTCTAAATTTTAACTCTTGGACAAGTTCTGTTATTTTATTTTCATCTTATGTGTATGAGTGTTTTGCCTGTGTGTATGTCTGTGCACCAAGTGAGAGGACATTGGCTCACTTGGAACTGGAATTAAAGATGGTTGTGAGCTGCCATGTGGATTCTAGGAACCAAAACCCAGTCCTCTGCAAGAGCAGCAAGTGTTCTTAACCGTTGAGCCATCCAGTAATTCTTAACAAAGAAGGAAGAAGCACCTCCTAGAGAGAATGGCTAGATGTAGCATAGAGAGTATAGATGCCTCTTGTATTTTCCCTGTAATGAGTTTCCCTGTATTGAAGCAGGGATATCTGTCTGCTTTTGCCCTAGGAACTCAATCATGTTTAGGGAGCTCGGTGCTAGGAAAGGAAGGGCAGATTGGGATGGATATGTACCACACTGGTTAGAGTGGTGGTACTTACCATCCATGAGGCCTTACTCTGAAATGAGAAGTCAAGTACCTGGTAGACCTTTCCATTAATTCCATACTTCCATTTATTTGAAGAGCAAAACAATATGTGAAAAGCTTCTGTCCCACTCTGGTCAAGAGAGTAAGTGATGATTTCAAAGCTGTCATTAACTGTGCTATTATGTGAACAAGCATTTATTTCAGCATTGTGGGAGAAGTGGGGTGTGTCTGGGTATAACAAAGCTGAGCTACACAGTGACTACGGGCTAAGATGCACAACTGAAGAAATTACCTGAGTATTGCTAAAGTAAAATCATGTTTTTCTGACTTACAAAGTCCTTCAGTTATCTATACAGCTGGGATTAAGGTATTTTGGCAAAGTGTATTATGTTAGGTCCAACCCTGTTTTATCTTTGGTTATTTCCAGGATGCAAGTATTAATATCAGCCATTATTGTAACTTATTTTTATTTTGTATGGAAGGAGAGTAGTTTTTAGGTATTGGGCTCTATGTCGTTGTGGCTTACTATAATCTGAGAAGAATCAAGTCAACTTTTTTTTTTTTTTTTTTTTTTCTCTCTTTAAAATCAGGGCTTTTGGTGCCAGCTAGAAAAGTGGGGATTCCACAGGGTGGCTTCTCCAGCCATCTGGGTCCTTTCCTTGGTGCCATGGCATTGGTGCTTTGGCAATTTGTGCTAGACACAAGTAGACTCCCCAGGCCTCTGAGGAGAGGCTGATCCCCTGCAAGCCCAGGTGTGCTTTATGTAAAGCAACCTAGGCATCGCTCTTGAGCAGTGTGGGAGCGAGCTGACAGCCTGAGACATTTGCTGCAGATGCCGAATTTGCTCATTGGGCACACTCACTTGTTTGGTACAGTTTTCCATATTCCATTTCCAATATGTGTGTCCATATTCCAATAGTTTCATCTTAAGCTTACATATGTCTATCAACAGTAGAAATACTTCATTTTAGCCTCTAAGCATGAAAGAAAGATTAGGGGTGGTTGTTAGATAAAATATTAGAATGGGGCATAAATCAGTTTCCTTTGCTTAGTGGTGTCCCTGCTGACTGTGTCCTTTGAAGTAGGTGACAGTATAGAAGAGGAATGTGGTTGGGGATTTAGCTCAGTGGTAGAGCGCTCTAGCAAGCGCGGCTAGCAAGCGCAAGGCCCTGGGTTCGATCCTCAGCTCAAAAAGAAGAAAAAAGAAAAAAAGAAAAGAGGAATGTGGGTGGATGTAGTTTTGAAGGAAATTAAATTGATATAAATGGATATATTTCATATATATATATATATATATATATAAAGAAAATGTGAATGTGTCAGTCAGTTAACATATATAAATATACACATATATAAACATGTTATATTATCTTATTGTATTATTTACATACACATAAAAATACTAAAATATATTAAACAAACTACATACATACACACATCTGTACACATTTATGCACATGTATACAATTTTGAAAATGGAAATTTGTCTGTAAACAATTACTATTAATAATTGTAAGCTAATATATATTTTCTTTTTCCTCATGAGTCAGTGTAATTCCTTTTGGCTTTTTTGAGCCAGGGTCTTATGTAGCTCAGTCTGTTCTGGAATTCACTATGTCACATGCAGCCCAGGCTAGTCTTGAACTCGACAGTCCTCCTGCCTCCACCCTGAGTGTTGAGATTATAAGTGTGTACTGCCACAAGTTGCTGAGGCAGCACAGGTTTTCTGGGGTAGTATTGTTTCTACCTGTCTGTCTGCCTATTTATTTTTGGTGATACGGCTTGAACTTAGCTCTTTACACATGTTAGAAAAATACCACTGAGCTAAGGCTCCTCCTTTTACTCTTCTGGGACCTGAAACTGTGCCACTCCTGCCTTGAGTGATCATTCTCCAGTACTGCTGTCCCACGTGCCGTCATCTTGGGGGGGGGGGGCATCAGAAAGTAGCCCCACTGCCCACTGTATCTTTCATGCCACAGAGTTCAGACATAGGTGGAAGGTGGGAAAAGAGACCCCAATGAGTGGGTAGACAATTTCCAAGAAGTTTGCCAGCTTGTGGGTGTATTCTCACCTCTTGTTCTGTCTGTCTTCAGCACCTTACCTGGAAAGAACTTGGAGAAGATTGCCGAACAGATACGTTCCCACAATATCAACGCGCTTCTGATCATTGGAGGATTTGAGGTATGTTACTGTCTCTCTGTCTCCTCGCCTGTTGGTTTTGGAGGTGCGAATGGTACCTCCATGTTTGCTTCACATATATCTGGTCTTATTGGCTGTTCCTCAGGAACTAGGATTTTAATCTCCAACCCAGTTGCCCTGTAGTGCAGAATAGCAGGATAGTATGATGTAGCACAAGATTGGCCTGATTCTGTTAAAGTCAATTAACCAGGCCAGCACAAGTTTGACCATTCTGCTGGGACTCATATTGAAGTTTTCTGATTTGTTATCAATCTGTAGATAAAATTCCATACTTGGTGTTTGAAATACACTGATGATTAGAAAGGAAGGTGGTTATACGGTTAGTTTTTCTCTTCAGATTTCTAAGAAATATATTGGACTGTAGTCCTTAATTACATCCTATTAATTCAGTGGGGATGAGTCTCACAGAAATCTTGATTTACTTAAAGGAATGTAAGAACTTCACATAATCAAACTCAAATTTATAAGCGTTAGTCTTACTACTACATGCTAAGACCTCATCTCCCATTTGTGCCTGGGAAGCTGTCCTTGTCTGTGCTCTTAACTTGCCTGTGTTGATTTTCTAGTGATGCCTGGCCCCACTCTACCCTGTGCACTGTGGTGACAGTGGCTCCCTGAGACTCTCCTATGCTTGCTCACTCCTGGTCATACACTGCCCGAGTGCCCCTCTCCCTCCCTGGCCCCACAATCACACACACTTATCTGACAGGCCTACCTGGGACTCCTAGAGTTGGCAGCTGCCCGGGAGAAACATGAGGCATTCTGTGTCCCTATGATTATGGTTCCTGCTACTGTCTCCAACAACGTGCCGGGTTCCGATTTCAGCATCGGGGCAGACACAGCTCTGAACACTATCACAGACGTAAGTGCGAGTGTGCCAGCAAAGCAGGTGCAGCTGATGCTAACCCGAGGCCTGGACCCTTTTATCTACCATGTACTAGAAGTAGCCTTTTATCAGCCACCAACTGGATACCTAAGTATTTTTGTTGGTTTCAGGAAAGCACATTTTAGAAGTTCCTTGGATTCTAAAATTCCTTGATCTACTCCCAGCCCAATTTTTCCCAAGAGTCCTCCCCAGCAGCCGCCAGCTGATGCCACTCCATTACTAAGACCTGTGGAGTAACATCCCATCCTAGTGCTAGCTGTACTAGATCACTGTGTTTTTAGCGTTTGTAAGTTTGGGCTGAAGAGAATTTCCTTTCAGCCTGCAGCCTCTTGCTGCACTTCAGTCCTGTGTCCAACGTCCTCTACTTGTTGTTCAAGGGTAGAAATTGAACTAAAGATTTCATAATGCTATTTTCTGAACCAACTGTTGGCACTTCACTGGATTTTTTTGGCTATGGTGGTTATTGTTCTTTTCCCCCCTTTTATAAATTGGCAATCTTAAGTCAAAGATATTGATGCCTTATTTTTCTTTTTGCAAAAAATAAGTAACAAAATGTACACGTACATTATAGTGTTACATTTGTAAATTATACTTGTTAATTCCCGTGGGAGTTTAAGATCGCTAAGTCAGATTTTCAAAATTCTTCGTTAACTCAAGCTATTTTTCCCGGGAGACCTAATTCTGATACATATTTTTGTAGGGGTTTTAATTTTTCTTAAGCTCCCAACACCAAATTCACTTCTAGTACCGGTAAATAAAAGCTCCAAGGCTTTTACAATAAATTGCAGAGTGTTAAGTAACGCTTTGCGCTGATTTCCTGCTTTTCTCAGTGTCAGAAACATTTCCTTCAGTCTGCTTACTGAAGCCACGTGCTTGGTGTCTCCTAGAAGCAATGTCTGATCTATTCAGTTTCGATCACTAACTTCTCCCTTCTCTGTTGCTTGTGCTGTCTGGGGACTGTTGCTATGGCTTTTGCTGTTGCTGTTGATAGATTCGGGCTCTTGATGGATCTTCCTTTGTGAATGGAAAGAAGGATGTCTGTCACAAAATGGATTGGGACCCAGGGCTTTGTGCACCCCAGACTCTGAATTACAGTCTACAGTTTACACAGGAGGAATTTGCAGGGGAAGCTTTTAAAGTTTCTTTTTCCACAAGCTCCTTGTCATCTAATTAAAAGCCCACTTGCAGGTGCATCTGACCAGTAGCCTGTGACTAGCGTGCACCCTAGACCAGCTGTGAGTGTGACCTAGCCTAAAAGGATCTGAAATCAATGAGAATTATTTTTGCCAATTATTTTTTGGAAATTATATCTTGAGTGTGAACTTTGTTGATGGCAATATCCTGTAAAAACGTTGAAGGTTGGACACTCCTGCACACTGTCCTTTGCAGTTAGTGGGAGCCTCTGCAGATGCCAGCCAAGGTGGGTATTATCTCCTTGTGGATATTCAGTGTGCAGCATGAGGCATGAAGGAAAGAGTCTCTCTTTTTATTATAATGTCCCCACAATTATAATTTATGATTCTTAGTCTCCATGCTAGTAATTGTTTTGTCCCAGACTTGAATATATAATATCTACATATTGTTGAACATTTGAAACTCGAAATAGGAGGGAAAAAAGTTACCTATTCCCTCTTCCTTTTACTTCCCTTAAAGGGATTTTGTGATGGTTGTTCTTTAATTTCTTTTCTTATTCATTTGAGTTTCTCAAAGCCAGTGGTAGTTTGTGAGAACAAAATGGAATGGTAAGTAGGTAGCCATTCCTGAGGGCTTCAGGCTTGGTAACGTGTGGTAAGTAGGTGTGTATGTGTGGTCTTTCTCTGTTGCTCATTGCTTCTGAGGTTCCAGGGAGCTGGGTCATCTTGGTTCTGTGATCTCAAGGTGGCTGGCTGAAGCTGGGCCAGTAAAGGTATAGTGAATGCCGCCATTGCTCTGGAGCTGATAGCTGAGTGGGGATGAGAAAACAGCCCAGAGTCCCTTTGTGTATCCTGCAGGTTAAAGGACTAGAATGTGAAAAGGCGTGAAGGAAAAACGAAAGTTAATTCTAGCAGTTGAAAGGTGGAACTGAATTAGGTGAGGCTGGTCGCAAACATGAAAGGAGGTTGACCCTGTGTCTCGGAAAGGAGGACATGAGGAGACTCTACACAGTGCTTCCATTGCCTCCTGTTGCTGCATCTAGGAAACCCCTGTGTAAAGCTGGCAGGGAGTTGAGAGAGTTGCCTAACCTTAAACACTCATCTGTTTCTAGAGGATAATAGCCTCTTACTGGCCCTGGATAATATCTAAGCTTACCATCCAGACTGTCTCCCGGAACCAAGTCTTTCTTTAGGTTTGGAGAGTCAGGCAGTTCTCAGCTTTGGGTGATTATGCATCTAGTGGACAGCTGCAGTGATACAGGAAGGGCATTTCACATCATCAGAGAGAGGAGAGAGGAATCCCTAACATGCAGTCAGTTGGTGGAGGTCATGAATGCTGTTCACTGCTTTACAGTATAGGGGACAGTCCCCACCACGGGGAAATATAAGTGTCAGAATGTCTACTGTCTTGAGGTGCGAAAACCCAAGCTTCTCCAATTTGATTAGAGAAAATCATTGCCTTTATATGGATCATTGTCTTCACTAATCGTTCCCTCCTTGCCAGCATTGATTCTCAGGTGTAAGTGCATCCCTTAAGTGGGCTTCAGTGTCTGCCAGGTAATGGAGAAGTTCTCTGGGCAGCATCTCAAAGCAGGTGCTTCAGAAGTCTGGTGTTGGAGTATTGAGGCTTTTTACTGGGACTTGTTTTTGTTCCTTACCATTGGTACCAAGCTTTGCTCTAGTCAAAAGACACAACCAAGGCAAGCTAAGTGTGAGCTGCCACCAAGTACCATGAAGGTGGCATGATACAGCCCTGAGGATAGGCTCCCTAATTGTGAACACTAAGCTATAGAAAATTGACCTTAGGGCCTTATAACTGTGTCCCATCTCTTTCTGCACTGTGTACAGTCAAAATGTCTAATGTGGCTTTATTGGTGTTTTAAAAATTGCTGTTGCCCCCTGCAGGATCTAGAAGCAAGACTTTTGGAATGGTTTCTTCAGTTTGCTTTTCCTGGGTAGGGCCCACCTGGCGTTTCCCTTTCAGTTCATGGGAGAGGAACAGAACCAAAAGAGGAATGTTGGGAAGAAAGCTCTTGCAGCCATATAATCATCACAGTGAATGTCAGAATGGAGTTAAGGCACTAACCCTCTCCATTGGCACCTGCCCTCCTCATACACCCCTGACCCTACCCCACCCACAGGGAAGACTCTGGTCTGCCAGGCACATTGCCTACATCCCATTCTAGTGGGAGCCTTCTCAATGACTCAGCTTCCTTCTGTATAGTTTGTTCCTAATACATACCTAGCTAATATGATCCTCAGCAAATGAAAGCTCTTCCTTAGAAAGTTCCGAGGAGCCTAGCAAACGTGTGGGGTATTGACCAGTGGGTGTACCCAGATGGCTTTGACATAAGGTGCCATTTTGAGTGCAATCAACCTTAGCAAGAAACAGCTGAGCACCTGGAGAGCAATGAAAAGACTCAGCCACCTGGGGGTGGAGGTGGAGGGTTGGTTGTGTTGCAAATGAGGGAAACCCTGTCACTGGCCAGTGCTGGTGACCCTGTCTGACCTTTAGACTGATCACTCTAAGGACTAATTTACCACAGGTCCATGACCCACTGTCCAAAAATCCTTGGAGTGTACAGCTTTTAAATCTCAGGATGATTTGGTTGCAGAAAGATGGTATAGAACATGCAACATTTATTACAGCTGCCTTATGGGGAGGCGGAGTCCCATGCTGCATTCTAGCAATAATTCTGCAGCAACTTGTATCTATAATTATATACCAAGAAAGACAAATAAGATTTATGGGTCAGACTTGCCACCCACAATGGTCCAAAAATATCCTGCCTTACTCTGGGAGCAGCCTGGATTTAGGAACTGTGGGTGAGTAGACCTGTATGCTACAGCTAACCTGGCTTTAATACCTGAGATAGGCATTTATTTGAAACGGCTGTACCAAAGAGTTATCCTTCTGAAGCAGTGACTGAGGTTCTAAGTGATTTATTATGCTTCATGTCAGCACTGCCAAAGGCCCAGAAAGGCTGCTCCCTCCAGGAGGGAGACAGATTTTTCTAATGGGGAGCAGAGGGACACACAGAAGCTGCTGTGGGTTCTGGTATGGATCTGCAGGTAATGTAAAGTGCATGCCTCTTTTCCTGTCAGCATTTGGCGGTGGTGCAGGGACCCCAGTCTGCATTGGTGATGCCAGTCATTTGATGTTAACCTTGCAGCCATATGCCCCTCCCCACACTCCACCCCTACCTAGAGAAGGGATGGGATTGGCTTTGTGCTTCAACACCCCAACTTCATTTTCCTTCCCCACCTCCGCTGTAATGCTGAGAAAGGAGCAGCTGTTCCATCTAATGACTAACCCACGATGCACCTCTGTCCCCTCGGCCTGGTGCCTGCTTTGCTGCCTGCTTTGCACCGCTTTGACTCTGCTGCTTGTGGCTTCCCACGGGACAAGAAGGACAAGGCTGAGCGATGCACCTAGCAGCCTGTGAATGGTTGCTGCATGCGCTGTGCCTGCTCAGATGTCAATCCAGGCCTCTGATGGCTCTGCTGACCCATGTGGACCAACTTCCTGCTGGTTACTTGGTTCCCTCCCTATCATATCCCTGGAGTTTACTCCCTGTGCTCAGTGACTTGGCAAGTGATGTACTGGCACCTCTCTAACTGCTATGGCCTTGCTGCTTCAGGCTTTCCATGCTGCAGTCATGATGGGTGAGGCTCGAAACAGCCATGAGGAGTTTTGCATCCCAGTATGTGTTTTGCCTGCCAATATTAGTAATGGTGTCCCTGGCACAGAGCTATCTGTCGGTTCTGATACTAGCTTGAATGTGATTGTCCAGGTAAGAGATCTGCTTCTACTCCCATTTTGCTTGCTTTGCCTTAATGATGTTTTTCTTCACTCCTAAACCTGCCTGTCAGCTTCAACTCGCAACTTGTGGGCTTTAACCTATGCCTGTCTGACCTTAATTAGAAATTGAAAAAGAAACCCTTTCAAGGTTTGTTTGTTTGTTTGTTTGTTTTTTTCAGAATGAATAAGTCAAAATATTTGTTAACTTTTTGGCCACACTTTTGATAATAGGATAGTGTTTCCTCATTTCTCATGGTGAGTGCCTTTTCTTTATGAACTCAAGATAAAATGCTCTATGCAGGCCTCTCCACAGGGTTTCTGTACCATCTGAACAGGAAAGCTGTGGACATCACTTCCGGTAAGGTCATTTGCTTGTAGCTGGAGAGTTTCTCTCCAGCTTGCACCAAGCCCTGGGAGGCCTGCAGCCCACTTATAAAATAAACACACAGACGCTTATATTACTTAAACTGTTTGGCCTAATGGCTCAGACTTCTTGCTATCTAGTTCTCATATCTTAACTTAACCCATTTCTATAAATCTATACCTTGCCATGTGGCTCGTGGCTTACCAGTACTTTATATCCTGCTTCTCATGGTGGCGGCTGACAGTGTCTCCCTGCCTCAGCCTTCCACCTCCCAGAAGTTTTCTCCTCCTTGTCCCATCTACCCTATCCATCTGGCTACTGGCCAATCAGTGATTTATTTATCAATCAATCATAGCAACATATTTTTACAGCATACAGGATATCCCACAGCAGTTACTTCTGTCCAAAGTCCCATTGTCAGAGTTGTGATGTCACGGAGGGTTAGAGAATAAGTCTCAGGAGTGAGCACAAAGGATTGGATCTAGATGCCCTGTTAGTAAGTATAAGAGCTCTCAGATTAAGCATCCTCAATCTAACTGCTCAATCCAAGGAAGCCCCAGGCCATTGCTTGGAAAGAGTTCCCAGTAAGATAAGAGGCAATCCAGGAGACAAAGTCACTCTGAGAGGAAAGTGACTCTACCTACCACACTCTGTGTGGGGAGATGGATCAGTAGGCGCTAGTTGTGTTGCGGGTGTCAACATTATAACACTGGTAATGAACTGAACTCACTAGGTGCTTCTGAGACAGGAGGATGTCTTCTAGCTCCAACGTTCTTTGCTGCAGGGAGTGCAGGTTACAACAATAGAAAGGACGATGGTCAAGCATGTGGTGTTAACTCTCACCATGCTCAGCCCCTCCTACCACGACCCAAAGGCAGCAAGCTGACCTTTTACTTAAGATGTTCACATCCAAGTTGGCTCTAGAGTAGTGGTTCTCAACCTGTGGATTGTGGCCCCCACAGGAGTCATATATCATAGATCCTGCAGATCAGATATTTACATTAAGATTCATAATAGTAGCAAAATTACAGTTAATAAAGTAGCAATGGGATAATTTTATGGTTGGGGGTCACAGGATCACAGCATTAGGAAGGTTGGGAGCCAGTGTTCTAGACTTGGCAGTGAGTTTTAACTGTTGGAGAGATTTTTTAGATCCCAAGTGTTCTTCTAAGTTAAATTACATTGCAGGAAAAGGAGAAGGTGCCCAGTTGGGTTAAGCATCTGAATTCTCCACTAAGATCTTAGCCTGGGATTCAAACAGATAGACATACCCTAGGGATCTCCCTCTTAACTTGTCTGTTGGTGTAGCTTATGAGCAATGTGGAAGCTTGCCTGGCCCATACTCAGCCTCCCTGGAGTATAATTTTTATGTGTGTGTTAAATAGAATCACAAACAAGCCTGTAAATTGAACCCTGGTCACTGAATGCCTTAGGGCCCAAGCACAGTCCTAAGCTTTCCTTTCTAAACACCACTCTGGACAGGTGATAATCACAGGCAGAAGCCCTAGATGATCCGGCATGCATTAGCCTTCTGCCCTGGACACTGGATTCACAGACAGGAAAATGAGGATCAGTCATTTCTCTGCCAGCAAATAGTAGGACAGGATTCCCCCCGCCCATTGTCTAGCTCCTTCCCTCTCTGGCTACCTGAGTTCTTCAGTGAATATTCTGAAGAAATACCAGTTATTGCGGTCAGGGGCAAGGTGGGGAGGAAACCTCTTAATATGTAAGACATGATTGCTCCCACATTAAATCCTATAAAGTCTATTGATTAAAAAAATTAGCTCTGTGATGAACTAGGCCTTATTGTCTTACCGTTCATTTCCATTTTGAAAAGACAGTATGTGTAACAGAGTGCCCATGATGAACTATAGCTTGACATTCTTCCTCCAGCAGGATCCCTCCCAGAAGCCTCCTGTAGAGGAATCACCACTCTTGTCTTTGGCGCTCCATGAACTTGGCTAGGAGGCATTTGTTCTAGTGTAAGAAGCAAGAACCCTAAGTGGTTCCTGCTCTCAGCCAGAAGTGAGGGAGGCCCCTCAGCACATGGCAGATGGCATTGGTAGGCTGGTCCTTTCCGTGTCAGTACTACTTTGAGTAATTGAGTGAGACATTGCTGGGATGGGTTACTATTTTTAGAAGAAGCCAACTAAAGTCTTCAGATGCAATCTGGGTAATGAGAGTATTTAGAATGAGTATATGTAAGCTCCAGGCAGAGGCCGACCATTCCAAACCTTTGCCCTTGCTTTTCCAGCCAGTGGCACACAGAAAGCCTGGGCTTTCCCTCCATTTGGATCAGATCTTAGATAGCTATATGAATGGGCCTTGTGTCCAAAGGCTTCTTTCTTAGTAATATTTTTGTATGATCAGGTGACTACAGCAGAGTTCTTTGGATTAGTGGGCAATAGTATGAGCATATGGGGAAAGATTCAATTAGAAAAATAGCCCATGTGGTTTTGCTCCCCTCAGGGGACTGGCCACCTGCCTCAGCACAGCCATGCAGATCTGCAGCTTCACTTCACCTTGAAGGATGGCTCTGTAAAAAAGACCACACAGTGACCCTTTCAGTATTTGAATATCCTAGAAAGAGGTTCCTTTCTTCCTTTGCTTCCCACCCACCAAAGTATATATTGAATACTTTTGGGCAGGGGGATCTGCAAGAGAAATTGTAGATCAGAATGCTTCTCATCAAACCTGTGTTTGTTCTTAAGCATCATCTGTTAAATACAACTCAAAGTGATCATGTAAAAATGTCCGAATAGTTATTGGACTTTGGTGCAAAGACTCATTTTCTGCTCCCCCTAAAGATCTGTGACTGTTACATTCCCTGAGTCCCTTCTCCCATCATGATGGCACTGTCCTCTTAGGTTTAGACTGTTGATGAGTAGGGCAAGTAGCTCATATTCAGTATTAAGCATCTACTGTGTTACAGGCACAGCTGGCTGTGGAGGGTAGTGGAGTGGCGTTAGCCCAGGCCAGCGTTCCTGTCCAGAGAGGAGGAAATACCCAAATCTAATAAGCACAAATTGCAGGAAGACATACTGGGTGAAGAGAGGACACAGAGTCATGAGACTCCCCACTAGAGGGACTATCCAGTCCTAGAGTTCACACAGTGTCTTCCTGAGAAAATGACTTTTTAAGTGGGTCACAGGTCGTAGATAAGACAGCAGAAAAGAGCCAGAGTGAGTTTCCTATAGTTGTTGTAATAAATGGCTGCACACTTGTGTTAATATAATACCCATTTGCTCACAGCTGTCAGGGGCAGAAGTCAGAGAACTAAACTAAAGTCAAGGGTCAAGCTCCAGGAGAGAGAGGCAATCCCCGTGTCTTCTACTTTTCTGACCTGCATCCCTGTCAGGCCATGACCCCTGCCCTCTCTTGCATCCTCTCAGCCAGCATGAAGTTTCTCTCTCCTTTGTATAGTAGCCTGATTCTGTGTCCTGGCTCCCTTTGCCCCCTTTACAATGACACACAGTGGCATTCAAGGTTCTCTTAGATAATCCAGAATAATCCCATCTCAGGATCTTTTACTTATTTGTCTAGGAAAATACACCATTCCAGGGAGTTCAAACAGAATATCTTTGGGGGCTTCTATGTACAGTTCTCCACTGTGCATGGAGTCCACTGTGTGTGAAGGCCCATGAAGGCTTAAAGATAAGCATTATCTCTGAGCTAGGACAGCAGCTAGAGATGGGAGCTAGACAGGGTGGTGGGGATTGGCTGGGCTGTGTGTTCCACAGGAAGTCTTTGATGCATACTTAAAAGTTAAGTGCTGTAGGGTTTTGAAGAGAAGACAGTCCGGTTGGATTGCATCTATGGAGCTCAGTTTCTTGGGGACAGAACAGATGTTGAAAATGAAGTGCAAGGCTTTCACTGGTTTTTGAGAAAATGAATGGCATCTACACAGGTGGGTAGTTTTTCAGTGTGAGACCTGGTGCCGGTGCCCAGAAGATGTCTCTGGATGCTCTTGTCCAAGAAGCTATTCTCTGTGGACAGAGATACCCTGATGAAACACCTAAGGACATACCTAAGATAAACTAACCCTGTATTATCACAAAGAGCTTTTCACAACAAAACATCGGAGAAGTAAAGATAGCATCTAAGAAGCCAGTTAATAAACATTCCTGTGGGAATATAAATTTATACCAGCTAAATACTGGCGTGCAGAAATCCTTTCAGTGAGGCCATATTCAGACAGCAAACCAAGTGAGCTGACTTGGAGGAGTGCTCTCCAGGGTAATGGCCCAGCCAGGCCCCCACCGCAAGTGATCACAGATGCTGACTCACAGGCTGCTTCTCAGCACTTGTGTCTACTGCCCCTCTCTGTACCCAGTGCTTGCTGCTGCATGCTCAGGTTTGGTGGAGGGACATGCAGCTTGTGGGGAGAGCAGGCCCTGGGTTAGTGCACTTGTGGCACTAGCCAAGGTCCTGGATTCAAATGACAGATCTCCTTGTCTCTGACCAGACCTGTGACCGAATCAAACAGTCGGCCAGTGGGACCAAGCGCCGGGTGTTCATCATTGAAACCATGGGCGGATACTGTGGCTATCTGGCCAACATGGGGGGACTTGCAGCTGGAGCCGATGCTGCCTACATCTTTGAAGAGCCATTTGATATCAGAGACTTACAGGTATGTCAATGCATGCATGACTCCGAGAGCACTTCATTTGACCGTGATGAGTAAAGAAACCTTATTTACTAACTGCCCATTGGTTTTTCGCAGGCTGGAAGGTGGTGGTGTAAAACACTGCAAGTTGTTTGCTTTTCAGTTGTCAGCTCCAAATCCAGATGCTTGCACTTGAGTCTTAGGAGGTCTTTGGATGGGTAACCGTGACTAGGGAGGGTTGAGGCTTCTTCTTGTGTGCAAAGATATTGTATACATAAGAGTATTTTGCCAGTATGTGTGTATGTGCACACCTCATGGGCCAGAAGAGGGTGCTAGATCCCTTGGAACTGGAGTTAAGGATGGTTGTGAGCCACCATATGGGTGCTGAGAACAGCAGCTGGGTCTTCTGCAAAACCAAAAATGCTCATAAGGGGGAAAAGACCCCCTTTCTCTCTCTGTTTATGAATGTATATGTATTTTTAAATGATCATTCTTTTGGGAAATATGAGATGCTTTCCCAATGTTTGGTATAAGTCACTTAAAAATACTTCCCTCAGACCCTTTGAAACATTGTCATGGTTTTAGTTTTGTTTCCCATTGATATGACACAATACTCAGGCAAAAGCAACTTAGGGGAGAAAGAGTTTATTTTGCTCATAGTTCCAGGGTATGGTCTATTGTTTTGTTTTGTTTTTAAAGATTTATTTATTATGTGTACATTTTTCTGCCTGCATGTGTCCCTACAGGCCAGAAGAGGGCACCAGATCTCATTACAGGTGCCCATATGGGTGCTGGGAATTGAACTCAGTACCTCTGGAAGAGAAGTCAGTGATCTTAACTGCTGAGCCATCTCTCCTGCTCCTATTGTTACAGGGAAGTCAAAGCGGCTGGAACTTGAAGCTGCTAGTCACGTGCACAGTCAAAAGCCCAGAGAGCAAATGCATGCGTGCTAGCCATCCAGCTTGCTTTCTCTTATATATAGTTCAGAATCCCCTTTCTAGGGAATGGTGCCACCCACAATGAGTGTGAGTCTTCCCTCCTCAATTAACATAAGCAAGATAATCCGTCATAGACCTGCCTTTTGACCCAGCCTGATAGAAAGTACAGAGACTCTTAGGTGGCTGTGGATTGTGACGGGTTGACAGTGAAAATTAACCATCACGTTCATGAACATTTCAAAAAATGTATGTGTTAGGCAAATGTATAAAGTAAGTCCTCATTTACTAATAAACATATTCAGTAGCATAGTGCCACCTCCTTAAACTTTCCATGTTTATCTGATTTACTATCAATACCATCCATCATGTTTCCCATTACCCACTATATTCCTATGTACTGTAATAACTCCCCTCCCCAAAAAATAGTTAAGCTATAAAAGCTGCTGACTATGTTTATACATGGTATTGCATTGTAGCATAAGTGTTACAGTAGGTGCCCAATAAGTGTACTGCCTAATTGGTTAATAAAACACTCTTTTCTAGTCCAATGTAGAGCATTTGACAGAGAAAATGAAGACCACTATCCAGAGGGGCCTTATACTCAGGTAATGGAAAGCGTTTGCATTCTTCCATTAAAAGATGTGGGTTCTTGGGCAGAAGCTGCCATGTGATCTAAACCCCAGAAGTATCTTTCCTTTCCCACTGATTCTATGAATGCTGAAGAAATACAGATACAGACCTGAGTTGTTAAAAAAAAAAAAACAAACAGGTTTTCCTTTAAATAAAAGCAATCTTTTATAGTTTATTTTTGCTCTATAGTCTATAGATTATTTTCAAGACATCTGCCACTCATTTACTTAAGCCCTCCTGGCTTTTAGGAAGAAAGGGAAATATACACAGATTCAGGGTGTTGTGGGATGTTCTCTATACTGTAAATGTATTGCTATGATTGATTGATAAATAAAACACTGATTGGCCAGTAGCCATACAAAAAGTATAAACAAGACTAACAGAAAAGAAAGTTGGGAAAAAAGGCAGAATGGAGGAGATGCTGCCTGCTGCCACAATGAGGTTGTAAAGTACCGGTAAGCCACAAGCCACATGGCAAGGTATAGATTAATAAAAATGGGTTAATTTAAGATATAAAAACAGTTAACAAGAAGCCTGCCACGGCCATACAGTTTATAAGTAATATGAGTCGCTGTGTGTTTACTTGGTTGGGTCTGAGTGGCTGTGGGACTGGCAGGTGAGAGAGATTTGTCCTGACTGTGGGCCAGGCAGGACCAAAAAAACTCCAGCTACATTAGGGTAGGGGCAGAGGTGAAGGAGGCTGATGTGGCAAGTGACTGGGCACCCTGAGCCTTGAGCAGTCTGGCTAGAAAGCCCTCAGCCCCTCTCTATAGCCCTGAGTAAACTTGATTCCTTGCCATTCATTTCAGAAATGAAAGCTGCAGCGTAAATTACACCACTGACTTCATTTACCAGCTCTACTCAGAGGAAGGCAAAGGAGTGTTTGACTGCAGGAAAAATGTGCTGGGCCACATGCAGCAGGTAGGCTGAGGTCTTCTGTGACCTCTGAGCCTCCATGGCTCCCCTTTATAATGGTGCCCTTCTGTGGGAAGTGAGCATAAATAAATCCTGAAATTATTAGAAGTATCCAGAATTATTAAGTCATAGCAAACACCATCATCTTTAGGGTTCCCTGTCTTCTGTAATGTCTGGGGTTTATGGGAAATGCTTAATTGCTTTGCTCATAGCTGTGATCGAATAGCTGGCAAAAAGCACCTTTGTGGAGGAAGGATTTATCCTGGCCGATAATTTAATGGGATAAAGCCATCGTGGTGGGAATAGAGCCAATCATAGTGGGAATAGCATGGGGACGGGCGTGCGAGGCAGCTGGTCACTTTGAATCTGCAGTCTGGAGGCAGAGGGCAGTCAGGAAGTGGGGATGGGCTAAGGGACATCAGCTCTTCCTCAGTGATCTACTTCCTCCACTTAGGCTGTCTCAAGCTCCACCCCCAGTAGGAGACCAAATGTTCTAAGGCATGAATCTATGGGGAGATTCCACACTCAAACCACAGCAGGATTTTTACAGGAAACACTACCAGCTTCCATGTAGACAAGAACACTAGTCACTGGAAATACTCTGATTACTTCTTTGTTGAATTAAATACTAGCATTTAGAAAGATTTAAGGTGGAGTATGAGACCAGTAGTATTTACTTGATACTTTCACCAAATCAAGTTCATTTGGAAATACAGAAGTACTTCTCCACCTCCAGAATAATGGAAGTTTCTTTTCATTTTTTTTTAATACTCTTCATTTATGACAAATGAATGCACGTAGGTGACAAGGCTAGATAGAGGTCAGCATGGGAGTCAGTGGCCCCATTGTTCCTTATTTGCTGACCTGTGTACATTGCTGGCAACTGGACTTCATTCATGTGTGTGTGTGTGTGTGTGTGTGTGTGTGTGTGTGTGTGTGTGTGTGTTGGTCATGTATGTATATGCACTGCACTGATTTGAATAGATATGTCCCCCGTAGACTCATGTGTTTGAATGCTTGGCCTATAGAGAGAATGGCACTATTAGTACGTGAGGCCTTGTTGGAGGACATGTGTCACTGTAGAGGTGGGCTTTGAGGTCTCATAAATGTTCAAGCTATACCCAGAGAGACACTTCACTTCCTGTTGCCTATGGATTTAAGATATAGAACTCTCAGCTCCTTCTCCAGCTCTATGTCTGCCTGCATGCTCCTCTCCATGATAATGGACTAAGCCTCTGAACTGTAAGCTAGCCCCCAATTAAATGTTTTTGTTTATAAGAGTTGCTGTGGTCATGGTTTCTCTTGACAGCAGTAGAACACTGAGGACGACATGCACCCTTTTCCTTCCTTTGGTGTGTATGTACATGTGTGTCCATTGTATGTGGAGGCCTGAGGTTGACAGCAGGAATTAGACATGATTGCTCTCCCACATTATTCACAGAAGAGTCTCATTCAAATTCAGAGATCACTGATGTTGCTATTTGGCTGGTCCATGAAGATGCCCACTTGAGGGAACTTGTAAACTAGGAGCCACGAACTTATTTCAAAAGAGTTCATGAATTCCTGAAGTTAGGATGAGTAGGAATATGTATGCTGCCATTTTTGTGAGTCCACAGATGTTTATCAATAAAGGAAGCTGTGATTCTTCCCGGATATTAGAAATGGCCTGGGAAGGTGGCGGAACGATTGGTAGCCCTTGCTCTGTAAGAATGAGCACCAGGATTTGGATCTCCAGCACCTGTATAATAAGCCAGGCACAGCTCCACATGCCTGTAGCCCCAACATTGGGATGAGAGATAGAGAAAACTAGCTGGCCAAGCAGCCTTGCCTAAATGGGGAGCTTCCACTTGTATGAGAGACCCTGTCTCAAGGCAACTGTTGGAAAGCTACAGAGGTAGACACCTGATCTCTCGCTCTGCCCACTGCATGTGCACATATAGGTGAGCACATCTGCATTCTCACATGCCTGCACCACACAGAGACGGGAAGAATGATAGCTTACTTGTTAAGTTGAGAGTACTACAAGGTTGTGTAGCAGGCTGAGGTGGGGCTCCAAGACATGCAGGCCTGCTTCCTTCTTGTCCTGTATATGCAAAACCAAACCGTGTTTGCCGATTTGCAGTTGTAAACACCACACAGATCTTGTTAAGTTATGGTATTTTTTTATTGGTTTCTTTTTATTTAAAATCTGGAGAAATTGCTGGGTGACTTACTTACATGTCATATAACTTGCCCACCACAGGGGGGAGCACCTTCTCCATTCGATAGGAACTTTGGAACAAAAATCTCTGCCAGAGCTATGGAGTGGATCACCGACAAACTGAAGGGGTCCCAGGGCACAGGTAGGAGTCAGTGGGGAGAATGGACACACAGTGTGAGATGCCCCAGCCCCCTCACTGGAACCGTGTGTTATAAAGCTATGATGTTTTTCCTTGTCCTTTAAATCTGCCATTGAGATGCCTGGCATACCGTCTTATTGCCTGTGAGTACTGAATATCATTTATGACTTCCTAAGGTTATAATTAAACATATTAATAAAAATAAATGTTTTATTTCTGCTGTTAGCAATGGGTGACAAGTAGTTTGGTAGCCAGAAGATTGCCAGGCACACATTGCTTGCCATTAGCAAGACTGTAAAATGTAGCTTTTATTTATTTCTGTGGTGTCATGAAACACATTCAAGATCCTTTTATTTAGGCTATCTAACCGTTGTTCATTGATTTGATTCACAGGCAACTTTAACATAGGGTGGGAAATATGCACAACTGACTAGGAGTTCTCTGTCTTATTTTCTGTTTTCCTTCTTCAAACCCTAAATAGTGTTTTTGTTTGTTTCTTTTTTTTTTTTTTTTAAATTCTCTCATACAGTACTTCCTGATGACAGTTTCCCTGCCCTTCACTCCTCCCTTCCTCCTCTTCCATCTCCCCCAGATCCATTCCTCTTCCATTTCCCTTCAGAAAAGGGCAGGCCTCTCAGGGATATCAACTGAACATGGCACAACAAGGTACAGTAAACTAGGCATAAACCCTCATATCGAGGCTTGGGTGAGGCAACCCAGTGAGAGGAAGAGTCCAAAGAGCAGGCAAAAGAGTCAGAGACACCCCCACTTCCACTGTTAGGAGTCCCACAAAAACACCAAGCTAACAACCGTAACATATATGCAGACCCATGCAGGCTGCTTCAGTCTCTGTGAGCCCATAGGAGCCCTGCATAGTTGATTCTGTGGGCCAGGTTCTGGTGTCCTCAATCCCTCTGGCTCCTGCAATTCTTCCTTCCCCTCTTCTGCAGGATTCCCCAAGTTCTAAGGGAAGGGACCCGATGGAGATTTCCATTTGGGCTCTCTCCACCTAATGTTTGGCTGTGAGTCTTAAATACTGTCTTTCTTCAATATTTTATTGTCTCCTCCACAGGTAACCTTGGGATTCTATGATAACCAATGAAGTGAATACATCTTCAAGGTGTAATTTAGCTCAGTGTTCTAGCTTGTATGAATTAATTGGTTTCTCTGGTCCTGCAAGGCCCCCTGCAGTCCCATGGCCTACTTAATAAAATAATCACTCAGAAGCTTATATTAATTATAACTGCTCGGCCATTAGCTCAGGCTTATTACTGATTAGCTCTTACACTTAAATTAACCTATAATTCTTATCTATGTTTAGCTATGTGGCTTCATACCTTTTCTCAGTTCTGCCTTGTCATCTTGCTTCCTTTGTATCTGGCTGGTGACCCCTGACTCAGCCCTTCCTCTTCCCAGAATTCTCATCTGCTCGCCTGTCTATACTTCCTGCCTGACTATTGGCCAATCAACATTTTATTAAACCAGTGTACAAAAGGATTATTCCACAGCATATGAAGGAAGAGTTTGCTTCTGTACTTTTCTGATAGTCTTGTTCACACATTGATGAAGTTACACAGTGGAACTGCTAACTGCTAAGGCCAATTAACCCTTCAGGTGTCTCTAAGTTTCTTGACTCAATATGCTGTAGTGTCTGGGCTCTCTCCCTCCACCACACTGACCCAGATGTATGCTCAGCACAGGCTCTAAGCCAGACTCAGCAGTCCTTTGTTCACTCACAGGCACACTGGTTTCCTTTGTGTCCACCTGGCCCATGACTGACACCCAGACTTCTTAGATGTTGCAATTCTTTGGGGTAGAACGCTTGTTTTGGTGATGGAAAAGATCTGCCAGCTGTTTCCCCACTGTTGTTTCCATAGGGTCAAGTCTGAAAATGAAGGGTGGAGGGGCTTTCCTCCATAGTCTGTGTAACATGGGAGTTTAGCTTTCAGGATGTTTGGTAGGTCCTTCCTGTGAAACCATCTGTCAAAACCTCCAGTTTCCTTTGTGGAAAGATTTGAGTGCTAAATGGATTTCATTTATGCTTAATGAAACTGCACTTATTTTTTTTTTCTTGGATAACTTTTCTAACATGTTTTCTAGTATAGTTTAAAATCATTTACATTATCAAACATTTGCATGAGGCTTTTCATACTGTTCCCTCTGGAGGCCTGCAGTTCCAGATCCCATTCTCTTTTCATAGTGAGTATTTATACCAGGGTTTCTGGCTCCCTCTCCCCACCTCAGGCTTCTTTATTAGTCCTACTAGGTATGTTTTCATCAGAAGACATCTATACAATGACCAACATGTGCTTATGAACGTGATGGCTCTACAAAAACAGACAGAAAGAGTTCCAACTAACTTCTAGTATTTTCAAAGTCCTGACTCTGGGTTTTTCTTCTCTTCAACATCACTTCATACTCTTGAATTCTATCTGCCTAGATTTCCTTTTCCAGCTTGTCCTTGAGCACTTATTTATTAAAGTGAAATCTTCTTGCAATTTGAGCAGACACTCTTTTTTTTAAAGATTTATTTATTATTATGTATACAGAAGAGGGCACCAGATCCCATTATAGATGGTTGTGAGCCACCATGTGGTTGCTGGGAATTGAACTCAGGACCTCTGGAAGAGCAGCCAATGCTCTTAACCTCTGAGCCATCTCTCCAGCCTCATGCAGACATTCTTATTACACTATTGAGTGAAACACTTGACCAGCACTGTATAAAGGGCTCCCTTCCAGGAACCTGTCCCATGGGTGGCCACTATATAATAAGTATACTTCATGTGGGAGGCAGGTAAAGGGCTCCTCTTTGGGTGTGTGACATAAAGAAGGCCCCAGCAGAATCTAGGCCTCTTTGTATCCATCCTGGAGGAACCTTGAAGATACCTAAGGAGACAGAGCCATGTCAGCACTCTGGGAAAGACCCTGGTCACAGAGATCTCCTCAAGAGACTGCACAGCTGTTGCTCAGGAGTACTCCACACCCCCATTGGGCTTTGCACTGAGCTGACACTCTCTTCAGAAGGCCTCCAAAGAGGGGCAGTTCTTTACTCCATACACAGATATGCTCTCTGCTGGTTTCTCTCCCTTCACTGTCTTATTTTTTACTGTGCTGGTAAATGTGCTCACTCAATATGCTGAGTAATTCTTAGATTTCTTATTCTAACTTTTACAGGGAAAAAATTTGTTAGCGATGATTCCATTTGTGTCCTGGGAATAAGCAAAAGAAACCTCCTGTTTCAACCAGTGACAGAACTGAGGGAAAAAACGGATTTTGAGTAAGTGAATGAAATGAAATGATCCTTACCTGAATCTTATCATGAGATTGTCTGAGAATAGGAACTGTGAGGACAGATCACCAGTCATCAGTGCTACCCTGGCTACTGTATGAGACTCACTTACTGAACTATTTTAGGTAATATATAAGCTTTTCTGAAGCTAGTTGTGTGCGTACGTGCGTACGTGTGTGTGTGTGTGTGTGTGTGTGTGTGTGTGTGTGTATAACTAGGGCAGATGTTTTAGAAAGAAACAGAAGGAATGATTTTAGCTGACTTGTGGAAATTGTTCTGTATAGTGGGGTGTGGTGGAATAGGCCTGTAATCCCAGCAAGGAAGCTGATTTAGGGGAGTCTTGAATTCAAGGTCAGATTCGACAACACGGTGAGACCTTGCTCTAAAACTCTAAATATATAAAGGGCTGAGGACATAGCTTGGTAGTAGAGCACTTACCTAGCTGTATGGGGTAATCTCCAGTGAAATATACATATACACATACACACACACACACACACACACACACACACACACACACACACACACACAGAGGGCATTGTGGTGATACTTGTCATCCTAGCATTCATTTGATAAGCTGAAGGATTGCAAGTTCAAGGCCACTCTGGGCTACATAGTAAGACCTAGTCTTGAAATTAAAAAACAGTTGCGGTGTCTCCCCAGTGCCATATCAGGTGTCTGCACCACAAAGCCCATCTTTTCTGGGAAGGCTATTCAAACAGCCCTCAACAGCCTGTAGCAGTCAGAAGTTGTTTTCGAGGACAAATGTAATACTTGATGGCTGACTTGTCTTCCTGCCAGGCACCGGATCCCCAAGGAGCAGTGGTGGCTGAAATTGCGGCCTCTCATGAAGATCTTGGCCAAGTATGAGGCGAGCTATGACGTATCCGATGCAGGCAAGCTGGAGCCCTTGCGGCACCAGCAGGGCACCTCCCCTGGAGAACCGGCAGCCATCTGATCAAGCATGCTATCTATCGCCTGACCTACACACTTGTCTAGGGAAGCCTATAACGTTCCCCAGGGACCATGCTTTTTGTAACATAGTTATTTATCCGCACTTTATGCAAGTATTGTTGACCAAGCATTGTCAGTAGTAATAATTAGAGAGCGCCACTTGCCATGACCACTGACCCATCCATCAGACCCTGAGAAATGAAACCCAGTCTCGTGTGCTTGATCCGTTGTCAGTTTTCTACTCTATGGGGTACTGTCTTGTGCTTTACCATGTCTGCATCTTGTGGAAGTAAACATTTGGTTACAACTCCCATGGTCGTCAGTTCATTGTTTTAAGTAGGATGCTCTTTACTTGCCACCAAGGGTTTCCTCAGCAGTTTTATGGATGGAGGTTAGCAAAGTCTCCTTAGATACTGCAGGGGCAGGTATAGATGGGGACTGTGCAAATAAAGACTCATGAAAGGAGGGGAAAGAAGGCGCTATGATAAACACCAGCTGTATGCCATTAAGTGAACATGGCACTCTCCTGTGCCCATACTGAAAGGGATGGGTCAGAGGACCTGAGTTTGATCCCCACAAAAGCTGTGGAGCCCCCAACGGGATCAGGCCCTCTGGATAAATGAGACAATTGAATAGTATGAACTGTTTGGGAGGCATCCAGGCAGTGGGACCGGGACCTGTCCTTAGTGCATGAGCTGGCTGTTTGGAACCTTGGGCTTATACAGGGACACTTTGCTCAGCCTGGAAGGAGGGAACTGGACCTGCCTATACTGAATCCACCAGGTTGAATTGAATCCCCAGGGGAGTCTTGGCCCTGGAGGACATGGGAATGGAGGGGAGGGACTGGGGGGAAGGTGGGGGCGGGAGCGGGGGAGGACAGGGGAACCCATGGCTGATGTGTAAAATTAAAACCCAAATATAATAAATAAAAAAAGGAGAGAAAAAAAAAAAGACACTAGATGTAGTGGCATGCACTAGCACAGACAGGCAGAACTCTCTGGTGTGCTGGCCAGTTCCAGCCTGCTTAAAGAGCTCCAGGCCAGGGAGAGACTTTGTGTCAAAATACAGAACACAACAAATCAAAACCTGGTAGATTGATGCTTGATGAAGGACACCACAGGAAGTCTTCTGACCTCCAGCTGCATATAATGCAGATAATCTGTCATAAGCTCTCTCTCTCTCTCACCCTCCCACACCCCCCCACCTCCCCACCCCCACCCCTGCCACACACAGTGCTGGTCTGGGACCTGAGCTTATCTGGCTTTGACACTGATGATCGTATAGGTGGAGAACATTATTAATTCCAGGTTTATGATTTAGCTATTTAGAGGTACATCACTACTCTTAGCTAGATCTTTGAAAATGAGATCAGGTATAGAATTTTTAAATGACAAGTACTGAACCTGTGGTTAAGAATAAGATCTCTCTTATTCTCAATTTCAGCCCTAATTGTACACTAAAGCCACCAAGAGGGTTTGTAGAACAATCTATCAGCGTCTTCAAAAGCAGTGGTGCTGAGTGGAGCTCAGGTTTTCACCCTCTGAAGGATCCTAACTCACTGTTAAGGGTTAATGATGGGGTCCTAGGCAATAGACTCTCCACCCCACGCCATCGTAAATTGATGAGTCCTCTGCAGGGCAAAGCACCCTTGCCTCTTGTCACTATCTAGATGTTCTCACTTCTAAAGCCATCCTCTAGATCTCCACAGCAGTAATGAGGAAAACTACAGAGGAAAGGGGTGATTAAAAGTCAATTGTTTTTGAGGATAAAATATAAAAGACACAGACCCTCAGTTTTCTAATGAGAGAGGGCAAAAGCTTGAGTTAACATGAACACAATTAGTTCTTAAGTGGATGCTCACTGGACAGCCCTGTGGGACTCAAATCAGCACTTCCCTTCAGGCCTATCCATGTAGATCTCTACATTTGTTCTGGTAGGCTTCTGAAAAAAATGAGTTATTCTATGTATAAATAATTGCCTGCATGTATGTCTGCACCAAATGCTTGCAGTGCCCTTAGCATCCAGAAGAGGAAATCAGATCCCCAGAAACAAGTTACAGATGGTTGGGAGATGCTATATGGGTTCTGGGAACCTATCTCTGGTCTACTGCAAGTGCTCATAGCTGCTGAACTATTTCTCCAAATGAATATTCATTCCTTAAACAAACAAAAAACAAAACAAAAAACCCCCAAAAACTGAAGGTCCAAACACTAATTTTAAAGTAGTAAAATATTGTTTAAAATAATGACTAAACCCAGGTAGGTCAGAGATGACTTTTATTTTTAAAATAATTGTTCTAGGCTTAGTAATGCTTCAGAATTTTAATTTGTCCACCTCTATCATTTAATGCATGATAACTTTATGTCTTCGAGTTTTTGCCCAACTTGCGAGTCAATAAACATCTTTGGTCAGATTTTTAATATAACTATGATTTTTTGGAACATCAACAAAACAGCAACACTTGTGATCATTCAAATTAAATTTAGCTCAGGGGCTTAGTTTTTAAGAGCCTCTGATTTCTTACATATACTCAGAATCTCAGAGAGATTCATTATCATCTTATGATCCATGATGGGTCTTTGGCAATTTTTGAGTTCTCTGGTCCGAGTATAGCCAGGCCGTGTGTGCTCTTCCCGATGCCAAGGTACCTGCAAGGTAGATGGCACATTGGAGCATTTTCAATTTAAAGTGTTTTCAGTGGTCAACAGTGGTCAAAGCCTTCACCTTTCTGAGTTTCCCTTCCCACAGCTAACACAGGAAGCCACGGGGCAGATACTCACTTATGGCTCACAGAGGTCAGTTTGTCATGGCTGACAGCAAAGAGCTGTTCCCGGTATGCCTGCTTCATTTCATCAGAGAGGCCATACAAGAAGTGGTCCATTCCTAAAAGTGAAACCACAGATATGGCTGAGGAGATAGATGGCTTGCACAGGGGCCTCTGTGCTCCAAGTATAGTGGGAACACTCATGTCACTTTATGGTATGCTCTTCAATCAAAAAGGTTACACAGGCAAGAGAGATCAAACTTGACATCCACCTCTACAAAATGGTAAGAATCCCATTATAGACTTCCTTTTCAGAGTATGGCTGAAGAGTCAGTATAGGCCACATGGGTAGCAATACTGCAAATAAAAGCAGCATTCAGTAATGATGTGGCCAGTCTCATGCTATGTCAAAATGTCTTCCTTCACCCAAACTAGCTATCAGATCCCCCGGGAGCTAAGTTCCAAATAAGTGTGAACTGCCAGAGTCAGATGCTAAGGCCCAAACCCAGATCCTCACTCTTAGTTGCTGAACCATCTGTCTAGCCCCACCCTCCTTGCTTTTTGAGACAGGGCTTCCCTCACCAGCCTGGAGCTTACCAAGTAGGGTATGCTGACTGGTGAGCCTCAAAGATCTGCCTGTCCTCAACTTCCCAGTGTTGGGATTAAGAAGCACCTACCACCATGCCTGGCTTTTTACATGGATTCAACTCAGGTCTGAATTCTTGCTTAACAAGCACTTTACTGATGAAGTTGTTTTTAAGGTCAATGTTCAGGTGGTCAAGTGTGAAAATCTTAACACACAGGTCAGAGAGATGGAGAAACTGCAAAAACATAGTTGCTACTGTGTTTTCATTCAGGTGAGTCAGGAGACACAGGCCTATGAAAACTGGCTGGAATTCTGGCCCCTGAAACCATGTACCCAGGTTACCAAGACTTAAAATACCTTTATCCGAAGGAGCAACAGGAGAATCCACAGCAGAGAAAACAGAAAGCTTGGCTTCATCAATGTCCTGCTGTGTGAACTTTCCGGATTTAGCCCAGTCTACAGCCTTCCCAAAAGACTGGAGTGTTTCTATGGAGTTTGGATCCCTGGGAACCCAAAAGAGCCAAAACTGAAGCATTATATCAGAGGGGGTAAAATGGATGATAATCATGTGGATTTAACAGCTTTAATTTTTTTTTTTTTTCTTTTTTTCCTGATAGTCTACATTCTACACAGCCCACTGACAGAGCAATGTCCCTGGAGAAATTTCCATCTGACCCAGGAAAGCTCACAACACACTCCCTCTATAATTTAATAGCACAGTTCACCTGCGACTTCATCTAGAGAGGAAGTCACATGGATGGTGGGATGTCAGGAATAGCAAGACATGATAGAAGAGCCAGAGAAGAGACACATTAAATAAGCCCTTACCTCCCCAAGACAGACCTAGAATAATCCAGAAATGAGCTAGAGCTGGGGGGGATTTCTGGAATACTTTCTTGTGTCTAAAGCTTCTCTTAGCTCTTTAGGCTTGCCATCAAGGACCTGTAGCTTTGTCAGTGGGACTCTCCCTGTGTAAAGTGCAGTTCTATGATACCATCAGAACTCGGAGAATGACATCAGTGGCAAGGCCTTGTTCTTAGCAGGTTGGCATACAAGACTTGAGGGAATAGTGCCTGAGAGACTAAACATTCACAGGAAATGGCAATAGTCTCACACCTGTGAAAACCCAACAGAACCATATCTTGCTTAGGTTCCCACAACAGAAGTTCAGAAACCACTCTGATTGCATTCTACAGAAACATGCTGCTTATGAAGCCAGAATTTTGTCTAAGGTAAGCAATTCAACACAACCCTTATACTACTGTGTCTGTTCCTTGGCATAAGAAAGATACAGTCTGGTGGTTAGTTGCTCAAGACAGGGACCAAATAAACAGATGTAACCTTCATTGCACTAATGTTCACATAGAATGGCGACCTTCTGAGTGAATGCAGCCAGTGGATGAAATGTGGGTGCTCTCACATGGGAAACATGACAACTCAGAAACTCACCTGTAAGAGTAAAGCGTGAAAATCCCACTGTGGCTGAGTTTAGCACCTCCACCGTAAGCACCTCCCTTTTCTCGAATTTCTGTATGCAAGAATTTAGCCGTCATTAGACGGGCAAGGATCTTAAGACTGAAATAGAGGGAGCAAAAAACAAGATGGAGTGTGACTCATAGAAAGCATGACATAAAAACCAATGTCAAGAAATGGCGTGGATGAGAAAAGAGTAGGTTGTTAAGGTCAAAGACAGTGGGCCCACTTCCAAGGCACTCTGACTTTCCTATCAGCAAGGGCCTTTCTAAGCTTCGGAGGTAGGGCAGAGCCTGGAGTCTAACCATTCCTCAGAGGAATCTGCAACTGTCCCTCATTCCAGACCTTGCTTTCGGAGATGCATCAGTCTCGGTTGCTGCCACTTCAAGGTTTCAGGGCAGTCTGTCTTTCTCCTTGTGTGGATCTGTCCCTCTGCAGGACAGGTGGGTACTCTATCCATGTACCTTTATCTGCCACTTTCAAAATTTCCCTGCAACTCTCACATGCTGCACACCCTGCTATCTAGATGGCTAATATCGACTGTCAGCTTGAGGGGACACATATGTGAAGGAGTTTCTAGACTGAGTTTACTGAAGTGGGAAGACTGAACCCAAATGTGAGTAGCACCGTCCCATGGGCTGGGGTCCCAGACTGTATAAAAAGGAGAGTGGGAACTGAGCACCAGCATCCACTGCTCTCTGCTTCCTGGCTATGGACACAAGATGAGCTGCTTCAGGGTCCCGCTGCCATGACTTTCTCATGCTGATAAAATGTAGCTTCTAACCATGAACCATAATAAACTCCCTTCTGTAGTAACTAATGCACTTGTTTTTCTTCCTGGTGGCTTTACGCCCTTGTTAACATCCTTGCTGACAGTCTTCAGGGTGATTAGTGGATGTGGATGTGTGTGTGTGTGTGTGTGTGTGTGTGTGTGTGTGTGTGTGTGTAGGTCAGAAGTCAGTGGTGAGAATCTTCCTCGCTCAGTCTCTGTGTTATAAGTCACATCAGTTAACTGTCTTGTCCTACTTGTGTTTGTTGAGAGCTTACTCTGGGGACAGGGTAGGTTCCCTTGTCTCAGACTCGAGAGTGTTTATCTCAAGTGTCCTCTAAGACCAAGTGTCCCGGGGTAGGCTGGTCACCCTGGCCCTGTGACAAAGAGAAAAGAGAACAGTCCAAAGGGCATTAAAAACATTGTGCCCTGAGAACAGCTGGAAGGCAAAGCATTTCCAGAAGCTAAAAGCCGCCCAAAGGGAAAACACTGGCAAGATGTTGAATCTGTACGCTAGCTGACAGCTTTGGCAACACTTATCCAGTCACTTCCGGATATTGTAAGTACAGGGTTTGATATTCTACTGTCAACTGCTTGCTATTTGTTCTTTTACTTCTAATTGCTATATGCTACTTAGTACACTAATTCATTTGTAACTGAAAGTTCAGCTACCATGGCCATTCTTCCAATGGCATGCTCTTTGTTATTGGAGGCAGGATTTCTCACTGAGCCTGGAGTACACTGACTTGGCTAGACTGATTCAATGAGCTCCAGAAGTCTGCCTGTCTCTGCCGTTGTGGCCCGGGGGTTATAGATGCCACCACATCTGGCTTCTCTGTGGGTACTGGGAATCTCAACAGAGGTTTTCACACTCTACCAACAAAGCCATCTCTCCAGCTGGTCCCCTTTCTACCTTCTGTCAGGCTGGACAAACAATTTTATTGAAGTCCAGATGTGAGAGAGGGGATGCACCTCTACCCCTCCTCCTACCTGGCATGATCTGGATCAGCATAGGGGACAGTTCTGACACACTCGCCAACGTAATTCACAGGGAAAGGCAGCACAAAATGTGTCTTCATCTGGCAGGGTTTGAAGGTGGGGTCCTGACGGGCAGAAAGGCCTATGGGTCAGACTAGGCTGCACAACAAAATGTGGTCCACAGTAAACCCAGTGAGCACCTCCCCAGCATCTCCTTCTCCATGGGAGTCACTAGCAAGGCTCTGCTAAAGCCGGCACAATAGAAATGCACATAATAGTACACTTATGAACTAACAAGAAACACTCCACATTTGATAAGGTGCATTAAAATGCAATTACTATTAAATTAAAAGCATTCCAGAGTGAGGCTGATTTTCCAGGAACACATTAAACTGCCATATTCTACAAAGAAGCAGACCAAGAAGTATCATTGTGGAAATCAATGAATACAAGGGCATTGATGCCACTGCCTGACAGGAGGCGGCGGCTGTGATTTAAGCACCATAAGCTACATTAAAATGAGGGTAACTTGAGAAGTGATGAGTGGAGCATTTGGCAGAATAAGTAGAGGCTTCTTAAGAACTATGATTCCCATTCTGGGCTGCCTCAAAAGAAAAGGCACGAGACAGTGAATCTCCAAGTCTGAGGTTGCACAGTGCGGTCCTGGAAAGGGCCCACCAGAAGAATGCTGGTAGGCAGAGCTTGCCCAAGCACACAGCAAGAAGCCCGACAGTCTGTGGTCACTCACTGTTATCAGCTTTCTGACGATCTGGGAGCCGTGAACCTGTGCACCACCACCAGGGCCACTGTGTGTCGGTTTCTGAAAATGAAGAGTGTCCAAGAGTGAAGAGAAACTTATTTGAAATAGTTAAGGAGGTATGGGTGCTATAAAGTTCACAGAGTTCCTTACATGGATTAGCTAAGGCAGACAGGCTTCATGTTCTCAAACAGTGAAATTTTAAGCACATTTTTCAAATAGTCAATGAAGAAAGCTATTTCTAGTCATAAAACTGTCTTTCAGAGCCAGTGAGGTGACTCAACAGATCTGGAAGTGCAAGGTGGAAAGAGACAACCGACTCCTACAAGTTGTCTACAACCTTCCCATGCACACTATGGCACACCCATACACACACACACACACACACACACACACACACACACACACAGAGAGAGAGAGAGAGAGAAATAAAAGTAAAAGCAGCAACAACAAAAACAATGACCAAAGTATCTCTGTGTCTTCCACAGCATGAGGTTAGGGTGAACAGGCGACAGAGGTCCAAAGGAGCAGTGGGTTAGCTCCGTGTGGTTTCCCTTCTCAGGGGGATGAAGAGGACAAAGAGACAGGGACACCAAATGACACAAAAGGAAGAAGGGACATGTAACCACAGCAGAGAAGACACTGAAATAATTCCTGCAAGATCTACTAAGTGTCAACCTTCTGCAGTGACAAGTAAGGCTTCTAGGAATTCAGGCTCAAAAGCAAAACAAACTTTGCAAATCAATTGCACTGATAAGATTATTATTGACAAGTACAGTACCCAAGGATAAAATCCGTGCAGTAATGAGTCACACTGAAAAAGCTTTTACCAACTTGTGTCTGATTCCAAGCCTAACAAAATACAGGGAGCAATTTAAATGGATCAAGGTTTTTGTCTCTTTTTGTATTACTACAACCCAGGACAAAGTCTGCTCTTTATCACCTCAAAGCATGAAAAAAACTACCTGATGTAGGGTTGAAGACCAAATCAAGGGTCTGAATTCACTTAGCTAGGTTGACTAAGCCATTTAATTAATTCTCCCATACACCTATATCTCCAAATATAACCATAAGGAATTAATTTCTATATATCTCATGCACCGAGACTAGGTGACATGGTTTGTTACCTCGACGATATGTGGACGGACGGGTTTCCGTTCCTTTTTGCTGCGGCCAATATTTCTAAGAAAGTTTTCCACCTCTTTCTCTGCCTGAGGCATCTGCTGAGATGTGGCATTGACTGAGCATCTGCAGAAAAGAATTGTGTACATGTAAAACCATCTAACCAAAAAAACCTATTATTTTACTAACATCATATTTTGTATAAATGACACAGAAATGTAAAGTGATTAACATTGTTTTTGTTATAAAATACTAAAACAAAGAAAATCTTTAAAAGAAACAGTATCCAGATGTAGAAATCATGCAGCTGTCTCATTCTCTAGTTTAGCTTTTAACATCAGTTTGGTCCATGTGACATCCATGTCACTCCCTCACAGCTGTTAAAACAAAGGTTTTCTGAAGAGTATAATCAAGAGCATGAATGCTAACAGCTCCCATCAATGCCTCAGATTTATAACAAAAAGAAGAAAACTTAAAATCATGACTATCCACAAAAGAATTCAACAATCTGAAACTATAAACTTGTTGCTAAAACAGAGAATTATAAATAGAAATCATGTACGCATCTTACATGTACTATGTATAGGCACATGTGTGCAGGTGCCCACGGAGGCCAGAAGACATTGGATTTTCTGGAACTCGAGTTACAGGCAGTTATGAACTGCTCAATGTGGGTGCTGGGAACTGGATTCCAGTCCTCTGTAAGACCAGCAAATGCTCTGAACTGCTGAGTGTAGTTGGAGTTAGCCCTCTCTCTGGTTCCATAAACCAGTAATTAAAGGTGCCAAAAACATTTTAAAACATCCTTTTACAAAATTCCTCCCCAACTTGAGAGAATCACGAAGATTATGCATGTTTCCCCCTTTTGGAGTTAACTAACAGCAGACACTATTTAATTAATATTGTGTATGGGCTCTATACTCACTGTGTGTATAGATTACTGATTTTATTGCATGTAATAAGCTTGCAAAGACAGTTTCATGGGGAAAGAAGTAGACAATCTAAGTTCCCCAGGCTGGTCTTGGGTGTTATGGTAAAGACAGGAAGAAGCCATTCTAGGGTATAGGTGAGTGCTAGGGTGTAAAATGAATCCTGGGGAAAGTTAGCCTGGGATGTAAGAGTAATAGTTGGGCCAAGCTGGCCTGGGGCACCATGGTGAATGCTGGACTAAATAAAGCCTGGGGTGTAAGGATAAGCGCTGAATTCAGCAGGCCTAGGGTGAAAAGGAAGAAAGTGTAAACCAGGCCCACAAGATACCAAAGGCTGGAGCACTGATGATGACTAGGCCCCACTCTTGCAGCTAGTCTGCCCTGTGGCATCTGTTAAAGGTTCTCAAGAACTGACTGGAGGAAGGGACCAGGAGTCTATGCAAAACTGTAGCTTTAATTATGCATTTTCTCGTTAATCATCAGTGAATACTACATCAGTATTAGTGGTAGCAAGACACTGCATGTAAACTACTGATACTTCATTTTTATTCATGCTCAAGCCTAAATGCATAAAGCTAATTTAATGTGTGCAAACTGCTACAAGACACTGGTTGTCCGGGCTAGTTTTATGTCAACTTGACACAAGCTAGCATCAACTGAAACGAGAAAACCTCAGTTGAGAAAACGCCTCCATTTTCTTCATTAGTGATTGATGGGGAAGGGCTCAGTCCATTGTGGATGGGGCCACCCATGGGATGGTGGTCCTGGGTTTTATGAGGCTGAGCAAGTCATGAGGAGCAAGCCAGTAAGCAGCACCCCTCCATGGACTTATCGTCCTTCCCTCCAGGTTCCTGCCCTGCTGGAGTTCCTGTCTTGACTTCCTTCAGTGGCCTGTGATGCTGGATATGTAAGCCAAATAAAGCCGTTCCTCCCCAGTTGCTTCTGGTTGTGGTGTTTCATCACAGCAACAGAAACCCTAATAGGATCCCGGTCTTGAGCAAGATAACCTCCACTAGGTCTCACGGATTCCTTGTTTATGACATATTTACTTTAAGAAGCAAATAACTTTTTAGTTGGTACCATAAGCCTACTTTGCAGTTAGAGACTTAAATTAGTCACTTTCTTCTCTACTACACCCAACTGTTATTAAATTAAAATGCTATTCTTTTCATTTCCACAAAACATTATTTTGAAGTCTGGAAGCAATCCTGTAACTTAACACCTACACCAATACACTTTCTGCTTTGAAGATAAATTCAGGTAATTACATCTTCAAAAAAGAATATTGAAAAATGACATTTCATGAAATGGTGTGAATCATAAGATCTGTTTGGAAGGAATCTGGGCACCCACCTCATGTTATCACAGTTTAGTAGGTATTTCTTGATCCGGGGGAGTTTTCTCAGGATGGGCTTGATGTCTGTCATTTCTGCAATTCTTTTCATCAACCTCACCTGGACCATAGGAGACAGACACTGAGTCAGACCACACTGAGAGTCAATACACTGCACGATTCGAACCAATTTTAGGTGACAGCCATGGTGGTTGGGATAAGGAAAGTCCTCTGTAGACTCATGTATCTGAATATGTGGTCCACTGATGGCGATGCTGTTTGGGGAGAGGGTTTGTTGGTGGGGGTGGGCTTTGAGGGTTTATAGCCTCACCCACTTCCTGTTTTCTCTGCTTCCCGAGGAAAATGTGGCCTCTGCTTCTACCTCCTATTGCCACGCCTTTCCCATCATCATGGACTCTATCCCTCTGGAACCACAAGCTAACAGAGATCTCCTCTTCCTTCAATTGCCTTTGGTTATAGTATTTTATCACAGTGGCAGGAAAATAATACAAGAGTATTTGTGATACTCTAGAATTAGGCAGTTATAGAAAATATGTTTGCAGAGCACAGCATTTTTTTTTTTTTTTTTTTTTTTTTTTTTTGGGCACCTTGCAATTTCTATGTTAGTAGCAATTTTTCAGTTTCAAGTTCTTTATTTCTTCTCTGGACAGGTCTAGAATGCAAACATCCCTGATACAGGTCCTGACTGACCACTGGATGTGTCCTGGTTTGGGGTGCACATGCATGTTTATTGCCAGCATCACTTGGGTGCTGCTGAGGGAGTGTACGGCACAAAGAGAAAGTGAGTTCAAACCAACACTTTGCTCCATCAAGTCTGGGAATTAGAAATCAGAATGAAGCTAGGCAGTGGTGGCAGATGTCTTTACTCCCAGTACTCAGGAGGCAGAGGCTGGTAAATCTCTGAGTTCGAGGCTATTTTGGTCTACAGAAGTGAGTTCCAGGACAGCCAGGGATACACAGAGAAACCCTTTCTGTGTATCCCAAACCAGAAACTAAAACAAAAAAAATCAGAATTAAGTTAGAAAGTTAGCCTTCTGGTTTTAGTCTCTGTGTGTGCTTGTGTATGTATTTTCACGGCCATGTGTACAAACATGTATATGTGGAGGCCAGAGAACAACTTCAACTCATTCCTCAGGATCCACCCACCTTTTTTATGAGACACTGTCTCTTCCTGGCCTGGGACTCCTTAAGTAGGCTAGGCTGGCTGGCCAGCAATCCTCAGGGATCTATCTGCCTTGACTTCTTAGCACTGGTATTATAAGCATAAGCCACCATATCCAGCTTTTAGAAGGTTAGCTTTCTGAGATAAAATCATTTATTACCAGAGAACATTACCAATTTCAGGAAGCCTTGCTCATCTTGAGCAAGCACCTGTCTTTGCCAGTGCCCACCTGATCCATCCCACCGAAGGTCTCCTGCAAGTCTCCTGAAGGTGTGAGTGTCTTGCTTGCTCTGAGGGATGCATAGAGATGCCCCAAGTCTGGAATGCCGTTGGAGAGCTCCTGAGCAGACATCTTCACCAACACTTTGAAGTGCTCTTCTTCTTCAAAGCATGGGCTACAAAAACACAGTGAAGTCTTGGAGACCGACCCAGCTCCATTTTGATACAGCAGCAAAGTTATTACAGAGTAATCCGGTATCTTTCAAAATTTTCTATGTCCTTAGGAATTACAAGTAAAATCAGACTAGAATCTGACAAGTGAAAAATATCCTTGGGAAAGCATTTCAGAATTAGATATGTTAAACTCCCACTTATTAATATACAGTGCAAGTAAAGTTACTTGTTAAATATTTCACTCCACAGATGCATCATGTCTGGCAGGTTCCGTTCCAGGCAGAGGGATGAAAACAGCACACCCTACATCACCAAGGAAAAATACAAAAGATGAAGTTAATTATGGTACCATTAAAACTAAGGACACTGTAGAGACAAGCCTTTGACTATAGCTGTGATGGAGAGGGAAAGGCTACCTGCTCATAGGTATCCAGCTGTGAGTCATCAGGGAGCACATGGGGTGAAACGGTCATGCCTCCTGTCTTTAGCTCAATCTGTTGGGCTTGCTCTCTGTAGTCAAGGATGCCACAACCCAGCCTGATGAGCCAAAAAGTACCTGAGTTATCAGAGTTGCCTGTGCCTATCATTTTCAAAAACTGCACAGGGTGTGTATGCTAATTCATAACCGCAATTCTCATATCTCCTGTACACGTCACGGTTCCTGAACGCATGCTGGCATAAACGTCTACACAGCTCAATGTGCTTAGTACAAATCCACTTCTCCATTTGGAACTCATGTCCAGCATCCAGGACGCTAGACACTTTAGCAGTTAGTGTCCACTACTAAAGATAACAGGATGCATGTGCTTTTACAGTCTTCAGCTTCTACAGAGGTCATGAGTGCTCTCTTCCTCCTAAATATTTTTTTTTTTTCAGAGCTGAGGACCAAACCCAGGGCTGTGCACATGCTAGGCAAGTGCTCTACCACTGAGCTAAATTCCCAACCTCCCCCCACTCCCCAAATATTTTCACACATACTTTATTTGCTCAAATATCTGGTGACGGAGTGGGAGGGATCTGAGAAATATGTGCAGAAACTATCTGTGTACTGATGTATCTAGAAGAAATATTATCCATCTGAGCCCAGAGCACTACTGTGAGGTGCTCCTGAACACTGGGTTAAAAGGACAGACACCGGGAGCTATTAGAATGGTTGAGAATTGGGACAAAACTTCCTAAAAGTCAAAGATGCATTTTCCATGCAATCCAATCCTCAGCCAGCACATAGGCTCCAGAGCCAGGTAGCATTTGGAACACGCAAGCAACTTTAACTCCATGAAATGCATATCAGACTGAGGGACAGCACCCAGCCACTGTGCATGGTGGTTTAGGTTTCCTCGACTTTTTCTTTTATTCTATTATTTCATATATTTAACTATTTGTCTGCATGGATGTCTGTGTATCACGTGTGTCCTGGTGCCTGTAGAGACTAGAAGAAAACATCAGAATCCCTGGAACTGGATTTACAGTCAGTTATGAGCGTGTTGGGAACAGAACCCGAGGCCTCTGAAGAGCAGCAAGTGCTGCTGGGCCATCTCTCCAGTCTCAGTTTCCCTTTACTGTCCTATAGCAGGAGAGGAAGTGTGCAGCTGTCAAGACAAACTCACGTACAATTTCTAATCTAACCACATGCTAGCCTGTGGAGGAAAACAGCCACTGCCGAGTTAGTTCAGGAGAAAAGCAGAGACAGGAGAAGGCTGTCCACCTGGACAGACAGCCCTCAAGCTACAGATGTTCCTTACACTGAATTATTCTTATTTCTTGACTAAGCGTATTCCCCTTTCTTCAAGATCTTCGGTGATCCATCTGGACAGATGTCTTCATAAGCATTATCCACGTCTCTAGATTCATATTTTAATGTAACTTATTTAAAATGAGAAAATATTCCCATAAGAAAGCAAATACCATTGTACAGGCAGTGACAACACTTAGTTTTAAAAACCAAATAACCCCCTGGGAGGTTCTAAAAACAAAATAATTGCCTGGGGGGGTGACACCCATCAGGGCATGAAAATAACACAAATACTCAAAAGACACACACACACACACACATACACACACTAATAAACATCATAAAAATATGCTGAACAGCATGGATTTTCATCTATTATGCTCTACAACTCACTTGGTCAGCACATTGCAGAAGAGAGGCACATAGGGTCTCAACTCCTCTGGAAGGGTGTTTAAGCTAGAAAAGGCTCGGAAATACACCACACCGTTGGTGGGCTGGAGGCAGTACTGCACAGGGATGTCTCCAGCTGGAAAACAAAAGCAATCCTTTTGGTTTAATTAATAAAATTTGAATTGGTTTGTTGTTTTTGAAGCAGGGTCTCATGTAGATAAGGCTATCTTCAAACTAGATGTTTATGGAAGGATGGCCCTGAGCTCCTCATTTCTCCTGCGGGGATTACAGGAAGGGGACCTCGCACCTGGTTTAAGTGATGCTCTGCATGCTGGGCAAGCTTTTTATTAACTGAGCTACATCTCCATCCCCTAATCATTCTTTAAGAAATCATGCTACTGCTTTTCAAGGATGAAGGTTTAGAACTTGTAAGAGCATTAGAAACATACTGATCATTTCCCATGGCTGATACATGTTTCCTTACTGCACTTTCCTTACAGTATGAAGTGGAAACGCTGCAGTGTAAGGCAGTCCCTGCTTGCCTGAGAACTGGGATGGAACAATCGTCATGTTTTTCTGGTTGCACAGCTAATTTCAGCAGCATCTCAGTGTCAGTTTCAACTGTATCTGAGCCCTATACTGAGAGCTTCCCTTCATCAATATGGCTAAGTCCATGTTGATGGTCATTCCCACAACATCTGATTCCATTGTTCCATCTCTATATGCTGCTGGTCTCCTCCAGTGAGTCCTCCCACCCTTCAGGACCACTGGATAGTGAATGGGGTGATTGATTATTCAGTAGTCAAAGTGCCTGCCTCACAAGCATGAGGACCAGAGTTTGGATCTCCAGACATCCATCTAAAACATCACACAGGCATAGCAGCCCACTTTTAATTTTAGCCTTGAAAGTTGGAGATGGGATTCCTTGGAAAAATCTGTCTAGCAAGACTAGCCATACTGGTCAACTCTGGGTTTGATTGAGAGACTCTGCCTCAATAAATAAGTTACAAAATCAGAGGAGAATGATTCCCAATATCAACCTCCACATGCACATGCTCCCCACATGTTCACTCAACCACATACAGGTGCATCTGGAGTCACACACACCCACATCACACATGAACATGATTTCTGGGAGTTTTCATTCCCTCCCTGCGGCCCCTCTCAGCTAAATACACAAACCTATACAAATAAATCAGACATGGCAAGTGAGATAATCACTGTTAAAATATGCAAGGCCGGGTAGAGATGCTTCACAGGAAACTGTTTCTACCCTGGGGTTGTCTACCCTTGCTTAGCAAAAAGGAGGCTCTCGGTTCCAAAATCAAATCCATCCATCATCCACAGTGCACATTAAAGCTCAACCTCTGGCTGGATCAATAGAAAACTACCCATGGCCACTCACAAGTTCATGTGGCAAGGCAACATCGTCCAGGGAAATGCTCTTCCAGAGACAACTGTCTCTCATGCCACCAACCACAAGCAAAGGGAAAGCAAGCAACTCCAAGATCTCACAGCAGTGATACAGGAGGCCCACAGCATCCCCAGGCCCTGTCCTTTCTCTGGAACTCCTCAGGACCTAACTTTGCCAGTGTTTATTTATCCCCTCACTTCCTCTCCTAGGATGATAGTCAAGCGAAAGAGCTAGAGTTCTCGAGAAAAGCACTCAGAGGATTCCTACAGTCTTCTAAAGCCATCCTGAATTCAACCACAGGGAAACACCTATCCTTGCCTGATTCCAGCAGCAGTCTATCGTCACTGAAGTCAAAATAATTTGCAAGGACTGTGAAAAAGCTCAGTTGGTGAAATCAGGGGCCTGAGTTTGATCCTCACAATCCACAAAAAAAAAAAAAAAAGAAAGAATGGACTGCAAAGCCCCAAGTCCCAGTGAGTGATACTATGGTGACAGTGTCTGAAAAACAGGTAGATCACACCTGAGCAGACAGACAGATTGGCCTTTGGCCTACACACGCACGCACGCTCACAGACATATATATGCACATATAAACCAATAATTTGCAAGGCATATAAACAGCAGAGCTATATAAACAGGTTGCTCACTGAGATGTTTTCTGAAAAAACATCTAAAACATGACTCTGCCTGTTTGTAAACTGCTTCTTAATGCAGTCAAAGCACCCAGGTACCCATTAGAAGGACTTGATGGTGACCTGCGAGAGCGATGTCAAACTTGGTGAAAGGCATGGTGGGCTCAATGTCAGAGACTTTTAGTGCTGGGAGACAGGAGGCATCTTGAGGTTTACTTTGTTGAGTTCGTAATTCTAAACCTAAAGTGGAAAAAAAGGTGAAAATGAAAACCAAACAGCCCTAACTGAAAGTTTCCGGGTTTTATTCTCTTGGTCTGCTAGTCTTCATTATACAAGATCCAAGGTGAGCCACTGAGGCCACAGGTAGAGGGGATACAATCATCAAAGTGTGTAAGTGCTTGCCATGCCATGTCTAGGCAAACCTGATGTCACTGCATCATTCTGCAACTACCCCAGTACCCCAATTGCCCCTTGAGTGTATACATTCCTAGTCAACATTTAAAACACTGAGCTATTTTTCTTTTTTCTTTCCTCTAATCAAAAGGTCCCTCATGCTAAGGGCTTCAGTCTTCCGTGGCAGTCAGACACCAAAAACACTGATGTAAACTTAATAAACTTTTTCCCATTGCCAGGCATCTTCTGACTGGCCTTTAATCCGAGGTTCCAAGCACTGTGCCTACTTTAAGTGAGCTCTGCATAGTATCTGCACAGGAAAAAACACCTTCTGTAGCATGAGCACTGTCATTAACGTCTTGTGTGACTGCTCTAATTCAACTTTCATCTTGACACAATCTAGAATCACCTGGAAAGAGTCTCAATGAGGAATGATCTAGACAGGGTGGATTTGGGTATGTCTGTGGGTATGGTCTTAAAGAGTTAACTGAGGTAGCAAGACCCGCCCTGAATGTAGGTGGTACCACTTCAAGAGCTGGGCTCTGAATTACCTAAGAATAAAGAAAGCTAGTTGCACACAAGTAGGCGAGTGGGCATGAACATATTCTCCGCACTCTAACCTCACTCTGGATGTGTTGTGATAGCCTGTTTCACCTTCCTGACATCTGAACTTCCCTATGATGGCTGGCCCATAACCTGGACCTGTGAGCCAGCAGAAATAAGCAAACTACAGTGTGAATTTTCTGAAATGGTCAAATGTCATGGGTGGAACCCATCATGGCATACATGAAGTCTGTAGGTGTCCAAAAAATATCTTGCCTCTAACTATGAGAGGTAAAAGCTCACTAGGCTTTACCGGAGGGTTGAGAGCGTGCAAGCATTAAGACAGATGCATGGCCTCTAAAACAAGCAAAACTTTTCTACTACCAAGTGTTGGATTCTTTGGGGGAGGGGAGGGGCAGGGCATGGAGGGGAAGACAGGAACAATGGCCTTCAGTTGAGAACTACTGATGTAATTAACTGTGTTTCCAGGCCTGGAGGCACAAGCCTGTAATCCCAGCTAAAGGCAAAGGGAAAGTTCAAGGTCAATGTTGAGCCCTTATCTCAAAATAAACAGTGAAGAGGCTAGAGACAGAGCTTAGTGGGAGTGCACTTGCCTAGCTCTGACAGCACTTGCCCAGCTCTGACAGCACCCTGTGTTCATGCTGGAGGAACATCAGGCCAATCATACGATCAGATGCATCACATCAAATCAAGTAAGCCACCTCACCCAAGTCCCTCTGACCTTTCTGATAGATCTGCTGCTTGTCCGCCTGGGAGAGAGAATTCACCTTTTGCTCTAGCTTTTCAGTCTCCATTTGTGTTTGTTTCTCATAATATTTGTCATCTGGCTTCATGGATAAAGTCAGCCTGTGCTGGTTGTTCTGTCGAAACAATGGCAATAAGAACCCCCGATTAAAACACGATTAGGTGAAATTAAATCCAACGAATTAAAACATGAGAGCAGTGCGCACTTGGGCTTACAAGTTCTGTTTACCCAACTCTCATATAATGAGAACTTCATTAGGGCTGTTTGGCAGCTTTGAGCACACAGGCCATATGACACACTCGTGACCATACCGGCTATATGGTCAATACATGAGCCATAGGTGCTCTTACTTCATTCAGGCCAACTGTAAACACTGTCTTTCCAAAAATGTACATTTTGGCTGTAAAGAAAACCTATACTTTCTACTATTATGAATTATTTTAAAGATAAGAGAACTCAAAATTAATTCTTATATAGTACTATGAATTTCTGAAAGACTAGAACTATAATTTTTTTGTTTTGTTTTGTTTTTTGTTTTTCAAGACATGGTTTCTCTGTGTAGTTTTGGTGCCTGCCCTGGATCTCGCTCTGTAGACTATGTTGGCCTCGAACTCACAGATATCCGCCTGGCTCTGCCTCCTGAGTGCTGGGATTAAAGGTGTGTGCCACAACAACCCGCTAGAACTGTAATTTTTTGTTTGTTTGTTTTGAGACAGGGTCTCAGGTAGCCCATGCTGGCCTCAAACTTAGATGTAGCCAGGGATGACCCTGGACTCGTGACCCTCCTGCCTCTGCTTCACCAGTGCTGGGATGACAGGCATGTGCCACCATGTCCACCTCTGGAACAATACTTACAATTTATCAGTTTATAATTTACGTGTACAAGACAGATGTTGACCAAATATATAAGAAAAACGGCATGTATTCTTAGCCTGCTTCTGTTATTTACTTCAACAATTAAGCATGTGCACACAATGTTCAACAAAGAGTGGCATATGGATTTTTGATTACAATAAGAACTTCCCAACAGCTGGATGTGGTGGGGGTGGCCTGTTATCCAAACACTCAGGAGGCAGAGGCAGGAAGGCTGAGAAGCAAGCTTGGTGTATGCCAGGATTCAAATAAATCAAAGTATGTATGGGGACACATATATAGAATATAGGACACAGAGAAATCATAGGTCAAAATCACATTCCTTGTCCCAAACAATGCCAATTCTTATGAGAAAGCTATCCTTTAAAACAGGTAACAGTGTGACCCTCAGTAATTAAGTAAAGTACAACAGAAAATACGTAGCCAAGTACAGCTTGCTAGAAAGTAGGGGAAACAGAAATCAATAATTCATTCTATATACACATATTACTGTAATAAACTAAGTACTGAACTTGCACTATAATCTCAAAAACAGGGGCTGGAGAGATGGCTCAGAGGTTAAGAACACTGGCTGTTCTTCCAGAGGTCCTGAGTTCAATTCCCAGCACCCACCATCTATAATGAGATCTGGCTCCCTCTCCTGGCCTGCGAGGATACATGAAAACAGAACCTTGTATACATAATAAATAAATCTTAAAAAGACTTATATAGATTGTGATCTTAACTTTACAATTTTCAAAAACTTGACATTTTTCAAATCTAACTACCAAGTTATAGACTAAAGATTCTCCAATTTTCTTACCTTAAAATACTGCTCTACTTTTTCTTGTAAAAATTTTGGATTTTCCTTAAGGCACTGTCTAAATTTAGTCAACTGGTTTCCCATTTGCAGGAGTTCCACAGGGTCCCCATCATGATTCCAGCAGGAGGCTATATACTACAACAAAGAAATGTAAATACAAAGTGCAGTGTTATAACCTCAGAAAAATGAGGCTACCCCAGTAAACATCAAAGGCATGACAGTCTATTATGATACCAGGGTCTACTTAAAAACACCATGGATGAGGGGTGGGGATATAGTTCAGTTTGTACAGCACTTGTCTAGTATGTCCAAAGCCCTGTGTTCAATCCCTAATATCCTCCATCCCCAAGACATAACTGTTTATAACAAAGTTTAAGTCATTATTTGATTAGATAAATTATTATTATTTTAACTTTATTAACTATTAACTTTATTTTGCTTATGATATATAATATATTAGCTATATAAATAAATCCATTTCATATAAAAATGTAATATTCTCAAGCAGTCAATTAAGAGGCTGGGGAGACAGCTTAGTTGGTAAAATACTTGCTTTGCAAGCACATGTGGTTGATCTCCAGAACCCCCTTTAATAAGAAAGAAGCCAAGCATGGTGATACATGATGGATAGGCAGAGAAAGGTGGGTCCCTGTTGCTCCCTGTCTAGCCAGCCTCACCTACTTCGTGAGAGGCCAGTGAGAGTCCCTGTCTTAAAGAAATGGTGGACAGTAGTTGAGGAACAACATCTGATATTGCCCCCCTGGTTTGCACATAGACATCCAGATACACACACACCTTCTTACATACATAGACTTGCATACTTAATAATAATCACAGGTAAATAAAAGAGAACAAAACTAACAGCCAATTAAACAAGCTAATAAAAAAACTAATAAAAAGATCTGGCAAGATGGCTCGGTGGTAAAAAGAGCTACTACTCTTGCACAGGACCCATGTTCAGTTTCCAGGGGATCCAATACTGTCTTCTGGTCTCCAATGGCTCCTACATACACACAGCGCACATACATTTTCATAGGCATTCACTCATACACATACATTTAAAAAAAACCTTTAAGAAAAAGAAAAACTAAGTCATAAGTATGTATATTTATAAATGATTTGAAATTAAATCATATTTGTATTTGACTCAATATAGTAGAAGTTTCTCAGCTCAAATGAAAATCAATTGTCAGTGTTAATCAATAAATTCATTGCTGTCAAGAACCACAGTTCTGGTGAGCATCATGGTGCATGCCTATAACCCTGGCATTCAGGATGCTAAGAGAACTGGGCTCGGGGCTGCATGGCAGGACCTTGTTTCAAATACAAATAAAAATTATAAAAACAAGTTTAAAAAAAAAAGAATAAAAGAGCATACCAATAAAAAAATAAACTCAGAGAGAATTACTAGTCATAAAACCAAAATCAAAACAAGGGAAAGCAGCTGTAGCAGTGATGACATACCGACGTCAGGGTCAGGCCAAAGCTCGTAGACTGATGCTTCATCTGGATTTCGATTTTGTGAAGCAAAGCTTCAATCCGATCATCTTCAAATCCTTTCCTAAAAACAACAAGTGAGATGCTGTGAAAAAAGAGATGTCACATGGAGGCAGAGGGAATAAGGAAATAATTAAATAAGTGACATAGAAGGAGGGACTATATGGGGGAAGAAGGAGCAAGGGGTAGGACATAAAGATGGGAAAGACAAATAAGAACAAATCACACACAAACACACACACACACACACACACACACAGATGAAAATGTTATACCACCCATTAGTTTGTATGCTAAAAAAATCCAGACTAAAAATCAAATACATAAACAACTACATTGAACCAACACATGTCACACATTACACGGAGAGGAGCTTGAAGCAGGTCATCATGACCCTCGCACGTACTCAATAACTTCTTCAATTGTCCTGTCTACGAGCTCTCGAACTGTCTTGACATCATTCTCTCCAATCCCTTGGAGGCCAACACTGAAGTAAGCCTCCCTCGTGTAGCCATTATATCTAAAACACAAAAGCAAACTATGCATCAGCAGCCAAGCACTTTCCTTTGTGATGTACTTTACTTACATATCAGGACTAAAGACTAACTCATGATCCCACCAAAGAACACATTAAAGCAATGCACTAAAGTAATGGTCTCAGATACTTGCTTCTAGTGGCTAGTCAAATGTACAATGATAACCTTTTAAATATTTCTAAAAGTCAGTATGACTTAAGCTTCTGCGTTATGGTAAAACAATCCTAGAAACAGTGAACTGCTGAGTTTTACAACACCTTAGTGTTTTAAGGAATACTTAACGATAGGAATTTTAAAAGCACAAAGTAAGTGGTATCGATGTAGAACACCAATAAATCCAGACCTTGGAACACAGACAGGTCTGGAGTGCCAGCTACCCCAGAGGCTGAGGCAGGAGGACTGAAAATGCAAGGCTACCTAGGCAAATCAGTCAATCAATCAAATAGGCCAATCAATCAAATCAACTAAATCAGTCACATCAATTCCATCAAACCAATCAATTCAGCCACCTGCCAACTATATCAAACCCTATCCATATCAATAGGTCAAACCAATGAACCAATCAAGTCAATCAAATCCAACCAAAGAAATACAACTTACCCAACATCAGGAGAAAAGTCTGTGCCGAGTCCAGATTCAATCAGCGCTTTGTAAAAGGGGGAATTGGGCCCAGCAATCAGGAGAGAAGACAGAAGGTTCAGCGTGAAGGCTTCGAAAGTGTCAGTGATACTTCATGGGAGAAGGGAGAGTAAGTGAGGGTCAGTGAGAAGAGAACACAAAGGAACATTGCTGGTGGTTATACACATATTCTGTTTTAAAATGTATGTATAAACATGTTTATACGTGTTTGTAGTTGCACACATACACAGCACAGTCAACTTCATTCATCAGTCCTTGGGTGCCGTCCAGCTTGCTTTTGGAGATGGCCTCTCTTATTTTACTAGAAGTTCCTGATTCTGCTAGGCTGGCTGGACAGGGAGCTCTGAGGATCTATCTTCACTCACTGCCAAAAGTACTGAGATTACAAGTTTGTGTCACCATGCCCAGCTTTAAAGTTCTGGGATTGAACTCAGGTCCTCATGGCTACATAATAACCACTTTCCTGGCATTCAAAACCACTCTGAAATTAGCACCTGCATCTCCAATCAAGCCTAATTTCGACTAGAAATTCTTGAATTTTTACTTTATTTTAATAATTATATGGGATGGAGGGGGCTCAGAACCAGAAAATTAAGTTAGTTATACATCAAATGCTACCAAAAGATGGTCTACCCTGTCTTTTGACATACTGTAGATTCAGCAACAGGACCATGTCAGTACCATAAGAAACTGTGAAGGAATGAGCAGCAGCCAGAGTTTGAGTGGGGTAGAAGAGCCCTGTCCTTCCTTTCTGAAATGCTCTTCAGGGCATGAATTTGATGCTGCTCTTCAGGAAATCTCTAGAGTTACAAGTTTTGTTTATGACATATTTTCCTGAGGACAACATTAACAGGATACTTATACCTGGAGTGGACCAGGAACCCCCTAAAAGCTAAACCATTAAAAGCAGTCCCTTTTTTGGGAAGCGTAGAATATTAATGAATCAATTAACATTAATATATACTAAGTAGGGAAGGGAATGTGGGTCAATTGGTAGAGTACTTTCCTAGCATGCATGAAACCCTGGGTTCATGTCCCAGCATTGCATTAAACACCAGGGGTGGTGGCACATACTTATTATCACAACATTTGAGGTGGAAACAGGAAAAGCTGAAGTTCAAGGTCATTCTTGGCTATATAGCCAATACCAAGCCAGACTGAATGCAGAGATCCTATGTGAATATGTGTGTGTGTGTGTGTGTGTGTGTGTGTGTGTGTGTGTGTGTGACACACACACACACACACACACAGAGAAAATTATTTTTCCCTGATTGGATGGCAGTATTGATTTTCCCAACCCCACATCTGCTATTATTAAAAACTTGACATTTGTTCTCTAGTTTTAAAACTTGCTGGCTTCCTGAACCCTCCGACATGTCCATTAAATGACTCTTTATTGGTGACTTATCTGCCTTTCTTATCTGCCTGTTTTTTTACTGTCTGCCAGCATCAATTTTACAGCACATACTTACTCTGGTAAGAGGAAGCTAACGCTGACAGTAGTTTGTTTAGAGGCATCCGTAGCTAATGAGTCTGGGCCACATGTTATATGGAATTCTCTCTGCAAAAGGATGCGATAATTTAGGCAGGCACTGAGCATGAACCAACCAGAGATTATCTAGACATGTCAAATCCTTAGCAGTAACCATTCTCTCAGTCTTGAAAAGCTCGGAAACACTGCACACCCCAGGACAATGTCTCAAAATATTGGTATTACACTGTCCAAGTCTGTGTTTCAATACCTTTAACAGGTAGGATAAAAACGCTAACAATAACTGGATAGGGCACTCACAGGCTTGTCCCAATGCTGCTGGGCTGGCACCGCTGTACTCTGCTCCATTTTCTGAAATTTACTCAGGGCTTCTTCTTGAATTTGTTTCAGGTGCTGTTCCAGCTGAAAACTGCCATAAGTGAAGAACCTAAGAATTCCAGGAAACATAGCAGCTTATTTGCTTGAAATGGGAAGGAATCAACACAGAAGGATTTTGCATGAGACGGAGGGTACAAGGTAGAGACCAGCTAATCTCCCCATGATCGTTAACTGCATTTAAGGATATTTTTTGTTTTGAGGCAGTCTAACTACACATAGCAGACAAGAGGACTTGGTTAAATGCAACAAAAATTATTTACTTTTATTTTGAACCTGCTATAAAGACACTGCAAAAAGCAAATGAGTTCCAATGACATACAATGTGTACCAGAATGTATCTAAGATTGGCAGCCCCAAATAAGAAACTTAAAAAATTGAACTTTAGGCTACAATGACCAGACTGCATGTTTTTAATATAATGTTATGTAATCATCAGAGGAAAAGGCTACAAATGCCAGAGGCAATCTTTCTTTTCCATTAAAAGCTATCATTTAAAGTTCAATTATTAGCCTGGTACATGCCTTTAATCCCAGCAGAAGCATGTGGATCTCTGTGAGTTTGAGGCCACCTGATCTACATAGTAAATTTCAGGCCGGCCAAAGCTACACAGTGAGACCCTGTTTCAAAAAACAAAACAAATCAACCAAACAAACATTATACACAAAAGTACACACAACAACTAACCAAGACAAAAAATAAAAATAAAACAAAAACAAACTAACAGCAATAAAAAATAAAGTTCAATTATTACCGTTCATTATTTATTCACCATTTACAGAACACTTCAGTCTGCCATGGTGAACATTAGTCCTAGAGTGAACATCACCATTCACAAAGTATATGTAATAAGGCTGTAACACAGACCAGGATGGGGGATTGGGACACCAGCAGGGGTGACTCTAATGATTGTTTGTAACCACTTAATACTGCTAACTGTGTGTTATGGCTATAGATATTTACAGTGATGCCCCAGTAAGATCCAGAGGTGAACTAAAGTAACATGATCTTACCCACAGCTATGAATCTGTTCAGTAAACACTTCCTGCTTCATTGAGAAGCCACATCACTTAATGTAAGAACTGTAAGAATGTAAGCAAGTCAACTATTGGTCCATCATCAAATCTCTACACCAACACTACCTGGCATTGCTTGGGTGATAGTGAGTAGCATGGAACTGTTTCAGCTGCTCCCATGTGAGCTCTGGGATGCACAGTGGGTCCCCACCAGAGACCACAGAGTATGTGTGGTCAGGAAGAAGCTTGTTCTGGAGGTGCTGGGAGAATATCCTCTCATTGTCTGTCTTGAAATCGAAAAGAAGTAAGTTAACAAAAATACTTATCAATCAAATGCCACCCAAGAGCCACAGGGGTTCGGTTTAGCTTGGCGTTCAAGTTATTCATGATGTGTGAACCCTGGGACTGGCTCTCTTAGAAGCACAGTTTGAAGCCAGAGAGAAGGGCATGGTGAGGTAAGGAAGAAGGAAAGAACTGTTTGGTGCACCAACTACATAGACACAAGGATGTTACTACCATAGAGTGAGCGTCAGGAGCAAAATGACACCAACTGGAGTATAAAAGATAACGAATTTGCTATTAAAAGAGGCCACAGAATCAGAGACTGTCCTGGTATATAAAACTAACCTGTGTGTTTCTGGATGAGTAGGCCAGGCCAGGGCAGGCCTTCACATTCTAGGTCCTATATAATGAAAGCTGCCCTCTCCCCATCGAAGGGTTCTGCTCTCACTACTGACAATTTAAGGAGTTAGGTGAGAATATAAAATAACCACAGGTCTCCTACATTCCATGTTCATACACATTTCAAAATCTTACAAAGGTGGCTGCGTGGAGGGGGAGAGGTGGTGGCTCAGTGGCTAACAAACTTGGTGCGCCTGGTTGGTGGTGGCGCATACCTTTAACGCCAGCACTGGGGAGGCAGAGGCAGATGATCTCAGCCTGGGCTACAGAGTGAGATCCAGGAAAGGTGCAAAGCTACACAGAGAAACCCTGTCTGGTGCAAATGTATGATGACACAAGTTCAAATCCCCGGGACACACATAAAGCTGGACACATTAGCAACCCTATGTAAACACAGCACTCCTACAGCAAGATGGGAGATGGACAAAGGACAATGTGCAGAAGTTCATGAGCCAGACTGCCTGTGTGAAAAACAAGAGAACCCTCCTCAAACATAGTAGAAGGCAAGTACCAACACCTTATGCTGTCCTCTGCCCTCCACAGGCACAGTGGCATGCCAGAGCCTGCACTCACAGATGAACATGCTCCATTTAGACACATACATCTTTTTACAACGATAATTTTAATACAAAAGTGAGGAAGAACACTTACAAACGCCCCTTTCATCTCATTAAAGACGACTCCTTTAAAGATCAAAGGGGTCTGAGGGTCACTTGGGTTCTCATGTTCTAGTCGCCATCCTTCCTGCCTAAATAAACCGTAAATGGATAAATAAAAGATGGTAGTGAGCAGACTACTAACCCCCCCTACCCCCACCCCACATCAAATAACTGATCATTACACACCAGAAATCCAGTTCCCTCAAGCATGGGAAGAAAGTTGCATCCAAATACACTGAGAGGAGGTTCTGAAAATCTTTGGGATTTTGTGTGGAGAACGGATACATCGTATAATCACTGGCTGGGGAGGAAAGAAGAGTGAGATGTAAAAATATACGGAATGCTTTGAGAAACTCATGACATTGAAGTCTCACTTCTTGACATCCTTCAGTATTTAACTCCCATAGAAACAGAAGGGGTAGCCCTGCACTTGGCATTTCCGCTCAGCTCATCACTCTGAGCCTTAACCTTTCCAAACCCCAATGTCTTCTCTGAACAGACGCTCATACCAGCTCTCCCGTGACCTTCCCTGTGCTCTGATTTGACTGACTGCTTGACTTGGTTGCTCCACTGGCTTAATTGATAAGACTGATTGGCTGATTTAATTCAAGCAATACAGACATTAATCAAACATTGTACATGCTATAGGGATATCTCCAAATTTGTTCTGAACTTTATCAGAAAAACTCCCATACCATTGTCCTAAAACTCGTTTTCACTTACTTGCTAATTGTGTGTGTTCATACATGTGTGTGTATATGTTTGTGTGCTTAGGTGCATGTACACATGCGCTTGTGTGACCGTGGAGGCCAGAGGTCGATGTTGATACTTCTATCAATCACCCTCCGCCTTATATTTTGACACAAGGTCTTACCTTGAACCCAGAGCTCACCAATTCAGCTAGATTGACTGGATAAAAAGACAGAAGATCCTCCTGCCTCCACTCTCCTGCATTAAGATTGTGGGTACACACCACTATGCCTGGCAATAGGTGCTAGAGTCCTGAACTTGGGTCCTTGTCCTCATGCTTTGTGGCAAGCACTCTCCCCAGCCCCCAGTACTCCCATTTTTAATTATCAAACCAAGATGTAGCTTTCTGAAAATAATTGAGTTTCTCACATCTTTCACCTAGTCCAGGGATTGATAAAAATTACTCTACTACATTTAGTCCTCTTTTGCTCTTGGAAAATAACTTAAATTCACTCACTTATATCTGAGACACCAAACATGGTTTTGATTCAGGATGTCAGTCTTACCTGTGAAAGCATTCATAAACGTGGACAGTGACCTGTTGAGCATTTTGAAGAAAGGATCTCTGCATGGGTACTTCTGAGAACCGCAGAGGACGGTATGCTCAAGAACATGGGGGACTCCAGTGCTGTCCATTGGGGTTGTGCGGAACTGTACACTGGGGGAAAGGACAGATGACAAACAGGTGACAAGGGTTAGCTGTGGCCACCCTGCATCATTAAAAACAATCACTCTCATATCTCAGTCTTTCGATAATATGCTTTCTGACTATGCCTGAATCACTGACTCATGCTGTAAAATTTCAATGCACATAGACGATAACATCTTTAGAGGAATTCATATAATCTTCCTTTATGGAAGGAGGGGGAGAGGTGGAATAGATTCTCACTCGATAGCCCAGTCTGGCCTGGAACTCACTATGGAGCCTAGCCCCACCTAGAACTTAACAGCAATCCTCCTGTTTCTGCCTCCCTAGTACTAGGTTTACTGGGGAGCCACTATGCCCAGGAAGGCACACTTTCTCCTCTCATTTCAGGATGTATGGTAGATGTGTTGGACAGAGACATTCAAGGACATGCTCTCCAAAGGACCCCACACCTGAATAAGTTATTTTTGTCTTCCCTCGCGAGGTGCAGGTATCTGGCTCCCGTGTTGTCATGGCTGAGCTTCACTGCTGTCAGGAACAGTTCAGGGACAGGAGTGACCTGGGAAGAGAAGGACAGTGTGAGTACACTCATAAAGTATGGCTGTCTTCATCACACCAGGAGAACCAGCATCTTTTCATGTGTGTGTGTGTGTGTGTGTGTGTGTGTGTGTGTATGCACGAGTGTGTGGAGGTCAGAAGACAACCTCTGGTGGTGTTCCTTAAGAGCAGTCCGTCCTGTTTTTTGATACAAATTCTCACTGGTCTGGAACTTGCTGAGTAAGCTAGACTGCCTGGCCAGTGAGCATCAGGCATCCACCTGTCTCTACCTCTTCTGTTAGGGGACTACAGGTGCATGGCACCATCCCTGGTTTTCTGTTTTAACATGGATTCTAAGGATTCAGTTTAGGTTCTCTTGTAAGTATTTCACCAACTAAGTTATTTCCCCTGGCCAAGACTTAAACTAGAGGCTAGGAAGCTAGCATTTCAGACCTGGTGTAGACAGACCATCTTATCCCAATCCCTGACCTTACAATCAAGGAAATTAAGACTCAATTAAAGGCCCATGAGAAGGCATGCTGCTTCTGGTCCTAATTACTTATTCTTTACCAATGATTTTCCAAGCATGTTACATACAAACTGCACATTGCCATCCATCCCCTCATTTGCTCATTTATAGAAAAACACAGCTGAGGCTCAGAGTTAATGACCACTGAGCCAAGGTCCACCTGCTGTCCATGTCCTTTCTACTGAACTATGTCATGAATGCCTGTCATACAAATAAATGACTCCCCAATCCTCAGGGAAGTAGCAGCAACAGAGAGATGGAGGAATGACCTCTTCCATGAGTGTGTCTCTAGAGTCCTTGATATAAACTACAGGATTCCGGGAGCTGGAGAGACAGGTAAGTCAATAAAGTGCTTGCTGAGAGAACATGTGGACCTAAGTTCGATCCCCAGCATCCACAAAAAGCCAGATGCAAGCAGTACCCAGTACCAAGCAGGCAGAGACAGGAAGATTCCCGAAGTCCACCAGCCAGCCAGTCAGTCTAACACAATCAGCAAACTCCATGTTCAGTGAGAGAGTCTGTCTCAAGGCTGTGATGGAATGCAGTTGGCAGAGGATCTGCCATGGATGAAGCCCTGAGTTCCATCCCCAGCACCCTAGGAAACAGAGCATGGGAGCATACACATGCAATCCCAGCTCTTGGGAGATAGAGGCAGGAGGATAAGAGAAGCTGAAGGGCTGTCCTTGGCTACATTGCACATTTGAGGCCAGCCAGGATGACGTGAAAATCTGCCTTAAAAAAATAAAGTATGATTGAGGAAGATACCCCTGAGGAAGATCTCTGGCACCCATAGGGACATATTATGTGCGTGTGTGCGTGTGCGTGTGCGTGTGTCATATGCATGCATACACACACATGCACATGGCCCCTCACATACACATACAAAGTGTCATGTCACACATTCATATCAGCTGGTTCTCTTCCTTTCAATCACAAGCCATATATACTATGATAACTATAACATTATCATTCTCTTTTCTCTGACGATAACCTGTCCACTTCTCTACAGGAAGTTGCCGGCAGAACCACAATTAGAACCAAGTCTCCTGAGTCTAACGTAGGGGCCCAGATATACAAATGACATGGATAAAGCAGGCTTCAGATACTTGTGTAATTGTAGCTAGTTTTCGTGTTTCTGAATTCACTCAGAGAGATGATCAAGGTACTTAAAACCCAGAGATAATGTTTTATCTGCTTAACAACAGCTTTCAGGAAGTTGTTTTCAAATAAGAATTACCATTTCCTCCACACTTCTCTTTGAACGCATTATTCTGAACAAGGTCTTCATTGCCAGCAACTTGTAAACTCCTCTGCATGGCCTTTCAGGGAGCTCACAATGCTCTCATCCCATTTTTGTGACTCATCACTCCAAGACCTATTCTGGAACTAATGCTCCAGTTTCACTGGCCTTGCTTATTTCTACCGCTTATCAAATTTTGCCCTTTGTTTTAGCCGCATGAGGCTTTCTAGCTTACAGGTTCTACCTTGTATTTGTTAAATACAAGCACAGTACAAAGCCTGTGACCAAAAACTTGACCTGTGAGATTTTCTTTCATATATGTATTTAATATATACAGAGTATTCCAGGCTGTCATGAACTTGCCAAATACCCAAAAATGACCCCGAACTCCTGACCCTCCTGTCTCCACCTTTCATTTATAGGCATATACCACCAGACAAGGTTTCATATGGTGCTAAGGATCAAACTTAGGACTTCCTGGATCCTAGACAGGGATTCTACCAACTGAGCTACATCTCTAGCTCAAATGTCTCAATAATTACATTAAATAAAAAGTAATGTGAAGGTTTTAACCTAAAAGTAATAGAAAAACAACCAACAAAACCTATTTTTAATGTAAATCAAGTAAATACTGGTGTACTATCTCTTCTTTGTAATTCCAAGACAAAGTAGCTAAAAAGGGTTCTGTGTAAATCTGGAGGTAACTATACTTGAAGACAGAATGTGAATGAAGGGACATAGGAAACAGCAAACCTCATCTGTAGTGATCACAGTGATCGATCAGGCTTGGGTACAGAAATTTTGACTACAAAAGCCCTACTTGTGTGTGTGTGGGGGGGGGTTCATTTTCCAATGATTGAGACTTTGAAGGGTACAATTAAGGCCTGGCCATCATTTTATGTGTAAGCCATCTAGAGCACCTGCTAGGAGTCAGGAAGCTTGCCACGTCCTGAAAAGGTAAGGATAGAAACTGCAGTTTCTACTCTCAAGAGATCTCATCTGCCAGCAGAAGCTGAATGTGTACCACCCTTGATGCATAAAAAACATGGCAAGACAAATGGGTGAGTACCTGGTTTACGGTGAATCCATGGATCTTTTCGCCCACTTTATACCGAAGAGCTCGCTGGCAGGCTTGATCACTCTTCTCCCTCCATACTCTGTGATGGACCCTGCTGAGTTCAAAAACAATTCTCAGAGTTAGTGAATTTTCTGGAAAGTTGTTTGGTTAAATACCCTAGTGGCATCTGTAAATAACCCCATAGGATAAAGTAAACTAATTAAAGAGAACTTGTATCCTGCATCTTCCAAGCTCTTGAACATTTCAAAAGACTAGTTTCTAGTTGTGCTCTTTCTGTTTTGACCTGGAATAGAAACAAAAGCACAAAGACTTTTAAAAAGAGTACACGGGTATCATGTGAGCAGGTAAACTGATTAGAGAATGTATATAGATAATAAAAAGAAAAAAAGCAAATAAACTCTTCAGTCTGGAGGGCATAATTCCCAAAACAGATAAAGAGTTACAATCTAGTTGGGAATCTTGCCAAGTAATGATGATATCATTTAGAACAGTTATTTTCTCAAACTGTATGTTTATAAAGTTTTCTGTAGTAAGATCTCAGAAGTATCCCTTATAAAGGTTATATGGACAGAAGGAAAAGAAAACAACACAAACAATCCCCAAGCCCCACCAATTCAGTCATTGGCAGTACGAGAAAGATATGTTAAATTCAACTGGTTTTCCTCTCCCACAGAAAGTTCTAAATTATGAGTAGAAATTTTAAGAAACTGTTGATCATCAGAACAGGGTCTGCATGAAAACATTGACAGACAAAAGGCTAGGATGTTTTACTCAGTTTCTGTTCTGGTAGCTGCATACACTAATTAAATTGCTGCTATCAAGTTCAAACACACACCCACAGAAACCCACACCCCCAAGTTTCCTCACCTAGACTGAGAGGAGTTGGGCAGTACTATAAAGTAAGGGTTGGGATTAGCATGAAAGTCAAACACTTTTTAAAAGCATCTTTACTTTTCCATAAATCGAATCGCTACAAAATGTTCGATTCCAGGAGGCACAACTTTACGAAAACAGTAGCTTGTCATGGAGCCCTAAAGGACTCTGCCTCGTAACAAAAAATGAGATGGGGGCAAATCTATTAATGAGAGCCATAAACTGCCTCTTTTATTACACAGTTAAAATCCACATCAAAGACCATCTTTACTTCAAACAGCCTTGGTAACCCACACTCAGGACCACCCACTCGCTCTGGGAACACAAAAAGTCCAAGAAGGGAAAGTGGGTCAGGACAGTGACCTGGACCTGGCTCCCCTTTGGAGCACCGGTGTCACCCCAACTCTGGTAGCTGGGGCAGCAGCTTCTTGGGGAGAGCGTTCTGTGCCACGCGCCGGAGATAAAAAGGACTACTTTACAGGCTCTGGTGGAAGTAGAAAGTAAGAATACTTGGTTTGGGGAGCCCAGGAGAGGGTTTGGGGGTACTTGAGGTATCCGCAAGAAATTTTGGGAAGCAAGAGCCCCACAGAGGGCTGTCACCCGTGCCCAGGGATGGCAGAGACCCCGAAGTTTCTCGTACCGGTCCCGCCCCTGCCCGTCCACTGTTGCCACCCGCGGTGTCTCACCCGCAGCTCAGTCGCTGTACAGTGCACAGTCCAGGACGACCGCTGAAGCGCCACATGGCAAGTGACCAACTTGGGGCCAGGGTGGGGACTGCCTTTAACCTGACGCACGGCGCGAGGCGGGGAGCGACCTCGAGACTCTCATTGGACAGGCGGAATGAAGACGTCGTCTACAATAGGCTGGAGGGGAGGAAGGCGGTTCCATGGGGCGGAGTCAGGTGCGGGGCGGGTGATGGATGGCTGATAAGTGATGGTCAGGCCTCAGAGTAGGACCGGTGGGAGGAGGACAAGAAGGAAGCGGAGCTGGGGACGTACGTAGAGTGTGCAAGTGATAGGGGGTTTGCTGCAAGGGACCAGCCTGGAGCAGTAAGAAGCGGGACATTTGCTAATGAAGGGCGTGATGTGGGTAGGGAACACAGCGTAGGCAAGAGAGGAGGAGAGGAGCACGCTGGCGAGGGGTATTTGGGCAAGTGAGCGCCTGGCTAATGAGGTGTTGGAGAGGGAGGGGCTACTTGTACAGATGAGGGGATGGAGCTTTGCTAAATGAGGAAACGGTCCCAGGCAGATAAGGGGCGAGTCAGATGCAGGTGCAAATGAAGGGCCTAGCTTTTGCAGTTTATGAACCAAGTGGGGTGGGGCATATGCTGGTGAGCAGTCCGGACAAAACGCTGCCCTTTAGCACATGAGGGGGCGGAATGTGGTGCCTGACTGTCTGGAGGGAGGTGGTGTGAACCCTGAAATGAAACTGTGATCCTTGCTTCGCCCACCACCGGTAGTACTAGAGTGACAGGTGAAGAAGGTCCAGATGGGTACCGATCCGGTGTCTGAACCACCTCTTGGGGTGGTGGCTTCAAAGATGCTACACTGGATGGTAGCCAGGTCCCTAACACTACGATGTTACCATTAGGAGTGGTCTCCTCACAGATGGCACACCCTGGACAGCTCAGAGCTCCAGCAGGGGCACGTGGGCCACTGTGTCTGCTCTTCTCTTTCTTCGGCTCATTTTGAGTTTAGAAAGAAGAAGTGGTGTGTCTTAGGGTTTGCAAAGTCACAACAGGCCCTTCTCAGAACCAGGAGACCTAAAGAAATCAGTGGGCTAGGTCCACTCCTGTGAATTGGAAGGGACATTTGGGATTCCCTACACCTTGGAAGTGTTTGGATGGGACAAGGAAAGTGTCAGGACATTTCAGACCTTAGGTTCTTAAGCCTTGCTTCTTGCTTTCACTCCTTGCCCATTGGCCCATACATGCAAAGCTTTCCTTAAGCTACTCTTGTAAAGACTAATGCTAGTAGATAGGTAGACCCTGTTTAAACATGTAGAGGCTCCAGCTTAAACATGGAAGGTGATACACTATGTTCAAAAGCCACAGGCCACCTGCTCGAACTTCCCATAGTGCAGCCCAGACTGCAGCCAAAGAACCTTCTTGTTGATGAACCCAAATGAACTTGACAAAGGTGAGAATGGGAAGCTGCAGGTGCCTACAAACACACTATATTCCTTTCTTCTAAGGAGGATTGGAGTGATGCATCTTAATGAGGCTTCACATCGACTCTATGATCTTGAGGGAGACAGCTGGGTATTATTAACCCTGTTGTGAATGCTCAGGAATCAGAGGCTCTGGGGTATTACAGTGTTTTCCCCTCTCTAAGGAATAGATACTATATAAATCCAGTAATTACCACTTACTAGTATGTTCCCACAGGACACAACCTCATCGAGGATAACCTAGATACACTCGCAGTCAGAATTTATAAATAAATACTTATCCCAAGTAGCATTTGACCTAATATTAGGACTTGAGTGTAAGCTAGACTATTATTAATAAAACAATTGCAGTGTAGAAATGAAAACCATGAACTACCATTTTCTATATTATAAAATGCAGGTTCCACATCATAGTGAAAATCATTTTAGCAAGGTTACAAGTAAGTTATTTTTAGCAATATAGGTTGTAACCTAGGGGGATCATCAAATGAGTATTGGAGGTTCTAGAGGTTTGTTTGTCATGCCCCCAGAAGGTATGGGAGTCCTGACCACAAATTCATTACTGGGAGAAAAGGCTTTTGACAGATATTCAATCCCCAAAAGAAGAAATTAGGAGAAGGTTCTACTCTATTGTGTGTCTGTGTGTTATTCACACACACACACACACACACACACACACACACATAAGCACACACACACATACACACTCATAAGAAAACAATGTGAAGATAAAGATAACAATTAGAGTGATGCTTCCAGCAAACCACCAGAAACTAGGACAGACACAAGGATTCTGGCATAGCCTCAGAAGTAACCCACTGCAGACACTTTGGCTTGAGATGCACCCTTTGTAGGGCATTTGGTGGTTAGAAATCACCATCTGGGGTAGCCATAGCCTCTCTGATCAAGAGGATGGGTGGCTTACTGGAGATGTAGGGCCATTGTAGAGGGTTCTCATTACACCTTGGGTCTGGCCTGAACTTGAAGAGGAAATGCCAAAATATTGACTATCCTTTTTGCTCGCTCATCTCTTTTGGATTTGTGTTGTAAGCTTTTTTTGGTGAGCACAGGGAGGTTTTACCAGTTTACAGAAGGAATAATGGATTTTTAGTTTACCTTTTGGGGGTAACATTTAAGTAGAGTTTAAATAAAAGCCAACAGAATTCTGATTTTTTTTTTTTTTTTTGAGATGGAGTTTTTCTGTATAGTCTTGACTGCTCTGGAACTTCTTCAACCAGGCTGGCTTCAAACTCAGAGAGACCTGCCTCTGCCTCCTGAGGGCTGGGATTAAAGGTAAAGGCCTGTGCCACTGCCACCTGGCTGAGACTTTTAAGTAGATAACAAATCTAGAAGAAAACATAATACTTACCTTGAAAAAGTATCTGAAATCCTTGTTCATTGGGTCTGTTCTTGTAAATATTACCATGAGCAGATAAATACCTTCAGCAAACTTTATTGTTTTCCACAAAAGGCAGATTTTAGTTTTATGTCAGTGACCTGGATTTTGACCTGAGGAATTTTAATAATGTTTACTCCCAACACATGGAACACTTTGAGTTTTATCTTTTGCAAACCTTCTGTGACCTTTTGTAATGTGCTTAAGCTTTCTGGTTTTGCACTCCTCTTTTTCATTTTGAAAAGAATCCAGCAATTTCATCTCAGGGCAAAACTTATTTTATTATATAAAATTGTTTCTTACCTGAAATGTGCTTTATTTCCTTTTAAACCTTCCTTACCAAAACTGCGTCCTCATAATTACATATTTTTGACACACACCCTATGCTCACTGGTTTCCTTTGATTTTGTAATATCGTGAGACTGAACAACATAACAAAGAAACTTGCAGTGTTGGTGACAACACTGACTTCACCTTCCAGTTTTGTTTTCTGTCCACTGAATATTGTCCACGAAGAAATCTAAATTAGGAGCAGCACAGCATGGCAGCACACACCTTTTGTCTCCGAACTTGAGAGGTGGAGGCAGGAAGATCAGGATTTAAGGACAGCCTCAACTGTATGGTGAGTTTGAGGCCATCCTGGGCTACAGGACACATTGTCGCTAAACCTGCTCCAAATAAAGATAATTTGAGCTAGGACCAGTAATACATACATACCGATGTAAGCCCAGCACTCAAAAGGTAGAATATTTTGAGTCTGAAGTCATCCTGAGACACTTAATGAGACCATCTAAATAAAGGGAAGAAAATGAAAATAAATTCAGATTAGTTTGCTTGATTAGATTTTATTCCTGCTTCTAAATACGTTCATGATATCTACTCTTTATGTATAGTGTATGTGTATGCATATTGGTGTGTGTGTATGTGTGTGTGTGTGTGTGTGTGTGTGTGTGTGTGTGTGTGTGTGTGTGTGTATGTGTACGCATGTGCATGTTCATTTGTGTACTTTGTGGAGGCAAGAAGTTAATGCTGTCTTCCTCGCTTGTTACCTAATTTATTTTTTGAGACAGAGTCTCTCACTGAGCCTGGAGCTCACTGATTTGGCTAGACTAGAAGACTAGCAATCCCTAGGCATCTTCCTGGCTCTGCCTCCTCATTCTGTTTAAGGACCCAACACATCAAGGCTTATTTCAAGAAACTCAGACCATCAGCTTTAATTCTATCTAAATCATCCCCATCCTCTCCCTTCCCACTTCCTGTCCTCCTCTTCCTCCTCCTTTCCCTTCTCCTCCTACTCTTCATCCTCCTCCTCCTCCTCCTCCTCCTCCTCCTCCTCTCTCCAGTACTATAAATGAAACTCAGGAGCTAGACATGCTAAACAAGTACTATGCCACTGAACTGTATTTCTAACCCCACCATTATTACAATGTAGTTTGCCCTTGATATATAATCATAGGTTCTTGGGATTAAGATGCAGACATATTTGGGTACTATTCTGTCCACTACCGTGATTCAAGGCTAAAATAAAATCTCTTTCTTATGAAATACAAGAAGATGCTTTAATAAAAAAAAAAATATTAGATCTAGGCATGGTGTAGCATGCTTGTAATTGTAGCTTTCAGGAGGTGAAGGCTAGAGGTTTGTTGGTGCAACAAAAGTAATGTCTTGTTGATCTGTTGCTTTTAAAAATGAAATAGTCAGGTTAATAGTCCAAAAAAAAAAAAGGTAGTTAGGGAGACTTTTGGAGTTAGGGAGATAGCTCAGATGTGTTTGATCCCCATGACATAAAAAGCCCATAAGATGGTGATCATCTGTAATCCCATAACTCTTATGCTGAGGTGGTAAATGAAAACAAGAGACTACCCAAGAATCTGGATAGTCAGCTATTCTGGAGTATGCAGCGTGGCAGAAACAAGAGAGACCCTGCCTCAACAAGGTAGAAGGAGAAAATCCCAAAAGAGTTGTCCTGTGACCTCCACTATCACACCATGGAACATACATGTCCCCAACATCACACACACACACACACACACACACACACACACACACACACACACTCACATTTTTAAAAAGGTAGTTCTTTGTTACCAATTGATCTTTTTTTGCAGATTTCCCTCCAAACTTCTTTGTCCAGTTTAATTTAATGTATAGGCCAAATGTGCAAGTTGTTGGTATTTTCAGAAAAAAAAAACTGTAGTATTCTAGCTTATTCATATAAAGGAGAAATTTTGATGTGCTAGATGTGAAGAGAAAAACGAATATGATATGATAATTTAATTCTTAGACACTAAATTTTGGAGCTTTGAAACCCCAAATCTGTCTGTAATAAAGAGAAAAATTGTGTGCATGCAAGAGGGTAGAGTAAGAAAAGGAATATCTCTGATGGCATTTATGCATCATTTTATGCATTGTTGTTTGGGGGGTGAGACAGAAAGTAATTAGTGCAGAGTCCTTTTAGTGCAAAGAAGCCCCAGGCAACATCATCCTTACAGAACATGAAGCCCGATGGGAGAAAAGATGTTTTTGTTACTTCTCAGAAGAGTCTTTTATTGACTCAGAAAACACATCATTGAAATAGATTCATACCAACACAAAGACTGTTTTTGTTTAAAAATCAGTGCTTTCTTGATAATGTTGAAATACCTGTTGAGGAAACATAAGAATATTTTGAGTTTGAGCCCCATAATTTTGTGTCAAAGAATAAGGCCAAGGACACAAACTTCTTATCCCTCTACATCTAGTGTGAAGTAATAAGAGAAGGAAGAATCCTATGTTAGAACCAAGGTCTTCAAGATGTGAGTGTAGTGATGGCTGATTTGGAAGTGAGAAGGCCTAAAGTCAAATATGAAATCCTGAGTTCAAAGAGGAGAGAGAAACAAGTCAAGCACTAACTTGGAAGTACCTCCTACAAATCACTTTTGTGTATTCATTTATCAACCCCCCTACCATCTTAAAAGCAAGCATGTGGTACCCAGGAAGAGAACTAGATTTTTAAACAGATGCCTGGAGGTCGGGATATTTTGACTCATGAATGAACCTCTAAATTTTCAAATGTATTTTTAGAGAAATGAATACTTATCCTTATTTTTGTTTGTTTGTTTTTGTTTTTTGAGACAGGGTTTCTCTGTGTAGCTTTGCGCCTTTCCTGGAACTCACGCTGTAGCCCAGCTCAAACTCACAGAGATCAGCCTGGCTCTGCCTCCTAAGTGCTGGGATTAAAGGTGTGTATCACCACTGTCTGGCTAAGACAGAAACCTGGGAGACACAGGAAGTGGGGGGGGGGACAAGACCCCCTTTTCTCCCCTCTCTCTCTTCCCCGTGGCTTAACCTTGTTTTGAGGGGTACTTTTAGTGCTGAGTTCTTAGGAAGTTGTAAGGAGGTACATTTAGAGGAAATAAATATGTCATGAGTGAATCTGGATGTATTTTCTTGGTTATAATTGTAATTCATTAGGATCAATGAATTGGTGATCTAATTAATTGCTTCGTAAGGGCAATGTTCTTCTAAATTCATTCCAACAGATTCATTTACTGTATGGTAGACATTGAGCTGCTCAATAGGTATGCACTGGGCTTAGAAATAAATGCACTTAATTTGAACACCAAATATAATTGCTTGTTAATAATCCATCATTCTGTGAGATGAAACTGGATTTCAAAATTTTTGATTGCTTTTCTTTCAATAGACCTGGCTTCTAATGATATGCAGTATAAATATGCAAACATCATGAAAGGAGCACTCCGATCTATCCAGAAAGCCTTGAATGGATGAGACGATATTTGTGTCACTGTGCAGAGGGGAGGTGGCCTGGATCTGTGCTATGTGAGATCTACAGTAAAGAAATCTGAAGAAGAAATTAGAGTGCTGAAAGTAAGACTGTATAAATTGAAGACTGAGTAAACTGTGCACAGAAGTAAAATCTGCAAAATATAAAAACATTGCATTTTAACAAAACCCCATTTTCTTTTCCTTTCCTTCTTTTTGATGTGTGTGAGTGTTTGCCTGCACGTATGCATGTGTGCCATGTGCATGTAGTGTCCACAGAGGCCAGAAGAGGGTGTCATAATACCTGGAACTAGAGTTACAGACAATTGTGGGCTGCCATGTAGGTGCTGGGAACTGAACCTGGGTCCTCTGCAAGAACAACAAGTGTTCTTAATCATTGAACCATCTCTCAGGCTTCTATCATTTCCCTTAAATCTGAAATAAAAATGAAGGTTTTTTTGTTTTGTTTTTTTTTGATTTTACATACCAACCACAGTTCTCTTTCCCTCCCCTCCTTCCACTCACTCCCCAACTCCCCCCTACCACATCCCCTATCCATTCCTCAGAGAAGGTAAGGCCTCCCATAGGAAGTCAACAAACTCTGGCATATCAAGTTGAGGCAGGACCAAATCCCTCTCCCCTGTATCCCTCAGAATGAATGGGCTCCAAAAAGCCAGTTCATGCATTGGGATAAATCTTGGTTCCACCACCAGTGGCCCCACAAACTGCCCAAGCCACACAACTGTCACCCACTTTCGGGGGTCCTAGTTAGGTCCCATGCAGGTTACCCAACTGTCAGTCCAGAGTCAGTGAGCTCAAACTATCTCAGGTCAACTGTCTCTGTGGGGTTCCCCATCATGATCTTGACCCCTTTGCTTATATAATCCCTTAGCTCTTCAACTAGACTCTGGGAGCTCAGCCACGTGCTTAGCTTTGGATCTCTGCATCTGCTTCCATTAGTTACTGGATGAAGGTTCTATGATGACAATTAGGGTAGTCATTGATCTGATCACAGGGGGATGTCAGTTCAGGCACCCTTTGCACTCTTAATTAGATTCTTAGCTAGGGTCATCCTTGTGGATTTCTGGGAGTTTCCCTGGCACCAGGTTTCTCCTTAACTCTATAATGGCTCCCTCTATCAAGATATTTTTTTCTTGCTCTCCCTCTCTGTCCTTCACCCAACTCTATCATCCTGGTCCATCAGGTTCTCTTGCTACCTCTCCATACCTCCCCCCTCCATGCTCCCAATTTACTCAGGTGATCTTAGCTATTTCCCCTCCCTAGGGGGACCCATGCATGTCTCTCTTAGGGTCCTCTTTGTTACCTAGCCTCTCTAGGGTTGGTTTTGGATTATAGCCTAGTTATCCTTTGCTTTTCATCTAATATCCACTTATGAGTGATTGCATACCTTGTTTGTCTTTCAGGGTCTAAAAGTTAAGGTTTTTATACTGGAAATTATTTTTCCTTTATTTTATAAGGTTGAATTTATTTTATTTTCCTAGTAAATATGATATTTTAAAAAAGCAACATCCCACTAGGATTAGAAATTAAAACAAGCAAAGAGCAAAACTACTTTGGCATATTCATTCACCAGCTCTCCATCCACTTCCCAAAGCAGGCATGTGTGTCTCAGGTAGAGGACTGGATTTCATACCCAAGTCTGAAACAGATGCCTGAGTTCAGAGCATTTTGACTCATAGCTACACATTGTGTACTTTCTAATGTATTTCTAGAGAAATGAAATACTATTAGGTATGTTTTCAATGTCAAACAGAGATATAGTTTAGATAGACAGGTCATCTTCAAACATTTTCAGAAATCTATAAAATATGACATTTAAGATCTTTTAATAACATAGTTTTTTTTTTTAATTACAATGAGACATGTCTGCCCCTGGCAGCACCAATCTACTTCAGAGAAGATGATAAGCATTGAAGAAAACCCCATATTGAGCTTACTTTCTTTGTGGCAAAAGTTAGCCACTGGGCAAGAAAGTGCCCTTGCTTCAACTGCTGACAGTGACAAGCAGGACACAAAAGAAAGGACTGCTGAACCTTACCAAGACAAGGTAGGGAGGCCCTTTAAAAACTTCTGCTTCACAGAAAAGTCTGTTAGGTATGCTAAGCATGTAGGTGGAAGATTGACGCCCCAACATTGCAGAGGAACCTTGGGTGAATTCAGGCAGGCAGATGTTTCTGTCATTTCTCACATTTTTGGAAGTTGCTTGCCTGCACTTCCTGTTTACTTAGGTAATATTATTTCCTTCTCTGGTCTCTGAGAGAGTTGAAGACTAGATAGTTATAGTTAGTTTTCCTTGTTAACAAATTCAGAAAAGAAATTCACTAAAGAGCTATAAAGTGTATAAGTTTGAAAGACATAAAAAAGATAGTTTTGTATTGGTAATACAAGTTAGGATAGAAAGTGAACTAGGTACAACATTTTTGGATTCACCAAAATATGATAAATAATGAAGTATTTTCTCTGAATTCATCAATTGTTAATGGGCTGGACATTATTAATGTAATTCTTGACTATATATATATATATATCTTATTGTATATAGCTTTTCTTATATTAGTTATAACTTTCTTTTATTATTTTAGGCAAAAAGGGGAAATATGGTGATTATATTTATAATCTAATAAATAAAGCTTGCCTGAAGATCAGAGGACAGAGCAGCCACAGAGTTAGCCACAGAGGTCAGGCAGTGGTGGCACACACCTTTAATCCTAGCACTCGGGAGGCAGAGGGAGAGATCCATCTGAATTTCTGTGAATATAAGGCCACACTGGGCTACATGAGATTTATGCAGTCTAAAAGATAAACAGAGCCAGGCAGTGGTGGCACACACCTTTAATTCCAGCACTTGGGATTATATGCCTTTAATCACAGCTCTAAGAAGGTTGAAACAGGAAGTGATATGGCTGGGCAGAGAAAGGAATATAAGGTGTTAGGAGACAGGAGTTCATTCTCTTGCAGAGGCTCTGTCACGTCTGTCAGGCTGAGGAGTTAGTGAGGTAAGAAGTGGTGGCTGTGGCTTGCTTTGTTTCTCTGATCTTTCAGCTTTTACTCTAATATCTGGCTTTGGGTTTTTATTATAAGACCATTTAGGATTTGTGCAACCAAATACTTATCCTGGTTTTGAGCAGGTGTTTTAAATACTTGAGTAGTGAGGAAATGCTCACAGATATATTTAAAGTGTGCATTTATAAACAGACTTCCTGTGCACCAAGAGATACTTTTTCAAGTGGTTTCTCAGCCATTAGAAAGGGATTCTTACTCAGTGAGTTCTCTTGGTTCTACTGAAAGACAAGGACTATAAATTTTTCCACAAAGTGTGAGCTGAGAGGTGTAACAGGGATGATAAAAATACAGAGATTTGAGTAGGTGCCAAAATGGATCCTAGACTAGGTGGCCATTTGAGCTTAATGCTCACATTTCAGACAAAACTCAGCAAACATATATGGAAATAGAATTCTTAAGTATGAGTACAGAGTGGTTGAATGTTTGGTGGTTGGCTCTGGGATAGAAATTAGAAGCCCTGAAATGCAGCATTTACAGTTTGATGTAAGAGGTCCCACTGTGAATGACATCCATGGCCAATTCAAAGTTAGAGAAGGCAGTTAATATTAAATTGCTTTCAAGCCAGCAACAGCACAGCTCCAATAGTCATAACACACACACACACACACACACACACACACACACACACACACACACACACACACGGCAACATCACAAAGCAGTGATGACTTCCATACAGAGTCACGTATGGAAGTACTTACAAGGAAGTTGATGGGAGTAGGGAGAATGCACTCTCAGCCTTTCCCCAAAGGCTGCTAAAATGTTCACTACTTCCTCAATGATATAAACTAGAAGTTAATTCCAGAAATGTGCTTTGATAGCTTTTTGAATACACAAAACCAAGTTGTTTAGCTAATGCTTAAAATTATTCCTAGGATTGTGGTGATATATTGTGTATCGAATAAAATTTGCCTGAAGATCAGCCATTAGATTAAACAGAGATGCCAGGGAGTGGTGGCACACACCTTTAATCCTAACTCTGGATCTCTGTGAGTTCAAAGCAACCCTGGATTACATGAGATTGACTCAGTCTAAGAAAGAGAGTCAGGAAATGGTGGCACACACCTTTAATCCCAACACTAAGAAGGAAGTGATACGGCTGGGCAGAGAAAGGTATATAAGGCGTGAGGAGACAGGAGCTGAAGCTTTTCAGGATGAGGAGTCCTAGAGGTAAAAAGTGGCTGTGGCTTGTTCCTTTGTCTCTCTAATCTTTCAGCATTTACCCCAATATCAAGCTTCTGGGATTTTTTTTTTTTAAATTACAAGACCATTTAGGAATTCATGCAACACAGGATAATTTTCAAAGGATAAAATGTTCAACAAGGTGACAACACTTGTTTGAGTTTGCAAATCCCTAAGGGCACCTCATGTTTGATAATTCACTGGAAGGCCTCCCAGAAGTCACTGAAAATGACTGTTGCTTAGTGACACATTATTTCAGATGAAGGGTAGATATTAAACCAGCCATAGGAAGAGACAGAGAGAAGAGGGTGGAAAATGCCATAGACAGAGCTTTCGATTAGCCTCTCTCATTAGAGTCAAGGACAACCTCAACTTTTCCTAGAGATGATGAATGATAATATGCATGGAGTCTTGCCAGACAGAAATGCTTCTAGATCATTGTGTCCAGTGATTTTTATATAGGAATCTGGTTATATATATATATGACTACCTACTTGGCTGTCCTTCATTCCCCAGATGTCTAAGTCCATTTGTGTTAAAGAAGGCTATAAATTGATTTCTTATTAAGACTTTGATGTGATCAAGGCATCAGCAGGTTCAGCATCAGAGAGAGCTGGTTTCTCCTTCCATGATAGCACTTTGTGGATCCATTTATTGGAGGGGAGAATGTTGCTTCCTCATAAGATAGAAGGGATGGAAGAGTAAGAACCAGATCCCTTCAACTTCAGATCCATTTGTGAGGGTTGTAATCTCCTCCCCAAAACAACACCTTTTTATCCTATTGCCTAAAGGGCTATAATTCAACGAGTTTAGTAGAAGACCATCACCTGTCTGACACAAAGCCCTATGACATGTTATAAAACTAGACTATGCTATCCAAGACACTCATGCCCCATAGGACTTTCAAAGATCTGGAAGAAGCTCTTCCAGCCTCCAAGAGCAGAAGCAAGACTTCTCTTAGGCAAGGTGAATTATTTACCTAACATACTTTAAAGTTTTATTATAGTTTTTTTTTTTAATTTTGAAATTATTTTTTATTTTATTACTTTGTGTGTATGGGGATTTTGCTTGATTGTATGTCTGTACCCCATGTATATGCTGGGTGCCTGCAGAGGTTTGAAGAAGGCATTGGATCACATGGAACTAGAGTTCTAGAGTTGTGAGACACACTGTGTAGGTGCTGGGAATTATATACAGGTCCTCTGAAAGAGCAGCCAGTGCTCTTAACCACTAAGCCACCCCTTCATCCCATTATACAACTATTTTTAAATGTCAAAGACATTTTGATTGAATAATACAATTGCTCTACATTTGTTCAGAGTGAAAGAACAAATAAATAACACTCTTGTGGTTAATTAATGTTAATTGTCAACCTGCAATCTGGAACTATTATGGAAATAGACTTCTAGTCATGTGTGTGATTATGTTAATTGAGGTAAGAAAACCCACCCACTATGGGTGGCACCATTCGTGGACAGTGTTGTATAAGCTGAGCACTAGAAATGCGTGCATCCATTGCTTTCTTCTTCTGACTGTGGACATAACGTGGCCAGCTGCTTCTCGCTCCTGCTGCCCTGACACCCATGCCATGATAGATGGTACCTCGAAGTGTGAGCTAAAATAAATGCTTCCTTTCTTAAGTGGTTTTTGTCAGTGTATTTTTCTATTTAACAAAATTTAATTTTGCATTTCTATTTTATAACGTGTTTCAAAATGTATTTCTTTAAACTATTGCACATGTCAGACAATCAATCACCGACTCTGTTGTATACACAGCCCCTCTCCAGAATATTGCCACCATTCATTCAGTCTCTGCTGGGGATGCCAGACTCAGTCAACAACCATGTGTGAAACCCTGGGCCACTTTAGAGTCTGTTCCTAGGCTTGAATCTGTGAGTTGACCTGATGCCATTGGCTCTGGACAAGTACTTCAAATAAAGTTATTGGCTGAGCCAATCATAAGCCCATTCCAATCATTTACAGTAGAAATCAAAGAAAGAACAACTAAATGAAATGAACAAGTGTGTGTCACACTGCAGAGTGGGCTTAATAGCGAGGCTGCAGGGTCTCTCTTTATGGCCCCTTACAGCTGTCTTGGATACCGAATACAGCTGAGGTCCATAAAAGCACATCCTCCTATGATTTTTAATGTTCTGAGGTTCATTGCCTCACATACATGCTCACGATGACCCCTTCCCTCTTGACCTTGCCGAGTGATGAGTGACCCTCTACTCTGGAGACTGAACCAACCCTCAGGGTCAGTCCTGAATCATGGCAGACACACAGGACTTACATCATCCTCATTCTGAATAAAAAGCGTTGAAGATTTTCCAAATAAAAATACTTAATTCATCATTCCCTCTCTGAAACCTTGGCAATTTAAAAATAACAAAATAGTTAGCGTTTTAAAGATATAAATGGTAGGTCTACCTTAATATTAATCACGTGGTATGTGATCCTTATGCTTGACGTGATTGTTTTATTTCCTAATGATCCTAAATATAATAGGCTATTTTACCTCTTTTTGAAGAGACTTTTCTCATAGCTCAATAATGAATATTTATGCTTATTAAGATGTTGACAATTAGCAGATTACATACAAATCAAGTACAGGAGACTAGCATTAATAAAAATGGATACTACTAAAATATTAATAAAGAACAACAAAGAAAGGCTGGCTCATAAATAATATCCATCTCCTTTCTTGTTTCACAAATAAACTGTTCTTACTCAGATTTTTGGCAGGTATTTTTGCTGCTGTCACCTGAACATCTATAAAGTGTTGTCATACAAGGCCATGAACAAAATTGCAACTCTAAATTATAGTTAGAAGGTAGCAGCAGAGTGTACTCCAGCAAGCACAGGTGAGGAGGTCAACTCCATGCTCTTCTACTGCTGAGCAAGGTACCGTGGCAAAGTTATAGAACTTCCCTGGGCTTCAGTTCACTTTTGTGTAAAGTAAAAGAGGCCCAAAGAGCTCTCTAAAGTCTCCTTCCTTCCTAAGTTGTTATTCCATGAGTTAATTCTACTGTAATGGATGGCTAATATTGTCAACTTGGCAGGACCTAGAATCACCTAGTAGGCAAACCTCTGGGCACATCAGTGAGCTGTGGGTTGTAGACAGGATTAATGGAGATGGGAAAGTATACTTTAAATATGGATGGCATCATCCCATGGGCTGGAGTTCTAGACTGAATGAAAGGGAGAAAATGAGCTGAATGCCAGCACGCCTCTCTCACTGCTCCTTAGATGCAGATGCAATGTGACCAGCTTCCTCACTTCCTTTACCGTGTTCTTCCTCTATGATTGACAGTGCCCTCAAACTGATTCAAAACAAGCCCTTCCTTCTGTAAGCTGCTCTTTTCAGGCTTTCTGTCAAAGCAAGAAGAGTAATTAATACAAATACAAGCTCACCAACAAGCATTTCTTCTTTAAAACCTGTGCATATCAGCACAGAATAAGTCCTGTGTCCCATCCCTCGTGTCCCGGCTGGGAGTTTCTCATGTTATGCCATAAATCTAGTTAACATACTGAGAAACGGACTTCACAGAACATGGGGGTGTATTTTATATATTTATGTTTGTAAATCTGAGAATGACAATTTTGCTCCTGTGAACCACAGTCTTCCCCTCTTTGATCTGAGATCTTTTCCCCTCTTTCTACTACTCCTGTGGCTTCACATACACTAAGCAAGAATTCTGCCACTAGGCTATACCCCCACTTCTCTCTTTTTCAATAAAAAAACTAAAATTTCAAAAACCGAGACAGGGTCTTACTATATTGCCTGGGCTAGCCTTCAACCCATTCTGTAGCCCAGGCTATCCCTAACTTGGTGACTCTCCTGTCTTTTTTTGTTTGTTTGTTTGTTTGTTTTTTTTTTTCAGAGCTGAGGACTGAACCCAGGGCCTTGCACTTGCTAGGCAAGTGCTCTATCACTGAGCTAAATCCCCAACCCTGACTCTCCTGTCTTAATCTTCCAAATACCTGGGATTATTGGTCTGTGCCTCAACATCAGGTAATAATTCTTCTCTTCTTTACTATTTTATTTGTGATTTTTATGTGTACATATAATGTTAAAACATACATATTTTGCCTATGAAGAGGGCCTAGATCAGTCCCATAGAAGCTCCACGGCTGTTAGTCTAAAGTTCGTAAGTTCCCACTAGCTTGGTTCAATTATTTCTGTAGGTTTCCCCATTAAGATCTTGATGCCCCTTGTTCATGGAATCCCTCTTCCTTCTCTTCAACTGGACTCCTAGAGCTCAGCTTGGTGCTTGGCTGTGGATCTTTGCATCTGTTTCCATCAGTTCCTGGATGAAGGCTCTATGGTGACGGTTAGGGTATTGACCAATCTGATTATAGGTGTAAACCAGTTTAGGCACCCTCTCCACTATTGCTACTAGTCTAAGCTGGGATCATCCTGTGGATTCCTGGGAACTTCCCTAGCACTAAGTGTCTCCCTATCTCCATGATGTTTCCCATTTCATGACATCTCTTTCAATGCTCTCCCACTTAAGGGCCCCCTGGCAGTAGGCTCAGGATCTATCCCTGATGCATGAGCTAGCTTTTTGGAGCCCATTTCCTATGGTGGGACACTTTGCACAGTCTTGACACAGTGGGGGAGGGACTTGGACCTGCCTCAGCTGAATGTACCAGGCTTTACTGACTCCCCATGGGAGGCCTTACTTTTTTGGAGAAGGGAATGGGGGTTAGTGGGGAAGGGCTAGGGGAAAGCAGGAGGAGGGAAGAGAAGGGAATCTGTGAATAAAATTTCTTAATAAAGAAAAAACATACATAATTCTTATTTTACTTGATTTTAACCTTATAAAATAATATTATTTGTGAGATAAATTTGGGGAACCTGCTTCTCTAATTAATATTACACAATTTTATCTCTGTTCACATGGCTGGATGTTAAATTCTTTTTTTTTTTTTTCTTTGTTTTTTTTTTTTTTTTTTTTTTTTTTTTTTTGGTTTTTCGAGACAGGGTTTCTCTGTGTAGCTTTGCACCTGTCCTGGAACTCTCTCTGTGACCAGGCTGGCCTTGAACTCACAGAGATCCACCTGGCTCTGCCTCCCGAGTGCTGGGATTAAAGGTGTGCGCCACCACCGCCCAGCAAATTCTTAATAGTATTATAATAAATTCATATAATGTGTGAATAGTATTATAATAAATTCATATAATTCACATATATGAATGTGAATTAAACATTTAAATTTTGCAAACTGTGAAAAACAGTGACAGAAGTTTGACTAATCCCACTAACAATAGTCCATGGTACTAAGACAGGAGCCAGGTTTAGTGTGACTCCGAAATAACAGGAAAACGAGAGGAGTTTTTGTGTGATTATTTCTTTGATGAACTTGTAGACAGACTTTGACTTTTATTATAAAAGCAAACCATATATATTCTTGGGAGGGGAGCAGGTAGGGAGACACAGTTGCATGTAGCCAAAGCTAGCAGCAAACTCACTGTGTAGCCAGGGATAGCCACAGACTCACCCTCCTGCCTCCAGCCTCTTGAATGCTGGGATTACATGCATGTACTATCATGCCAAGCTTAATTTGTAGTCATTTTATTTCTTCTTGGCTGATAAAATAATCTCCCCTAAATCATTGTTTCCCAGTCCTTCATGTTTTCACATTGATAGGAAACGATGTAGCCACTAGATGGCCATCTTCTCCTTCTTACTGTTTCCTTGGCAGTGATTCTGCTTTTGAGTAAATACATCCTTTACAGGGCTTATTTATTTTTACTAAAATTGCTTTCATGACAGGGATTCAAACTTACAACCACTTTATACAGCTGGGTTGGCATTTTAAGAGGCATAAGCGAAGCAAAGCAAATGTCACTGTAAATAAATGGGAAGTGAAGGGGAGTTTTTAAACAATGAGTTCCTGCCATGTGGCATTACTTGATTTTGTGCATTATGTAAATAAACGCACAGTGCTCATGTCTCTGGCAGGAAAGTCCTGGACGAGGAGTCTGGAGTGGACATGAGTCAGTTTGGCCTGACGACATTCATTAGGGCCTCTCACTGTTCACACTGGGCCATCTCCTTATTTTCCTCTGCCATCCACACTCTCTAGTCATGCCATTTATCTGGAGTCACATTTTATTCCCTTAGCTACAATCATTGGTTAAATAAACAAACAAATCTCTCAAGCCACACCAGTGGAGACTCATTTCTAGAACGTTTTTGGAGAGGAATCTATAGTAATTGCAATTCCTCATTTTTCCCCCCACTACTCAGAGACAATTCCTGGCCAATCTGTTTATACTTCCACATTTTTCTTTAGGTTTTCCAATATTATATTTATTTTTTTATGGGACGGGGTGCACTTTATGTTGCATGTGTGTGAAGGTCACCAGATAATGTGCAGAAATTGATTCTCTCTTTCCATCATGTGCATTCCGGGGTTCAAAACTCAGGCCATCAGGCCTAGAGGTGATTGCACTTACCTGCTGAGCCATCTGGCTGGCCCCTTCCACATTTTTTCTGTGTGAATGTATATAAAGATATAGCAAAACATTTTGATCCCACATGCACTTTCCTCACATTATATTCTGCTAGGATTCCTATTGTATATATTTTCCATATCATTGTTTTGTTTTATTGTGAGACAGGGTCTCATGTACCCCTGGCTGGCCTTAAACTCACTATGAAGGTGAGGATGATGTTGAGCACATGGTCCTCCTGCTTCTGGGATGAGCACATGGTCCTCTTGCCTCTGGGATGACAGACGAGCCCCACCCTCGTTTGTGTGTTACTGGGAATTGAACCCAGGTCCTCTTGCACCCCAGGCAGGTATTCTACAAACTGCGCTACAACTCCAGCCTGAACATACGTGTGTGTGCTTTGAAAATTCAATTTGTTCTTTGAATTTATGGACAGTGCATTCGGATTGCTTCCACCCTCTCTTCCCTTCTTCCATCCTTATCAACTTCCATTCTTCTGCAAGCCTGTGACCCACTAGGCTTAACCTGGGCCATCTGTTTGACCATTAGTTTGGAAGTAGTCTTTGGAGTCTGGGTTTCACCTGTGATTCTGCTTCTCCCAGACTTTATCATTAGCCAATAGTTCAGCTGGAAGGGGGAGTGGCTCCCTAGGCGCCACCCCCACTGGTGACTGACTGCTGATGGATGCATTCTTGTGCAGATCCAGTACAGGCAACCACACCAGCTGTGAGATGAAGGTGGCATTTCAAAGCCTTTCTGCCTGTGCTCCAGGCCTTGCATTCCTTCCACCCTCTTTGTTCCTTTATCTCTCCAAGCTTTTGAGGGGTTGGTATGGTCTTGTTTAGGACTGAACACTTAGTCCACTTATAAACAAATTTCATCCTGGTTTCATTTCTGTCTTGACTACATCCAATACCCTCATAGCAACTGATCTCTTAGAAGCCTTCACCCAGAGAGTCTCAATGTTAACTTTAATATTCAAAATTGCTCTATTTTTTTCTAGTCAATCTACTAACTCAAAGTTTTAACTTGTAATTTCTTAATCTTCTCTGTATTTTCTAATCATTACCCTTTGAGAAGAAACTTCTCAAAGTGCAGTTCATTTTGGAATAAGATCTTCAACTGGTCAACTCAGAGTTTGAGCTCTTTTGATGAACAAAGTGCTCTGTATGCAGAGGAGGTAGCCACATCTCCCCCCTGCTGGCTATTTCTTGTCACTGCCGGAGGCTCATGGAGTCTGGCTGGGAAAGCCAATGACCTAATTAATAGGCCAAGCTTCAGGCAAGTCAGGAAGGCAACATTCTTCTCTGACCATTGTTCCATTTGTGCTTGGTAATCCAGCTCAAACACCTGAGCGAATATGAGTTTAAATGTTATGCTGGGTATTTGGGAGAGTTGTGAACTCTCCAACAAAATAAAAATTAGAAAACCTATAATGATGAATTGGTTCATCATTAAGGATTCATACACACACACACACACACACACACATACACACACACACACACACACACACACACACACACACACACACACACACAAGTCTGGGGGCTGGAGAGATGGCTCAGAGGTCAAGAGCAGACTGGTTGCTCTTCCAGAGGTCCTGAGTTCGACTCCCAGCAACTACATGGTGACTCATAGCCATCTAGAATGAGATCTGGTGCTCTTTTCTGGTCTGCAGGCAGGCTTGCATGCATAACACTGTGCACATAATAAATAAAGAAATCTTGAAAAAAAAAAAGAAAGAAGTTTGATAATTTTTATTTCCTGGTTTTTATCCCTATTGAAATGGAAAGTGGAATCTGTAACAACACACTCAAATTTTCATCATTCCATTATTACTATTTTCTCATTTTCACTTAACTGTATTTCTTTATTTTTAAATGTAGAAATCAATCCTTTTAGTACAAGACTGCCTACACTGGTTTGAATGAGAACCATTTCTCACAGGCTCACATTTTGAACTCTTGGTCCCCCGGGTGATGGCACTGTTTGGGGAAGGTTATAGGAGAGCCTTTTTGGAGGAAGTACATTCTGGCTTTGATTGTATAGAGCCTCACTCCATTTCCAGTTTGCTCTTCCTCCTGGTTTGTAGCTAAAGATGTGATCTCTCAGCTTCCTGCTGCTGCAGCTTGCTGCCATGCCTTCTCACCATGGAGAGACACTTCTCCCTCTGGAACTGTGGGTCAAAATAAACTCTTTGTTCCATAATCTGTCTAAGTCATGGTATTTCATCACTGTAATAGAAGAGTAACTAAAACACCACTCATTCTACTAAAATCCACACAGACACCCTCACTAGGATAACATTCCCCTTTCTAAACTAATATTCTTTCCACCCCTCTTCTGAGATGTTCTCTGAGCTTTACGGTGGTGTGCATTCAAGCCCGTGTGTGTGTGTGTGTGTGTGTGTGTGTGTGTGTGTGTGTGTGTGTGTATGATATAGATGTCTCATTTAGGGCTGAACACTCAATAGACTGTTATTTTCTTTGACTGGTTATGAGTCTCTGCATTAACTGCTGACCACTGTAAAGGGAAGCTTCTTTGGTTAAGGTTGTGATCTACATTAATCCATTGGTATAACCATACATATTTAGAAAGGAGCTTGACATCATGCCAGTTAGCAAAACACCTATAGTAGTTTCCCCCTGAGAATCTGACCTCCCAACTCATAGACTTTTGAACAGTTTTACAATCCCAGGCCTTGAGTTCCTTCATGTGAATCAGGCCTCAAATCCAACCTCAAAGAAGTTAGCTTTCCTTATTACCTTCAAGCCTCTGTTGTACAAGTGCCAGCCTCAAGATTTAAATAGAGGCTGACATACATCTATAAAATATCATCTTACAACCACAGAAATGCAAATTAAGACAGAGGCCGTGACAACAGGCTTCCAAAGTAGTCCAGGCATCCCAATACAGCGTGGGCCTCTAGGTTTACAACACCTCATCTCTGCTTAAGCTCAACCCACTCTTAATCACTGAGAATTAAATAGTCAGTAAGCTCAAACTCAGCCTCTTTGCAGGAACTTCAGTGTGTGGTTGGAATCCAGTTGCATCACTGGCATTGTAAGGTTGGTATTAAGTCTCTTTACTCTTGTGACTTAGATTCCACCCTACCAAACCAGAATGAATGGTGATAAGAGTTCCTAACTCAAGGGTCTTCCTGAAGACTCATAAATAGATGCCTATGAAATGCTCAGCACAGAATATGGATGACATATTCATAAATGATGGCTACTATGAATGTCATCCAACTTTGGATGATTCCCCGAGAGGCTTCTCTTCTCCTCTGTCTGGATCAAGTAACCAGCAGCTGGCCAGGATTGCTTTGGCTCCTCTGGACAGTGCCCTGTTCTTATTCCTGCCAGCTCTTTGCTCACTGTGAACGGTTGCGCAATGTCTGCAATATTCATTTCCACTGCTCCCCGCAGTTGTCACATTGAACTACTCATTTGAGTTGCCACTGAGAAATGAGCACTGCTTACCTGGGCACCACATCAGCTACCTATCTGGAAGCCAACTACTAAAAATCAGCTCAATGAATGGCCACTTTGTAAAATATCCAGTCTGCCAAGAATCTGTTCATTAAATTTACACATTTATTGTGTCTTTGACACTACATTACCCCCAAAGCATTGCCCCGCCCCTTGCTGACACAGGGTCTGTCTCTCTTTTCCTCACTGTGCTGTGTACTCAAGCTAGCTGGCCTGAGTTTCTGAGTGATTTTCCTGTCTCTGCTATCTTGTTATAGGAGTGATGGGATTATATCACTGGGGGCTGGAGAGATGGCTCAGAGGTCAATTTCTTCACAGGTTGCTCCCTGACCCCTGGGGGAAAAAAAATCAGGCCAAACTGAGAATCAATTTCCAGGTGCATCTTTCACAAACAAAGTGTTGATGCTGTTTCCCCCCCCCCCCCCCCATTTCAATGTCACTTCCTCTTGTTTTCTCGGTATGTATGTATGGCATCCAGCGTCATACAGTTTCTAAGCCCACATACTAGAGGCAGCTGTGCCCCACTCAGCTCGGTCTGCTGGGCGCTCTGCAGTGCCTGCTTGCTCCCTCTTTGGCTTTCTCACCTCTTTCGCTTTTTTTTCCAGACAGGGTTTCTCTGTGTAGCTCCGGTTGTCCTGGAACTCACTCTGTTGACCCGGGCTAGCCTCAAATTCAGAGATCCGCTAGCCTCCGCCTCCGAGTGCTGGGATTACAGGTGTGTGCCACTACCACCCAGCTAGGTTTTCTCACCGTTGAAATACTTCACTCACTCATTCTACCCTTGGGAACACAAGAACCAAGACTGCTGCTGCAGTTACAACCAGAGCGAATGCAGAAGAGGTATCTTCTCTCATCCATAGCACTGGGTATGTAGGCTACTGGAGCAGCTACCACAGCTTGGTTTTGAAGGAAAGGCAGAGGAGAGCCCAGCCCTGGCCTGCCTGCCATTAACTTCCTTTCTTTTTAGAGAAGTGTCTTCAATTTCTTCACAGGTTGCCCCCTGTCCCCTGGGGGGGAAAAATCAGGCCAAACTGAGAATCAATTTCCAGGTGTGTCTTTCACAAAGAAAGTGTTGATGCTGCCCCCCCCCCCCCCATTTCAATGTCACTTCCTCTTGTTTTCTCAGTTCAGTGAAATAGGAGCAGGTGATTCCCATCTCAGCAAAGCTTCCTAGCTAGTCTTCTCTTTCAGGTGGTCATTCAAAACCATCCCTGTAAACTTCAGGGCTCTTTTGTTCAGTTATACCAACAGAGAATACTAGGAACTCTATTAAATTGTTTCTCTGTCACTGTGACAAAACACCATGACCAGGGCAATTTATGGAAGAAAATATTTATTCTGGCTGATGGTTACAAGGGTAGGAGCGTCCATCAAGGCGTGGAAGTGGTCAGCATGGTGGCTACAGTAGCAAGCTGGGACTCACTTTTGGAACTGTAAGCACAAATCAGAGAGAGAAGCGCCTCCAGTGAGGCATGGCCTCCTACAAGGCCACACCTCCTAAGCCTCCCCAGACAGGGTCACCAACTGGGACTAAGCATTCAAATGCCAGAGACTCTGACTATGGGGGTACATTCTCACTGAAACCTGCACAGGGACATTAGAACACTCTGACGCTTGAAGTGCCTGGGGAGTTCAATATACCGGTTGTATTATCTTGTTAGAAGTTGATACATAGGTGCCCATGGGAGGTAAAGAGTTACAACACTGAAAACCAGGGCCAGTGCTCAGGCTTCCTGCTCATTTTCTCTGGGTTTTACCCAAGAGAACAAATGTTGAGGGAGGAAGGCCAGATCAAGAGCACAGTGGTCTAATCCCAAGGCTGTCTGTCTACTGGCATCTCCCTAGCAGCTAAGTGTCAAACAATTGTTGCTATCTGTGGCCTCCAGCCTCTGGCCTCTCTGAAACCTGGCTCCCAGTGGGACACTGGGTGGCAGCAGAGACCCAGCTCCTTCTGCCCAGGGTGACTTCAGAGAAACCCTGGAACTTCTCAGGTGTCTGCTCCTCTAACCCAGGTGTAATAGGTAAGTGGGAACTGGCTCCTCCTCTCAGGAAAAGGGTTAGACACTATTCCCCTCACTGCATCGTGTCAGAGCAACACAGGCATGCATCATGTCCCTTTTGTAAGTGGAACACTCTCCTTCTTATAATTCCTCTTCAGCTTTGACATGACAAGCTTTGAGTCCAATCTATGGAAGAAATAGCTGAGATGCAAGGACCTTACATGTTAATTTGGAAAATATTTGCCATGAGATCTGGAAAGCCGTAATGCTTTACTCATTAGAGGATCCAGTTAAATAGCTGGAGTGATTCACTGCAGACTTGAGACAATTTCATGACCCCCAAGTGGACACAGAAGAATGCAAACATGCCCAACCCCCAATGAGGAGCATCTCAAAGCTTCAGTGAACCCCAAGACCAGTCAAACAATGCTTCCATGAGAAACTGTGCCTGCTTCTCTTAGGCATTTTTTTTTCCACCTTGAATTTCTATCATTAGAATAGACACTACTTTCCAGAACAGCCAGTCAAAAGTTTGCAAAACATAAAGATAAAAGAAATACAACACTTATATTTGTTCTTTTCTTAGAAATCTTTGTTTTTTTACTTTGAGTTAGGGACAATTATGAGAATGTTTCTTCTGAGTCATAACAGCTCGGCAGCAGGAAACCTTTGATCAGGAGAAGATGAAGCAACAGGAATGGTCAAAGTCATCAATGTCATCACTGAGTGATGAACAAGAGCAAGCACCGTCATCACTGAGTGATGAACAAGAGCAAGCACCAACTTAGGTGTGATGCAAGGGAAGAAGGGTCTATTTTGGCTCATGGTTCCAGTGGGATTTCAATGAGGATAAAATGGAGGCAGGAGTGGTTCCATCCTTGACAGTGGGAGTGGCTGGCAGAGCTTCTCACATCATGGAGATCATAGAGGCTGATAGGAAGCAGGTGGTAGCCTGGAGCAAGGCTGCACCACACCTTCAAAGGATGGCTACTAGTGACTTCCACCTGATGGCAAGGATTTACCTCCCCAGGGTTCCCAAATGGATTCACCAGATGTGGATTGCGAGGTTCAAATACATGAGCCTGTGGGGGGACATTTCACCTTCAAGCCATCAGAAACACCTTCCCCAAGAAGACAGACAAAGCCCTCAGGAAGGCCAATGATTAGCCCTCTAATTTTATCTCTGCTAACAGGATTTTCCCTGTTCTATCCTGCCCCATAAGAAGAACATGAATACACCAAATGTAGCAAATGATAGCCTAGGAAGACTTTTGAGATAGATCTATTTCAGTCAATTTTTATTAAAAATAAATTTTGTTAATAGAAGCTACAATCTTTCAAAGCATACCAACTCATAAATTCCACTGTGATTAAGGAAAGTACATTGTACCATTGTTAGGTCAGATTAAATTTCTGAAACACTATTTTGAGTTAATGACTCAAATTCTGTATCTGTCTCCCAAATCTTTTTCTTTCCAACCTTAATATAGCATAAGGCTATGACTAGAAGGCCTTAAATGCTATGGGCATGAAGATCAGATTCAGCCAAAAGGAAACAGAAGGCTTCCTTCCTCAGGACAGCAACATGTTTAATCCATAATAGGTACTCTAAGTATAGGAGGCTAAGGGAGGAGGGAGGACTCTGAATTCCAGGTCAGCCTGGGCTACAGAGAAAGATCCAGTTTCAACTAGAAACAAACAAACAAACAAACAAACAAACAAACAAACAAAAATACCCCCCCCCCAAAAAAAACCCAACAAACATTCAAAGTCAAAACAAAATTCTGTGATTAGATGTAGTATACCCCAGCAAGTGCAGTCAAAACTTTAATAATTGTTCATTGCTCACAGATGTACTTCTAAAGGACAAAAATCACTCTCTATGTACCAGTGAGGGAGATTTGCTAGGTAGTGGCCAGCTTACTGTCCTGTACTGCTAGTTCACTCAAATCACACAAAGTTTTTCATAACTTTGTTGTAGAGTTGAGCTTGGCTTACGAAAATTGTTTCACGATGGAAATATCAAGAAACGTTCAAATGTAAATGGACTGGGAACCTCCTAAAATTAGCTATGCACATTCATATTTTTCTGAGAAGAGGGTCAAATAGATTTAATCACATTGTCTGCTGTAAAAACCCAACCAACCAAGCAAGCAAGCAAGCAAACAAACAAACAAACAACTCAGGGGATTCTGGTGGGAGTTCTAGACATCGAAAGAGACCTGGCTTTCTGACGAAATGGCTCTCGCCCGTCTTCCCAGCCTACAGAGTAAGGAAAATGTGAAACTTACCTGCTGGTGGCCAGAGAACAAGAAGGCATGAAAGATGTTTGTTTAAAACATTTCACTCTGTTGGGAACCTTGATTTTTTTAATGGAAAAAGGAGGGGCTGGAGAGATGGCTCAGAAGTTAAGAGCACTGGCTGCTCTTCCAGAGGTCCTGAGTTCAATTCCCACCAACCACATGTTGGCTCACAGCCATCTATAATGAGATCTGGTGCCCTCTTCTGGCCTGCAGGCATACATGGAGACAGAACATTGTATATATAATAAATACATACATCTAAAAAAAAAAAAAAGGAAGTAGCAGTGAATTCACCCAGGGACAGAGCACTCTTGCATAGAACTGTAGGCATGCATTCTTCCAGTAGGCCCCTGCTCTGAAAATCTTGCCACAAAAAAGTTCAGTCATCCCACTTTAGGACAGACGTTAACTTGGTTCTTTACTATTGTCAAATTTGGGCTGGCGATCTATCAAAAATATTATGAAAATGGAAAATGAAATACTAGAACGCCTTTGGGGAAAAACTGGGGATGTATAAACCAAGATGACTGAGGTTATTGAGGAAGGCTTACAAAGAAGGAAAAATATTTTGGAAAAAGTATTTAATAAATCTCATCTCAATCCTAAATCTGCATTTCTGATTGCCTCATGCATTAGGTAGGGTTTAGAAGCTGCCTCTTTATATGCTATTGTGAGTGTGACTCTTTGACCACAGTTCTTGTGACATTAGATACAATGTGGCATGTGACTTGTGGGAGACCATTTTCAGGTTTCCTAGTGGCTTTACCCAGCAAGTCTGAATAGAGAGGATGATTGGACCAAGGGCCTGAGTGCAGATGTCTGAGATGGTCTGCACTTGGCTGTGCTGGGGATAGGTCTTTTGCTTCACTCCTTGGCATTCCTTTAAATACCCTAGGGCAGAGATAGTTGGGGCCTGCCTGATGAATTAGGATCTAGGCCCTCCCAAGTCTATCCTATATTTTCTATCTTTTTCTCTCCCCTCTTCATTTCTAACTAAGTCTCTTATTCCTCATTCCTCAAGAGTTCCTAGGGTAAATAAATGTGGGGGCTGTCCCTCACAGTGACTTTTCTTTGAGAGGCATGAACAACCGTCTGATTACCTCAGAGAAGGCACTGACCACAGACCAATCCCATCCAAGGCTATAGTGGTGAACCAATAAATTTATTGGGGTTAGTTGCAGGAGTATGGGTGAAGGTTTTCTTACATAATCATACATAACTCAAAGGCAGGTGAATCACTGAAAAGTCCACACAGCATGACTGATGACTGATGACTCAGGAAAGTTGTGTTCCTTGAGCTAATTGCATGACTGTCAAGAAGCTTGGCCAGTGGAGCCGTCTTCTCTCCTTAGCAACAGTGACTGCTTTCCTAATTTTGGGAAAAAGCATTGTGACTCTTAAGTTTCAGTAGACTTCTGAGATTTGTGAGTTTAGTTTATATCTCAAGTTTTTGTTTTTGTTTTATTGTTTTGGTTTTGTTTTTCAAGACAGGGTTTCTCTGTGTAGTTTTGGAGCCTGTCCTGGATCTCACTCTGTAGACCAGGCTGGCCTTGGCTACATCTCAAGTTTTATGAGAAAGAATGAATGGTGTAATTTGGAGGAACCATACAACAGATGCACTCTGAGAATGCTAAGTTTGGGGTCTGTTTAACCACACCTTCTTGTGGTTTTAAATACAGTGCTTCAGTTAAAGCTTCCTGTGTTCTGCTATGAACCCAGTCCGGCATGTGTCATTATAAACCATTACCCATCCTAAATATCACCATTGTAATCTTCTGTGGATGTTGCAGGATATTTGATCACACTGTGAACCCTGAGATTCCGTTATTTACTGGAAAATCCTGTTTCTAGTTGTGGTGTGGCTCTGCCCTAGCACACACCTTTAATCTAAGAGTTTTCTGCTTGAATACTGTAAACAGGATCAAATAAAGTCAACCATAGGTTAGGAGGTGGAGCAAGCAACTGGTTGACGGAAAAAAACCATAGAGACTAAGTAAGAGGGAGTCAGGAGAAAGGATAGAGAGATGCACAGGAAGTAGAAGGAAGGGACATTCAATGTGAGGAGTTTTGTTTGAGGTGGTGAAGGAGAGACTCTGTTTCTAGGAAATCAGCAGAGGAGAAAGTCAGCCAGATGTGTTTTCTGCCTCTCTGAGCAAGCAGGTTTAATTTTATTAGTATGTACATGTTTGTGTTCTTTGTGTCTGCAATCAGTATGTAAGGAATGTCTCTAACTTGCTTCTTCTGAAATAAGAGTGTATTGAGCCCCAACAATTCAGATGCAAGTCACAGAAATGGGAGATTATACGTCATCTTTCTGAAGCTATTTCCTCCAACGATGCAGTTGGCTGCATGACAGTTATGAATACAGGCACAAGATGCTGAGATTGTGGTATGTTCCCTGATTCTCTATGTCTGAGCTATTTCCCACAGATAGAAGAAATCAATTTCTTCCCTTAAATGAGTTCTCATTGAGTATGAAAAATAATATGTGGAGAGTTTGACCAAGAAATGCAAGGTGATGGGATATTGATCATAAGACCAGGGAAACAGAAGAGGACTAAAGAATGACAGATTCAGGATGTGGATAGCATGCTTCTTTGCTCCAGGTTCTGGGCTTGGATTGTGGCTTTCAAATTTCACGCAAATTTTAAAGTTGCTTCAGTTAGAGAAAACATTCTTTGGGCTATCTGTACCACAGATATAAAGATTTAAGGTGACATTGGTGCAGTATACATTCAACTCACTCTGTAGCCCAGGCAGGCCTTGAACTTGAAATTCTGTTTGAGATAAAGGCTGTGCCACTGTGCTTAACTGACAACTGGTTTTTTGGTTATTGATGCAATAATTTCTTTTCCTTCTTTCTTATTTTCTTTGGTATTTTAATTTAGATGTTTTAGTGCTCAGAAAGGATCATCAAACAACCCAGGGATCAAAGGATGAAGAACCATCTTTACAGTAATAGAGGAAAGATAAAAGATAACTTCAGAACTGTCATCAAAGACAGGAGATGAAAACCCTGATCTGAACACAACCAGGGCTCTGCGCCTGCTACATGGTGAGCACTTAGTTTGCTGAGTGATAGTGAATGTATGAGTGCTGATAATGCAAGCTGAATCTCTATTGTCTCGTACGATGTACACTGGCCAGTGGCCTAAGGTCCAGCTTCTGTGCTGGTTCGTCTTTGTCATCTTGATACAAATCAGAGTCACCTAGGGAAGAGGAAACTACCTTCATAAAAATAGCCAGTGGGCTTGTCTATGTGGGCCCTTTCTTGACTCCTGATGGATGTGGAAGGGCTCAGCCTATTATAACTGGTGTCACCCCTGGGCACGTAGGCCTGGGATGTATAAGAAAGTGGGCTGAGAAACTATAGGAACAAGCCGGTTAACAGCATTCCTTCATGATCTCTGCCGGAGTTCATGCCCTGATTTCCCTCAATGATGAACTGTAGTGTGGAAGTGTAATCCGAATAAACCCTTTCCTTCCCCAGTCTGAGTTTGGTCATGGCATTTTATCATAATGGCAGATGGCAAATGGGACAGCTTCCAAAGACAGAAGCCACTGCTCCCTGTGTCTCGCATGCATTGCACATCTTGTGTGTCATGGTTGCCCTTCCTCTGGACAGGCTTGCAGGATCTGAGTGCAGGGAGCTGCTGTAGGAGGTAGAGATTGCTTAGCCTTTGGAGAAGATCAAGTGTGGTAGCAAGGGCTGTACCATCTTGTAGGGCTCCTTCATTTTGGTTGAACTGTGATCATTCCCATCATTCCCATAACTACGGTAGTTTGGTTTATATAACTAAGGTAGCTTGTCTCCCTAGTAAATGGTCACCAGGAAAAATGTTTATGACCACCTAACAACCTTTTCTCCCCGCAACAGCAGCCCACTGTGGCCAAAAAAGAGGAAACTTCTCAATAACCCCCTTCCTCTGAAACTTGTAAGGAGGGATCTTCACATTGCCACATGGACCTGCACTCTCCTCAGATTCCCTATTATGCTGCTGTCTATGCTGCTAACTTTTTCAATAAATCTCTTACCTAAAAAGTCAATCCATCTCAGATGGATTCAATCCATAACCCAACCATTTAATATATAGAAGCTTGAAAATAGATAGCTAAGTCCAAAAGGCAGGTGTGCCTCCTGCTCTCTATGAAAACCTAGGTTCTCAAGCTCATGGAGACTGTTTCTGTCCTATAACAACTTGCAGCAGTGCATTTGCTGGGTCCCTGAACCTCCACATGGAATCTGAGAAACTGTCCCCGAGGTGGTTTGAAAGGAAATGGCCCCCAAAGGGGGTGCACTATTAGGAGGCGTGGCCTTATTGGAGGAAGTGTGTGACTGTGGAGGCAGGCTTTGAGCTCAAATATGCTCAAGCCACACCTAGTGAGACAGTTCATTTCTTGTTGTCTTTGGCTATAGCAGGATTCTTAACAGGTCTTATTAATAAAATCAAACCTGGAGCCTGTTATTGGGGTGACTGCTGGAAGATCAGAGAAGCAGAACAAGCCACAGCTACCTCACCTCTGCAGTTCCTCAGCTGATCCTGTTTCCTAAGACTGGAAGCCTCTGAATTCTCATCCAAATGAATCTCAGCTGAACTGTTGCTCAAAATCCTAAAAGCTTAACCAGGCTAAATGCTTCTAGTTTCTGGTCTTCACGCCTTATACATCTTTCTACTTTTTGCAATCACTCCCTGAGATTAAAGGCTCACTTCTTAAGATTAAAGGCCTGCGTCACCATGCCTGGCTGTTTCCATTGTGGCCTTGAACTCACAGAGATCCAGAGGAATTTCTGCCTCTGGAATGCTAGGATTAAAGGCATGAGTGCCACCATTTTCTAGCCTCTGTATCTAGTGGCTGTCTGTTCTCTGACCCCAGATAAATTTATTAGGGTGCACAATATTTGGGGGAACATAATACCACCACATTTGGATCAATATGTGGAATCCTCAGTTGTTTCTCTAGTAACATGTCAGCCTGCATGCAACCATAATTCTAGCTGCCATGCTCCCTACCATAATGATAATGGACTAAACTTGCGAAACTGTAAGCCTCCCCCTTAATTGAATGTTCTCCCCAATAAGAGTTATCATGGTCATGGTGTCTTTTCACAGCAATAGAACTAAGAACATTCTGGCTAGGGACTGAAGAGATGGCTCAGTGGTTAAGAGCACTGACTGCTCTTCTAGAGGGTGGGGGTTCAAATCCCAGCACCCATGTGGCAGCTAACCACTGTCTGTAACTCCAAGATTTGACACCTTCACATAGACATACATGTAGGTAAAAACATCAATGTACATAAAATAAGAATAAATAAATTGTTAAAAAAAACAACACTCTGGCAATTGCTTTTTCTGAAAAAACAAACAAACAAACAAATAAACAAACAAAAACCCTCAGACCCAGGCATTGTGTCTTCTGACTGCATTTATGAGACTGGCAGGCTCCTGAGTTGGGTCACAGGAGAGTGACCTCTCAAGCCCTCCCAGGGCAACCTGTGGGACTCTGGTACCCTCTAGAGAGGGTGTAAATTATGTATGGAAGGAACAAAAACCATGTTTCTAGGAAACTTACTCAGAAACTGTCTGGTTCAGAGCTTTCTAGGTCCCTGTTGGCTTTCTCCATATAAAGTGTGTGGTATACACTCTGAGCCACAACGTTTCTTTAGGCTTTGGACTGTTTCCTTCCCCTATTTATTCATGTCAGATGCCAGGAACAGTTTCAAGCTCTGGGATGCACGCATGAGACACTGGTCCCACTTAGGCTGAAGCAATTAAAGCTTTCACTGAGAAATACAAATTTGCCACTTTCTCTTTTTTTTTTGTTGTTGGATAATCATAAAGTCTCTGTATGTCTCAGCCTTGGGTGGCAGACCACATTCTTTCCTTCCCATGGTGTCTGAGAACAGTGTGCCTTTGAAAACTGTCTAAGAGTGGTTCAGAGGTGTTCGCATGAACAATGGGCCTTTGTTTTTCTCACATGCATGATTTCAGATAAGCCTGTTGACCTCTGATGGGTGGAAGCTGGTCACACTCCACTCTGGGACACTGCATGCCTATCTATTGTCATGAAATATCTTACTTCACAATATTGTAGAGATCACCTTTCCCTTGCTGTGACAAAATACCTGAGGAAAATAAACTTAAAAGATAAAAACTTTATCTTGCCTCCTAGGACATTTTATCCTGTGGTCTCTTGGTCCCACTGCTTTGGTGTCTGAGGTAGAAGATCATGGTGGGAACATGAGACAGAGGAAGATGTTCCCTTCATGATGGCCAAGGAGTATAGAGACAGGGAAGAAGGACACACCCCCAGTGACCTAGTTTCCTGCCCAAAGGCACCACTTCCTAATAGTCCCACCATTCCAATAGCACCAATTGCTAAGGACTAAGCCTGTGACACATGAGCCTTGGAGTGATTTCCTTCCTTCTTTTCTTCTTTTCTTCTTTCCTTCTTTCCTTCTTTCCTTCTTTCCTTCCTTCCTTCCTTCCTTCCTTCCTTCCTTCCTTCCTTTCTTTCTCTTTCTCCTTCCTTCCTTCCTTCCTCCCTCCCTCCCTCCTTCTCTCTCTCTCTCTCTTTCTCTCCCTCTCTCTCTGTTTCTTTCTTTCTTCATTTATTCTCTGTGTATGTGTCATGTGTGTATGCCTGTGCATGCCATCTTTGAATGTCTCCCTCTGTTATTTCCCATCTTAGCTTTTGAAACAGGGTCTCTCACTGAACCTAGAAGTCACTAATTGGCTACATGAGCTGGCCACTAAGCCCTGTGATCTGCCTGTCTCCACTGCTTCAGGGCTGGCATTGCAAGTACATACACGGCACCCAGCTTTTTTACACAGGTTCTTGAGGCTCAAAATCATATCCCAATGCTTACCCAGCAAGCAATTTACTCATCTAGCCACCTCCCAGACACCTTGGGAAATTTATAAGATACAAACCATCAAAGGAGTCTTTCCTGTGATGACCTCAGTTTTCTCAGATCCACCAGTTTTATTTGATGGGTACTGATTTACTTCATAGATTCAGATGCAGTTGAAAGCATAGTTAGTGATATAAACAAGTCACCCATGTTGCAGGGGAGACTTCCAGAAGGTTGGAAATTTCACAGAGGAGGATATCTAAATCTCTCCTTTACTATTGCCTTTCAGGACTGACTCTGATCTCATCAGCCCAAGTAGAGCTTCAGCTGGAGCTGAGCTCCTGTATGAATTTATCTGATACAAATGGGTCTGGCCTGAGAGCAAACACACTTGTCAGGGTTGAGTCACAAGTCTATGTTGCCTTTTCCTGTGATGCCCGTGACAGCTACAGGGTATCCAGAATACAGCATGCTGGAAGCTGGGCTCAAATCCCCCTGTGTATACAAAGGAGGGCTGTACTTAGCATGTCAGCACTGACAACTCAGGGCCTGTATCCTGGTCAGTGATCCTCTGGTTCTGAAAGCTCCTCCTTCTGTGAGAGGAACTTAAGGTGATGGAGATTTGGCAGCTTGGAGGTGACAGTTGGTCAGAAGACTGGAAAATATTTTCATGTGGAGCCCAGGAGCTCCAGGATGTTACTTTGCCAGTTTCTGACCTCATTCATCTGAGGCAGAGCAGCAGAATCTGTGTTAAGGAGGTCTGAGAAGTTCCTTACTAATGAGGCCTTTTATCTGGAAGAAAGCATTGTACAAGCAAGCTGGACTATGATGTGCTGCATCCCCACTGCAGAGCTGGAGATGTTTCAGAATGAAGAACTCCTCAAAGTACAGGAATTACTGAAATTCCCTTGTCCAGTTGTGGAGGTGCACACACCCACAAGCACACACACTAACATGTTCACAGACATATACACAAAATGACAAAGACCAAGAGAAACACAGAAGCACATGGAAACACATACACAGACATGCACAGAAACACACACACACACACACACACACACACACACACACACACACACACAGAGAGAGAGAGAGAGAGAGAGAGAGAGAGAGAGAGAGAGAGAGAGAGAGAGACAGAGAGAGACAGAGAGAGAGAGAGAGAGAGAGAGAGAGAGAGAGAGAGAGAGAGAGAGACAGAGAGGCTCAGAGAAACAGACATGTATATACATTACATACATACAAAGACATATATAACCACATAACTAAACACACACATACGTAAGCCAGAGAAACACCAAAGAACATTTTCATACATGCACAGACACACAACACCATGCATGTATCATCAATTGCTCTGTTCCTGTCCCCTCCCCTTACATGATCCGTTCTCCTGGTTATTTCCTTGAAAACAAATCATGCTCCCAAGAGCTCCAGGGCCCAGCCAAGCTGGTGTGGAACTGTGCAGTTATCTTCATACTTCCTGCTGAAATGAGTGCTCTGCCTTGGGTACAGAGCACTTCCTGTCTGCACAGCAATAGCTTCCACTCTCATTGGCATCCATACTCCTTGTGCTACAGGGCACAGGAGACTTTGAATCCTGTGCTGGGGGAGATAGATGTGGCATCATCACCTGTAAAAGCAAGGAGAGGAACTGGCTGCAGTCTCTGAGGTCTAGAAAGCACAGGCTAGGGAGAGGACGTGATATAGTGCAGAGCCCAGGTAAAGACCCGGGAGGATTGAGAATGGTATTGTCCTGTGTATGTTCAGCTGTGTCTCAGGGCTGTGGACCGTCTTGGGGACTTTCTTGAGGATGGAGGGAGGGCAAACACATAGGAGAAATGGCATGGGGGTACTTCACAAAACTAGTGTCACCCCAGGGTGTAGGAAGAGACAGAGACACTTCTCAGAGGGTGAAAACTGGGGGTGAGGCTGTAGGCAGGACTCCAAAAGTTGTCCCCATAGTTTTCCATACTGGTTCCTGGAAGAGAGTGTGATGGGACAGCACACTTGCAACTGTGTTATGTTGTAGGCTGAAGAGTTTGTGTTGTGAATCTATATATGAAAGAATTTTCTCTTGTGGGTGGCATGAGAAATTAGAACAGCCTAAGTGGGATAAGAACTCAAAGTGTCACTTCTAGATTGGAAGATGCGGGAAGCCACATGTAAAGAGAGTGTAGTCCCTTAGCTAAGTAAGAACACAAAGACCTCAGCCCCACAATTCATATAACTGGGTTCTGCCCAAGCATTGATAAGGATTTTCCAGAGAAACAAAATCAGTTGTATACTTACCTATACATCTATTATGTCTATCTTTTGTAATTCAGTCATCTACCTATTTGTCCATCATCCATCCATCTCTCTCTCTCTCTCTCTCTCTCTCTCTCTCTCTCTCTCTCCATCCATCTTGGAAAGGGGAAGAAAGGCAGTCCACAGATGGAGGAAAGCTAATCATGCATGCCAGTCCAAACCATACCTTCTCTAGAACCAAGAAAAGCCAATATTTCAGAAGAAATTCAAAGGCCATTGTATGAAGAATTTGTTATTTTTAAAATGTATGTTACTTTTGTGGTTCTCTTAAAGTCTTCCACAGCATGATTAAGGTCCATCTACATTACGGAGGATAATCAGCTTTATCCAAAGTTTACACATTGGAAAATCAATTTGATACATAATGTTGTCATAGAAATATTTAGAACAATTCAGATTCCATACTTGGACATCTGATAGCCTAGGAAACTGGACAGATAAAATTCACTATCCCAGCCACTTCTTCAGTGGGCTTGGAAGTTGATTTCCTCCCAAGTTTAAGCAGGCTGAGGATTGGACTTTTGGGTTGTGATTCCCTAAGCAGTGAAACCATGTAAGCCCTGAGCCTGGGCATGTAGAAAGGTGAGCTGACTCACTTGCATTGTGCCTGGCCACCAACTTTTCAGTGGCCTGCAATGCAGCAGCAGAAAACAAACATCATGTGCTGAAGTGTGAAATAAATCCCATGAAGTTAGAGGAAAGGGTATTTCCAGACACAATACCAAGGATGTGTAGAATACTCTGGGATGGCAGGACTGTGGGATTACATACAATATGAATTTTTCCAGAGATGAAAAGTGCTTCAGTATAGTTACAGAACCCTTGTAACTCTTCATATGACTGTGGAGGATGGATAAATGCCATATCTAGGTTGTTTCTATGTACAATTACATTTTCCTCCCAGTACAACACATTACATAGAGTAGCTGTGAATGATTTCCACTGATGACTGAGGAAACCAAAGATGGCTGATCTTGAAACACTTCAAATGCATCCAAAGGACCCTGGTCAATTGTCTGACCTTTCAAGCACAGAACAGAAACTGAGTAATGGAGGTGGATACCACATATCAAAGGTTGGGGAAGTAGTTACTAAGTGGTAAGGGTCAGAGCCTGGACTCTGGAAGTCCTAGCAACCAGTCGTGGCTACCTGTCCTCAACAGACCCATTTAATGGATGAGCATGTGGACAGTAGAAAAGAACATTTATTCAGTGTGGCCAAGGTGGGAAAAGAAACCAAGAGGTCTAGTGACCTCTAAGCCCTTCTTCGGGATTCTCACATGAGGTTTAATTTAATGGAGAACAAGAGGCATGCACAACTGTGCAGTCCTGGTCAAGGTGTGGTTCTATCCATCACTGACCCAGTACTGTCAGCTCCAGGCTCTGCTGCAAGTTAGTTTGACAAGCTGTCAGAACTGTAGGAAATCTCTTTCTGGGAAGCAAGCTCTAGGCTTCAGACTTTTCCTTCCTCCAGCATGATTCTTGGCAAAAATCTCAATTCTTCAGACTTCATTGTTTCAGTAGTTTGGTAGCTAAAAGGATGGACACTAATGGCTCTCTCTAGAATATCTGCCCTCCTGCCAGGAACAAGCTGGTTAATGGGAGAAGATGATGGAAAGGTGAGTTGGGACTGTATCTAATTTTGAAAGCATGTGGAGAGTTTGGTGCAGGGATTCCAATAAGATGTGTCTCTCCAGAGACAAAAAGTGCTGCAGGCTAGTTACAAAACCTCAGTAACTTACCATGTGACTTGTGGAGGATGGATGAATGATGGATCTTGTTTCATGTATAATTACATTTACCTCCCAGCACAACACATTGCACAGAGGAGCTATGAGTGATTCCTACTGAGGAAAGCGAAGCTGGGTGATCTTGAAACACTTCAGATTCATTCAAAGGACCCCAGCTCAACATCTGACCTTCCATATAAAGAGTAGAGACTGAATGATGAAGGTAGGTCTCACATCCAGGAGGTGGGAGAAGTAGCTGGAAGTGGAAGGTGGGTTCCATATGGAGAACTTACCAAATTCTTGTGCAGAGGCTCCACAGAGTATTCCAGGGGCCAAAGTCAACATCCCAGTGTCACAGAATCAATGTTGTCATTCTTCTTTTCTCCACTCTCCAGATGATTAACAACTTATTTTGAATTTCAATGAGTAATGACCTTCTAAAGCCAAGCCAAACTGAAGTGGGACACCTAACCTCTCTCCTTTCTTCCCTTGTTCCTTTCCCAAAAGCTCATAAAAGTCTATTTGTGTTCTGAAAGAAAAGGCTTTTGGGGAGGGGTTAGTGGAATAGAAATAAAACCCGATGTCAGAGCCAAGTGCTAAGGCCAAAAAGTGATGTAAATTAGCACGAGTTTGGTCATTTAAAATCCAGCTCCCAGACTCATCCTTCATCCCAGCTCCACACAGTGAGCTCCAGTGTAATAAAGCAGGGATTTAAGCTGTCTTTCTCTGACATGTTTATGGGCTCCTGGTACATTGTCATTCTCTGTATTTCAAAGTACTGGACTGGCTGTCTTCATAGCAAAGCCAAGGGCAGCATTCCTTTGAAAATTAAGCTGCTTTAACTTCTCCTAGGATAGTGTTGGCCACTTGAGGTTAAGGCCTAGCGGGAAATGGCTGCAAGATTTGGGAGCCTGTGCATCGTCAGCCATAACAGACAATGGTCAATGTTAGCATACACCTGCCTGGCTTTCCAGGCCTCTCCTGATCCCTCTGTTCTGTTCTAAACCCTTAGCTTCCCACATTTGTAGGAATACTGTATAAAAAGCCTTTGGCTAAAGATCTTCTTCTTCTTCTTCTTCTTCTTCTTCTTCTTCTTCTTCTTCTTCTTCTTCTTCTTCTTTAAATAGCATATAAAGAAGTGATTTTCACTGTGACATTTCCATATAAATGTGTGTTCGTACATGTGCAATTACACTTTGTTCTTGTTTGTCTCCATCATCTATCTACCCTCTACTATTCTTTAGCTTTTATTGTTTGTTTTTCAGCTGAGAGTCACCTGATAAGGGACTCTCAATTGAGGGATTGTTTGTGAGCATGTCTCTTGGGGATTTCCTTGATTGTAGGAGGGTCCATCTATCCACTGTGGGTGGTGTCATTCCCTGGACAAGTGGTTCTGGGCTGTAGAAGAAAGCTAGTCAACCATGAGCCTGCAAGGGAGCCAACAAGCAGCATTCCTCCATGGTTTCTGCTCTGATTGGCTGTGGGCTTGCTACCCCAATAGGAAATAATGCTGTGTGAAATAGCAAGCAGATCTGCCTTTGGTTTCCAGCCTTCCGTTCCTGCCTTGGCTTCTCGCAGTGATGGACTGTGACCTGGAAGTGTAAGCAAACTGAACTCTCTTTCTTCACCCCTTTTTATTGACAATTTTTAAAATTGATTCTTTGGGAATTTCATATCATGCACCCCAATCTCACTCATTTCCCAGTCCTTCCATGTCTGCCCTCTACCTTTGTAGCCTCTCCCTACAAAAGAAAATTAAAAAATAATTAAAAAACAAAAACAACAATAACAACAACAACAACAAAAACCCAACTTAACTCCTCCATCTTTCCCACCTCTCCATCACATATTCATTTGTTGTAGTGGCTTTGGAGCTATGGTGTGTCACCCAGTACACCCTTTTACCCAAAGAGCTTTACTTGCAAATGTTCACTGCAATGAGTTATTGGTCTGAATCAAGACCTTTGGCTTCTTGTATACTTTCAATACTGGACTTTCATGGAAACTCCTCTCATATATCCTGGTGTTGCCCCAAGTTGTGGAGATTGGATCATGGATACCAGAGACCTGTCCTGGTCTCTTCACGTTCTCCAGCAGGTCATCAATAGGGTCAATGTTGGGGTGGGCCAACTCAAAGACCTGGAGGTAGGCCTGGGTGGTACCTGAGTTCGTCAGTCTAGGGCTCTTCCAGGACCACCCAGGCAAGGGTCAGTGCCAGCTCTCCTGTTGCTGCTACAGGGAGGGAGGGCAGTTCTCTGGCACTCATACCACTGGGGCTAGTTCTCCCAGAGTGGGGCAGTTCTCATGCTGAGGTGATGGGTGATGAGCAGGACCAGCCCTTCAGTACCCAGGCCACTAGGCCTGCTTTCCCATGGCCCCTGGTGGTAAGATGGGACACAGACATCAACACTGACCTTGGCTGTGGTAGGGTCACAGCCCCAGACATGGCCCTTGGCTGCAGTTCAGCCCAGATGTCACCAATACATGGCAGGGCAGTCCTTCAAATTTCCTGCTTCACTGAAAAGTCTGCTTGATAAGCTGGGCCTGCAAGGCTGAAGATGAATGCTCCAACATTGCAGAGGAACTTTGGGTGACTGTCTAGGCAGCCAGATGTCTCTGGTATTAGGCACTACTACACCCTTTTGGGGACTTTGATGGAATTAAAGACTAAATAGTGAGAGTTATAGTTTTTCTTAGATATTATAGAAAGTAAATTATGTATAAAACTTTAGAATTACTAAAATAAGATAGATAATGGAGTATTTTATCTGAATTTGCTAAGTACAAATTGAACATTATAAATGGAATTCTTACTTGGTAACTCTTTTGTTGTGTACAGTTTTACTATGTTAAAGTTAAAACCTTTCATTTTTATGTAGACAAAAGAGGGAAATGTTTTGGAATGCTATTTTAAGATGTGTTACATTTGTTTATGTTGTGGAATATTCGTTTAATGATGCAAATATGAGTCACATTCTTTTATGTTGCATTTGTTTATCTCTGTAAAGCTGTGTTACGTTGCCTGTCTAAAACTCACCTGATTGGTCTAATAAAGAGGTGAATGGCCAATAGCTAGGCAGGAGAAGGGATAGGTGGAGCTGCTAGGCAGAGAGAATAGATAGAAGGAGTGAGAAGAGGAGAAGGAGAGAAGGACAGCAGGGGTCATCCAGCCAGCCACATAGCCAGCTACAGAGTAAGACGTAAAGAGGGATATATAGAATTGAGAAAGGTAAAAAGCCCAGAAGCAAAAGGTAGACAAGATAATTTAAGTCAAGAAAATCTGATTAGAAATAGGCCTAGCTAAGACTGGGCATTCATAAGTAAGAATAAGTCTCCATGTATTTATTTGGAAGCTGAGTGGTGCCCCCCACCCAAAAGCAAAGAGTATTAAAAATAAAACCACAACTACATTTTATGCCTAAAATCATGACACTTACAGGAAAATGATTGGAACTGGAGAAATTGTGCGAAGTGAAATAAGCCAGACTCAGAAAAATAAATATCAAATATCTTGTCTCATATGAGGACTGTAGATTTAAATATACAAGCACATGCATATCCATATATATGCATATGTGTACATGGAAGGAGAAAGGGTTTAGTTAAGAGACAGGAGGAAGAGGTCAAAATCCTGCTCACTAGGATGCAATATGAAGCAGGCAAGTCATAAAGCCCTGAATCCCATGCTATGTTTCAGTGCTGGAGAACTTGAGACTCCCAAGGGACAGTGTCATCTCAGAACCACACTCCCTGGGGACATCATCCTGACAGCTGTAGGAGTCCTCAAGGGCTGGCACTGTTTCTGTGTCTACATCTGCATATCTATGTGTCATTCACTTATGTGGTGGGGGTATTGCTTAGTGTGTCCATATTTTCAATCTTGGAGTATGAAAGATCTGCTGATGGATATGGTGATGGCTGCACACTAGTGTCCTACATTCTTTCTGGCTCTTACACTCTTTCCACCTCACTTTTGCAGAGTTCTCAGAGACCCAAGGGGAAGGATTTGATGGAAACATCCTTTTTAGGGCTGAATATTCCAAGATCTCTGAGTTTCTATGTATTGTCTGGCTGTGGGACACTGTGTCTGTTTCCTTATGCTACAGAAGGAAGCTTTCATGATGATGGCTGAGGAAAGTATCATCAGTATCTATGAGTATAGCATAATTTCATTAGGAGTCATTTCATTGCTGTAGTGGGTTAAGGCTCTGTGTAGGCACCAGCTCAACTTCTCCGGGTTCAATGAGCTGTGTAGTTATTGTCTTCAGCAAAAGCACCATACTATAAGCTTGTGGAGAGCAACCTACGGTCTTGGCAATAGCTTGTTTGGGGATTACTCTGGCAACCCTTTAGCCAACAACTCAATATAACCCAATCTTGGTGCTGGAAGCTTTATTTGGTGACAAGAGATTGCCATTTGGGTTTTGTCTCACCCATTACTTGGTGACTTCATTTAGATTACCTTCATATACTTATATATTTTAGGAAGATTCTTCTGTATTATGTTTCTATACCATCCCTCAAATGGCCCTTCACTTTAGCTGTTTCTTCCCTTGTTCCCCTCTTCCTTCCCCTTCCCCACTTGATCCTCCTGTTTCAGCCCCCTGTCCATCCATAACTATCTTTTCTTTTCCTTTCCGGGGGAGAGCTATCTGTCTCCCCTTAGTCCCTTATTCTATACATAACCTCTGTGGTTCTATGAACTGTATCTTGCTTATCAATGACATAACAGCTAATACACACATAAATGAATACATACCATATCTGTCTCAGTCTGAGTTACCTCTTTCAGGATAATTTTTTTTCCACTTTCATTCAATTGTCTGAAAATTTTATGATTTCATTCATTCATTATAGCTGAGTAATATTCCATGTGTATATATACCACATTTTATTTATCTAGTCATCTGTTGGAAGACATCCAGGTTGTTTCCAAATTCTGGATATTATAAATAGAGCAGCACCAGGCTGTTGTGGTGCATGCCTTTAATCCCAGCACTCAGGAGGCAGAGCCAGGCAGATCTCTGTGAGTTTGAGGCCAGCCTGGTTTACAGGAAAAGCACCAAAACTACACAGAGAAACCCTGTGTCAAAAAACGAAACAAAACAAAACAAAACCAACAAAACAAAACAAAAAAGAGCAGCAATGAACATGGTTGAGCAACTGATTCTACAGTAGGGTCCTTTAGGTATATGTACAGAGTGGTATAGCTGGATCTTGAGGTAGATTGATTCTACTCTTGCTGAGGAACCATCATACTGATTTACACAGTGGCTGTACAAGTTTACACTTTCACAAGCAATGAATGAGTGTTCCCCTAACTCTATATTCTCACCAGCATGAGCTGTCATTTGTTTGGATGATCTTAGCCATTCTGATGGGTATAAGACGAAATTTCAAAGAATTTCCCTGATGACTCAGGTTGATGAGCATTTCTAAGTGTTTTGAGCCACTTAAGTGAGTTTCCTCTTTTGAGAATTCTCAGTTTAGTTTTTTTAACCTTATTTTAAAATTGGGGTACTTGTTTTCTTGATATTCAGTGTGTTAAATTCTTTCTATCTTAGATATTAGCCCTCTATCAAATGTGTAGTTGGGAAAAAACTTTTTCCATTTTGTAGGGTGATGCTTTGCTAAAATGGTGGTGTCTTGAGGTACAGAAGCATTTTAATTTTATGAGATCCCATTTATTAATTGTTGATTTCAGTGCCTATGCTAATGATGTTCTGTTTAGAAAGTCTTTTCCTATGCCAGTGAGTTCAAGGCTATTCTCCACTTTCTCTTCTATCAGGTTCAGTGTATATTGTTTTATGCTGAGGTCTTTGATTCATTTTGAGCTTTCTACAAACAGTCCATCTAGCTTGCCCAGCATCATTTTGTTGAAGATATTGTCTATTTTCCAGTGTGTATTTATGGCTTCTTTATAAAATATCAGGTGTTTATGTCTAGGTCTTCAATCCCATTCCATTGATCAATTTGTGTCAATATCATGTGGTTTTTATTACTATAGCTCTATAGTACAATTTGTGGTCATGTATGGTGGTACCTCTAGCAGTTCATTTATTGTTCAGGATTGTTTTTGCTATTCTGGGTTTTTGGTGTTCCTGTATGAAGCTGAAAATTGTCCTTTTAAGATCTGTGAAGAATTGTGCGGGAATTTTGATGGAGATTGAATTAAATCTGTAGATTGCTTTTGGTAGGATGACAATTTTCACTGTATTAATCTTACTGATCCATTAGCATGGGAGATCTTTCCATCTTCTGATAACTTCTTCAATGAAAAGAAGTTTTATCATAAAGGTCTTTCACTTAGAGTTACCTCAAGGTATTTTATATTATTTGAGGCTATTGTGAAAGGTGTTATTTTCCTGATCTTTTTCATATAGTCTGTCATTTTTATATAGGAGGGCTACTGATTATTTTTCCTGAAAGTTTATCAGCTGTAGGAGTTTCCTTGTGGAATGTTTGGTTACTCACGTATACTATCATATTATCTGCAAATAAACATACACTGACTTCCCTTTCAATTTATATCCTTTTGATCTCCTTCAATTGTCTCATTGCTCTAAGACTTTAAGTACTATATTCAAGAGGTATGGAGTGAGTGGGCAACTTTGTCTTGTTTTTATTTTAGTAGAATTGTTTTGATCTTTCTCTTCATTGAAGATGATGTTGGCTGTGGGCTTTAGTATGTTTAGGTATGTTCTTTGTATTCTCAATATCTCCAGAACTTTGATCATGAAGGGATGTTGAATTTTGTCAAAGTTCTTTTCTGTATCTAATGAGATGATGATGATGATGTGATTTTTGTCTTTCAGTTTTTTTTTATATGGTCAATTATATTTATTGATTATGTATGTTGAAAAATCCCTGCATCTCAGGTATGGAACCTACTTGGTCATGGTGAATGATTTCTTTGACATGTTCTTGGATTCAGTTTGCAAGTGTTTTATTGAGTATTTTTGTATCTATGTTTATAAGGGAATTGGTCTATAACTCTCTTTCTTTGTTGGGTTTTTATGTGGTGTGGGAATCAAAATAACTATGGCCTCATAAAATGCAAATTGGCAATGTTTCTTTTATTTCTATTTCATGGAATAATTTGAGGAGTATTGGCATTAATTCTTCTTTGAAAGTCTGGTGGAATTCTGTGTTAAAACTATGTGATCCTGGTTGGGAGACTCTTAATAATAGTTTTTATTTCACTAGAGGTTATGGGTCTGCACAAACAAATTGTTGAAAAAACAAAGTTATGTCAAAAGCAGGTTCTGAGTAGCTTTGCAGATGGTCCATAAAAGTAACTTTCAGAGTGCAATGTCTTAACTCTTTCTCTTTTCTCTCCTCCTTCTCCTCTTTTTCTTCTTGTCTTTTTGAGACAGGGTTTCTCTTTGTAGCTCTAGCTGTTTTGCAGCTTGCTCTTTAGACCAGGTTAGCCTCAAACTCAGAGTCCTGTTTGCCTCTGCCTCCCAAGTGCTGGGACTAAAGGTGTGTGCCACCACCTAATGGCTTCACTTTCTCTTTTTAATGTAATCAATAAAAAAAATGAAGACACCTGAAAATTTATCATGAACTTTGACTGTAGTGTGATAGACAGCTGGAGTTTAGCAGAATCTCACTATCAGGAAGCATTTGCTTTCTAGCTCCTTTAGGCCTTTGTGATGACTTATTTCAAATGTCATTCACTAGACTGGAGAGACGGATTAGCTGTTAAAAGCACAGGCTACTTTTCTAGAGGTCCTGGGTTCAATTCCCAATAACCACATGGTGTCTCACAACCATCTCAGATCTGTCTATATCTGGCAATCAGGCATACATACAAATAGAGTACTCATACGTCATTTACTGTTGTTTGGAATTCTTTGTTTACCTCCAAAGTCTATGTGCTGTGTGGGTTTACAGTGCAGACTTCTGTGACCATGAGTTTCCGGTGGATATTAATGTGAGATAGTCTTTGTCAAAGATCAATCAATCAACCCACTTGTCATATATTATTTATCTCTACCTATAATCTTTCTGTTAATTATCTATCTATCTATCTATCTATCTATCTATCTATCTATCTATCTTCCATCCATCTGATGAGATGAGGTCAGTTCAAGGTAGGATAGCTGTACTTTCTTTCTCTCTCTCTCTCTCTCTCTCTAAATAATTTACTATGTATCTCTTAGTCATGGTCTATACTCTCAATGTCTGTTAATTTTTTTAAGTTTAGTAAGGCACACTTGACACATAATTATAGGTGTACAACGTGATATTGGAATATACATACATATTGTGAAATGATAGCCACAATAAAGTTATTCAACATACTCAGTATCCAGCACAATATATCAGCCAAAATTTAATATGCTATACTTTATATATCCAAACTTATTTGTACCTGCTTAATCAAAATATTGGCAAAGGATATAATCAACACACACACATTCAATAAAAGGAATTAATAGCCTTGTCTATGATTTGACATCATATTGACCAGCTCTCATACCTAGTTGACTGGATGTTGGATCAGTTTTTAACCAGTTGTTGCAGGTATTTTAATATAGACTTTATGAAATATACATGTTTGAGAGACAGCATCTGCCTTCTGGTTGTTAAAATACTTAACTTGAATTTTTGTTTTTCACTAGGCAAAGGGCGTTGTCTCTCTACCAACTACCTTTTTGAATACTGAGACAAAACTCCTTAAGAAAACAGCTTAAGGAGGTGAGAGTTTATTTAGGTTCATAGTTGAAGTACTCTACCATGGCAGAGAAGTCATGATGTCCAGAATGATGACCAGCATGGTTTAGGCTGTGGCAGCAGAAGCACTGCTCAAACTATCCCCACAGTCAGGAAGCAGAGAGCGATGAAAGCTGGCTCTTCCCTTGTTTTTTCCTTTTTTTGTTTTTTAGTATTGGATCCCAGCCTATGGGATATGGCCACCTACATTCTGAGGGGCTCCCAGAGGTGTATCTACCAGATGATTCTGAATACAGCCAAGCTGACAGTGAAAATTAATCATCACAGTCTCACGCAAGACATTACAAAGATATAATGATGTAATGTATTTTTTTAGTTTAATAAAGTTAACTGTTGTCATGTAAAAATGCCCAAGCCATGCAGTTTAAAACTTGAAGCACATTTGACTGACTAAATAAAAGTAGCTGTCTGTGGCCAAACTTCAGTTCATGGAACTCAGTGTGTGTATGCATCTTTCTCAATGCACAGCACGTTATGGAAATGATAATTGAACTCAATTCACCTAAGATTATTATTCTAATTCTGTTTTCTTTGGCTTCCATCTATTTAAAATGAAAACCCAAACAGATGCTTTATCGAATGGCACCAGAAAACAGGAGGGAATTCATATATTATACTCTCAATGCTGTTTACATAGAAGAAATATACAGGGGGATGGAGTGGTCAGATTGAAAACATAATTCAGTTGAAGACTTTGAGCTGTGGGAGTCTTAGGCAGTTTCACACCTTGAACAGCATCTCAGTACTGAATTACAGCTTTGCCAGCTCACTGAATTGTATGCACTATCTTTCCCAATGCAGAAGGGTAGATCTGCAGACTTAGAAAAAACAAGACTTCCCAGACTAAAGCTAGAAAATTTACCCACCTGTCACTACCAAGGAAAATTATTGTAGTTCACAAGCAAATTCTCACAGAGATTTAAGTGGGTATGAAAGTGAAATGGGCTTATCATTTTGAATTGCACTGGGGTGAGATCATGAAGTCCATCCCACTGATCCTCTTGTCTCAGAATTATGAAAACAATAAATTATTCAAATACATTAATTCAGAATTCAATCACATTAGGGCTCATTCAATCAGTCTTTCATTAATAATGGTACATTAAATGAAATGCAAATGCTAAGAAGCAATGCTAATCATGGAGCCACACACCTCTGCAAAAGCAGCATCCGGGAACTCAGCTAATTAATTCCGGTTCATTCAATCTGTTAACCGAGCATTGCTTTGGATTTCTATCAGGTGTCAGTCACAGGAAGACTTTAAGATGCCCCCTCAGACGACAGGTTGTACAGTGCTCAACCATGGGAAGCACAACACTTATACTTAGAGTTATCAGGAGGACTTAGGGACGTACCCAAGAAAAGAGAAGATTAGGAGAGTAAAGTCCAGAGGTTCGAGGAAGACCGTTACATTCTACCAGCAGCCTGTCGTACCAGAGTGACTAGCCTTGGCCCAGGAAAATGCTCATGGCCCTTCTCCCCATTGCACTCCTCTTTTCCTTCCTCCGTGTGTGTGTGTGTGTGTGTGTGTGTGTGTGTACATATATGTGGAGTTTCAAGATGCTCTCTACCTTGTACTTTTGGAGAGGGAGTCTTTCAATAGCCTGCAACTCACATATTGTGTTAGGATGAATGACTCACAAGCCCCAGGGTTCTGTCTGTTTATGTTTCCCTAGTAGTGCAATAATGAACACATGCCACTATGCTCACTTATTTACATGGGTTCCATGAACTGAACTGAAATATTCCAGCTTTCAAGGCAAACACTTTACTGGTTGACTGAACTCCCTAGCCTCCTATATCTTTTTGATAATGCTTCCTTGACATCTTATGCCATAAGAAGATGAGCCACCGTGACCTCCTTCCAGAGAGATATTGCTTAATTTCATGGCTTTGGTGCTTACTGGAGTAATACAACCTAACAATACACAAGGAAGGAAGGTTCACTCCAGCTTACAAGAAGGGGCCATTCAATAAGAAATGTGAGATTCATAGCTGAAAAAAATATAGACAGGAAGTAGGAGATAGAATAACTTAAAAAGCGCATCAGCAAAATCAGAGGCACAGGTGACAGGGAGGCAGAAACTTTTTACAGCTCTTGGCTTTAATGGAAGCCATTGAGGTTGTTGATGCTCCCACCAGTCAGAACATGTGAACTATTGAATCACTGAATCTAAATGGTTTAAAATATAAAACACACACACACACACACACACACACACACACACACACACACACACACACGGTGGGGAAGACTCCATATGGACTCCTGGGTGACCTTATAAAACTACTTTCAAAAAAGAGTCTAAGGTAGAAGAAACTCATCCTCTAATACACCATGTTTATAAGATGAATACCTAAGCTTTGGAGATGGCTCAGTTAGTAATATGTTTGCTGGCAACCACAAGGACCTGAATTTGGTTCCCAGAACCTATGTAGAGGAAAAAAAAGGCTGTTTATGGTGGTGTATGGTGCGTGCTTGGAATCCCAGCACTGGAGAGTTAGTTAGACTACTGTGGCTCACTATTCAGCAAGCCTAGCCTACTTGATGAATTCTAGGCCACAGAGAATCCTTGTCTCAAGAACAAAAAATGGTAGACAGTACTTGAGGAATGATACCAGAAGCAGTTCTCTGTCCTCCTCATATTTGTGCCCCTGAACACATACGAAGATGCACACACACTCAAATAGTAATAGCATTAAATGAGGAAAATGTATGTTTTGTGTGTTGAACTTATATGTAGCAAATACCTAGATTAGGTTTCCTACCATTACCAATGCTAAGACACTAAAACTATACTAAAACTTTAAGTGACCCACACAGATGGATGCACCAATTTTATTGGAAGTGGAGTCTGAGTTATTATATATTATTTATTGCTAGCACCTTCCAGACAGCTGTTGTGTTAGATGAGGTGGGCTTTGCTTCATTGGATAGCAATAACCAACAGGTTGCTCTTTTTCATGATGCACACTCATCTTTGTTGTTCAGCAGCCAGTCTTCCTTTTCTACCATCACCCATCTATGGACTTTTCTCAACCCATGTTCCCCCAATTGTTGCTATGGAGGGAATCTCAGTGGTGGTGACACAATCATGTTTATTCTCAGTCTCTGTGTGTTTGTGTGTGCAAGCACATGTATGTGAGTATATGTGCATATATAGTGGAGGTCAGAGGTTGTCCTTAGGTATCTTCCTCACTAGTTCTCTACTTTGATTTTTAATTATTTTCACATTCACTTTTATTCTGTTATTTTATGTGTATTTGGTGTTTCCCCTCTATGGATGTATCTTCCTCACTAGTTCTCTACTTTGATTTTTAATTATTTTCACATTCACTTTTATTCTGTTATTTTATGTGTATTTGGTGTTTCCCCTCTATGGATGTCTGTGTACCATGTGTCTGCAGTGTTCTGAGAGGCCACAAGAGGACATCAGATCTCCTGGGACTAGAGTTGTAGGTGGTTGTGAGCTGCTATGTGGGTGCTTGAAATCAAACCTGGCTCCTTTAGAAGAGCAGTCAGGGCTCAACCACTGAGCCATGGCTCCAGCCCCCTTGACTCTTTGAGACAGGGTCTTTCACTTGTCCCTTGGATGCAGCAATTCAGTGAGCCTCAGATACCCTCCTGTCTACGTCTCTCTAGCACTGGGATTACTAGTATATGCTTGAATTTTATTTTTTAATGTGGATTCTGGAGATTGAGCTCAGAACCTTGTACTTGCATAGCAAGCTGTTTACTGACTGAGCCATCTCACTAGCCCCTCCACTCCCACTACTTGTTAACATACATTTATTATACAAACAAATGCATTTTATTGTAACATTTTGTTACAATAATATATATATATATATATACTGTGACCACATTCATTTCCTGTTTTCCGTTCTGTTTATTAGCAAATTATATGGCAATGCCCATGTTCATATTTGCCAGCTGCAAGAAGAGCACAGATTTGCAAGTTATTTAGTTGGTATTTTCTGGGACTTCTTGTTTGCATTATTTATTATTGCAAGTGTACAAAGGGTCACAGCCTCAAGGATATTATTATCTCAAATTGTCTTTCATAAGACTTGCAAATCCTCCTTACTAAAGCATGGTGACAACAGTTCTTGTGTGACATTTTGGTTTCTGTTAAGGACCTAGGGACTGAAATGATTCAACTGTGTCTTAATTTTTACCAGCCATTTGTATTAGCACAGAAAATAATATTTATGCATCTATTTTGTTGAGACATTTATTAGTTGACATACTGACATAGCAATGCAATCCTCAGAAGCAAGAATAAGAAAGGATGATGTCATATTCCTGGGGGATTGTTGATTGTTGGGATTTTATGAGATAAGGTCTCTATACATAGTCCTGTCTGTCCTCTAATTCACTTTGAAGACGTGACTGTCCTCAAACATACAGAAATTAATCTGCTTCTACCTCCTGAGTACTGGGTCTAAAGGCATGCTCCACTATGCTGCACAATTTTTGAGAGTTTGAAGTACATGGACCTCAGATCCTGGGGGAGAGCAGACAGCCTTAGGAAGATATTTGCAATAGGCTAAGTGTAATGACTAATCATGGTTGCCAACTTGATTCTACCTGGAAAACACTAAAACCAGAGCATCTGGCAATGCCTGTGAGGGGTTTTCTTGATTTGATTGAGAGAGATGGGAAGATCTACCCTAAATCTAGGCCACACCTCTTGGTGGCAGCCCACCTAAAAGGACATGAAAGAAAGAAGGTTTTGCTTTTTGTCTGCTTGCTCTCACTCTCGCTGGCAAGTCCATCCATTCTGTTGCTGAGGCATTCCTTCCCTGGAATTAGAATGTACTTCTTCAGGTTTTCAATGTAGACTAAAGATCAGCAGCTGTCTAGGAATCTCCCAGGACTCCTGCACCAGATTGAGGCTGCTGAGACATCTACAGCCATGGAACAACTACCATGTTCTTGGGCTTTCCCTCAGGAGACAGCTGTTTTGCTGTTCCTTAAGAGAACCACAACTAATATACTTCAAGTATGATGAAGATCAGAGCTGGAAACCTTAAGAATGACCTAATTGTGAGGGTTCACACAGATTACAGGACACAGCTATGTTGGTCAGCACAACTTGCAAAGGACGCAGGGTTAGGAGAAATGGAAATGTGTAGCATGAATGTCAGAAGGTTTATTAATAAAAACAAACCTAGAGCCAGGTACTGGGGTCAACACTGGAAGATCAGAGAAACAGAACAAGCCACAACCACCTCACCTTGCCAATTCCTCAGCTGATCCTGTTTCCTTAGATTGGAAGCCTCTGTGTCCTCATCCAAATGGATCTCAGCTGAACTGCTGCTCAAAAGCCTAAACGCTTAACCAGGCTTCTAGTTCCTGGTCCTCACGCCTTTTATACCTTTCTGCATCCTGCCATCACTTCCTGGGATTAAAGACATGTGTCATCATGCTTGGCTGTTTCCAGTGTGGCTCTGAATTCACAGAGATCCAGATGGATCTCTACTTCTGGAATGCTAGTAGTAAAGGTGTGTGTGCCACCATTTTCTGGCCTCTATGTTTATCTAGTGGCTTCTCTGTTCTCTGACTCCATATGAGTTTATTGTGGTGCACAATATTTTGGGGAACACAATATCACCATAGAAATGTATTTGCCAGCCTTGGGTAAGCTACTGGTAAGTCTTCAGGCTTTTTATTGAATGTGTTTCCTTACATGTAGGACAGAAATGATGTAAATATCAGGTGAGTAACTCAACAGCCTCAGCACCCAGCACAGACACACTGTGGATATTTTGTGAAGCTAAGAAATGGGTAAAAGAGAATGGGAGGGCAGTCAGAATGGCTGTCATCAAGCAAGCAGAGGATTAAAAATGCTGGTATGGTGTAGGAAAGGCATACTACTGTTGAGAACGTAAACTGGTGTTACCACTATGGAAAAAGTCTCCTCAACAAATTAGAAATAGAACTGCAGTGCCTTCCAGGTGCTTTAGTCGGTAAAAATACTTGCTACCAGGTATGATGACCTGACTGTGATTCCTCGAATTCACATGATAGGAGAGAGCTGATTTCTTGAAATTGTCATCTGACCTTCATACATGCTATGGTGTGCACTTTTTCTTTCTCTCTCCCACTCTGTCTCTCTCAATAAATCAATTAAACAGTCAATAAACGTAATGCAAAATTAAAAACAAATACCATATGACCTAGCTATAGTACTCTAGGGAATATAACTAAAGAATTTTAAGTCATTACATCACAGAGATTTGTACATCCACATCTATTGCATCATTATTCACAATAGCCAAGATAAGGAACCAGCTCAGATGCCCAATAACAGATAAATGGTTGAAAAAAATGTGGCCTATATACATAAAGAAGTAGTGAAATTATGAGATTTGAAGGAAAATTATGGAATAGGATATCATCCTGATTTTAAAAAGAGCCAGAACTAGAAAGACATTACACTTTCTCTCATATGTGAAAGCTTGATTTCCATATATGTTTATGTGAATATGTACATTTATGTACAGCATGAAAGTGGAAAGAGGCTATGAGAGGGAAGCAGGGGTCTAAGGGAGTGGGTGGAAGACAACGGACAGAAATGGAATGGACTATATTATTGTGTGACAGGAAGGCAGAAGATGTACTATCTGGGGAAGGAAAGAGACCACCAAGAAGGGGAAAGTGTGTAAGGGAGGAACATGACCAAACAAACAAACAAAAAACTAAAAAGAAAAGAGAGTTTCAGACACTTTGCTTCTGATGGCATGAGAGCAGAGAAGGTAGTTCCATGCTGTCAGGGCCACCAGGTTACAACTCTGCATACAGAATGCCTCTTGGGGGTGGGATATCCATCACCTCTCTGCTGTATCTGAAGAGAAGAGCTGGAGTGGTAGAAATGAGTACCAGGATGACCCCTCCCATCACACATAGCCCCCTGCCAAAGATCTGAGAATGCTAAGCTGAGGGAAGAAATCTCTTTCCCCACCACACCCCTTGTGAAGATGAATACATCACATCCTTACCATCTCTTCAGGTCAGGTTCCTGTTTAATAAACACAAGTTGTAGCTGACCTTTGAATAACTCAGTGTTGGGTCACTGTTAATGATTTGAAGTTGGTGAGCAAGCCAGACATCTTATATTTGGGGAGCACATATTTTCCTTTAATAATTTTAGCTCTGAGCTTTTGGCAATTCTTGCAATTCCTCACATTTATTTTTGCCCTGTTCTCAGCCCACAGATGTTGTCATCGCTGAGGTAAATCCCCCATCTAGAAAGTTGAGCCAAAATTATGGGTTTTCTTTTCACTTTTTAAATGTTGTTTTAGAATTGTTTATTATTTTAACATCTCTTGCTAAGATACTAAGCATTCAGGAGGAAAATAGACATTCTTAAATCAGCTTTAAAGTAGGTCAGTCTTGTGCTACTGTAATTGCATTTGACATTTTGCGTTAAACAAAGTCACACATTGCTAACAACTTAAATAAACCTTACTCTTTGGAGACCAGATTGAAAAATGGACATGCCCATGGTGTGGGTGAGGTTTGCTCTGCAAGCTGAACTTGTAATAGAAAGAGGATGGAAGGAGCATATAAAAACAGAACACGGATTTCTATAGCTGGCCAAATGGTTTTCCCTCTGCTCAAGTGTGAGACGGTGCTTGGGTCCCTGTAGACTGGCTTTAGTCAGAGTCCCATTCTCATACCTCTTATGCGTTCATTTTCCTCCATCAATTAACTACTCATCAATCAATTAATTACCCTCTGTTCTCCTTTTCATTAAAGAGTTTCTGATGTATTACAGATGGCTTAGATGTATGAGATTGCCTCTACTATTTGGACACAAGTAAAAACATCCTCAGACCAAACACTATGAACCATTGGACAATGTGCTCTTCTGGCTAAGCTAATATATATTGCTTTGCACATGAGGTAGATGGACATTCTCCTCCTGGGTTTTCTGTTCATCTCACCTCCTCAGGTCATGCACTTGTACATATGCAGAACTTCTTTTATTCTTTTAAGACATTATTATTTATAAAAAAAAGTTTATCCAGAATAATGCATTGTGAAAACTGATGTTGCATACACTAAAATGTTTGCCTTTACTTTCCCCTTATGCATTTTACATTTTTCCATTGCCTTTCTCTCCCTAGATTCTCCTTTAGAAAGCTGTTTTCAGACTACTTCTCTTTCCCTGTAATTTCACCCATGTTTACATCTTCATTTTCCTATGGATTCTTAAGCTTGTTAATGATTGGCTTTATTACTTAGCAGCAACAAGTATATTGTTTATAGTGCCAAGCATTTTAAAATTTCCATCCATTTTATTCTGGTTTTGGGGACCTAAGTTCATTTTATTCAATTGTGTAGTAGTCTCTTCATACCTGGATGTGCATCTGGGTTGGAGGTCATTTTAGTCTGGTGTTAACTATTATTTTATGAATACATTGTGTCATTAGCATTTATATTAGTTACTGTTCCCATTGCTGGGATCAAGTACTGCACAAGAAGCAACTGAAAAGATGAAGGGCTTATTTGGGCTCACAGTTTGAGTGATACAGTCCATCACTGTGGGAAGGTGAGCTGACTGCTCACATTGCATCCAGTCAGGAAGCAGAGATGAATGAATGGTCTTGCTTAACTTCATTTACCTGTTATTTAGATGGGGACCAAGCCCAAGATATAGTGCTGCCCACATTTATGGCGGGTTTTCCTACCTCGACTAACCCAGTCTGTAAAGTTATTGCAGACATATCCAGGCACTTGTCTCCTAGGTGATTCTGGATTGTGTCATCTTGACATTTGACATTAGCCAACTGACCACTGCCTTTTGCTTACACTGTTGTTCCTTTTAACTCTTCTTAGAATTCATAGTCCTATGTGGCTTACCAAGAATACTGTGGACATTCTCGAAGCTTCCTCTGTATCTTCCCAGAAAGTGTTCTCATAGATAAGTCCTTTCTCTATGCCTTAGCTTCTGGCAAACACATGAGTTCTCAGTTTAACATTAGCCTGTTCTAAGTCATCCCCAAGCAAAGGAAATAATAAGTGTTCTTTAATAATGATATGAACAGGTCAGCTCAGGGGTCAGCTCCTCTTCTCCAAGTTGTTCTCTCTCATCTTGATTGCTTTCTCTTGAGACAGTTCTGGAATTTTGCATAAAGCAGTATGTGCACTAATCACTTCTCTTACTGTTTGAGAAAGTACTTGGCACAAGCAGCTTAACTGAGGAAGGATTTCCTTTAGCTCATGGCTTTAGAGGGTAAGTACATCATTTGAGGGAAGACATGGTCAGGTATCTTTGTAGCAGCAAGGGCATGTGGCAGAGCTACTTTTGTGGTACCTGGAACAGGAAGCAAAGGGAACATGACAGGAAGTTGCTACTACTAATATACCCTTCAGGGTCTGCTTCTAGTAACTACTTCCTCCAGGTAGGCTGTACTTCCTGAAGTTTCCATATCCTTCCTGAAGAGCAGTACCAGGAGAGGCTGTGTGTTCAAGAATATGAGCCCATGAAGGACATTCCATTCAAACCACAGCACTGTATTTTTAAGTAAAATACAGATTCTCATGGTCTTTTATTTGCATATGATCATAATGTAACTTAGGAAATGCCATTTCCCACAGTGTATTGTAAAAATGGAAGCTAATTCCTGACTTTCACATAGTTTGCAACTTTAACATGCTTAGTTCCTGTCCTATATGATATAAAAAATGTTGGTAATGGTGCTTTTGATGATGTTGGCAATGGTAATGTTGGTGGTGCTTTTGATGGGGTTGGCAATGGTGATGGTGATGGTTGTGTTGCTGTTACCGCTGCTGCTTTGATACTGGTGATGGTGTTCTGATGGTGTTTATTAGCGATTGTGTTGCAGAAGCTTGGTATTAAGGATAATGTCTCTGGTAGTATTTGTTTAAAGATTGATTTATTTATTTTATGTGCATTGGTGTTTTACCCACATCTATGTTTGTGTGAGGGTGTGAGACATCTTGGAACTGGAGTTACAGACAGTTGTGAAATGCCATATGGGTGCTGTGAATTAAACCCAGGTTCTCTGGAAGAACAGCCCGTGTTCTGTTTTGTTTTTTTGAAACAGAGTTTCTCTGTGTAGCTTTGCTTCTTTCCTGGAACTCACTTTGTAGCTCAGGCTGGCCTTGAACTCACAGAGATCTGCCTGCCTCTGCCTCCTGAGTGCTGCGATTAAAGATGTGCGCCTGGCGCAGCCAGTGCTTTTAACCATTGAGCCATCTCTCCAACAACCACTCTGGTGTTATTTTAATGTTATTGGTAAAGACACCTGTGGTGGTATCATGGCATCATGGTATCTGTGGTGATGATTATGATAATGATAATTTTTTATAATGTTTCTGGTTTGATGACGGTGGTTTGTGTTGGTGATAATGGTGGTTAAGGAAAGATGATGGTTTTGCTTTTGATAACAATGTTTCTAGGACATATTTGATGGTTTTGGTGATAGTGTTTGCTGCTGGTGCTAGTCATGATTGTGGTATTAGTGATAGTGTAGTACTTGACTCTTTGGCCCCACCTATTTCACAGAGCAGGTTACCTGTATGTATAGGTATGGATATGTGTATAAGAAATGAATGCTCCATAATACATACAGATTTACTAAGAAATAAAGGGTCAATATTTATTAGTTTGAAGTCATCTTACTTCAAAAAACAGTTATTATTTAGGACTTTGAAGCTTATGTTTGCCCTTCATCGTCCATTCTTATAACTGTCAACCACATACAATAGATGTTTATTTAGTGTTTGAAGAAATTCTTTAGTGATTTCCACAGTGGCTGGACTTTATGCTCACACCATCAGTGTGTAAGAGTTTCATTTTCTCTCATTCTCACCAGCACTTACTTTTAGTTTGGGGGGACTACCATTCTAAATCCATAAATTATTATATTCTTTAAATTCATCTAGAAAAACACCAAAGCTAAATGAACAGTAATGGATAGGTAGACCCCAAAATCAATGACAGTATATAAGACAGGGAAAGTGACAAATCAGAAGTAGATTGTCCTTGGTCAAAATATGATTTCTCATTGCCCTTTCATGAAGAAATTGCATCAGTCAATGTTAAATTTTATGCTTCTTGTTTGACCTTTTGATTCATCATTTACTTTTCTTGTGTTAAAAAACAAAACAAAACAAAAACCAATGAAACTCATTCTATGTATTAATCTCACATGCATCTGGCCTCCAGCTAGCTCTTCAAGGCCCTCCCCAGGTCGGTTGGAGGCTCTGCTTCTGTAATGACTGCCACAGGCATGATTGAAGCTTTCCTTAGGTCAGGCTGAAGAGTAACTAAGACATTGTTCTTCTGTGAACATGTCCCTGACTCATGCTGTGTGAACACATAGGCTTACTCTGTCTTTTCCTGTTAAGTTTGGTTCTACTCTTCTTTTTACTGGGTCAAAAGAATGCATTCTTTTCTGGCTTTATAAATATTATTAATTTATGTTCATATACAAAAATAACACAGATTTGGGGTAAACACAATTAACTTAGGTCAGAGGAATTAATCGCACACTTGGGCTTCATTTGTAAGTTCTTGAACAATCTTGCACACATGAACACAGCCCTTGTTTTCCTAAGTATCCCAGTTTGGCAGTTGCAGTGTCCTGCCTAGGTCTAGAATTTAAGTCAAATATAGTAATCTGAAATTTGCTCTGACAAGTCACTAGGGGGACAGATGGGATGTGTTTTTATCACAGGGGTGGGAGTTGCTGGAACTATTCCAGAGACAGATGTGGATTATTTTTTCTTAAAACATCACATGGAGTTTTTGTATGGAAAATTTCAGACATATGCAAAAGTAGGCAGAATTATAAACACTCCCCCACTTACTTGGCAGGCAGACCTCAAAACTATCAAATCATGGCTGATATTGTTTCATCTATCCTCAACTCCTTCTTTGCTTTTTATCTCTCTCCCCAGTGGGACTGCTTAAAAACAAATTCCAAAAATGTTCCCTTTTGTCAAGAAAGCATCAGCAAAGAGACCACAGAAATGGTATGTGTGCCTTGTATCACGTTATCCAGTAGCAAGGTTCCAGATTCCTGTATGGGATCCTCTGTCGGCTCCTCTTTCTATCTCTGTCAGATGTGACCTCCTAACCACCAGGAGTTCCTCCATGGGAAGGTAAAACCAGTCTAGCTTCAATCTGTATTTAGGGCTAGAAAGACAGCTTAGTGGTTCAGAGAGCTCTGCTTTGCTCTTCCAGAGGAGCCAAGTTCATTTCCCAACACCTGTATCAGGTGACTCACAACTGCTTTTAATTCCTGGTCCATGGGATCTGATGCTCTCTTCTGGCTTTCTGGGGTACCTGTACTCATGTGCACATACTCCTGCACAGACATATGAATAAATGCATAACAAAACAATAAAATTAAAAGAATTTAAAAACTGTATCTGTTTAGGACTCATGCTAACAAGCCAGCTGCACTGTTTATATGTAGACCTAATTGTATACTGGATCCTATCTCTACCTAATAAAAGAGAGATTATTTCAGCCAGTTCTCATACAACTCCATGTCTCCTGCCTATTTGCAGAACTCTATTCACTTCCAGGGTGAGGCAGCTCTCTGAAGGGCTGACCTTATACTATTTCTTCCTTGCTTTGCCTGACCTTCTCCATCTTGGCCCTTCTTTGTTGGGTTGTTAGTTGATAGAACAGTGTCTCTCCTTTTGGTCAAGGAACCTTCTTTCCAGTGCATCATTCTCAACTTCCTGCTCCAGTTTCTAGTGATGGCTGTGAGAAAATGAATCCCCATCCTGTTTCTGTCCTCACCTACAGCACACAGGGAGAGTATGAATTGTGAGCCACCCTCCTGGATATTTTTATTCGAGGCTGGACAGGTGGGCTTGTGTCTTCTTGAGACCCATCCCACCTGAACATCGCCTGACTTTCTTTCTACTCCAGCATTCCCACACTCATCACCAAAACAGAACCAATCTCCCTTCTCAGCACTGCCCCCGTCCAGCATTTAAACATTCCTTTTTTTAAAAATTATGTGTTTTAATTTTATACATTCCTTTTCTCCTGTTGCCTCCCTTTCTTCACTTTCTTCCATTTAGGAAAACAGATTGAGTCTGGCAGTAAGGGGAAAAAACACTGGTTCTCATGGATAAAAATATCCTCCCAAGTAGATTTTATTTTTACTTTATTATTGTTATTATTTTTTTTGCCAGCACCTCAGCTTTTGAAACTGAAGAGCTAGGAATGTGCCTCTGTTTTCACTCTCTGGGACCCTGTTGTGTTATTCATTTCCTGACCAATTAGACAAAAACCCATGGCTGTCTGAACAGGGGAAGAGGTGTGTGAAAGAGAGACTATGCAGGGGAATCACTGGGACTGTATAAAAATGTACACCATAATGCTTTTCTGGTCCCCCAAGAGTTTCAAATTTAAATCATATAAACAACATATAAAATTCTTTACATTCTATGCATTAAATTTTTTATACATATATACATCCCACATAAAACAGCACACAAGACAGATAAGGCCAAATGATATTCTATAAATAAAACTATGTGCACACATTGGTTGAAACCCTCATACCTATGTTATAAGGTAGATACTTGGATGTCCTTGTTTGATCTATTAGAGATATGGAGGCTTGGATGGACAATGTAAATAATCTGTCTATACTATAATGAACAAATGCTAAAGGCAAGCATCTACCCCAGGTTAGACTTCAGAGCCCACTTTGAGTACTGGGTACATATGGGAGCTAGGAAGCACATATAAATCCACCTGAGATAGAGTGTTATTGGATAGTGGAGAAAGGACAAGAATCCAGGGGCAGGTCTTAAAGGAAGCAGGTGTGCACAGTGGTATCATTGATGTTACTGTCAAACTGGAAACAACATCAATACCCACATATTGAATCACTGGAGCTGTAGTCATGCCTGAGCTTCAGTTTCAGCCTCCTCCTCCTTGAATGGGGACAAGAGAGCACCCGTGGGTCAGGGCTGTCTTTAGATAGGTGATATTGCAGTGTGCATGTAGGGTAAACCACTCTGCAAAGTTGGGCGCTGGTGTCAGTTGCTGAACTTTTTGTATTAGGCCTTCCATCTGAAGCAGCACGCACAACTGACACAATGCCAATGAAATATTTGAAAAGCAAACTACTCTTGACCTTGTGAATCTACAAAGCATTAGTGCCAGAGGCTCCAAGGACACCAGTATCTGAGGATGCAAATGTCCTTTATGTAAACTGGTGGAAGATTTGCATATAACCACACCTCCTTCTGTGTACTCTAAATTACCTTTTGGTTATTTATAACATCTCATACAATGTAAACACTATGTAAATAGCTATGGAGCGACATTTTTTTTGGGGAGTAATGATAATAAAAGTGTCTGCCCATGTTCAGTGCACTTGTATTTGCACCTACAATTTTCAAGTCCAGTTTTACAGGAATTCATAGGTGTGGTACCTGCAGAAACCCAGAGTCATTTATGAGAGGGAAAGTTCATGACACACCATGTTAAAGGAAGACGTGTCTTAAGACAGGTAATAAATACAAAAAAGGAATAAGAAAGCAACTCACGGGAAAATTGATGGTGGATTTTCGCTGGCTGGCAAAATTGCAAGCGACCTTTGCTTTCCGTAATCTTCTTCAGTTTCTCCATTTCATTCTATTGAATAGATATTTTATAACATGAACACATTCTGATGTATTTTTCTAGGGAGACAAAACTGTGGACATAGGTTAAGCACAAGCGAATCCTATTTTATTGAACTTCGTTACAGTCTGAGATGCTGCTGTTTTTGTCATCTGTGTGTGTGCACATGTATGAGGGTGTATGGTGGAAGAGCCCATGCATGTGCAAAGGCCAGTGGCAGATGTCAGAGCTGTTGCTCTACTAGTATCAATAAACCTAGAGCTAACTAGGCAGTCAGCAAGCCCCAGTCATCTTCCTGTGTCTGCTGTTGGGGTAACAGGCCAGGTTTTTCCAGGTTTTTTTCTTTACATGGGTGCTGGGGATTTGAACTTGGGTCCTCATGCTTGTATAGCAAGTATTCTCTTACCTACTACTGAACCATCCCTCTAGCCCAACATTGTATTTTATAAAAATAAAATGTAGGCTTGTAGCACTGAGTAACTTGTATCAGTGTCATTTTCCCCAGTCATGCCTTGTTTCTGTCACATTTTAATAACTCTCACAAATATTTTAAACTTTTCCTATTAGTATTTTTATTATAATTAGTTATATAATTTCCTTTTATGTTATATAAGGCCCTGTCACTTACGATTGTTGATGTTGCTATAGTAATTGTTTGGGGGTACAAGAAATATACCCGTGGAGATTTGAATGAGAATGACCCCCATAGCCTCATATATTTGCGCACTTAGTCCCTGATTGATGAACTGTTTGGAAGGGTTAGGAGGTGTGGCTTTTTGGAGGAGGTGTCACCTCATTGGAGGAGGTGTGTCACTGGGATAGGCCTGCTGCTTCTCTCTCTCTCTCTCTCTCCTGCCACCTGAGGATCAGGATGTAAAGCTCTCAGCTACTCCAGTATCATTCCTGCCTGTGTGTCACCATGCTTCTCACTATGATGATAATGGACTAAGCCTCTGAAACCATAGGCAAACCCTCAATTAAATGCTTTCCTTTATAAAAGCTGTCTTGGTCATGATACCTCTTAACAGCAATAGAAACCCTAACTAAGATAGTACCCATATAAGATGGTGAAATTAATCAACACATGCAATATGTGTCCTGACTATACCACTTGTCTTTTTCCCATCTCTTCTCCTTTTCCTTGGGCTTCCCTATTTCCTGAAATGCTGAAATCGGGCCAATTAATATCGCTACAATGAACACTAAGTGTTCAAATGACAAGAAGAATCACACATCACTCACTTGAAATCAAAAGCTGGAGATGACTAAGCTCAGTGAGTAAGCTGATGCAGAGACAGGCTGAAAGCTAGGTTTCTGGCACCAAACAGTGAATCTGAGAATTAAGAAGGCGAGACTGTTCTGTTTACATGGAGAGGATTTTAGTGGTCTGTGGAGATCAAACCAGCCACAACAGTTTCTTCAAACAAAACCTAACTGAGCAAGTTCTCTTCAATTCCAAGAGGGCTGCCCATTGAGGAAGCTGTGGGATGAAAGTTTGAGGCTTGGTCAGGAATATGGCTCAGGAGGAGGGAGCTGCTTTGTGTGGAGGTTATCATAGCTGCTCTGAGGAAGAGCGTGGTTGTATTGCTCAGAGGACGGTGTTTTATACACATGTATGGACTCTATTCTTACTACAGAGTTTAGGAAGTGTAAATATTGGCAAATATAGAACAGAATTGGGACACAGGAGCTTGTAGTAATATTAGAGACACCCCACCTCAAACACCTCCATGAGAGAGAAAGATGAGGCCCAGGAAGTTTGAGTTGCATCACCTCATGGTGACCATCAGGAGAAGAATAACAGTGGAATCCTGGTTTGATGACATCACCCATTCCCAGGTCCTGCAGGCTGAATAAAGATCAAGTGTTCATGATTTTCCTCTTCCTCCATGAACATGCGCTCAAGTTCTAAGTCTTTGGTTTTTCTAAAGGTTATGCTGACAAATGTCTCCTTTTCAACATCTTAGTATGCATATATGTGCTTTTATATGAATCATAATCCACAGCCAGCCTTCTGACTGCAGCAGTTTACTGACAATGATATTTGAACACATTCGAGGAATTGCCTTTCCTTTCCTTAACAGAAAAATCAGTAGCAATGGCAATTTTGTTTTAAAGGCACAGACGAGGTTGACTCTTTCCCACAGTTTTCAGACTTTTGCCAGCAAGGACTTTAACAGTCATCATGAAAAACCCATTTTGCCTCTTGCAGTTTGTGGCAAAAAATCATCCCCAAACCACCTGTGACCCTTTAGGAAGGTCATTTTTATTTCATCAACTATATATTTGTGTGTGTGTGTGTGTGTGTGTGTGTGAAATAAAATAGCAGTTTATCTCATGGAGTCAAGAGACTGGAAGCTGCAGACACTTTTGTCTTATAGAGGTCCTGGAACCTGTCCACTCAAGTCCTACATTAAGTTGGGGACACACTAAAGGAGCATCTGAGGACTTTGCTAAGACATGCCCTCCTCAGTCATAATTCATTAACTCCTCTGCTTATCTGTCCTAGGATGCTGCAGGGGCACTGTAGATGAGGGATCAGGTGAGTAGGTGGGGCTGGTGGTATAGAGATCCCTGTAGACAGCTCATCAGATGTACATGCCTCTGTGTTCTAAGGTCTGTGCATAGGGCTCAGGAATGGAGGCCACACAATTGGTATTCCTGCTAATATACTCCTGTGTTTAATATCACAATGAAAATGTATCTTTGAGGTTTTCATTTATTATTTCAGGAATTTTACAGATGGGACATCCCTTTATGATCTTATATGACTCATTAAGAGACCCCCATTCATGATGTGAGGAACAATATAGGGACCATTTCCTCTTTATTGGTGAATTATGTACTCACAGCTAAGAACTGTGTTTAGCATATCTAGGGCCTCATAGGAAAAATAGGGCCCATAGGGGAAGTAAACTCAGTGAAATGAAATCAGACAGAAAATAACCCTGGGATTTTCTAAGAAAACTACATTTTCCAGAAATACATACTATTTTATTAGTTACTTTGCTTATTGCTATGACAAAAACCCCAATGAAAGCAACTTTAGAAAGGGTTTATTTTGGTTTACCACATGTAGAAAAATGTCCATCATGGGAAGTCATAGCTGCAAGCTGGTGAGGTAGTCAGTCGGTCATGTACCAGCTGCAGTCAGGACGCACAGAGATGCATGCTGGTAATCAGCTTGCTTTCTCCATTTTATTCTGCTTATGACCCCATCCCATGGAACGATGATACCTGTGGATAAAGTGCATCTTCCCAACTCAATTTACCCTTTCTAGAAACTCCTCCAGATGTGCTCAGAGTCTTGTCTCTTGTGTGATTCTGTCACTGACAGTGTCTCATTCTGTATCTCGGGCTGGTCTTGAAGTCACACTCCTCCAACATCAGTCACTTTAAGGCTGGGATTACAAGCATGTACCACAAGGCTCAGATTTTCATCAGAAAAAAAAGAGTTTCTTTGGAGGAATTCCAGTTAATTGAGGGGAACTCCTCTAGTTTTCCCTAAATTTTGTTGTTATCATGTGAATATGAGATAATAAGAGCTTAAAAGCTCCATTCTTCTTGTGGTTGAAGATGTGGCTTCATAGGAGTTCTGTGGACACATTGGAAGGTGGAGGCAAAGTCCATACACTGTTGCCTATGTGGGTTTGTAGTGGTGTAGAAACTACATTGGGGCTGGAGAGATGGCTCAGATGGAAGGCGCCTGCTATGAACACGTGAAGACCTGAAATTAGATTCCTGATATTTACATAAAAGCAGGGTGTGGTCACATGCATCTCTAATAGAGCACTTGGGGAAGAGAGAGATAAGCAGATCCCTGGAGTTCATTGACTGACCAGTCTAGCTAATAGGTGAGCTGGATTAAATGAGAAACCCTGTCTTAAAAAATATAAGTTGAAGAGGAATAATGGAAGATACTGGATATCAAGCTCTGGCCTCCATATAAATGTGCACATAGGTGTGCAGGCACCTGCACACACACACATGATCACACATATGCCCTGAAAGCACATGTACATGGACGTAAAACTGCACATCAGAATTGTCAGATATAGAAATAAATATATACATATGTTTGGCAGTTAAATGTGAATTTCTTGCTGGGCGGTGGTGGCGTACGCCTTTAATCCCAGCACTGAGGAGGCAGAGCCAGGCGGATCTCTGTGAGTTCCAGGAAAGGCACAAAACTATACAGAGAAACCCTGTCTTGGAAAAAAAAATGTGAATTTCTTGCAAACAGCAAATACATTTTCCAGTGTAGGTAAGTTCCATGTAATTTTAGGGGCACACTTTCACCAAAGCATCATTCATCCTGATCTGGAACTTAAACGTAACAGGACATCATAGCAATGGCAGTCAATTATTGCCTTGCTTAAACAAAATGTTAATAGTATTATCCATCCAGAAGATCACTGAGAAAAACCCAGGAACAAAATCCAACATGAAATAGGAAAAGAATTAACATAGCATCTTTCCAAGTCAGGAGACATGAGCCATCTACTCTGAGATGTCTTCCTGTGTGTGCCCTTTGCCTCTTCAGCTAGATACTCTCAGTCTCTGGTTTTGCTGGTTAGAGATTGTGAATGTGACCAGAGACAGGAAGCATGGAGTATAAGAAAGAGGATGACAGGGTCCAAGATTCTAAAGTCATTCCCACAGAGAGAGAGAGAGAGAAAGACCACAGTGATGATGCCTGAATTTCATGGCTGCTCAAGGTCAAAGGCAATGATTGCTTGACAGGATCATGAGGTCATGTATGCACTCAATAAATAGCTGCTGAGGTCTGGACATTGTGCTATTTGCCCTGTGGTGGAGACAGACATTGGTTAGTGAGTCACAACCAAGTGTGAGGTGTCTGAATGTAGGAAATTTATGGGATGCTGAGCAGATGGGTACAGTCAAAGGTGGCTGGTCAGGAACGGTGCATCAAACAGACAACTGCTGGGTGAAGACAACAAAAAGCAGGATGTTGGATCTCTCCTAAAACATGACAATTGAAAACAAGTTCATGCCGGGCGGTAGTGGCGCACGCCTTTAATCCCAGCACTCGGGAGGCAGAGGCAGGAGGATCTCTGTGAGTTCGAAGCCAGCCTGGGCTACCATGTGAGTTCCAGGAAAAGGCGCAAAACTCTACAGAGAAACCCTGTCTCGAAAAACAAACAAAACAAAACAAAACAAAACAACAAGAAAAGAAAACAAGTTCATTAACTATCATAATTTGACACAAAGGCCATATTGTTGCATTGAGCCATATTGGAGCCTTGAGGCACAAAAGAAAAAAAAAAGGAAAAGATTAGTAGTATTGATGCCTTAAAAGTTTTGACATTTCATTTGTCACTAGTTTTGCATGAGTTCTGATTGTTTTAGCACACTGCATTAAAGTGTTGTTTTTCTTCCTGATTGAGATCTTAGCCTGGTGTACTGTCTCCCTTCTGGCTTCTTTGTTTCATCACTTCTGGATCCTCCTTCTTTCCACAGGAATTGACTCCCCTCGCCGATTGGAAGAGCAGTGGTAAGCAGTGGGGTTAAAGCTGAGCCCGGAAGTTTCATGTGGATGTGGCTGTGGGAAAGGCAGGCAGAAGGTCAGCGTAGAAACAGTCATTTGTTATTTCATCTTTCCAGAACTGGTCCAAGGCAGTGATCATCCAGGAAATGGTCTGGGGATCCAATAAAGGGCATCATGTCCTTGTGCTTGGTCCTGTCACTTTCCTCTCTAGAGCCAGTATTTCTGGTCTATCCTAGTCCCTCTAGTCACTGAACAAAATCACATCAATCCTTTCCCAGCTTCAGTCTACCCTTTCTTCCCATTCAACCTTGACTAGCTAAGACATGGAGAGCAGCACAGCTTTTTACAAAGATCAAGTTGAGGGTGGGCATGGATGACATATCTGTAATGTCAGCACTCAAGGGGTAAGGACAGGAGGATTAGGAGCTCAAGATCATCCCTGCCAAGGTCAAAGGTTGCTGGTTAGAATTAGAGCAGAAACAGGACAAGCTTCCAGTGTGCTGCAGAGACTGGACTGGGAGCTAGCCCTGGGCACCAGAACCAGCACTATGTTCTTCCATCACTGAAACCCAGAAGGACATCTGGAATGTATGTTGGAGCTTACTCCTGTGCAGCATTTTAGTGAAGAGAGAGATTCAGGCCCTTAGGTCCAGAACCTGCCTCCCCACTGAAGCAGGGAAGCCAGAGAGGAAAACACAGAGGAGAATGGAGTGTGGAGTTCAATGGATTATCCCAGAAGGACTTGGGCTTGTTCCAAGCCCAGCATTTGAAAGGGGGACAGAACGAAGGCTCTCTCCCTCTTGAGACTGAGAACACATGTTCTCTGATTCAAAGGGCAGAGCCGCAGCCCATGGCTCATGAGTTATTCATGAGCTGTCCCACTTCTAGATTTGAGGGATGGTTATTTATAGCACATAATCCTTTTTACAAAATGACACTACCCAGGCTGCAGGCTGAATTACATTTTAAGGCAAGTGTCCTGGACCGGATGGAGATCCTGTTGGTAATACAGAACATACATAATGCGGGCTTGAAAAGGAGTATGTATAACTCGTATTTTTACCACGCGCCTTTACAATAGAATAGGCTTTCGACAGGCAGTCCCAGTGGTGAGCTACAGCTAAGAACAGAACGACATGGCATCTATTTATATCTATTTTAAAACAGCAGGAAGAAAAAACCCCTTAAGCCTTTTTATTCCCACTGTGCAGTGGCTGCATGATGCATACTGTTGCCCAGGGCTCCGATTTCCTGGCAGTCTTCTCTCTTGTCTACATGTTTCCCAGCCCAGGTGTGCAATGAAAAGCCTGTACACAGCTGAGGATAAATGAGGTACATTAAGTGTAGCCAGGTCAGGTCCCTTTCCAAGATACATACCCTCCTGGCTTCCAGGTACATCCACATTGCATGCAGATGCAAGGGCTTATCCTTGGTGGGTTTTTCAGAAGTGACAAAAGTAAGGACAATGTTGGTGAGGATCTCCACAAAGGGGCCGGGGGGACATTCCAAAGAAAAGGGGAATAATGAGACCCAGTGAGGCCAGTCTCATGCCAAAACAATCACTGTGGACAAGGTGCTGAAAAGTGGATTGTTGGGGTTAGGGAAAGTAGACCAACTGGTAGACTCTGCCTAGTGTGCATCCTGCTTGGTGGTACATGCCCACAACACCAGCAAGCTCAAGATAGAGACAGGAGGATCACAATTCCAAGGTAATTCTCAGCTATACATCAAGTTCCAAGCCAGCCTGTGCTACGTAAGACCTAGTATCAAAAACAAAAGATGGATTCTGCACTGAATACAAACCACATGATGCTCTTCTGTTCTAGCACTGAAGAAGAACTTCCCTGCCCTGAAAACAGGACACAACAGGCAAGAAGATGTTATCTTAGTTTCACAATGGAAAGTGGTCCATTGTATGGTCATCGTCTTACATTTTTAAAAGGTTAATTTACTATAAGTGTATTGGTGTTTTGCCTTCATGGATGTGCACCATATGCATGCAGTACTCAAGAAAGCCCAGAAGAGGGCATGGGTCTCCTGGAACTGGAGCTGTCAGCCTTCACTTTGATACTAACAATTGAATCCAGGTCCTCTGGAGGAGTAGGTAGTATTCTCAACCACTGAGCCACTTCTCCAGCCTCAGGATTGCCATTAGAGTGAGAGATTAAGGAGAAAAGGATCAATCCAACCAATATTCCTTTATTTAGAACAGATTAGAGGCCTGCCTGTTTCCAGGATTTTTCATGGATTGTAAACAAGAGCAAGACAAAACAAACAAACAAAATCCAACCAAATGGCAGCACAGAAGGGCCAACGACGCACCTCGAAGGCATCTGTGACTGAGTTTCCTCAGATTGTCTGGGTCCTTTACGTGTGCATCAGAGCAGTTGTGAAAGGCAAAGGAAGTCTCTTTTTACACTCCAAAGGCTGGGTTCCTAGAGTCTGTAAACACTCTCAGGAAAGATCACCAGGAGAAAATGCATACACATTTATGTGTGCAGGCATACAAAGTGTGAAACTCAAAAAGGGGGCAGACAGCTGCAGCTTAATTATCTTCCTCATAGGGGAGAGGGAGTTGAGGCTTTCAGCCACTTTAGAGGAAGAGCACATGATTTTTAGGGAAGGAGAATGGGCTCTAAGAGTTGGCAAAAGTCCGGCTTGACTTACCTGACTTTTGGGTTGTGATGTCAACTCCAGTTTTCCTGGGAGTGATGTTATGGGAGCATCTGGCCTTCTTATGGACAGAGAATCTTTACAGATAGCTTTTTGTTGTGCATTGGGAGGTAAAATGTGGGCAAGTGTCAGGGTGGGAGGTCAGAGGCTTTGGGCTTCTCGGTGAACTCGCTGATCACATAAAGACATTCAATATTTTGATAAGCACCTGGAGGTGAAGTTGGTCTGTGGATGCCTCTGGACTCTGAAATCTATGTAGAACTGTCACGTACCTCTGGATGCAGAGAGAAAGACACAGAGGGAAGGCACTACTTTTGTCTGGAAGAAAGCCTTGGTTTTATATCAGAAAGCATGTTCACAGAAGAGACCCCCCCTCCCCCCGCCTCCTGCTTTTCTGTTTTCCTCCCATTAACAGTGTCTCTGGAGCAGTGGTCCATGGTTTTGGGGGCCTCAGCACTGGCCCCTTCCAGCATCAGCCAGTGGACAGATACCCTTGACAGATATTCTCACCAGGTGGCTTTCATGACACAGGCTGGGAGAGTCCCTGGAAGAAATTACATGTATAGAGTCCACAGTACAGCTTCATAGGACGCAGGACACTGGAAATCCAGAAGACAGAGGCCGGACAATTGTCTGTACACACAGATGACCTTGCCCGTGCTACCTGGCCCTGCAGAGAGGCTGAACTGCAGGTAAGAGAATTGACAGACAACCACCAGGAAAGTTTTCCTTTAAGCAAAGCAGACACTGTTAGGAGAGAATGAATTTGGGCCCAGAACAATTGGAGAGAGTCATTTGTATAGTTTGCTCCCCCAGGTACTTCTTTACTTCTTTATTCCTTCCTAGCTCTAGGCTTTTTGTCTCAAGAGATCTCCTCTTCCTCCTCCTCCTCCTCCTCCCCCTTCTCTTTCACACACACACACACACACACACACACACACACACACACACATGAAGGGAAAATGAAAGATTCACTTATAATTCACATCTTTTTTGGGGGGAGATGCTGAGAACATAAATGTCATTCTTCGCAATGATAATTCCTTATCAGAAAAAAATTCCTTGCTTCAGAATATGAAGAAGAGCTATTGGGCATGTTCTATGTTTCCTGGGAAGCTGTGTGTTAGCTCTTTTCACAGAATACAGGTAAGGGATGGAAGTATTCACCCTTGCTCATAATGCAAGGGTGCATCCTCATGAAATGAGAGAGATTCAATTAATAGTAACCATGATATACTTGGTCTCATTCAAAAGTTAGCAATGTAAGGAAAGGAAATTCAATTTAAAATATTTCCTGGTCTGGGCGTATAGCGCAGGTGCTAGTTTCTTTTTCTTTCTTTCTTTCTTTCTTTCTTTCTTTCTTTCTTTCTTTCTTTCTTTCCATGCACAGGGCTCTGTACATTCCTTCCCCAGCACCACATGAACAAGGTATAGTGGCACACACCTGCAGTCAAGGTCATTCCATGCTCTGTAATGAGTTTGAGGCTAGCCTGGACTTCATGAGACACCATCTCAAAACAAAACAAGCAATATTAACATGGTTTCTATGAAAAAATCACAAAGCTTCCAGGGATAAGAAATTCATTTTGTCTGATGACCCCATGGAGCTGATCACATACCTTTTAAGCGTATAGAGGATTTTAGAACAGGCTCATTTAGGTCACGTGTTCTGAGGGATTTCAAAATATTCAAGGATATATTTTATTTTCTTATCAGCATGTTTTCAGGAAGACACTAACATACTGCTATGAAGTATTTGCTAATGCTTGAGAACCTGATTGCCAACCCCCGCCCATGTTGGCGACCAACCAGGTAGGCGTGAAAGGATTGTACTTTGTGTAAGAATTCACTAGGTGTCGCTATCTTCCTCAGAATGGGAACCACCGAGGCCTCTCCTGCCACACCACTGAGATGAAGTAGAGCGAAAATTGTGTTGAATTCAAGGAAAGCATCCTTTCTAATAATAATGAGATGGTAATTAGTAGGGGGAATGGCATAAAATTATTTCAGCATTTAGGAAAACCATGATTCTAAGCTACAGAAAAAAAAATGTCTTTTTGAAAGTTCATTCAGCAAACATGTAAGAACTCCCAAATTTTTCCACAGCTTTGCTCATCCCCACACGCCCCACCCGGTGGCCAGACTACTAGGATACTCTCCAGGTTGGTGTAGGGGAGATTTCTAAAGGTTCCCACTTGGTATAGCATAAGAACCCCTCGCACTCCTCAGGTAGGCTGCAGGGCATATGGTGATGAGAAGGTACTTAGCCAGTATAGGCAGCAGGAGGCTGGACACACCCCAGTCCCCTCTCGTGCAACTGACCTCCATTTTACTGATCAGGCTGAAAGCAAACTTGTAACTTTTCCAAAGCCAAGTTCAAAGTCAAAGTGGATTTCAGAATGCATGTCTGTGAGTCTCTGGGATCCCTGCTGTTCACATTATGCTTCATGCCTTCTGTGTTTGACCTTCAGTGGGCAACTATTAAGGGAGATGGAAAGGCACGGAAGGCAGAAATAGAAGGGATTATTTCTTAGGAAAGCCCGAAAAGCAAGAGAGCAGAAAAGGAGACGAGACTAGCACTCGCCTTTTTAATTTAGCTCCATTGTTGTGGAGGTGAGAGTTAGGTTTTGCAACAAGGCTATTCTTTGAACCAGTCAAAATAGAATGAAAATGAGCTTGAGGCAAATGGCAATGTAGCCCGCAAAAGCGGAGGCTTCCTCCATGGTTAGGCAACGAGCAGCAGCCAGGGAGTGAAAATAGGTGGGACCGGGCTTCCCTTGGCTGCTAATTCCTAGCTCTGTCCCCTGCCTCGTTCCTTTCATGCCTGCACCTCTTATACCATTATGTGGTTTGATCCATGTGCAGAAATAATTATCCATCTCAGACTATACACAAGGGCCAACCAGATTTGAGCTGATTTCCAAATCTAATTTCAGGTTTGGAAAATTACTACTATATGTTGCAGATGCTATTTACTAAGAGCTTCCCTATATGAACCTTGATGAGTAGCTGTGGTCTCATTTCCACCCTGGGGTATCCACAGTAACCCTGCACAGTATGTGAGGAATTTCCCCTGTACCTTTACTCTGCTCGGCATTCTTAAAAAAGGTATTATTCTGTGTTTAGTGTAGCTCTAAATTGGTGATGCACTGTTGTGATTTTCTTTTGGAATACCCTCGTTACCATGGCAATCATATCGTGCCATGTTTGGTTGTCCTGCGTGTTTCTAGAAGCAATCCGGTCTCCATAAACTCCCCATTCACTTTGGAGACCCTAAATACCCTATGTTTATGCATGCTGACTAAAATCAGGCATATTAGGATTCCAGTGCTGAGAACACATCCAACTCTGTTATTATGTCAATTTACTGCATATTCACAAAGCATTAGCAGTAACATAAAGTAGACAATTAGTGAACTGCAAAGGGGTAATGCATGGATATTGTCTTTTAATATTCAAGGTATTTATGAGAACTTTAAATCCTGCATGGTAAGCCACTGACTTCAAGGCTCTGCATATGAGGCTTGGCATGTTGGCACACCTGTGAACACAAACATCTGAATGGTGTGTGACTGTGTATGTATGCATGTATGCATGTGCGTGCATGCAGTGTGTGTGTGTGTGTGTGTGTGTGTGTGTGTGTGTGTTGTACACTGTGGTGAGATAAAGAAAGATAACATGGAGAAGGGAAGAAGAGGAGAAAGGACCAGGAGATAGAGGAGGAGAAGGACCGCATGGTGGGGGTGCACCGCAGTGCTTCTGAGAGGAGCAACTCAGGCATGGGTGTTTATGAGCGATGTCCTTTGCTTCCCTTGTCACAGTTCAACACATGCTCTGAATCTCATTTTTAACCGAAAGCTCCAGGCACTTCCTGGCTGACTGCCCATCAGTTTTAGCCTCCACTGAGCAGAAAGAGCTCCTGGGAGGGACTATGCATCCTGGATGGATTGGGCAAAGCTGGTTTTGACAATGAGTCTCAAGTTATAGTCTTGCTGGGAAGACTCCTCGCAGATGACCTTCCCCTCCCGGGTTCTCCCCAGGAGTTTTTTTTCAGGGATGCAAAAAGCTTTCTTCTGAGTCTTCCAGAAGGTGGCAGTGTGAGCGACAATTGTCTCCTGGGAGGCTGCAGTTTTTACTGTCTCCTACAGAGGCTGAACAGTGTGAGCTTTCTCCCTCCTCATTAACGTTCAACATTAGTGAATAATAAAGAACGTGATGAGCTTTGGAATAGCGAACATACACCATCTAACATTCTCTAGCAGTTTGAAATGCGTATATTGTTAAATTTTATATAGAATATAATATTTTATATTATATTTTATATAAATTACAGTAATGCACATAAAATGTAAAACACACATTTTATTGTGTGGAATATAGTCATGTTCAATGCACAAGTTGTCAGGTGCTGTGACTTCCTAGGTGTCCCCAGACCCCAGTGTCCCAGTGCCATTAAATGATCAACACAAGAAGCTGGCACACAATCTCAGTTGCAAGTGACTGTGATTCATGGCAAGAATTGATAGCTCTTCATTTAGTAAGCTTGGAGGGGAATGTTTGAAAATGGAAGTTGAAGAACCACTTTCCTAAAACAACTGGGAGCAGACAAAATCCATGCATACATTTTAAATGTAAATAGAAAATACAGATTCCACATTAAATTCCATACAATCTTAAATATCTCAGTATCATTGACTTACAACCCTTTGGCCTCAATGTCTGTCTCACTCTTCCTCACGATGCTGGCAAGATGAAACTAGATGCCTTTGTGAGTTCAGTATACTATTTGTCATGTAAGTTTTCACCTTTCTTCAAGGGAGACTTTTTGGAGCACAGTAAATTCTGATATATGTAAATGTACAGTACCCTTTGTCTTAGGGTAAGGATGTTCAGGCCAGCGTGCTTTGAGGCTCTCGCCAGTATCTCATATCCTAACATCTGGGTTTGCAAAAGGAGCAGTTGTGATGAAGCAGGTGGATTCCATGGGAAGTTGTGTAATTCTGTGTGACCTGAGTCCTGTTGTGCAGCTGTTTCCCCAGAAAGGAAATATTTCTTCCTGGGGAAAGCTACTTAAGACCTTGGCTATCAGAGTAGGAGGTGAAACACTCTATTTTGCAGGGAAAGCTCATTAAATTCAGAAGTAAACAACTCAAAGATTCCAGGAAGTTGCTGAAACTAACCAAATTCATTAGGAGTCTCCTTCTCCAAGCAGATATATAAGAGGTAAAGACTGTTGAGAGACATGTTCCGGCAAGCTGAGATGACTGGAAAAGGCTCAGGCCACCTAACTGCCTGAAATGGACAACCTCTAATCTTTCCAGCTGCCAGCAGGTTATGCCATGAGCTTCAGGTTTGGAGCTTTTGTGAGCTGCTACCCATGCTGGCATGGGCTTTTGGTGATACAGCTGTCTTTAAGTTATTTCTTCCCCTGTAAATAATCTCAAAAAACCTTTGGTTCACCAGTTGGACTTTGGTGCTATCCTTACTTTGGTCTGTTGTGGATTCCCTATCTCGGGTGAGTACATGCTCGTTCATGACTCCCCAGGAGTAGTGTAACACAGTGGTCTTCTGTTTCCCAGGTATGAAGTTTGGGGGTTATTACCAAGGCTGCCTTTGTTATATATTTATATTTTTGTTAGTGATTTATTGACTTTTAATTATGTGCATGCCTCTGTGTCTGTTTGTTGGTATATCCATGTTGGTGTGTGCACATGTGAGTGCAGATGCACAAGGAGCTCAGAAGAGACGATTGGACCCCCTGGAGCAGGAGTTACCAGTAGTTGTGAGCTGCCTGATGTGGGTGTTGGGAACTGAACTCTGGTCCTCTACAAAAGCTGTGTGGTTGCCAGCAGTGGTGGCACATGCCTTTAATTCCAGTACTTGGATGGCAGATCCAGGCAGATCTCTGTGAGTTTGAGGCCAGCCTGGTCTAACAGAGCAAGATCCAGGACAGGCACCAAAACAAAACAGAGAAACCCTGTATCAAAACAAGCAAACAAACAAACATCAAAAACAAGAAGAACAACAACAAAAAGCTGCATGGCAGTATGTGCTTTTAACTGTTGATCCATTTCTCTACCCCCAATCTTTCCTTCCTTCCTTCCTTCCTTCCTTCCTCCCTCCCTCCCTCCCTCCCTCCCTCTCTCCCTTCCTTTCTTCCTTCCTTCCTTCCTTCCTTCCTTCCTCCCTCTCTTTCTTTCTTTTTCTTTCAGATTTACACCTTGGAGTTTAAGGCCATCCTCAAAAGTACATAAGGACCTAGCTCCAAGTTCATCACTTTCATTGTGTATTATGTATTTTATTTTGTGAATTCTCAGTTGCTTTTTCTTTCTTCCTTTTATGTCCATAGCTTACAGCTGGGCCTTCTCTCCGACTTGGTGAGGTCATCACCTGCAGGGTGCCTGATGTAAGTGAAGTGATGATACATCCTGTCCTTCAGCACTTTCTACTTAGTCATCCCTTGTAATTCCACCATCACTGCAAGGCCTGGTCTCTTCATTGTAGCAACTTTTCTTAATAGCCTTAATCTGCTGTCAAGTAAATAACATGTCCTTTTGCTTTCACAATAAACAAAATCTTTTATTGAAAGAAGTCTCATCAAGTGTGGGTCTCAAAGCACTTAAACAGGAATATTTATCCAACCTTTGCATCTCAGGCATTCAGATGCCCCAAACTAGGCCATCCTTAACCACTTAGCTTGGCAAAGCATTTCACATGAGCTGACCTAGTTCTTAAAGCCTCTCCCTTTAAGGAGCCAGACTTTTAACTTTGAAAGTAGTGTGCACTGCAGAGCTAACTTCAGATTACCAAGAGCCGACAAGTGTCTATGTGGTTAACTGTGATACATGCGGAAAACATACTTGCAGATATTGTTCCTTTTCTTGCCTCGGGGGCCAGGTATTTCTGCTTGTTGGTTCACTCTCATAAGCCAAAACATTGCCTTTAAGAGACACTAAGGCATAAAGGATGCATCGTCCCTTACTGAGTAAAGAGTCTTTGTTCCTCTCTCACCACGGATGTCAGACAAGAACTGGGGTTTTCCACACTGGATATTGGAGTCTGGAATTCCTCTTCAGTTTCTGTGAGCATGAAAACCAAGGGATAACGCAGCACCTTTAATATTTTTGAAGGAGCCCTGAGATGTGCAGGAGCTCTAGGGTACAGCTATGAAAAGGCCTCTTAGGGGCACATACAGTGCAAGCTCACTATTAATGCTAAGGAGGATTTAAGGAGGAGACATTACAGTATCAATAATTCCTGGAAAGACTGGATGCCATGTGTAGCCCAATTCAGCCAGTCTATGAGCTCAGATGCATGAACTTGGGAGGCTAGTATGGAGAGGGGAAGGCCTGGCTGGGGAAGAACAGAGCCTCAGAGAAGGCTTGAAGACATCACCAAGATGGTGAAGGGACAAAGGAAGAGTCAAGGCCAGTAGAGTGTGACTTATGATTTCTTCAGGTTATCTTTTGATCTCAGAGAGGATCCATCAGATGGGGGGTATGTAAAAAAGCTACAGTAACTTCATGGGTTACACAATATCTCTGGTGAATGAGTGCTCACCATCTCAGGAGTAGATTGTGATGACATGTTGATGTACAGGCAGAGGGCCAGCTAGCCGGGTGCTCATAGTTCTCTGCCTCTGAACTCAGTATCTTAGCACAACCAGGACAAATGAAAGGCATAGAATGGTGACTAGGCTGATTGACTTCATTACTTCATTTTCATTGCAAAATTATCATTCCAGTTAAGGTTTTCCCAATATTTAGACTCCCAGTTGACTGGCATCCAGCAGTCTTGAGCCCACAGAGGCTGTGAAACTCTGTCTGAGTTCTAGTTTTTTTTTAAATGTACTTTCATTAATAAAAACCATTGCTCTCTACAAACCAATTTCAAGAGCAGCCACCCAGTTTATGTTATGGAGAAATTTACTTGGTGTCAGATGAAGATATTAAAATATTTTGTAAAAGAATAGGGAATAAGCTGCCTCTTTCTTTAAAAAAAAAATCAATTTATTGCACACAAATGAGGCCCAGTGGGTGGCTGGCACAGTGTATAACACTGAGAGAGGAAGTAAACATTCTTCCTCTCTGCAGGAGGCTGGACACACAGGACAGAGGGGCTCATAAGACAACATGCTAATAGAAGACAAATGAGGAAAGAGGTTTCAGGCATGGTGCAGCTGATTATGTGCTTCCTCTGTAAGCATGAGGACCCAAGTTTGATCCTCAGAACCATGTAAAAAGCCAGGCATGGATCTAGAGAAATGACTCAGTGGTTAAGAATGCATACTGCTCAAGAGGCCTGGAGTTTGGCTTCTAGCACCCACACAGGGTAGTTCATAAGTGCTTGTAATTCCACCTCTGGAAGATCTGACATTCTCTTTTGGTCATTGTGGGAACCTGCACTCATCTGCATATATCTACATACAGCCACACAATACAGTATATACATAATTAAAAATAAAATACATTAAAAAAAGCTAGAGGTAATGGATTGTGCTAGGGATCTCAGCCATGGGGAGGGAGAGACAGGCAGGCCTGCTAGCTGAATGGATGAGCTTCAGGATGAGAGACTTTGTCTCAGAAAGATGGACAGCATTGTCCTCTGGCTTCCACAAGCATGTATGCACATTTTCCCCTCTCAACACTCACACACAAAAGGAAAATGACAGGCATTACAGTACTATAAAGTAGAATGTATAATGTGAGCTGCTTGTTTATTTATTGGTTTGGTACTGGGAATGCAACCCAAGGAGCCAAAGCATTCAGGCATACTGACTAACACCCCAGTTCACTTTCAACTATTGTAATTCAGTCATTAAGTTGTCATCTGTACAAAGGCCCCTGCTTCATTAATAACATCCATATATACATATATGGATACATATGGAAGTGGAAGTGATCAATATATATTAGAATATATATATATATATATATATATATATATATATATATATAGGCACACACATACACATATACACACATTTATGGAGGGAGGGAGGGAGAGAGAGAGAGAGAGAGAGAGAGAGAGAGAGAGAAGGCACAAGACAAAGGCTTTTTGAGCAGTAATAGAGCAGTGATAAATATTTCAATAATTTAATCATCATTTGATCTCTCTGATGTAAAAAAAAAGTTTTATTGTTCATCTTTATGTCTGAAAATTCAATAGATAAAGTTAGGAGAGACCTGATTCCTGTGGTCTGCTGGGAGAAAAGGCATTGGCCATATTGTTTTTGCCCTGCAGCAGCAGTGATCATAGAGAGGGGTGTGTTTCTGACGCTGGCCCTCCTCCAGGCTCTGTTTTTGTTTCTGAGAAGTGGAAGAGTGGACAGGTCTGATGTAGGCTGGGTAGGTGCAGTTTCAGAATGTTATCAGACTGCTACCTAAAGTTTGCAGAAAGCAGAAACTGTTACTCACATGTTTGAAAAGTTTGCTTCCGGGTCACAACAGTCAACCCTCAGCTGACTCCTAGACTAGGTCCATGTAGGACAAACACCATTTGCCCCTAGTCTTCATTCTCAGTGAACTAAATATGAAGATTATACTCGGTCATCTTCCATAGAGCTTGGACTGTTGCATAAAATGTTAAGTGTACCAAATTGTCTTCATTCTGATCAAGACCATGTATATCAAGCTGGAAATGTAGCTCAGTGATAGAACGCTTGTCTAACATGTGCAAGTCTCTGGGTTCCATACCCAGCACTACAAAAGGTGTGTATAGACATCAGTGGTTTATGGAAATAGTCTCATGGCTCTCTTTTTGTCCCATGAAGAGTTCTGTGTCTGTGTTCATGTGAACATCTGCGATTTAGTAATGATCAGTCTCCTCACCAGAGAGTCTGGGTCTGAAAAGATGAGATCCACTGGTCCATCCCTGCCTTACCTTCTCCTTTCCTATTTCCTTCAGCATTAGACTAGAACCCAATTTCAGAGGGGCTGTGAACCTTATAGATGTCCCACAGGCCAGCAGTAGTGGCAGAGGGAGTAATTTGAATAGATGGTCTCATCATCTTTTCACAATGGATGTAAAGTTGTGGTTTATGAAATCGCTTTAGTGGGCATTTGTGAGCACTGAGGAGGAAGAGGGAGGGAAGGATGGAGGAAGGGAGGGTATGGAGAAAAATGAGGGAAGGAGAGAGGGAGGAAAGGGAGAAGGAAAGAAGAAAGGGAAGGAGGGAAGGAGGGAGGGAGGGAGGGAGAAAAGGAGGAGGAGGGGTGAGTCAGCAACTGGAACAGATAAATTGTAAGTGTGATATACCTGATAAAGTATAGAACGATCTATTTTATATAATTGTATGTACATGTATTTACTGGATCACAATACAAAATCTAATTAACGGGCTTTATAGCTACTGCTGCATTGCAGTATGTTCTGAACAACGTTAATGTGCTCCATACCCAACTTGACCCTACAAATAAGACAGCATTAAATCATTAACTTTTAAAAACGTTGCCAAAATATGTGTGTGTATTACGGTTTATATTGTTTCAATTAGTTTTAAAATATAGATGCATATGTGTACATATATGTGGAGGTCAGACGTCAAGTTCAGGTGTCCCTCCTCAGCCACTCTCCACGTTACCATTTGAGGTAAGACCTCTCACAGGAACCTGGAGTTTGCAGAGCAGGCTAGGTGGCCTACAGCAAGCTCCAGAGATCCCCCAGGTCTCCACCTCCCCATTGCTGGCATTACAGGTGCGTGTCACTGTGTCCAGCTTTTTACAGCTTCTGGGGATTCAACTCTGGTCAGCATGCTTATAAGACAAGTGTTTTATTAACTGAGTCATCTCATCCTCTTCTAGTCCTTTTTCTATTGTTATATAACTTATCCTCTCACATAAAGAGTGTTTCCAATAAGATCATTTTCAATAAGCATGGTCATGATTTTTTTCCCTTCCAGTGGGCATCTTCCTTTGTAAGAAGGCACGGAGCTTTGTGCAGTTTCTATTCTAAGTATGACAAACGGGACAACAGAGCAAAAGAAGAGAAGGCAAGCTCAGTGCTGGAGGGAGGAATTCCATTTCCTCTGTTTTGCTTCATGATTGAGCGTCTACATCAGCAAAGGGATGACCTTTTAGCTTTAGACCCTGCTTTTCCTCTTCTAGGTTCAACTGTCAGTTTTCAGCATATCCGTTCTCAGTTCTCATGAGGCTCTGCAAATCTATTCCTACTTGAAGAAAGGACTCAGCTCACAATGGATTCACTTGATGCGAGCCTGTGATTAGGGCAGTTTGCAAAGATTTGTTCTCCCTCATTTTTTTCACCAGAGAGCAACTAGCAGTCTGGAGAATGTTTAATGCAGCTGTGACTCAGCTCGTCTTTTGCTGTGGTTTCTGTTCAGAGACCCACAAGGGTATCTGTTTTTTTTTTTTTTTTTTTTTTTTTTCTTTCCCTTCATAGAAACCAAGGAGAGTTTTGGGAAAAATGACAAGGGTAGGTGTGGTCCTCCAACTCAGAGATCTACCAACTCACATTTCAGTTTAGGAACATTGAAAACAGTCTCACTTCCCACAGTTCAGTGTTGAGTTTGAAAATTAGGATCTTGTGGGTGGAATGGTGCTTTCTTGTTTGCCTTCTCATCTCTGCACAGATGAGCCCTAGAGCAAAATGCTCCACTAAAACAGAGCTCCATAACATATGTGCTTGAATTACAAACCTTGTAAAGGACGTTATTTCTGAGGGGATAGGAAGGGGTGATAATGGAAGTCATCACTTGGTTGAATGAACGCAATTTCTCATAAAAAGTGAATCTGACTTAATTTGGCTAAAATAGAATGTTTGGTCTGAAACTTCAGAAACACAAATATTTTGTAAGAATGAATCTAGCCAACAGATCTGACTTCTTTATCTTGACTTTTCCTCATAGAAAGCACAGAGTGTCTTGAAACATCCAAGTAATTGGGGCAAAAACTTGAGCAATCTAAATTATGAAAGCAGGTGGCTCTTAGAGGCAAAGTGGTTCATGGTTTGGTAGGTCAATATAACAACCTGCTTTTACTGGGTAGATTTAATTTCTCCAAACTCTATGATAGTATATAATTCTTAGCTAAATCTTTGCTACAAAATTTTAGTGAGAAGTTCTAATTGAATGCTCTCTCTCCATTTCTACTTTCAGTTAATACTTTTTTTTTTTTTTTCAGAACTGGCATGAAGTTTCCTCAAAACACTAGAATTACAACTATCATGTGTTGGTTACACCACTTCTGGGTATAAACCCAAAGGACTCTAAGTCAGTATACCACAGAGAGCCTCATGTAGCCATGTTTACTGAACACAGTATCCAAGTTATGCAATCAGCCGAGGTGTCCAGAAGGCAATGGGATAAAGTAAATAGGATCAACAGTGGAATTTCATTCAGTTGTGAAAAAGACTGAAATTATGCCATTTCCTGGAAAATGGATGTAACCGAATATCAACATATTAAGTGAAGTAAGTCAGAAGCAGAAAGAAAAATATTGCATGCTTTTTCTCATTTCTTCCTTATAGAAATACAAACTCTCTCTTTCTCACTCTGTCTCTCTTTCTCTCTCTGTCTCTGTCTGTCTCTGTCTGTCTGTCTGTCTGTCTGTCTGTGTGTGTGTGTGTGTGTGTGTGTGTGTGTGTGTGTGTGCTTGTATGTATGACATGAAAACAGGAAGGAGAATGAAAGAATTGAGAAGACTAGCCAATGGAGAAGGAAAGGAGACACTAAAGACTGAACGCAAGAGGTTCAGGAGGGGTGAGTATGTTCAAAGCACATGCTATAATTGGAAAGAAATGATCTTTACAAAACTTGACGTTTTGTTCCCGAATATATGCCACAAAAATTAACTTCTTCCAGGAGTCATTTTTGCACCAGATAACCCTATTATGATGCAGAGAGTAATCAATAACAGTTGATTGATTGGTAGAGCTTCTGAAACTACTAAAGTACCTATTGTATCACAACAGACCACTAAGGACATTCTAAGATGCAAAGGTTTGATTATCAAGAGTCAATGGATTTGGGTTTAAGGTCTTTTGGATGTAAACATGTGCAACTGTATTTATAATGTCCACAATTTATGTAATAAATAGTGTAATGTGTGATAAATGACCTTATTAAAGGCAACATCCTCACATTGATGCAAAGGATCACATTGTCCTGTGTCTCTGGATGTTTCATTACCATTTTAATGGTCTTTGCAAAGGGTTTTGAGTTTCATCTTTGGTTTGAGCCTGGCATGCCAACTGGAGTGACAAATATGTGCACAAAGCCTTCTGCTTCAAACTGGGTAAACACCAGTGGTTCAAATGTCAAGTGCCGAGGAAGAAAGTTAAAGAGAACAAGGATCTGTGAAAAGACTCATGTGCAGGAAATAATAATCATAGTTTGTATTAACTCAGTGCTTCATTCAGAACTGCAAAATTCACCAGTGTTCAGTTCTCATCTCATTATCACAGGTCTTTGAATAAATAAGATGGTTGTCGCCATTCTGTAGATAGGTAAAGTGAATGTAGCATACACGTAGAATGAGGTTGTACACACGTAACTGATGCTTGCAGATGCAAATGCTTTGCAAAAAGATCGAAGATGGAGCTTGGGTTCATCCTGAAGATTCTGTTATCAGTCTGAGCTTTTGTTTCAACCTGCACCAACAAGCCCCAAACCTCCGAGCAACATAGATCATCTTATAGTAATAGCTGTAGAGCTGTAATGATTAGGGTTGTTGTCAACCTGACCAAACCCAGAGCCATCCGAGCAGAGGTAACCTCAATTGGGAGATTGCTAGGATCACATTGGCCTGTAGCTATGTCTGTGACAGAGTGTGTTGACTGATGTTTAAAATGTGAGGAACCAGCCCACAGTGGGTGACACCATCCCCAGACAAGTAAGCCTTGACTGTATAAGAATGCTAGTTAAGCATGAGCTAGTAAGTGAGCCAATAAGTAGCTTTCCACCATAGTTCCTATCTTCAGGCTTCTGACTTAACTTCCTGCCCTGACTTTCATTAGTGATGGACCTGGAAGTGTAAGCCAAGTAAACTTTTTCCTTCTCAAGTTTCTTTTGATGATGGTGTTTATCACAGGAATAAAAACCAAACCAGAACAGCCACTGAAAGCCTAACCAATTTCATAGTAGATTTTCACTAACTCTTTTGTTTTAGGCACTTGTGATCATAGTTGGAGGAGGAAGATATAATGAAAAAAATTCCATGATTTCACCTTGCAAACTAACTTCATGGTCACTCTCAAAAGTGTCTACAGCTTCTGGGACCACCTCATCTTCATCTTATTTGTTCTCATTTCCAAATAAGGCAGCTTTCCCCATTCTTCTTCCTCATTGCTCTCTGCCTTCCAGAGGCGTCCAGGAGTTAGTCATGGTGCTCACAGGCTTGCCTGGCCCTCACCTCTAGTTCTCATGTTAGAAGGACATGGTGATTCTTCAGAATGGGTGGTTGCATGGCTTTCATTTGTATGCTTGGAGGAGGTTAGTCATTTCCTGGTTGCTGCTAAATTAGAAACAGGAGTGGCTGGCTGAGAGGCATGTTGAGTTTTCATCTCGTGCTACCCAATAAAACACCAACTGAGTGATGATGCCACAAACAGGAGAAGTTTCTCAAGTTTTGAACTGTCAATGTTTGCTCTTCTTTTCAATTACTTTTTTTTTTCATAGTGATCTCTCAGTCCATTGACTACAGTACCAGTAATTGCGATCCCACTTCTCAGAGACTAGGGACATTTGTTTGCACAGTAATATCTGCAGCACCACATAGAACTGGTCATTGCATTAGTAGCCCGCATTCCTAGATATGTCTCAAGGTACAATCCTCATGCCTGGAAAAATTACTTACATAATTTGCCTCTGATGCTAATCCATGCTTCTTTGCTTGTTTTTCTTGTCTTAACTGGGAATTTGAGAATATCTTTAATAATAGCAATTTAAACTGTTTTACTCACATTTCATATTTTGTACATTCAGAGATTTCATTTTGTGAATAGTGACAAAATTTCACGAAATGAATTCACTTCAGAGCCTTAGTGGTAGGTTTCATGAGCAGAATAACTAAGTTGATCTGTTTCTTTTACTCTTTTTAGATTTATTTTATTGTTTAATTGTGTGTGTGTGTGTGTGTGTGTGTGTGTGTGTGTGTGTGTGTGTGTGTGTGTCTTGTGTGGGTATATATTTCTTTGTGTGAGCATGTATGTGTGAGGGCAGATGCCAGCAGAGGCCATAAGAGGTTTTGAATCCCCTGGAATTAGAGTTACAGGCTGTTGTGAACAGTTTAATATGGATACTAGAAATAGAACTCGTGTCCTTTATAAGAGCAGTGTATACTCTTTTATTCCCCTGTCCTCCCTCCTCCTGCCCCCGACCCCACCTTCTCCCCAGCCCCTCCCCTCCATTCCCTTTGCCTCCAGGGCAAAGACTCCCAGGGGATTCAGCTCAACCTGGTAGATTCAGTTCAGGCAAGTCCAGTCCCCTCCTTCCAGGCTGAGCAAAGTGTCCCTGCATATGCCTCAGGTTCCAAACAGCTAGCTCATGCACTAAGGACAGGTCTGGGTCCCACTGCCTCCCAAACAGTTCAAGCTATTCAATTGTCTCACTTATCCAGAGGGCCTGATCCAGTTGGGGCTACACAGCTTTTGGTTCATAATTCATGTGTTTCCTCTTAACTGCTGCATTTCTCTAGCCTCTCTTTAAAAATTTTTAATTAATTAATTAATTAATTAATTAATTAATTAATTATGTGTGTGTGCTTGTATAACTATAACAGGGGCATGCAGGAGCTTGTAGGAGTCAGAATTGTGCATCAGATCCCTCCGAGCTGGACTTACAGGGAGTTGTGAGCTGCCCTGTGTGTGCTGGGGACTGAACCTTGGTTCTCTGCAAGAAAATTTTGTGCTTTTAACTGCTGAACTGTTTTCCCAGGCCCTCTTTTTAAACTGAAAAAAAAAAAAAGGCCTTTGAGATGGAGTCTTGCCGCATAGGCCATGTTATTCTGGAATTTACTATATACCCTAGGCTGGCCTCCTGTGTCAGCCTTATGAATGCTCCGAGGTAAGCGTGAGCCACCAAGTCTGATTACTACTGGTTGTCTCTGAAAATTATCTTAGTGGAAAATGCATACTTTTCTTCTTCTTCTTCTCCTCCTCCTCCTCCTCCTCCTCCTCCTCCTTTCTCCTCCTCCTCCTCCTCCTCCTCCTCCTCCTCCTCCTCCTCCTTCTTTTTCATTGTATATATTCACTTCAATTCTATGTGGGTTAAATAACATAGACCCTTTAAAGATATAAAAATTATTGTTGGAATTCTCTGGTAATTCAAATCTACCTTCAAATACACTTCCCCTTGCATTCCACTGAAAGAACATTCACCTCTCCATAGTTTAACTGTAGAGACTGTATATGACAGATTAGAACTGACTTACTCAGAAGGAATACATGACTGGAAAGGCTTCCCATTCCCATAAGAATGATTACAAGCCATGCCTGAAGATGATTATGCACAGTGTGTTGAAAGTGATATGATTATGATGTCATATGTATAGTGATCTTTCAGACAAAACATGTATATTGGTGGCAAGTTGGCTAAAAATAACTGTGGTTTTGTTTTGTTTTGTTTTGTTTAAAAGAGGCACTGACTTGGTGCCTTTTTTTGTATCAGTTAATGATTAGGAATAATAGATTTAACACTTTGGGTTTTCTTGATGCTGAAGATTTGTAACTTGCTATCCAAAGAGCTATTGACATATTTTCTTATGAAGATAGTATCTGTCTGCCTGCCTGCCTGCCGATCATCTATCTGCCAATCTATCTAATCTATCTATCTATCTATCTATCTATCTATCTATCTATCTATCTATCTATCATCTATCTGTCTGTCTGCCTGTCTGCCTATCATCTATCTGCCTATCTATCTATCTATCTATCTATCTATCTATCTATCTATCTATCATCCACTGATGCAGTACAGTTACTTACTAATGATATGGCCATCAGCCACAATGTAGTAGAGATCGTCCTGATTGCCTGCAGACTACCCCATATTTACAACAATAAAATGAGAAAAACACTGTAATAATGAGCAGATCTGTGGTTATGGTAACAGGGAGGTTCACACCTCTCCTAGAAATAGAAGGAAAACATAGAGTCTCACCTGAGATCCCTGCCTTCCAGTCCCTTTTGCACCCAACCTGTATGTGGTCTTGGTGCTACAGTGCAAAGAGGTGGAAGGTTGATTGAGAGTAGAATTCCAGTGATGCAGCTTTTGTGAGTTGTTTCCCATGTTGGGGTGAGACTTTTGAGTGATACCATTGCATAATCTTATAAGTAACCCAAGAAAACTGATTGGTCACTAAATGAGATTTAAGCTATATCTTGGGTGAATAGGTTTCTTCTTATATCATCCAGGAAAAGTTACACATTGTCCATTCATATTCATCCCATCTACCCATCTTTCCATTCATCTATCATTCTCCTATTAATGTGTGTAACTGTTTCTGTCCATTCTTCATGCTATTGATGATTTTGTTGTATTGACAAACAGAAACCCCCAAATAAAAGAGAATTTATGAAGGTTATTTAGCTAAAATTGGAATCAAGGTTTCTGAATTCAATTATCCTACTTTTCATCAAGTCCAATGAAAATAATTTGAATAATCTTATGCTCTTATGAAATAAACAAACAAAAACTAAATTTCAACAGATGACATTAGATATTGAGGTTCATAAATCCTCTATATTAAAAAAATATTTATAACAAGGAAGCAATTTTCATCTTCCAGAAAGTTTACTTTAAAAAATGCAAAAGGAAGAGCATCTTTTATCTGTTTCATGTATTTGTTCTTAAACATTTCCTGTGTGTGTGTGTGTGTGTGTGTGTGTGTGTGTGTGTATGTATGTGTGTGTGTGTGTGTGTGTGTATGCTTGTGAACATATTTGATGGTGCAAGTGTGAAGGCTGTAGGACAAATTTGGGGAATCAGTTCATTCCTTCTACCATATGGATATCAAGGAATTGAACTCTTCTTGTCAGTCTTGGTAGCAAGTGCTTTTCCCACTGAGCCATCTTTTGGGTTCCAGCCATGCTTTTTGATAATCAAATAGTCTACTTTATTGCTGGTTATGGAGAATAATATAATTTGACCCTTTTATGGTCTTCAGTTTTTTCTATTTTTGTTTCTTTTGTGTTATTTGTTTGCTTGCTTGAGACAGACTCTCACTTCATGTAGGTCTGGACTCAAGCTTCCAGTCCTTTAGATTAGCTGCCTGAGTGTTGAGATTACAGGTGTAGGTACCACCCCTGGCTCTAGTTTACTGTTTCTTACAGGCCTCTGTAATGTAATAGTTCTTGCTTCTCAGAAGCCATTTTCATCTTATTTATCTTTCCCTGACTACTGAAGATTTTGCAAATTTTCTGTTTGTCTTTTGATTAGCCACAAGAGTCAACAAATCCATGCAGCTGGATTAGATGGATGCATCAGGTTATTAATCCAAGGATATAAGATATTTACAAAAGGGACCCAACTTTACTGACAGGGGCAGATGCCTTTCATTTCTATCCAGCTTCCAGTGGCCACAGAATTTCAATTGGAAGTACACAGAATTGGCATCTCCTCTGACCTTGAAAGGTAGATCTATGCCAAATCTGAATACAGTCTTATGCCAAAATTGCCCATGAATACACAGGTCTTGCTGACTCTCAGAAAAAGACATATGCAATGTATTTGCTGCTATTTAAGGCAGTAGTTCTCAATCTGTGGGTCATAAACCCTTTGGGGGTTGAATAACCATTTTATAGGGCTTGCTTTGGACCATCATAAAACAGATATTTATACTACAATTCACAACAGTGGCAAAATTACAGTTATGAAATAGCAATGAAAATAACATTATGGTTGGAGGGTCCCCAAAACATGAGGAACTGTAATAAAAGTTGCAGCATTAGAAAGGTTGAGAAACATTGGTTTAAGGGAATATTGATAAATGCAATATTTCTTTTGTTTTTAAAATAAAACTGAACCTTATGTAAAGGACAAAAAACCCCATCTACAGCTAGGGAATCTAAATCTTCTGCTTGAAATGTTCCATGGTTCTGAGAACCATTTTCTCAAACTCAAGCCCGGAGTTGGACTTGACCTGCTTTTTCTTGCAGAATCTGGGGGAGCAAATCCATTTACTCAGCTACAAGCATCTCTCCTTTTGAGAAAATAAACTCCAGGAGCTTGTGTCTTACAGCATTTTATACTTTTTCTTTTGAGCCTGATTTATAACACAATTTATAAGTTAAGAGACATCAATATAGAACTTTGATTTGGAAATCTGATGTTTGTTGGTGAGCAAGGTGTTGGTTAGCAGCCATTCAGACTGTAATGCTTCCTTTCAATGTCTTGGTTTTAATTTGCACATATATTACTGTAGCATTCTACTGCAATAGGACATATATGCATATTAGAATATATTATAAACTTCCAACTGTTCTGAAATAATCACATATGTTGAAGAACTTTGAAGTAGGATGTAAATTTTATTTATCCCCATAGAAAAATATGCACCAGAATGTCCATGTGGTGACTGAAACACAGTTCTTATTCTGAATGTGGTTTCTACTTTGCTGAATTAGCAAGATTAGCAAGTGAGGCTGTGATAAAGATCAGGTCACACAGGTATAGGCTCATGATGCCTGGAGTCCTCAGGAAAGGTAATGTCTTTGTCACTTTTTGTTGCTCTGACAAAGATCCTAGAAAAACAACTTAAGGAAGACAGACATTTTGGCTCATGGTTTCAGCCGCTACAGGCCTTGGTTGGTTGGCTCCATTGTTTCTGGGCATGTGGTGAATAAAACATCATGGTGGCTAGTTAGTGTAGGGGAAAGTTAAGTGTCTCATTTAATGGTGTCTAGGAAGCAGAGAGGAGTAATGGCAAGGGACTAAGGCCAACATATACCTTCAAAGGTATGACCCAGTAAATAAATTTACCATCTTTTAATAGTCTGTTCACATTTTTAGTTCATCATTGGATTAAGTCATTAATCAGGCCTCAATCTCCATGATCTCATTGTCTCTGGAAACAGTTCCATAGATGCATCCAGTGGTGTGAGCCTTGGTGATCTCCTAGGGTTCCTTAATCCCATCAAGCTGATATGTAGTAGGAATCTTAAAAGGTCTTATTAATGAAATCAAACCAGAGGCCAGTTATTGGGGTGAATGCTGGAAGATCAGAGAAGCAGAACAAGCCACAACTATCTTACCTTGCTAGTTCCTCAGGTGATCCTGTTTCCTCAGGCTGGAAGCTTCTGAGTCCTCCTCCACATGAATCCCAGCTGAACTGGGTTGCTCCAAAGCCTGAACCCTTAATCAACCAGATGCTTAACTAACTACATGCTTTTTCTTTAATTGCTCTAGTTTCTGGTCTTCATGCCTTATGTATCTTTCTCTTTTTGCTGTCACTGCCTGGGATTAAAGGTTGGGTTTCTGGGATTAAAGGTGTGGGTCACCATGTTTAGCTGTTTCTAAAGTGGCCTTGAACTCAGAGATCCGGCTAGCTCTGCCTCCCAAGTGCTGGGATTAAAGGCTAGTACCACCACTGCCCAACTTCTGCTATGGTTTACTCTTCCCATTTTCTAGCCACCATTTGTGGCTCTGTATCTAGTGGCTGTCTGTTCTCTGACCCCAGATATGTTTATTTCAGGGAACACACAATATTTCAGGGAACACACAATATTTCAGGGAACACAATACCCACCACACTGATATTAAATTGAAACAGGTAAGTTTCTTGAGACCTTTCTTTCAAAAAGCTATGACCTCAGCTTAAGTGAGGCAGGTGCCTAGGCGAGAGCATGATGACCATAGGTGACCTTACTTGGACACTGCAGGGAATCTGGCATTGATGCCAGACTCATCATGGGAGACTTTCCTGAAACAATACAATGGTCAGGAGATACCTGTAGCAGACGCTGTTCTTTTAAAACAAATTAAAATGTTATTTTCAAAAGTGAATTCTTCTCTCTTCTTCCTTCCCTCCCTCCTCCTCCCCTCCCTTCTTCTTTCCCTTCCTCCCTCCCGTCCTTTCTGTCACTCACCCCCATGGCATGTGCACTTTATCTTATCATCATCTTCATCTACATTTTTTTTTGTTATAGAAGTAGCATTCCTTCCTAACAGATTTGGGAAAGAAGATGAAAATATCCTATATTAAAATCTAGATAAGAGAAGTGAAAGAAGCGGACTCTCCTCGCCAGTAGTCAGGATCTTTGAGGACTGAAGGGAGAGCCTCTATCTCTCTGTCTCAGCATCCCTACTTTTTTCTAGGTACCCCATTACTATAGCCATTCCTTGTGAAATAACGACTGTCGCTGTTTTGTTTGATGTTATTTTCCATTTTTCTTTATTAAGAAATTTTCTACTCACTCCAATGCTGTCCACAGACCCTCCTCCTCCCTCCTCCCAGCCCCCAGCCCTCTTTCCCAAGCCACTCCTCATCCCACATTCCTCAAATCGAGGTCTCCCATGGGGAGTCAGCAGAGCCCAGCACATGGAGCCTAGGCAGGTCCAAGCTCCTTCCCACTGCTCCAAGGCTGTGCAAGGTGTCACACCACAGGTACTGGATTCCAGAAGCCTGCCCATAGACCAGGGACAGATCCCCATCCTTCTGCCTGGGTGTCCCCCAAATGGTTTGAGCCCAACAACCGTCTTCCATATCCAGAGGGCCTAGTCCAGTCCCATGGGGGCTCCACAGCCACCAGTCCACACACAGTTCATGGGCTTCCACTAGTGTGGCCAGTATTCTCTGCACATCCTCCCATCATGATCTCGATGTCCCTCGCCTGCAGTATCTCTCCTCTTTCTCATCAATTGGATTCCTGGAGCTCACCCTGGTGCCTGGCTGTGGATCTCTGTATCTGTCTCCATCTGTTACCGGACAAAGGCTCTATGATGACAGCTATGTTATTTGCTAGGCTGGTCACCAGAGTAAACCGGTCCAGGCAAGCTCTGGACCACTGCCAGCAGACCAAGGTAGGATCAACCTTGTGGATTCCTGAGAGCCTCCCCACCACCCTACCTCTTCCTATTCCCATGATGTCCTCATCTATCATGGTATCTTCCTCCTACTCTGTCCCTGTTGCAGCTTGACCCTCCCATTTCCCTATGTTCTCAGTTTGATTTTACCTTCACTATTAAGGAACAATGGGATACTATTGCTAAGTCAACACAAGATTCCGAGTACTTTTAAGGGTTCTACCTTCAAATCTGGAATTTGTGAAGATAGTTAATACCTTTTCATTGGGGTTGAAATGTATCATTTTGAGTTATATTTTTGGATTGGAGCAGTTCTATGGAGTGTCTTTGCCAGAGTAATGTTAAAATTAAACATGTATAGAAAAGACTAACCTTTAGCAGACCATGAAATGATTGTAAAATAAACATGTGCCCTCATGCTGGAAAGAACCTCACAGGACCAGCCTGGACTTACATTCCCCTTCATCCATGATGAGCTAAAGCTATGCAACATTCATTGATAGTGGTACTCAGTTCCTTCCTCACATCAGGCAGTTCAAGGAAAAGAGGTGCTGTCTGTAGACATGATTTTCTTCTTAAATCTCTATTCCAGGATGTTGTAGAAGAGTAGCAGAGTCATAGAGCCAGGTAGGTAAGATCATGCAGAGTGGATATACCCACCCATTCCAGATTTGGATTACTGTGTATATATGTATGTGCTTGTGGAGTCCAGAGGACACTTTGGGTATTGTTACTCAGGAGGTTGCCTACCTTCATTATTGAAACATGGTTTCTCTCTTGCCCGAGGTTGACCACTGAGCTGCTATCTTCTCCTCTGTAGCACTGGGATTAATCATGGGCCACCATGCCTATCTGCTCTCCCCTCCCCCAAATTATGAGGCTCAAACTCAGGTCCTCATGCTTGCACTTTACCAATTGAACTATCACACACTTTAGTTCCCATTTTAATTATGACTCTGAAGAAAAAAAAAAGCATGTTCTATTAGGACATGACTGAGTTTTCATTAGAGGTATTTGAAACCAGTCAGATTTTATCAGACAATTTGATAGCTACACATAAATGAGAACAGAGGGGTTGATGGATCTCTGCAGTTGTGGCATGACTCAGGAAGAGCAGGGCCTCAATATCTTTGTGACTGTGGTTCTGGGCTCATGCTTCTAACCCAGCATCTCCTAGCTTACTGCAAATGTCAGGGAAATTCCATCAAGAGCTTTAGAGATTTCTAAGGAAGTCTGTTCAGTGGAGGTTCCCACTCCTGTTACAAGTTATGAGTCTAGAGTGGACCATAAATTCACACTAAAAAGACTAACTTTCCTATATAATCCATGCTATGGCCCTAACTGGCTATAAAACTAATTCATTTCCTTATACTTATCAATTGATTAAAATAACTAGCAACTCTACAAGACTCAAGGGTTACTGGAAAAAATGTAGGCACAGGGTGAGTAGGGTTGAGAAACGCGGTTTTACTCACCCAATTATGATAAATGCAGGGGAACAGTGGAAGAAGACATCAGAGGTGATTGGTGATGAAATCTCCATTTATGCTGGTAATTCTCCCTGTTCTGCAGGCATTGGCTGAATCAGGACAAGGCATTCTTCATCCATAAATTTGTTAGTGAGAGAAGACATAAATTGTACAGAGAAAATCTTCCCATGTGGATCATAGTCTGTTAGTTGCCTATCTTCTTGCTACAACACAGTGTCTGACAAAGCAGCTTACTGAAGGAAGCCTTCATTCTGGCTCACAGTTTCAGGGTATGGCCTGCCATGGTGGGGGAAAGAGCTAGAGGAAGCTGGTTATATTACATCTGTACCAGGAAGCAGATGGTGATGGATGCTACTTCTCAAGTTTTGCCTCCTTTTTGTTTAGTTCAGGATCACAGCCCATGAAATATTGACACCAAGGCTTCTCGCCTCAATGAACACAGTCTAGAAACTCCCTCACCGACATGTTCAGAGGAATGTGTTCTGGGTGATTCTGCATCTTGTCTGACTGACAATATTAACTGTAAACTGTCAGAATGTAGTCTTTCTTTCCTTTCTTTGGTCTTTACAAGTTCTGTCTTAACTCTTAGTTCCTGTTAATGGTCTCCATCCCCTGGGCAATTAGTAGTGATCTGCACTAACTCTCTGGATGACACTCTGTGTGCTTTCAGTGATATTTGTAAAAATCTTCCTAGAAAATGGAAGGCAACAAATGTTGAGCTGTGTCATGATGCATGCAATGTTCCCTGAAGTTGTGTTGGAGTATTTTCATTGCGTTAAAATGGTCATATTGTCAGTCAAAACCAAAATGAACCAAGAGAATTCCAGTCATATGGACAGACTGCTATGAATCCCAGATACATTTTTTTTCTTCAACAAACTGCCTGAATGCTGACACCATCTTTGCCCAGTAAGTGGAAAGGTAACAAGGACTTCTCAGGCATGGGATGGGCTTTCCTTTCTTCTCTAAGCCCACCTTTGTGGAAGCACTGAGTTGGGCTGACACTATTTTCAGTAAAGCCTTTGCTTCACTCTTGCTATCATCCCAGGCAAGGGAAGAACGACAGGCAAAATTAACATACTCGGCCACTCTCCTTGGTATTTTACATAATCCCACATCATTCAACTGCACTGCAAGGCAAGAACTGTGGTTTTAAACAACAGGTTCAGCTAAATGTTAACAAAGCAATCCATGCAGGGTTGATGCTGACCATGAACTGCTTTCACATGGTACTATGAAATTAATGACCAGCTAGTGCCAAGGGAGAACATGGTCATCAGGGAGGACACACTGTCCAGGTTGTGTGTCTTCTGTATCTTCCAACAGAAGTAGTTCTGACTTTAGCCCAGTTTCTGCCTGGCACTGCTGCAGACAGTAAGCCCCTCTCCTCTCCTCCTGCCCACTCTTCCCCACAGTAGTCTAAAACTCACCTCAGCTTCCATTCCTGATTGTAGCTGTACTCCAGTCCTTGTGCTCGGCACTTGCTCTCATCTTACTGCATCCTAAGGTAGCTACAGTCTACTTCTTTCTGAAATGGAGAACCTGTATCCCCAAAAAAGGCTGTGTTGTAATGACAGATCCCATTCACAGGGATGTCCTGACCAGGGACTTCCTGAGTCAGTCCTTCAGTTCTGTTGTCACTTTTATAATTCATAAGACAATAAAGATGTTGCATTTAAGGAAAGCCAAACTTGTTGGTGATCCTGAAGCCATAAGGTAATGTTCTTTTACAATGCTAGTTATATCCCATGGTTATCACACTGTTTTTACATATATATCTCTGCCATGCTTTGATTTATACAAGTGTCCATACATCACAATGTGTTTAGACTTCATGTAATATTAAGCCAAGATTTTATTTTAAATTAAAAAAATCTTCAACAGAGCATTATTATCAGTCACATATTCTCACACGAGACAACCCGCTGCTCAAGGAGGTCCAATAACTGGTTACAGGGAACCCGAGAAGCCAGAATTCCATACTTATGCTGCCCCCTTCACCACAGCTTCCTTCTACACTAGGTTTTCCTCTGCATCAAGAGCTCTGGCAGAGGCAGCAGGACAGAAAACAGGTCTGCTTTAGGAACTTCCTGAGAGACCCGAGTAGCACTGCAGTGCTTTCACTCTTGGTTGTCCTCAGCGCTTCCTTTCTATGTCTGAACAGCATGGATTTCTCTTCAACACAGTCAACTTGAATCTGGAAGTATTAGGATCATACAAGGAAAAAAAATGTACTTTTTTTGTCTGGTCATGGTAAAGGGACTCAAAATCCAGGAAAAGTATAAGACTTATGTTCACATCATTAAAGATTTGCTATTTATTCACAAAGTGAGTTTGTTCAAATAATTTTTTGCCCTCCATTTAAAGTCAGAGAACAGCATCTCCATCTTACAGGATTTTCAGTCTAATAGCAAGGAAGGCCCTTTAGTAAAGTAACAAATCATTTTTTAAAAACGTGTGCATGGTAGTAGGGCTGAGTTGTGACTGAGTAGCAGAGCATTTGTTTGACATGCACAGTGCTCTGGGGTTTGAGTTCATGTAGCATTAAAACTGACCACTTTAGCCATTTTTCTGTGCTCTTTCAGTGACACAGACATTGTTGTGCTATCTTCACAGCCATCCAAGGTTGAACTTTTTCATCTTTTGGAACTGAAAATATGTCCACATCAGATAAGTTCCTATTGGTCTCCCCGTGCCCCAGTGTCTCCTTCTGGTACTGGGTATTCTCCCTTCTGTCCATGTCTCTGTAGTTCTAGGAAGAAGAATCATGGAATCTTCAACTATGAGCAACCTCTTTTGTTGTGAAAACACCTGAGTTCATAATTACAGCTCTGCTGCACATAAAGGCCCAGGTATGCGACAAGCATTGCAACTCAGCCTAGAAACCCAGAGAAAACGCCCTTTCACAAACACCTCGAGAAAGAAGTGACCAGAGCTACTGTAGGAGTTGAGTTGTTCCTCAAATATTCTAGCAAAAGGAACTACTTGACTAAAGCTTGAGAAGGAGGTTGGGATACTCAAAGGATGAAGCAGGGTGTCCCTGACTTTCAGACGGCAGAATCTGGTTTACTCAGTGTGATGGTTCACTGTCATCGTCACCTTGACTAGATTTGGAATCATCTAGGAGCTGCACCTCTGCATATGTGTGTAAGGATGTTTCCAGAGAGGTCTGACTGAGGAGGGAAGACCCAGGCTGAGTGCTGGCAACACTATCCTATGGATGAGGGCCTTGGACTGAAAGAAAGGAATAAAGAGAAAGTGAGCTGAGCACCAGCATTCATCCCTCTCCTTGTAGACTGCCTCAACCCCTGCTGTTGTGGCTTCCCCTTCATGATGGAGTACCCTCCAACCATGATCTAAAAATAAACTCTCCCTCCTTCTCACTGCTTTTGTCACAACAATGGGAAAAACAACCCATCAGGTAGGTTCTTAATTTGTCCTCACTGACACAGACTCTGGCTCAGCAGGAAGCAACGGGAGGAGTTGGATTTGCTGGTGTTGTTCAGGCAAGAAGGTAGCTCACAAAGTGCTCAATCCCATGGCTTTAGGCATCTGTGTTGTTGACAGAGATTCTTCACTGATTTGAGAGCTTCAGTTGGCTGGAGTGATGCCTGTGGGAAGTGGGAGACAGGTGCTCTGCCTTGGGCTTCTCACCCTGGAAGGAGGATGGATCCTCAGATCCAGTTCTGGCACTGAAACTAGTGAAGTAAGTGTGAAGCTAGGGAAACTCAATGAATTTCTTTCAAAGCTCTTTGCATTGCAGCTTTATCACGTTTCTTGTCTCCATCATTCCAGATATAGATGATACTATCATCATCCTTATTTTTCTGATAACAAAGATAGACGTCTTAGTGCTTGTGTTTCTGGTACAAGCTTCTCATTTACTGTGAAGCAGGACCATGTGTAGAAGCCAAATTCACCTCCAAATCTCTTGCTCTTTGCCAGAATGTTCATGAGATGCCTTTTAATGCATTTGGATTCAGTTCCAAATGAAAGAGTGTCTAGGTGGTTGTTGTTTCTGGGAGGTGTATCAGTGCCACAGAACCAGAATGCTCTTCAGTCACCATGGCAACCTGGGAAAGCTTTTTTCCTCACTTGGTTTTTCTATCCAAACCTAAACAAGGATACTAGAGGTCTCTTATGAAGATGGACAGGGAAGTATAAATCTCCCAGAGAGACAAAACCATGACTTCCAAGGTGCTATTCTTTTTTAAACAAAGCATAGATAAACTCACAGCGCAGATTTAAAAAAAGGTTAAACCCTACAGAGCCAGGCTAATATTTGTTTAACTACACTAAATGAAAGATAATTTGGCTGAGAGACCAGAGAGAATTCTTTTATTTGATCTTATTTCTCACAAACCTTTCAGTACACAGAAAGGGCAAGAAAGTTCCAGAACCTTATCACCACCATCATTAGATGTCTTCTCAGGGGACCATTCATCTTTGCTCCAAATGTCATTTCTCAGATGCCGACTTCAGGGCCCATGGTGATAACTCAAGTTTCTCCATATCAGATGCACTCTCTGCTGTAGACAGTGCCTGGAGATCTGCTTAGTTAGGTAGAAATTTCAACTGCTCAAGAATAAGTTTTAAAATAGGAAATATTCAGAACAAATGCCATACTCACTGAAAGATTATATATAGATCAAAATAAAAAGAAGCAGCCATTGAAAGGAGCTATTCTCAATCTATTTCCTTTTGCATTGGTTGGATACAAATCCATGTGAATAACAGAAAACTAGTCTTCAGGAAGTGGGTAACTCTCGTGAATTTTAAGGGTAAGGATAAAAATAGACATCTCTTTAGATAAAGCAGAACCCCATTAATCAGTATAATCAGTGAGCTGGCATTTTGCTTGCAGGTTGCATTCTATATTTTCAAGCAAGAGATAAATCTCAAGGAAAATAGGTCACCACGTTGAGGGTGTTTCTCAAGTTTGGTTGCTTTTAAACCTCTAGTTTACATATAATTTAAAGGTTGATGAGATTTATAATTGGAATGGTGACACCAGAAATTGATTGAACGGTCTGAAATCACCAAAAGGATGCTGGGGCAGCTCACAACTGTCTGCTTATTGAGACAGGGAACAGTGGCAGCCTCAGGTAACAGATGCAAAGAGACTGGATGGAGTCACTGCAGGCAGACAAAGCAGTCCCACATCTATATACTCCATAGATATTTTTTGCCTTACCTAATCTCCCTTCCATCACTCCTCTCCCATCTCCTCTATATTTTATATAAAGAACTTCACAAGCCAATGGAAACAACTCAGTCATTCTTATGTAACAAAGACTATTAATGTCTAGAAATCTTGGCTCTTTTATTCTAGTAAGAAAGAAAAGTCCACTAGACAATGCAGAACTCTGGTGCTTTCCATAGCTTTATAAGCACTTTGGGGTATTTTGTTAGAATAAAGAAGATGAGAAGAAGAAGAAGAAAGAAAAGAAACAAGAATAAAGAGCAGTACAGAGTCTTTGGTGGCTGGAGCCTAAGCCAGTGATGTAATGGGATGTGCAGACCTCTATGTTCTCTGTGAACATAACTCAGACACTGAGACATGAATTAACTTAAGAGCCTCTATTCTAGAGGTCCATGTTCATTATGAAACCCACCTTAGAAATGGATTAGTGTAGTATATAGCTCTGCAATGAGACACAACACAATATAAATTTTAATGACATCAGTGACTAGGTGGGTAATCTGACTAGTTACACAAACAAAGATTACTTTCCTGGGGAACTTAATGTGAGCATGAACTATTACGATGGGCATGGAATGATTTGCAGGGCATCTGGATCACAGAATCTACAGCAGATGTAATTTATTAGGTAGAAATAAGATGCAGGAAGGCAAACAGAATCAAAGGAACCAAACACTGATTAACTGTTATTTGTTTCTCTATAATAAGTGCTTCTCATGTTCCTTAGTTAAACTACTCTGGACTTAGGCTTAGTATGTTTGCCTCGTCAAGACAGTGTTTACCAGCCTTTCTTGTTGCTAGATGTGGGATGAGAGCAAATACTAAGCAAGGAGTGAGGCTTCTTTCAAAGAGAAGAAAGACTAGGAGGAGGATAGATATAGTCAAAGTGTAATTGATGTATGGAAACACCACAGTAAAAGCTTTTGCTCCTGGAACTTCCCATTGCTGCTTCTTCCTGGCTGCACTGTGGAGGTGATGGCAATTCAGCAATCATTTTCTGACCGTGGTGGGACTGGAATGTGAAATGTCTCTTTCAGGTTCTTGTGTCTGAACACTTGTCTGGTTGATAGCACAGCTTTGTAAAGTTGTCAAGCTTTTAGGAAGGGGAGCTTTGCCGGATGGCCTCGATAACTGTGGGGGAAGAAGTAGGTGGTAGAGGTTTTATAGCCTGGCCCCAGTTTCTACTTGCTGTCTGTTTCCTGACTTCAGATGCAATGTGTTCTTAGGATCTTGCACATGCTGGCATCACTATTCACTGCCAGCCCAACAAGTTCTAAAATCACCTAGGAGACAAACCTCTGGGCATACAGTGGAGGGAGTTTATCGATTGAGCTAACTGAGGAGAAAAGATCTACTCTGAATGTGGATAGCACCATTTTGTGGAGGAAGGGTCTCAGACTGATTAAGAAGGAAGGGAGTTGAAAACTAGCACTCATCATCTTCTGCCTCTTGAATCAGACACAGTGTAACTACCTGCCCTTGACATGATAGACTGTAACCCTAAACTGAGCCAGAATAAGCCCACCCATCCTTCCTTTCTTACAATGGTTTTTGTCAGAAAAAATAATTCACACACTTTCTAACACTAACACCAATCATGAATGAGAAAGGTAAGAATGGCAGAGCAATAAGATAGAGGAATCTGGTCCACTAAAGCTTAGGAACCCATCACCCTAATCCCAATTCATGAGCCCCAGGTTCTTTAGCAGTGCAAAAGAAATGACTTTCTATGTTATGTAAGTCATGTTTTTTTTTTTTTTTTTTTTTTTTTTTTTTGTGGAGCTGAGGACTGAACCCAGGGCCTCAGGCTTGCTAGGCAAGCACTCTACCACTGAGCTAAATCTCCAACCCTGTAAGTCATGTTTTGTTTGTTTTCCTGTATATTCATCTGAATCAAGTCTGGACATTAAAGATCCCCGAATTTGTTGGTTCAATTGAGCTCTGGAATTGAGAGCTGAATCAAGTGGCCAGAGGCAGGTCAGAGGCAGAAGAAAGGTGGAACAAATGGTAGGCACCATGGCACAGAAGGCTCTCCTGGAAGCAGCTTCTTCTGCCTGATGCCCATCATCTTGTTCTCTGCACATAGCTTTCTTTTGTTCTATTTTGGATCCAAGATAGTTTGGGAGTTAGCTGGTCTCATTTACAAGCACAGAAATTATGTATTTCAAAGAATAGGCAAAAACAAAAACAAAAACCAAAAACAAAACCCAAAATAAAAAACAAAACAAAACAAAAAAAACCCAAACCGTGTGTTTCTATGATTTGAAAGCTCAATCTAGATTCAGAATTTTGGGGGAGATTTTTTTTGTTCATGGTAAGAGAAAAAAAATTAACTGGCTGGAAATTTCCACATCACCAGGGGTTAATTATTAATATTTTCTCATTTGTATTGATGGAGTGTTTTTCATACTTTACTGAGCATTACTTTTACTGTAACACTTGTAAACACCTCAGCCCTGAGCCATCAGATCAGAAGCATGGTGGATGGAGACCGAGCAACACCCATTGTTAATATTTCCTGGTTGATCCAACTGTGCAGCTGGCTGGCTAAAGAGTCAGTGATTCCCATCCCCCACACTCAATGTGGTCCTGAGCTATGCAGTTGGGTGGAAATGCAGAATCTCACATCTCATGCAGAATCTCAGCTCTCACACAGAATTGAATCTGCATCTCTCACTAGATCCACAAACTGTCTGGACACACATTGATGTGTGACAAATTCCCATCTTCTTATTATGTATGCCTCCAGTCAATGCTTTCAGGGGACAGCCATTGTGACTATTGTAATCTGGGAGATTTCTCATCCCCAAACACTGAACATGTTAGGGAAGAAAGGCTTTAGAAGTTTGAGTTGCCCATGAAGTCATGACTTTCAGCAGATGGAGCAACAGCATCCTTAGCTCTTTCAGAGCACTCTCTCCCTCATACCTACCTGATTCCCTAACTGTTTCTTCACTTTGAACTTGAGTCCTCCTACCCCAGCAACATCAGTATTAGTATGGCTTTGCCTCTTGAGGCCAGTCAAGAACACCATTGGGTTTGTCTATAAGGATGTTTCCAAAGAAGATTAATCAAGCAAGGGTAGAAGACCCAAATTGACCTTGGATGGCAGCATCCTACACATTGTGGGTCTGGATGAAATAAAAAAGAAAGAACGAATCTGGATAACAAAGTCATTTTCTTCTGTTGCTTCCTGGTTAGCCAGGAAGTGAGGAGCTTTTCTTTTCCATGTGCTTCCACCATGATATCCTATATAGATGTTAACAATTAAATTTGGGTCTTCATGCTTGTGCAACATTTTATCAACTGAGCTATCTCCCCACCCACAGAGAAGACATTCTTTAAAGAAGATAGATACAGCAAGACTTATGAATTGCAGAGAGATGCAGATCTGTTACTCTATGGAGGATGTATGACATATGAGTCACAGAATTAAGTAACCCAGTTGCAGAGAAAAATAAATAAACCAGCACTAACCCCCACCCCCACCTTCTAACCAATTCTTCCCCATCCCCACCTTCTAACCAATTCTTTCTTAGCAGATACAGAAAAAGAAGATCCTGCTGAATGAACGATTTTTTTTTTTAAGTTAATCAAACACTCATTTGTTCCATGATGAGAAAAGGTAGATGAGCATCAGGAAAAGACAGGTGGTGGGATGTAGCGCTGAACAGTATTATTTCTGGACTGCAGTTGCCTAAGAGACATGCTTCAAGCTCACTTTGTGTGTGTGTGTGTGTGTGTGTGTGTGTGTGTGTGTGTGTGTGTGTTTATGTGTTTGTGTATGTGCATGTGCATTCATGTGGAAGTCTGAGATCAATCTTAATTATTTCTCACTGGGACCAGAGAACCCAAAAATAGACTAGATTTGGCTTGGCAACAAGCCCCAGGGAACCTTCTGTTCCCACCTTCCCAAGAAATGTTACAAATATATAGCATCACACCTGAAGTTCTAACATGGATTCTAGAGATCTAACTCAGGCCTATATGCTTTTAAAGCAAGCGCTTTACTGACCAAGCCATCTGTTCAGCCCTGCTGTGATGGGGTATATCCATGTGTGTGGCTCTCTTCTCTTTTTCCAGAGGCATGCACAGTCTGCCCCCAAGAAGAGATGCTCTCCCTCAGAGCACCACACTACTAAAGCCTGTTGGTGAAATCACAAAGAACAGCACCTGAGAGCAAGCTCTAGCCCTTGGTGAATAGGCATTTTATCTGCTTTTCTGGCAGGATGGATGCAGCCTGGATACAGAAGAATGGCTGGTGGGGAGGGTAAAGAATGTATCTAGTCCTTCATCCCAGGAAATGAATACTCTGGAGCTTTCTGCTCACCAGAGAATTTCTGGGCTGTTTTCATGCAACTCTTCCAACAAATTCAGGCCAGCAGAGGCACGGCAGACTTCATTCTGCTAAGTACCACACCAGTGGTTGAGTTCCGTAACTCTCACTTTGCCAGAGTTTGTCTGTCTGAATGTCTGTTTTTCAAATCTATTCTTTCCTAAACTGGAAGTTATGAGGTCCCAGTGGCCAGTTACTCTGTTGACTTCTAGAGGCTGGAGAATGAATTTTGTCTGTCTTTTGCTACTTGTCAATCTCCTTTTCTTTCAGTTTTGCAGCTCGTGGCTGCTACACGTGAACCAGAATGACTCATGAGGGTGGTAGCAACACCCCTTCTGACCCTCTCCTTTAATTGCTTCCTTTGACAACTCATATTTTCACAAACAGGCACTCGATTTCCATTGGAAACACCTTATACATGTTCTTTTCAGGGGATCACAGAACCATAACAGGATATGTTCCTGGCCTTTCTCAGAACCTTTCCTTTGTTTACTATTTCAATTCTTTTTTCTCTATAAAGCTTTTCCCAGTAAACCCTCCCCATTAAATTAGTTTTTCACACTGAAGCCAAGTCAGTTTCCTTGAGAGAATGTGAAGAATCCAAATTAGGGACACACACTTCTTTTACATAGGATCTCTGGCCCATAGGATCCACTGCACACTTGAGATGTGGCTGCCAGCGTTGTCTCCACAGTGTGTTTGTTAATTACTTTTCTTATTATTGCAGCAAAAGACCTGACTTAAGCAACTTAAGGAAGGGAGAGTTTATTTCTGCTCCCAGTTCCAGGATACTGTCTGTCATGGCTTTGCATCTATACCCCAAACCCTGTTGATACAAAGACACATCTGCCACCTCAAAGGGGATAAGAGACAGTTTATTCTGGAGACAAATATGAGTGGTATGGCCCAGGAATACACATTTAGGTTACCCCAAATTTCATATTCCAATGTGGCAATGATTTGATGAAAGTTTTATAATATCAGAACAAAGAAAGCCACAAATTAAAGCAGTTTAAGATAGAAGCGTTAGAGAGAAGGATTTAAACAAAGCAGAAAAGCCTCTGCTCTTTGCCTCAGATATTACTGATGATGTTCTTAGCCTGTGGGTTGGTGGAAGGTGGAAGATATTGGTATGTTAAGTCAATACACTCAGAACGTTTTACGTTTTACTTATCAATTACAAGGATATTATATCAGAAATATAGACGGGCAAAGAATCATTATTTTGGGGGTTAAAGACAGCTCAAGATAGACTGGAATTACTCTCTAGACTCGTAACATTGTAATCTTTTTAACCACTGACTTCTAATCACTTAGTCTTGCAAAAGGTTCAGTGTAAGCTGTCGTTCTTCCCACAAACTTCTGTTCACAAAACTAAGACAGGTAACTGTTGGTATTCATCTGTTTTTTTTTTTTTTCTTTTGTTCAGTCCAAGACCCTAGGCTATGGAAGAGTGCTGCCCACAGTTAGGATTGGGATTCCTAGCTCAACATAATTTAGAAACCCTCTCACAAACATTTCCAGTTTTCTGCCCACATGGTGACTCTAAATTCCACCATGTTGAAATATAGAGTCACAATCACCATGTCACTGGCATGGGATCACATAAGCAGTGATATCTCAGAAGCCTCACTGAGCCAGGGTCAGGAGAACTGCAGTCGAAGTGTGTCAAAGGGTAAATTACCAGTGAGGAGGCTGAGTCAGGAGCACCAACAAATCTTCCTTTCCCTAAGGACCTCTGCCTTTCACCCTGGAAGGTTTCAGGAGTCAACACTGGCCTGACCGCTTTGTAAAGAGGAAGGGGTTTATGGGCTAGCTGGGTGCTCTCTACACTGTCTTCTCTCCTCTTCTCCAGCCTAAGAGTAGAGAAGTCCCTGTCAATAAAGGTTCATCTTGAAGATTAAAGGTACTTCATGTTTACATGCTTGCAGAGTTCATCCTTTTGGTTTGTTTTGCCTTGTTTTATTGATGAGACAGTGTTACTTTAGCCAAGGTTAGGCTCTCTATGCAGTTGACAGGCTTAAAATTTTGATCCTCCTTCTTTAAGCACCCGAATCCTGAGGTTACAGGTGTGAGCTAGCACTTTTTCTTTCTTTTTTTAAATTTATTTTTTAAAAGTTTTTTTTTAAAAATTCATTTTATATACTAACCACAGATTCCCCTCTCACTCCTCCTCCAGCTCCCCACAGCTTCCCCCCCCAACCCTGGCCCACTCCCTATCCCCTCCTGCAAAAGGGTAAGGCCTCCCATGGGGAGTCAGCAAAGCCTGGTTCACTCACTTGAGGCAGGACCAAGCCCCTCCCTCCCCTGCATTAAGGGTGAGCAAGGTGAGTAAGGGGTTCCAGAAAGCCAGTCTGTGCACCAGGGACAGATCCTTACCCCACTGCCAGGGGCCCTTCAAACAGACCAAGCTACAAAACTGTCTCCTCTATGCAGAGGGCCTGGTCTGGTCCCCTACAGGTTCCACAGCTGTTGGTCTAAACTTCTTGAGTTCCTACAAACGTGGTTCAGTTTTCTCGGTAAATTTTACCATCATGATCTTGACTCCCCGCCTTGCTCATAGAATCCCTCTTCCCTTTCTTCAACTGGATTCCTGGAGCTTGGACTGGTGTTTGGTTGTGGATCTCTGCATCTGCTTCCATCAGTTACTGGATGAATGCTCTATGATGACAGTTAGGGTATTCACCATTCTGATTACCAAGGTAGGCCAGTTCAGGCACTCTCTCCACTACTGCTAGTAGTCTAATCTGGGGTCATCCTTGTGGATTCCTGGGAATTTCCCTGGTACCAGTTTTCTCCCTTAACTCATAATGTCTCCCTCTATCAAGATATCTCTTTCATTGCTCTCCCACTTCATCCCTCACCCAGCTCTACCATCCCATTCCCTCATGCTCTCATCCCCCATCCCCTCCCCTCTTGTCCCTGCCCATCATCAGTTTACTCATGGAGATCTCATCTGTTTCCCCTTCCCAAGATAATCCATTTGTTCCTCTTAGGGCCTTCCTTGTTTACTAGCTTCTCTCGAGCTGTAGGTTGTAGTCTGATTATCCTCTGCTTTATATCTAGTATCCACTTACGAGTTAGTACATATCATGTTTGTCTTTCTGAGTCTGGGTTACCTCACTCAGGATGGTATTTTCTACTTCCATCCATTTGCCTGCAAACCTCATGATATTATTATTATTATTATTATTATTATTATTATTATTTTACAGCTGAGTAATATTCCATTGTGTATATGTATCACATTTTCTTTATCTATTCTTCGGTTGAGAGATATCTAAGTGGTTTCCAGGTTCTGGCTTTTAAGAATAATAGCTAGCACATTTTCTATGGGGCTAAAGATTGATCCCAAGACCTCATGAATGCCAGGCAAGGACTTTACCAACTGAATTCCCTAGTTCCAGGACTTATTATTTTTTTTAAGTTTCAAAATTACAATATAATCAAGCACAGTGACACATGCTTTTAATTCCTGCACTTGGGAGACTGAGACAGGATGGTTGAGGGTTCAAGTTCAGCAAAACCTTTTCTACTTCACTAAAAAAGATACAAACAAGAGAAATAAAAATTATAATATCATTTGCTTAAAAAAATGAAAGTTCATAGAATGAAAAGTGAAAAATAGCAAATCTTATTTCCTTTATTTTTTGTTGTATTTCTTCTTTCTGTGGACCAATGAAAACATTGTAAAAATTTATTCGTTCAACATCATTTTAATGTATTTTCTAGCACAGGCTAAAAGCCACGTGATTTTGGAGGACAAACTAGCTCCACTCTGATGCATGCGCACAGTTACCAATGACAACACAGAAAATTAATGAATTTAATTGATCAATCAACAGTGATATGGTAAACTAAGAGGCAGTAAAAGGTCATGGAGATAAGATAGCTCTCTACTGAGTCAACACTGAATGGAATGTCTATGAAAGCTCTAAGCTTCTGTATGTATATATAAACATAAAGGTACATGTATTCTTTATATTTTAAAAATTTTTTTAATTAAAAATGTAGTTACACCATTTTTGAACCATAATATACATTTAATGATCACCAAATACATTAAAAATAAAGCTATCATATAATACAGCAAAACTCCTAAAGGGCTTAAAGTAGGGTCTCAACAGGATTCCTGTTCTACCACTTTCACAGCAGTGTGTTTCCAATGGCCAAGAGGCAGAAGCAACCCAAGTGTTCACCAGCGGGTTGATAAACAAAATATATAACAGGTAAGTCTTGAAACATATTATAACATGGATGAACTTTGAGGACATTATGTTCAGTGAAATCAGATTGTCGTAAAAGAAAATACTGGGAATGGAGATGTCTCAGTGGGTAAAGGCACTTGCTGTCAAGTCTAAAGACCTGAGTTTGTTGCTGAGGACTTACATAATAAAAGGAGAAAATCCCTTTTCACAAGGTACTTTCTAACCTCCACAGATGTGGTGTGGCATGTGTGTATCCTCTAACACACCATATAGACACACACAATATAAATAAATGTAAAGGGAATGTACTGTGTTATTCCAATTTTACAAGGTACTAGGAATAGTTAAATTCCTAGAAATGCAACTGTGGTTGTTAGACAGGCACAGATAAATGAACAACGGAGGATTTGTGTTTCATGGGTATGGCTTTTCATGCTGGGAGGATGGGAAGTGTTTGTAGAGAGATGATGATGGTGCTTATTCACAATAATGTTAGTATATTTAATAACACTGAACAATACTTAAAAATATTCAAAATGGAAAATATTGGGGCCCCACACATAAAGAACGAGCAACAGGCAACCAAAGAATGCCGAGACTTGGTGAAATAGTCTTCTCCAGGGATGAGGTCCCTGATTGGTTACACAATACCAGTTGGTAAGCTCTGAAATCATATACATACAAGCAACACTGAACAGAGTGAGCAATAACAATGGAAGAAAAGGAATCCATGGATTTGAAAGGGTGTGACTGAGGCGAGCATGAGAGGAGTTGGAGGGAGGAAAGGGAAGAGGGAGAAATTACGTAATTATATTTTAAAGCCAAAACACTAAAAAAGGAAGCTATAATGTGACATGAATTTTTGCATAATTAAATATTATTCATAAAATATTTTCAGATGATTTCTCTGCTCATATACTTAGAATTCTAAATATAATTATTTACATTTATATTTATTTAAAAGTTGACATACTTAACATGCCCTTGGCGGGTTTTTTTAGGCTCTTTAACTCTAGTAGGGAAACACCATTATCTCTACCCATTAGAGAGATCAGGAGGGGTGTAAACTGGTCCAGGTGCTGGGAGGAGAAATGTCTTTAATCATTACCCCGATCACTCGAGTATCACAGTACCTTATTCTGAACATGGCAGGGTTTTTTTTTTTTTTTTTTTTTTTTTTTTTGAGTCTTTCTTCATCAATTTAAATTCATTTTCAAGTAGTCCCTAAATCACTTTAATTCACTATCTACACCTAGTAGTTTTTTTTTTTTTAAATGACAATTGGGATTTGATTTATTCTGAATGCACCTTTGCGTTGTTTTTAATGAGTTCTTAGGAGACATGGAAGGTAGAAGCATTTGTGAGGGATCTTTTAAGTGACTTTCATATCACAAGGCATAGACATCTTAATTAAGTATTTTATTTTATGTGTTCGGGTTCTTTTTTTTTCCCCACCTGGAGCTTTGCTGAGCCTGGAGGGACTGCCTGCCAGGAGTTAGTAGAGAGCTCATCTGTGAGTGTGCTTTCCAAATGCAAATCAACTCATCCATAGCCCAGCAACCTCCTCAATTCGACTTAGGATAGGAGGGAGGGCTACTATTGCTCTGCCCTAGGCACCCAGGGTCAGTTACCAGACAGTGGGAAGAAGGAATTCCTATTCCCCAGAGGCTTCTGGAATAACCCACCAGTCAAATGCAAGTCTTCTTGTCCTGTATCATCCAGTCTTTCCTATGGATCTGGTCCATGCTTTCTGTTCTCTGCCTTGCAATCTGAACAGCTCTGATATGCCCTCTTGTGGTCCATGCTTTGCTGTGTGTGCCCCCTCCTCTTAGAATCTAATAAATTGATTCAGTGCCAAGTATCTCCTTATCTATTGGTTCTACCGCATCTCAACAATTTCTGTTAATAAACTGTATTTAAAATATGGGTGGAATATAATTTATTATATTTTATTTTCTTAGAATTTATAAAGTTTAAATTTCTAAAGGCTTTTTGAAAATAATTAATCAAAAATGCTTTATATGGAGTTGACTTTTATTTTTTGAAGATTTCATTTTATTTTATTTATTTATTTTTTTGGTTTTTTTTGAGACAGGGTTTCTCTGTGTAGCTTTGTGCCTTTTCCTGGAACTCACTTGGTAGCCCAGGCTGGCCTCGAACTCACAGAGATCCGCCTGGCTGTTTTATTTTTATTTATGTTTCCCTACTTTCCCATTGTGTGTGTGTGCGTGTGTGTGTGTGTGTGTGTGTGTGTGTGTGTGTGTGTGTGTGTGTGTGTGTAAGTGTCCATAGAAGTCAGAAAAGGATGTTGAACCCCCATAGAACTGAAGTTAAAGTCCATTGTGAGCTGCCCTATGTGGGTACTGGGAACCAAATTTGGGTCGTCTGCAAATATAGTACATTATCTTAACCAATAGGCCATCTCTCCATCCCAGGAATTATCTTTTAGAAAGATATTCCTAGAAAGGTCTAAAATCCCTATAATCTATTACAACAGAGAGTAGTTGAATGATTAAAAAGTAATTTTAGATGAAAAGTATATCAATGGGTACTTCAGGGAGGATTTTGGGTTGCAAAAGTCAGAATTTTAGATCTACATAAAAGAGTTTGGGGGCTGGAGAGATGGCTCAGAAGTTAAGACCACCGACTGCTCTTCCAGAGGTCCTGAGTTCAATTCCCAGCAACCACATGGTGGCTCACAACCATCTATAATGAGATCTGGTGCCCTCTTCTGGTCTGCAGGCATACATGCTGTATACATAAAAAATAAATCTTAAAAAAAAAAAAAAGTTTGGAAAATTGAAAAGAGATGTAATATGATCACAAGGAAAAAACTTAGTGTTTTCTATTTAGAAATTTGAAAATAGATACAATGCAATTGCAGGGAGAAAATTCAACTCTAGCTTGTCTTGGCACATGCTCAATTATTTGTACATGGTATTGTAGAAAGTATATAATGATTATTAATAACAGCACTTAACACTCAATTAACAACATTTCATCTTTATTCCTGAACTGAACTTCTTTTAATCAATGCTAGATATAGACATTATCCAGAAACATTCAGTTACAAACAATAACCTTGAAAGATACTATGTTTCAACTATTCTTATATATTGGAATATCAAAATTAGTTCTTAAAGAAGCCATGTGAGTCTGGCTCATTTCCTCCCTGGTTTTCGAAGAAACTTCTTTGAACACTGCTTTATTATTTTGTATACAATTATCTCACAGAAGCCATAATGTAAACTCAAACATTTCGATGTTTTTCTAAATTATCAAAGTATCTCTTTTTAAAGTGTGTTAGAGGCAAGGTGACAAAGAATGATGATACAGGAGGGAGAGACTTGGTTCTGCCTCAACTTGATATGCCAGACATTGTTGACTCCAGGGTGGGGTCGGGGGGACGTGGGGGATGAGTGGGAGGAGGAGAGGGAGGGGGAACGGTGCTTGGTATGCAAAATGAAAAAAAAATTAAAAACAGAATTGTATTACAGAAGGACAGTGGATACAGTTTGCCATTAAATCTTAACACAATTGGTTAGGTTGTACTATAGGCTTTAGGGTCCTATTGTAGATTTTCTCCTAACGCAGGTCCCAAGGCAAGAATTCACTAGCTAGCATGTATTTAAGAAAGCTCATCAAGGAAGCAAACACGAAGGTGAAAACTAGCATAGAAAATAATAATCTGACTTCTAACTGTACAATGTTCTGGGTAACGGTGAACTGCGTTGACATATCCTAGAGTTGCCCTACTCTGGGAATGGAATCCTGGCACACATACACCTGGGCTTGTGTCTTATTTCTCTGGTGTCCATGTGAGTGGAGTATAGGGTTCCCTTGTGTAGTAAGTCAGAGACTTGGGTAAGATGAGGAGCTGTCCAAGTGCTGGAAATGGCCTTGGGGGCTTCAAGTGGACATGGGGTGAAAAGTAGATGCAAGTTAGAGATACATTGTACCTATAACCATCAATGTTCCAATACAATACCAAAACCAGCCACAACAATAGAGATACACAGGGTAGTTTGCAGATGATTGGGAACATTTTGGGAAACACAAAGTCTGGGAATTTATAAAGGATTTTGTTGAGGTTTCTTTGTCCACTAGGCTGTTAATTTGTATGGAATTCCCTCCCCCACCAACTACTTCTTATTCCTTCTGTTGCTTAAATCATCTATGGTCTTGTTCCCCACGTGTAGGCACTCCTGTCTTTTTTCATTTCCTCTCCATTCTTCCCCCCTCACCTAATAAACCAGCCATTAAATTCTCTATTGATTTAGAAATTATGTTGTTCTCACCTTAAAGGTTAAAATCTTTCCTCATAACCTTGAAAGGTCACCCAAGGAAATGATAAGTAGGAAACTCTTCCCGGATAGTATATTCAGTTATCTTGTGTGTTTTGAAGGCATATTCCCCTCAGGGACTTCTGGTATCTGTGAACAAATTAATTCTCTCATTTCCCTGTGCTATTATGAATCATTTTAATGCATAGTATTTGGTTAGCATTTTTTACTTCCCCAAGGAGAAGTCTTTGCAAGAAGAAACTTACAGCATGCAATTTTGAGAGTCCCTTGATAGCTAATAGGACTTTTGCCATGGGGTTAGTACTTAACAAGTATGATGGTTCATATTAACTGTCCACTTGAAAAGATCTAGCATCACATATCAGACAAGCTCTTGGCATACCTGTGAGAGATTATCTTGATTAGGTTAATTGGGATGGGGAGACTCATCCTAATGTAAACAGTGTCAATCTCTGGATGTGAGTCTTGGAATACATAACAAGGAAACTATCTGAGCCCCAGCATTCATTTCTCTCTGCTTCCTGTTGCAAACACCATAAGTAAGTGCCTCAAGCTCTGCCTCCTTGACCTCTCTGCCATGATGGACTGTACCCACAAAAACTGTGAGCCAAAATAAGTCCTTCCTCTCCTCCCTTAAGTTAGGTTCTTGTTGGGAGTTTGTTACATAAATGAAAAAGTAACTAATGTAACTATCCATTGATTGCTTCAAACTTCAATGACATATGGCTGGAAACCACAACTCTTTCCTTCAGTGTTCTCTTCTAGGTTTTAAATATAGATTTGGGTATTGTACAGACTAGGCTATTCTCTAACCTGTAATATTCATGCCCCAGGCCTGGAGTGCTGGGGTCACAGGCATGTACCACCCCACCTGATTGACCTTTCATTTTACTTTTAATCGAATGAGTGGGTGGCACTAAATTAATGATATGAGTTAAGTGAAAATTATTGGGGTATAAGAATTGTGATTTATTTGAGAACTCAGAATTCTAAGTCTCTTGCTTCCCCACCAAAACAATCTTTCCCTACTGGAGAGTGTAGTGTATTGATTCAGAATGCTTCCTTTTAGGAATAGTGAGCTCTACAGGACTCTGACCTTCAGAGAACTCAACCTTGTGCTTTCTTTTTCAGTATTGCATTTAAGAGCACACTCTTCAGCAAATATCTTGTCATAGAACAGATGCTTGTGCCCAGTCCCTGCTTCATGTGTTGAAATTCTGTCAGTTAATGGAATGATATTCAGAGGTAGAGTCTTTGGGATGTGATTAGGTCTTGAGTTTGGAAACCCCATGAATGGGATTAGTAACCTGCAAAATGAGTCCTCAGAGTGATTCTAGCTCTGTCTGTCACCTTAAGCTACAGTGAAAGGCAACTGTCTGAAACAAAAATGACTTTTTATTTGAGTACACACAAATGTCTGCCCACATCTGAAAGGGCACCCACGACAGACCAAAGAAATGATACCACTAAAGTCTAGCTTAGTGAACCAAGGAATTAACAGAGCCTAGTATGTAGGCAAAACAAACAAACAAACAAACAAACAACCCAAACAAACAAACAAAAAAAACCAAAAAACATTCAGCATGGGGTGGGTTGGGGGTGCGTCACTCATGAAAGCTGCATCTCTGGAGTTTCCTGACCAGCCCACAGGCATCTCCACCAGTCTCCTCACCCACCAGCAACTATCAATAGCTCCTCAGCTAAGAATAGCGACTTGTGAGATTCTTCTTACCTCCGTACTGGAATGTTGACTGCTTTGGTCCTGTGGAGGTCTTGTGAAGGTAACCACTGCTGCTGTGAGTTCATGATCTAGAAGACACTCTTTTAACCTGGTCCATCCTGATTTTCAGTTTTTACTGCCTTTCTGTTCTCTCTTGCATGATGGTGCCTGAGTTTTGAGGGGTGGGCAGGTGATATAGATGCCCGATTTATAGCTGAACACTATAGACATTTGTTCTCTGCATGTTGACTAGTTGTTAGTTTCCATGTTAAGGGAAGTACAGGTGAGGCTATTTGCTCAGTATTACAACATGAAGAGTTGGAAAATTAACAGGTATACTTCTGTGGTGTGAATCATGAACTTCTGAATATTGGATGTCATCTCTGTGATATCAGAACTCCAAAAAAATCAAGTGATTCAAGAAAACCCTTAGCACTATAAGCTGATATAATTGTTGGACCCCATTCCAAACTACATTTTCAACCACTGGCAAAGTTTGGTATCTGAGCTTGCATTTGACTATCCTCAACTTAGTTCAAGTTTGAAGTGAGCCTTTTAGTTCAATTTCTGTAACTTTTTCCATTTTCTGCTGAAATTGCACATTAACAGTGGAGTCTACAGGTGGTTAGTGTGCCTCAGGGATAAGTAGCTGGTGTACAGAGTAGTATTTCCAACTCCTAGTTTTCTTCTCAACTGGTTTTGTACAAATCCCTCATAGATCACGTCTCTGTCAGATGGCTCAGCTGTGACAGCATCCTTAGTGGGTTCATTCAATAAGAGCCCTTCCAGCAGTGCAAAGTAGGTCCAGCATTGGCACCCTGCACTTTTATTTATCTTTCTCAGTTTGGTTATAAAAATTCCCATTGCTACCCCAAACATGCACACATAATATACCACCAGTTGCCAATGCATTGCTTCCACTTGCTGGGTTTCCATCATAGTCCCCCCCCATCCTTACTGTTTTCCTCTCCCCCCCAAAAAGAGTGTTGATGAACATCTTTCTTTTTACATAACCTTCATAAAATGTTTAGTAGCCTCAGAAATCACAATTATATGACCAACAGAAAACATCATCAAAATATACCTTGTTTCATAACATGTAAAAACTGAGGAAAATCATTGTTCTTGTGGTCTGATAAGTTCTTGGAAACAGAAAAATCTGATTTTTCTTCACTGTGGGAAGGTCACCCAAAGCACCCATCTCTCAGTGGTTTATGCTCATTTTTAAAAAAAAATATATTCAAACAGTTGATGTAACTTTCAATTCAGGGGCATGTGTGTCAAAAACAAGAGTTGGAGACTAGGTGAGATTTGATTGGTGAAAAGGACAATGCTCTTTCTGTGGTCACTAGAGAATTTCAATTTAAAGACACAAAAGAAGTCTGCAGAAGATATCTCCCAGAAGTCTTATTGGGTATATTAATCACACCTAAGGGTAGATACCATGTCCTGGAGTAGATGGCCAACACAACATGAATTCAATTGATATTTTTGTAAACTTTTGTCTCATGTTTTTTTGTTTGGGCATTTTTTTTTTTAAATGTCTAATTGGTCTTTTGCTTGTTGTATAGTATGGTCTCTAATTTTGTGACTTTATAAGGTATTTGTGCTTCTTGTGTTTTTCTCTTTTTTTGTTTGTTTTTGTTCATTTTCTAAAGAGAGAGAGTAGGGGGAGAGAAAAAGAGAAAGGAGTGAGGAGAGAGAAAGGTGGGTATTGGGTGGGTAGGGAAGTGGGAGCAGTAGGGGAGGGGAAACCATCTTAAGAATATATTATATGAAATTTTTTTCAGGAGAACTTACCTTACTTCTCACTCCCCCAAAAGAATAGATCCTAGACTCTTCTAAGAGAACAACCTGAAATAAAAATCTGTTTTCTTTACTAGTTCTCTTCTTCATCTGTGTGTTTAATGGCATTCTCTAAAATTTAATCATGAGTAGGCGAAAATACTGAACTGAAGAGTCAGGTTTGTAGCAGTTTATGATTCTGTTCGTGCATGGGTATCCGTGACATCCCTTCTATACTTGGTCAGCTTAGATGGTAATCCACGTGCGCTTGTCTTTATCTCATCAGAAGGCCGACATACTTTGTTGATGTCTTCATCAGGATTCTTAGCATGTTTTAGCATTCCAACATGGAGATGAAAGGCAAACATTGTCACTTAGCAAAAATGTTATGCATTTAAGAAATGTGCCCAAGATCCTGAAAAAATTTTTGAAGTGGAATGAATTGTCTTATTTTAGTCAAATTTCCATTTTCACCCATTTTTCTTATATAAGAGAACTACAGTTCTGATTAAGAGGGCTAAAGTGAGAATGCTTGGTGTTGGCTACCACTAATAATGCCTTTCCTCTTTGGGATTTAGAGAGGAGATCTTTTAGCCTCTCCTGCAGTTCACAGTGCCGTGTGACTCATTCAAATGGTGGCCAGTGGCTGGAAGTTTGAGGCATCACTTAGGTGACCAGGTGTTTTCTGCTTTTAACAGCTGCATTTCTTGTCTTATGACAGTATTAGTTATTTGTCACTGTGACAGAGTACCTGGTATGAGTACCTTAATGAGGAGAAGTTTATTTTGGATACAGTACATCATGGTGGGGAAGGCATGATAAAGTTACCAGTTCCTGTCGGCAGTGGTGAGAACATGAGGCTGCTTGCTGCCTGATTAAGAACTAGGGAAGCAAGGTGGCTATAACCATAAAGGGCCAGTAGCCAACAAGCCCTTTCTCCAGCTAGATTACACAGCCTTCTAAAATAACACTACCAGATGGAGACTGAATACTCACATACATGAGCCTATAGGACACATTTCATACTTAAGCCATTACAGTGACCCAGTGGTTGGTGACATCCATGACAAAAGCATGCTTGTTCTTTGAGTTGTTCTTGGGTAATGCCTCTATGGACCACTAGAGGGATGGGATGTCCATGGTGTAGCTGAAATTTTCCTGTGTCTCGCCTGGTATGCGGTTGGGACAAATCTTTCCCACTCGCGTCCCCCAAGTAAGCACACAGAGGCTAATATTAATTAAAACTGGTCAGCCATTAGCTTAAGTCTACCACTGACTAGCTCTTACCCTTAAAACTCAGTCCATTTCTGTTAATCTGTATGTTGTCATGTGTTCTGTGGCCTTATCTATGAGCCATTACATGCTGCTCCCTGGAAAGCAGGCTGGTGTCTCCTGACTCAGCCTTCCCCTTCCCAGAATCTCCTTGTCTGCTTATCCTACCTACAATTCCTGCCTGGCTACTGGCCAATCAGCTTTTTATTTATCAACTATTCACAGCAACAGATTCACGGGCATATAGAACAAGATCACCCATCACCATGGTGAGGGTGTAATGATAACACCAGGAATAGACAGCCTGCAGTAGACAGACCTAGGAGCCCCAGAAGGATAGTAAATGTATGTAGAATGTACTGTTCTAGAATAGTGAATACCTGTTTTGTTTGTATCAAACAGCTAACAATAATGGATATAAAATACATAGTGATTCATTCTGGTCTCATTCCTGAGGTGGTAAGCATGGCACAAAATGAGGATCAGAATTAATGAAATCCTGAGAATTCCAAGGGAGACTAAAAAGAGCTTCTTGGCTCACCTGGTGTGAACAACATTTAATTCATGTTGTGTTTCTCTCTTCAGTTGTGTTAAATCTTTTTTTTTTTATTTCAATAATGTTTTGTGTTTGCATGCCACCTGCCTGACCTTGAGAGACTAAGAAATGAAGGGTTTTTTTTCCCCTTTCCTAGAGAGAAGGCTTAACTGTTCTATTCTGATGTTTTGTAAAAGTCAAAACATTTCTTTTTTACTAAGACATTTAGAGGCAACTTGGTAAGGTGGGGTGATACATTTCTGTTCTAAATTCCTGGACTGTGTGCTAAATATTCCCAAATTACTGATAAATTCACATCTACTTCATATCCTTGATTATTGAGTAAAATTTGACTTAGTCCTGATCAGAATCCCTGGAATTAAAACTGCAAATTAAGGGTATAACTATCCTATGCTAATTCCTTAAACTGTTTATATTCAGTGTGAGCAGAAAATGTAATGAAAGTGATCAGAATGGATTGGAGAGCCATGTGGAAATGAACTGTGCCAAATGCATACCTTGCACCTTGTTCAGTGCTTGTCATGGAGCAGGCAGCAAATCTATACATGTTTAATGAATGAATTAATGCTGCCTCACTTCCTAAATCACCTAAAAGAAATGATCTCCATTTGACACTAGAATGTGCACGTATTTTCTTTTTTTTTTACTGGAGTAATTTGGAAATACATCATCTGCATTAGTTTTCTCACTGTTGGGACAAAATATCTAAAAAAGCAACTTAAAGAAACTGTTTTGGCTCATGTTTTGAAGGTACAGTCCATCATGGCAGAGAAAGCATGGCAGCAGAATCTTGTGGCAGTTGGTCACATTATATTCCCAGGCAGGTAGTAGAGAGAGGTGAATAATGGTGATCAGCTCTCTCTCCTTTTTTTTTTTTCAGTCCAGGATCCAAGCTCATGAGACAGTGCTCCTAAATTTAGGGTACATTTTATCTTATTGAACCCAGTCTGAAACTTCCTTGCAGACATGCACACAGGTCTTTTTCCTAGGTGAATCTACATCTTGTCATCTCAATTGGATCTGGAATCAACAAAGGGACAAGCCATTGACTGTACCTGAGAGGGAGTTTTTTGATCAGTTTAATTGCAGTGGGGAGATTAACCCTAAATGTGGGCTGCACTTTATGGTAGCAGCCAAGATGAAAGGGAGTCTAAGCAATGAAAAGTTTTGCTTTTTGCTTCACATTATGCTGACAACAAGTTCACCTACCATGTTGGCATTTTGCAGAGGCTGCTGCCACCATTCTTTGGATGTTATTAGAATCCATCTTGTTTGCCTTTTCATCATGGGTTGAAGACCAGTAGCTCATACTCCAGGAATCTTGCAGGCCTCCAGTACCACACTGTGACTTCTGAGGCACCTGGCCTTGTGGATTGAGATGTCATCTGGTTCTCAGCCACTGCAGTGTGAAGACAACCATTGTAGGGTTGTGTGGACTGTATCCTGCAAGCCAATCTCATACAAGCCTGAGAGAAAAGGGAAAGGAGAAATGTAATTTAATTACAGTCTCAAAAATAAACAATAACAACAAAAATTCTTAAAAAAATATTTCAGTCTGTTTCTCTAGAGAGCACTAATTAATATGAAGTTTTACTCCACTTGGGCTTCTAGAACAAAATAGTGAGGAATGGGTGACTTACTAAACACAGCCAGCCATTTCTCCTAGTTTTGGACTCATGTGTAAGAAAAGGGCATCAGTAGAGTTGGTCTCTATGAGGGAAAGCTGCTTCTTTGTTTATAGAAGGAGACCTGCTGCTGTGTTCTTCATGGTGCTTCTTGGTGCATAGAAGGTGGGGGAAGTAGTCGAGCTGTTATAGTGATTGCCCAGCATAAATGAAGTCCTGGGCTTGATCTCTAGCACTGTGTGAACTAGACATGGTGGTGCTTACCTGTAAGCCCAGCATGGTGGGGGGGGGGTAGGGAGGGAGAGGCAAGAGGATCCAAACTTCAAAGTCATCTTTGGATGTTTAGTGAGTCTGAGACTAACTTGGGCTATAAGAAACCCATCTCAAAAAAAGTTCTTTTCAGTTTTGTTCAGTATGTTTGAAGGAAGCTTGTTCTGCTAAGTCATAACTCTACCATGCAACCTTCAATCCTGTCAATTTTTCTATTTGCAAAGGAATGAGATTCCCAGGCTCCATAGATGGGAGGATGGATCAGAAGCTTTACACAGCTACAATTAGATAAAATACTTTGCATTTCACTGGCAGGAAATGGAATATAGCCACCCATCATAGAATGAACCTTATTTATTTGGTATTTCAGGGACTTATTCATGAGGGTGCTCTGGGAATGCTTTCAACATGAAAAATTGTGTAGGATATTGAAATATCATGGGGAAGTGAGTACTGTTTTATCAGAGGTTTGCCTATTTTCCAGTCATAAAACCAATTTCAAGTAATTTAGAACTAGTCTTATTGTTAGAATTCATCCTTTCCTATTTGAAGCAAGAAAACCTAATGGGTTCAAAATGAAGATTAATATTCACAACTTCATTACATGGTAAAGGTTATTAAGTTGATATTGGCTTATTCAAAAGACTGCACAATTTGATACAATAGTTACCCTTTAGCAGAACACATACCTTTCTTATTTTTTAATTAGAACATTAAAAATTTGAAACATCTTTCATCCAAAGACCATTTCCTTCCTGAATTTTAAAACCATGATGCAAACCACACTATCTGAAAGATTTGTTTTTAAAACTATCTCGTGTGGGGACTCTGTAGGCTGATTAAGACATTTAAACATTGTTTACTGACTGAAGCTTTGGCGGGGGACATTCCAGTTTAATGAGCCCCTCTAGAGGCATGAAGATCATGTTGTCTGACTTCAGAGGTTATGCTCTGCTCCATGGTCAAAATCAAAATAATGCACCGAGCACCAACAACTATGATGTTTTAACATAATGGGGATGATCGCCATGTGGTATCCTTCAAAAGAAAGAGTGTCGTTACACTAGAGCAGAATCTGCATTTCTTCCTAAGGATTCCTGTCATATGATTGCAAAACAAGTGTTCTTGCTGCTGGCTGTAGCATCATTATTTCTTCCCCAATCTGGCTTCAGCCTGACTGCTCCAGATCTTCCTTCCTCACCTTCCCCACTTGCACTTCAATAAGTACAACCCGGAAAGAGAGGGTGCAGCCAGAGTTCTTCAGCTCTGTGCCAACAAGCCAGTGTTCAGAGAAATTAGGCTAATTAAGTTAATAGCAGAGGTGAAAGCGAAGGGTCTTTCATTTGCATAAAAGCGGAGATTTGGTGCACAATTTGCATTGCTTATGTTACTAATCTTTGGAGTACAATTATAATCTGTATGGGTTTAAATGTCTAGGGGAGCAGAAGGACAGGGGTCCTGGTGCATAATAAGCAAATGGGCTTGGGTAATAAATTGTCAGATTTTCCTTTAGCTGTGTGATGCTCTCAAGATTCCAAAATGCAGACATTTTCTAATCTACTTGAAGATGTGAGAGGGAGGACCTAGTTAAATTCCAAGGAATTTAAATTTGTCAAGTATGTGCACCTTATGCTATGTAAGTGGAAGGGAATTCCTACCCTCTCCCACTGCCGTAATTTACCTGTGTGATACTGTTTACTACCAATAATTTTGCAGCTTTGGAAAATACAGAATGCCTTCAATCAGCAAGGTAGTGGTGGTGTATGGATTCTAATGTAAATACGATGATTTTTTTCTATTATAGTCATTTGTTTTCACATTTTATATAGGTTCCACTAATTACCATCATCATGAATGGCAGATGAATCTGTGAACCACATTTATGAATGGAGAGGCACAGCAGGATGCTGATAGGTTCAGACAGAGCCCTTGGCTGTGCCATTTGTGACCCTGAGATGGTTCCTTAGTGAAATTGTAGTCATGAAGGTTTGTGAGTGTCTAAAGATAGGCTGCAAAAGGAAAGAGAGGGGGGGGAAATGGACAAGCTACAAAAGGCATTTGTGTGTGTGTGTGTGTGTGTGTGTGTGTGTGTGTGTGTGTGTGTGTGTGAAAGAGAACAACTGGTAAGAAGCCTGAGTCAAACAGGAATGTTCTAATATGATTGGCACTGTTCCCATTTCCTCCCTTATTGCTCTTGATTGTCATAAAAGGGTTGACAGCTCAGAGTCCTCCATTATTTTAAAATGCTAACAAAAGAGCTGTGTTCACACAATTGCTATTCTCTTCACATTAGCACCTAAAGCATTAGATGATCAGATGAGAGGAAATGAAAGTGAAGCCTTCTGAATTATTAATAGGTGTCCTTAGCCTAATGTGTATGTGCAATCTAAAGGCCACTTCCAATGTAGTATTTGCTTGTAATAAATTCCAATTTAAAAGAATTACTGTTGAAATGGGCCTGAGAGACACCGCTCACTTAAATAATATTAATTTTAAAAGATTGCTATGATTTAAAGTAATTCCCTAAGCTTCATCTCTACTCTATATATCTCTATATACACTTATTTCTTTTTCTCAATCTTTCTTCTACATGCAAACACACACTCAGTCACTTACTCATGCTCACATCCCCATAGAGATAATCCTAGTATGTGAAAAAAGCCCAATAATTTCTTCAGGATAAACTAATGCTAGGCAGAAAGAATAAGAGGTTTGTTTGGCGATGTAAAGATCCTATAAAGACTTTTACTTCATTTGCCCTTGCTGGGGTGGAGGGGATGATCCCCAGTGTGATGAGAGCCTTTTGATTTTTCACTAATTGAAACTTTTTGTTGCCGTCCTTAAACATAAACAAAGTTTTCCAAGTCTATAGTACATATCCTCTGCATTTGTCTGTGGCTTTCCTCATGTACAACTATACCAATCTTCTATATTCTTGAACTGCTGGGAATTCCAGTTTAAAATGAAAACTTCACATTTTTTTTTGGTAGGAAAATAGAAGTATCTACCTTCTTTGTATTCTTGCACTCTTACAGTTGAACATTTATTTTCTTAATTTTCAATTGAACATTTTTTTTTTTAGAAATAAATCCAAAGAGAAGATTTTTTTCCTTAGCTTTTTACTGGAAGCATTTGACGCTATTGCAGGCTTTTATTTCTATGAGCATGGAGGGCAACATGGAAGAGGATAAACAAGTGATGTGGGTGATACCCAATGTTGGTGACAGAAACTTCAGAATTATTCCCCTTTCTCTATGAATCTCTAAATACATAATTAGCCCAGAAATAAAGTTAGCAATAGTTATCAATTTCATGTCCTATCTTTTTTTTTGTGGAGCTTAATGTTCTTACACACACATACATACACATACATATACACATATACCCATATACATATACACGTGTACACAGGCTGAGATTAGACTTAGGGCCTCCTGTATATTTTACTAGGTGAGTGTTCATTCATACCAATTATCTTTTTCTTGCTCTTTTATCTTAGTTGGGCCAGTGGGTATTTGAATCCCTGGACATTCTTTTTTTTTTTTTTTTTCATTTCTTAAGACTTTATTTCTAATTTCTTTCCTTTTTTATCATTATGAAAATTTCTATTCACTTTATATACGAACCACAGATCCCCCGTCTTTACTCTTCCCGCCCCCCAGCCTTCCCCCCAAACCCCCATCCCCACATTTTCCAAGTCAAAGTCTCTCATGGGGAGTCAGTAGAGCCTGGCACACTCAGCTGAGGGGGGTCCAAGCCCCTCCCCCCTGCACCGAGGCTGTGCAAGGTGTCACACCCTAGGCACTGGGCTCCAAAAAGCCCACCCATACACCAGGGACAGATCCCAATCCCCCTGCCTGGGGACTCCTAAAACAATTCAAGCTAAATAACTGTCTCTCATATCCAAAGGGCATAGTCCAGTCCTATGGAGGCTCCACAGCTATTAGTTCATAGTTCATGGGTTTCCATTGGTGAGGCTGGTCATTTCTGCATGTCTTTCCATCATAATCTCAATGTCCCCCTGTCCACAGAATCCCTCCTCTCTCTCATAGATTGGATTTCCAGAGCTTAGCCTGGGGCCCAGCCATGGATCTCTGCACCCGCTTCCATCAGTAACTAGATGAAGGCTCTGTGATGACAGCTAGGGTATTCACTAGTCGGTCACCAGAGTAGACCAGTTCTCTCTGGACATTCTTAAGCCCAATTTGTTATTGAAGCACTTGAAATCCAAAGAGGCTGGTGTATGTCACCACTTGAGTCATACAAAGGTTCTAAAGACTATTAGAAGAGACAAAGGAGAAGAGGATTGAAAGTCTAAGTTCTAAAAAGAAAAGTAAAGCACACAAGGAACAGCCAGTGTTAGTGAGGAAGGAACTGATAGATGATGAAGCGAAAAGACTGTCTCTTCCATATACCTTCTAGTTATAGCAGAGTCAGGGTTACACTGTGAAACTGCCTTCATCAAAATATTAGAATTTAAGAAGACCTGGGGCACCTCCACATTCTCTACCAGGGATGGAACAAGGTTTTACTATGATTTATCATCTTCTTACCATAGGCTGCTCATCTGTGGTAGACTAAGAAATCCATAGAGCAGGTTCTCTCTCCAACACAACATGAATATTCTCTGTGATGCTACCAGGACCAGCTAGTATGCCAAAATCTTGTGACCAGAGTCTTCCCATAATTCCCAAGACCCTACCAGTGCCTTCACTTCTGTATAGTTCAGCTCTTGCTTTGACCCAGGATTCCCTGCAGCAATACTTTACTTGGCCCTGTGAAATTCTTGCCTCCTGGTTACCCCATATCCTCAATCTTTTCTTTAAATACTCATTTAACTTGCAAAGAAGGGATGAGCAGTAGTAAAGGAGGCAGAGAGAAGTTGGGGAGCGTAGAGTCCTGAGAATATGGTGCGGAAAAAGATGAGAGGGAAGAGAGTATTGGCCAGTCACATGCGATGTGTCTGAGAAATCAGGGAAGGAGAAGAAGATTTCACATTAGCTATTTGGTTTAGGAACATGAATGACCCTGATGTTCTTGGGATGAGCTGTCTTCCTGGACCAGCAAGGGTAGAATCAACCAGAGGGAGGTCAGAAAGAGGAGAAAGGAATAGAAACAAGTGCAGTTGTACTAGTGTAGACAGCCATGTTAAGTTCCGTTATATGGTTCCTGACGGGGAAAGAACTAGAAAACCAGAGTTCACATTTTCAGTGTTTTTACTCCATTGTTGTGGGGAGGGCATAGCAGAGCAGTTTATATTGTGGGGGCAAGAGGTAGAGGGAGACAAACAACTGTCTTCCATATCCAGAGGGCCTAGTTCAGTCCCATGGGGACTCCACAGCCACCAGTCCACAGTTCATGGGCTTCCACTAGTGCGGCCAGTCATCTCTGCACATCCTCCTATCATGATCTCGATGTTCCTCCCCTGTAGTATCTCTCCTCTCTCTCATCAATTGGATTCCTGGAGCTCAGCCTGGTGCCTGGCTGTGGATTTCTGTATCTGCCTCCATCTGTCACCAGACAAAGGTTCTATGGTGACAGCTAGGTTATTTGCTAGGTTGGTCATCAGAGTAGACCAGTCCAGGCACCCTCTGGACCACTGCCAGCAGACCAAGGTGGGGTCAACCTTGTGGATTCCTGAGAGCCTCCCCAGCACCCTACCTCGGGGGGATTGGGATCTGTCCCTGGTCTATGGGCAGGCTTCTGGAATCCGGTGCTTGTGGTGTGACACCTTGCGCAGCCTTGGTGCAGTGGAAAGGGGCTTGGACTTGCCTAGGCTCAGTGTGCTGGGCTCTGCTGACTCCCCATGGGAGACCTCAATTTGGGGGATGTGGGGATGCGGGGTGGCTTGGGAAAGAGGGCTGAGGGGTGGGAGGAGGGTGGATGGGGGTCTGTGGATAGCATTGGAATGAGTAGAAATTTTCTTAATAAAGAAAAATGAAAAAAAAAAAGAAGTAGAGGGAAGTAAATCTAGACAGGGGACAGGGTAAGATAAAGGAAATAACCTCTAGTGCCCTGCCTTTTCAAAATAGGCCCCGGCTCCTATGTTTTATGAACTCATCACCTTTAAGCAAACACCAGTTCTAAAGGAAAACAAAATGATGTTACAGAGCACCCTGACACTCTTCAATATCCCTTATCACTTTTCTTTCATTTTAAGAACTTAACCATAATTCCTTGACCAGCACCTCTGAGGCTTTCTGAACTGCTTGAAAACCATTCTCCTTTGGTTGTCTGGAAACACCCAAAGGTCTATAACCAATTCTACTATTTCAAGACAATGGAGTATACAGTCATACAACATAAAGACACTCCCGTCCCCACTTCCATTTCTTATTCTCTTGAAAACACTTGCAGCACAATGATGATGCATTGTCAAGAGTGATTGTTTTTATGTTGTTCATGTTTGGGGACACATTCCAGTGTTGCTCAACATTAAGTCGAGTTTGTTACAGACATTTTTGGTTTTGCCTTTGGTTTATTTGTTTATTTACTGTATCTTTATTAGATTTAAGGCATTCCTTTTCTTTTTAAGTTCACATCCTGCTAATAAAGTCATTCTTTTTGTTGCTTTTTCTTTTATTCATTTAATTTTATTTTTAATTAATTAATTAATTATTTTTTCTCAGCTCATTCACAGTTTTCTCTCTCTCCCTCCTCTCCTCCTAGTCCCTCTCCCCAACTTCCCCTCCCCCTCCCACCCCATCCACTCCTCTTTTCTCTTCAGAAAAAGGCAAGCCTCCCAATTATATGATCCAGCCCCGGCAGAACAAGTTTTGGTAAGACTAGCACCTACCCTCCTATTAAGGCTGGACAAGGTGAGCTAGCAGGAGGAAAGGGTCCCAAAAGCCGGCACCAGAGTCAGAGGCAGCCCTTGCACCCACTATTAGGAGTCCACAAGAAGACCAAGCTACACAATTGTAATATAGATGCAGAAGACCTAGGAAGTCATTCTTTTAATGCAATTTTAAGGCTCCTATTAGGGTTCTTCACTAGGCCATGGGTCTTAATGATTTTTCCTATTGCTTTTGAATATACAATTTATGTTTTAGATTTGAATCTATGGTTCATTTTTAGTTAATTATTATAAAAATCTGGGGTTAGGGTTGAAATTCTTGTATGTATGTGTGTAAATGAATGTTCATGCAGGTTCATGAACATATGGAGGCCAGATGTCAGCCTCAGCTGGCTTTCCTAAGGCACTGTTCATCTTGTTTTGAGACAGAGTCTTTCTGTGGCCCAGAGATTGCTGATTAGGGTGGAACAGAGAGATACACCATCCAGCTCATAAACAGTAATAATTCTTCTTCTTTTCTTTTCATCTACAGATAACAATTATTCATATATATTTTTATATATTTATATCATATATATATTATATATATATATATAATTATTCATATCATATAGCTTTTACTTTAAAATTAAAACAAATGTTTCTTTTCTCCTCACCTTCCTTCTGGACAGTGCAAAAGATAATCAAACAAATATTCATTTTTCGGTACATGGAAGCTCCTGTTTCATTTTAGAAAGAAAAAAATTAGCCAAGAAATCTATGTTAAATATAAATTAAACAACAATTTAAATCCAAAACTTCTATTGACATGGTATAGTAGTCACTTTTAATGTAGACCTAGGGAAAAGTGTTTTTAAACCTCATTGCATGGAATTAGGGAATGTGGTTTCATATACATGGAGAGAGAGAAGCAACTTCATTGAGGAATATGCATACAGTTTGTTTGTGGTGTGTATGTGTAGCATCTTTAGCGAGGAATGGAGACATTTTTTTTATGAGGTGTATGCACCTGCCTAACTCCTATTTTCACTGTAAGTTCAGGAGGGGGCCCATAAAACGGACCGCATTAAAAAAAAAAAACAAAAACAAAAACAAAACCTTGCAACACTTTGGATCCTTCATTCTTTCATGGCACTTAAGATGCTATGTGTTGCATGTACAGAAGGGATATATTTACTGTTTATACTGTTATCAATGGACATGCCACAGGGGCAAATGCATTATTTTCTGTTAGTATACAAACAATTATAAAAGGTTGAGGTCTCAATAGGTAGTTTTTCTGGTCTTTGATGTTCTGATTGTGTAGCCAAACTCACATTGTAGAAAATGGAACGTTTTATGAAGTTCATACATTTTCAGAATTGCTCCCACAATGACGCTTTCATTTTGTGTAAGGACTGGAATTATGGCTTCTGTCTGTTTCTGAAAACTTCAATGTGGCCTCAAGTGAACAGGAAAAGCTCATATTTCAAGGCCACTGACTGCAGCCCATTCACCTTCTATGAAGAAACGGATGCCTCGTTGTTTTTACAGTACAGAAAAAGAGTGATGTATTGGGGAGTCTTTATCTGTCTTCCTGCCAGCTCCTTGGTTTGTAGATCAGCCTTTGATGATGCAATAACAGGATTAAAATGGAATGTTTCCCATGAGCTGGGGAATATGAACACTCCTTCACTTTCTATGTAAACTCCCCCTTTAGTAAAGCCATTTGATGACGAAAGTATTGACGTTTTTATGAGATTGCTTTTGGAAAAAGGCTAACATGTAACTTCAAAGTCAGCATATGGTAGTGGTCAGATTGTGTTTCCATCGTGTAAGGTGCTTGAATAATAATCTCCTGCATCCTCTTGGCCAGTACACAGAGAGAAACTTGATTAATTTCACCTGTATCCCTTAATCGCTTGCCTTGGCTCTCATCCTGTGCTACAAGGGTTGATAAATCTTATATTCCCCTGAAGATTATTACAGCTTCTAATAGTGTTATGATGCTAGAAAGAAGTGAGCCTCAATGACACAAAACACAGAAATACATCCACCAAATGAAATCACATAAATAATTTAGTTTTCACAATTTAATTTTATGGAGTCTCTCTTTCTTTTTAGTAGTTGCTATTGTTTGTGGAGCCTAATAAGGACTGAATATGCAGCAAATAAAAGGTGGCATTTTGATTTAAGAAATTTGTGCATTGCTTATTTTCACTACTGGCAATACTCAACTACCTTCTTTTGATCTAAGGTCATGTAAAACTTCCTATATTTATATGTTAATAATATTGACTCAGTCACACACACACACACACACACACACACACACACACACACACACACACACAACCTGTCCTTTATTAAAATTATTTATTTTTAGTGTCTGGGCCTGTGTGTGTAAGTATGTGCACACCTGCTTGTCTGTAAGGACACCATGTATATATAGTGTCTTCAGAAGTAAAAAATAGGCATCAGATGTCCAGGAACTGTGGTTACAGATGGTTGTGATCTGCCATGTGGGTGCTGGGAATCACACTTGAGCCCTCTGCAAGTGTGCAGGTGCTCTAACTGTTGGGCCATCTCTCCATCCCCTGTCCTTCCTCCCTCCCTCCCTCCCTCCCTCCCTCCCTCCCTCCCTCCCTCTCCCTTCCTTCCTTCCTTCCTTCCTCCCTCCCTCCCTCCCTCCCTCCCTCTCTCTCTCTCTCTCTCTCTCTCTCTCTCTTTCTTTCTTTCTTTCTTTCTTTCTTTCTTTCTTAAATAAGCAGATCCAATCTTTTCCGTTTCTCTTCAGAAGTCTTTTCCTGTCATAACCCAGGACAAATGTTTCATACCTTTATTTTGAACTAGGCTGTGCCACTCTAGGTCACAACTAAGCATTCCATAACAATTCTCTTACTTGAAAGCAGTACCATGTGTTGTAAAAACCTCTCCGCACACTGGAGACTTATAGAAGTACTATGATGGATGTCAAGGCATTATGATACTTGCCCTCTTCTGAAGGAGTTAATCTTTCATAAACATATGAGTATTTAAATGGCAAAGCTTAAAAGCATCTGAACAAGGCAAGAGAAGATGTGAAGCAGTATAAAAACAATAAAGGGATTTAGAAAAGTCTGTTTGCTACCACAGCTGTAGACATTGTTCCAAGCCTCCACTTTAGAGTAGCTTATAATCTAAATACAAACAACTGGGGTGAGATATACCTAAAAGCTCGCACTGCATTTGCAGGAAATTAATGGATGAATAATACATACCCTTCCACTGACAGGCACTTGAACTGTCACCATAAGTTCTGAAACCTTGATGATGACAAGTCTGAAAGTTAAGGTGTATCATAAGGCATGGTCCCTTTATAGAGAGTTGTGTTTCTTTCATTCAGGTATCTTATTGCAGGTGCTGAGGTAAAATCTGAGAATGCAGTAGAACCCAGCACACACATTTCTGCTTTCTTGGTGAGTATGGTTTAGTTTATTCTAAGAACGACATGGAACGAACTTGAGGGACTCTGGTATTCACTGAACACCTGCTGTTGGCTTCCAGGCAAGATAATTGCAGACACCTGTGAGCCATCTTTTCTTGCAGGCATCCACAGAAATCCTCAAATTTAACTCTCCAAGGCAGAAGCCAGCAGTCCTCATGGAGGTCTTTTGACTGGTGCTCTGGGGATTCTTTGGAGGCTGTGTTCAGCAGTCAGCAGAGCAGGGCTGGAAGGACTCTGATGACCTTCCCATATGTAAGGACCCTAGTGGTTGTCCTAAGTACTACGTCTTTGAGAAACCAAATGGCTTTCTTACATGGTTTTTAGGACTCCACCATAAGACAGTCACTGGATTTCTTATGAACTTGACCCAGAATAGTCAGAGGACCACGTCTACTGCTCTTGGAGCCAAACAAAGTCACAAGGTAAACCCAGTCTTTCACCTTCAAATGGAAAATGTTGTCTTCATATAATAAAAATTGAGTTGTTTGGCAGGTATCTTCCTCCCCACAAATCTCTGTGTATATTACCATATTATCTTCACAATAATCTTTAAAGGGAGTCAGTTTCATTAAAACTTTTGTGCAATATGTGAGAACTGTAAAGGAATTATAACTTCTTAGAATACTTATAATATTTCAAACAAACAACTGAGAAGATAAAAATATTCATTATGAACAAAGAGTTATTGCCAATCCAAAAGAAAATAATATCTCAGTAGATATACGGAGAAAAATGTCTATCATAACCATAGTAACAAATCAATGAAAGAATTACATCTAAACAGCTAACCAATTAAAAAACTAAATCTCAGTAATAACAAGATATACTCAAATGGAAGCAATGGAAGATATTACTAATCATTTCAATAACAAGTAAATATTGTTAAAGTACCTAACATTAAAGGTGAAGTGTCCTACTACCTTGGTAGCACAATGTCAAAACCTTTTGAAAAGTCAATTTGTCAAAAGTCATTAAGATCATTAGAAATTTATTTGGGCTGGGGAGGGAGACAGAAGTTCTGAGGATGTAGCTCAGTTGGTTTCAGGCACAAAGCCCTTAGTTAGAACCCAAGCACCATGTAAACTGAGTGTGGTGGTTAATGCCTGTAATCCCAGTACTTGGGAAGTATATGCAGATGGATTAGAAGTTTAAGTTCATCCTTTAGCTGCTTAGTAAGTTCAAGGTCAGCCTAAGTGCCTAATACCTTGTCTCAAAGAGATAGCTTTTATTTTTGAGCCAATCTTTTCATTCTTTACAAATGTAGAAATGTCTTTACTGATGATGGACAAATTTGTTGTGCTATTATATTGCAAACTAGAAACCTACTTGAATATTTAAGAGAAAAGAAGAATTAGACCAGTATATGTCTGCTTAGTAACAAATATTTTAAAGAATATTTAATTGAAAATAAGTGTGTGTGTGTGTGTGTGTGTGTGTGTGTGTGTGTGTGTGTGTGTGTAAGAGGTTAGTCAGAGAACTTGATCAGTTGGTTCTTTATTAATAACTCATGGATTTGGAGGATCAAGTTGAAGTCACTAGACTTGGAACAAGTTCCTTTACCTACTGAGCCCTCTCACTGGCTGTAAGACTATTTTGTATAATGGGAAAATATTTAGCATACAAAAACAAATGGAAAGAAAGAATGTAAGCTACAGATTCTTCAGTGTCTTGTTAACTATGTAAATGTAAATATAAATCTAAACAAAAACAAAATACAATAAACAAAGGAAAATATTGAGAAAAAGAAAAATTAAAATGCAATCCTAACTTAGAAACAAATGGGTAGTTGATGACATATATTTCACTCTGCATATCACAATAAATTTTCAAAACTAACCAAACCTGCAAACTCTGTGATAAAAATAAGTAGTGAAATAAACCCTTCTGATGATAGGCTATTTTATTTTGCTATACAAATGTACCCAAAGGTAGGTGTTTTACAAGGAAAAGTGGCTTATTTTGGGTATTTGAGCCAGGGCCTTATGCATGGACTTGAAGGTTGAAAAGTTCAAGCTCAGGCACTCACATCTGACAGGTTTGTGCTGGATTCCACTACTATAGGAAGGTTTGTGTTAAGATACCCAGTGTAAGCAAGGGTCTGTTAGAGCAATCCACTCTCACAACAAGTACTCAGCTCCTCCAAGATCTTAAGCATGAATCTGTTTGGAAAGTGATGCCCCAAATACTAGTGACTGGCCACTGGACCTCACTTCTTTTATTTTTTATTAAGAAATTATTTTCATTCATTTTACACACTAATCATACATTCTCTTCCTATCCCCCCAGCCTCCCCTTCCCAACCCACCCCTCCTCACTCCTCCCCACAATAAAGCAAGGCCTCCCATGGGGAGGCACATCCAATAGAGGCAATTCCAAGCCCTTCCCCCTGCCTCAAGGCTGCACAAGGTGTCCGATCATAGGTAATGGGCTCCAAAAAAGCTGCTCATGCACCAGGGATGGATTCAGATCTTACTGCCAGGGGGCCACTAAGCAGATCAAGCTACACAACTGTTTTGCCATGCATAGGACCTAGTCCAGTCCCATGCAGGCTCCACAGCCATTGATCCAACTTTCATGAGTTCCCACTAGTTTGGTTTGGTCATCTCTGCAGGTTTCCCCATCATGATCCTGATGCATTTGCTCATAGAATCCATCTTCTCTGTCTTTGACTGGACTCCTGGAGCTCTGCCTGGTGTTTGGCTGTGGATCTCTGCATCTGCGTCCATCAGTCATTAGAGAGAAGCTCTGTGATGACAGTTAGGATATTCATCGATCTGATCATTGGGGTAAGCCAGTTCAATTCAGGCACCCTCTCCACTACTGGACTTCACTTCTTAAGGGTTCTATGGTCTTTCAATAGAATGTAAGGAGGAATCCCTTGGCTTGCTGAGCAGCTAGCCTACCCTACTTGTCAAACTCCAGGCCTATGGGAGGTCCTCTAAAGACCAAGGTAGATAGTACCTGCTTGATTCCTAACTTCCATGTGCATGTACACACATGTATGCACATATATTCACCCATATGAAGATGCACACACACTTACAACTTTAATTTTTTTTTTAGAACAGCATCTGATTTACAAAAGAGTTGAGTAGAAAACACAGTCAGTTCACATCTGTGATCTTTGTCCTGTATGTTATTCCAGGCTCCCAGTCTGTAATTTTTCAAGTATATTTCAGCGCAACACACACCGAATAAGTGGGGGATGTCCATTTTATTTTAACTGCTACACTACAGTGACCCAGAGCAAGCACAAGAGAGCTGCTTTTGTTTATGAATGCTGCACACAGCCTTTCTGCTCTCACCCACCATCAGTGAGCAAGAGAGCATGTCCTGTGGTAGCTTGTCCAAGGAGATATGCCTCAGCTCGCCTGTCATGTCAAAGCTGAAAAGCCAACCTGGGACCTCCTTTCACTTCTTGGAATGGTGGCAAAAGGGGTTGCTTTCAGAAGAGCTAAATGTCACCATAAATATTTATAAGTGACCTAGTATTGCTGTGCTGGTGGGCAGTATATTATTATAAAAGCCACAAACAACTGAATATACAATGGCAAATATATTAGTTACACATACATATATGGATGTGTGTGTGTGTGTGTGTGTGTGTGTGTATGTGTGTGTGTATACATACTTATATCTATGTAAACAGTCCATCTGTAGATTTTATATGTATGAGCACATCTATACCAGGCTTCGTGTTTTTTCTCTTACCAAATACATTTATATATTTATAAAATCTAAATTTTAATGCATTTACTGTATGCCATAACCTGTATGACATTTCATGAGCAAATTCCTTTGTAGTTTTCTTTCTGCTCCCTTGCATACAAATTTGTGCAGTGTGTAGACAAACTGGCATTGTGTGCAACAGTCTGTATCAGATGAGAAGTCAGGATTCTCCTTATGCCTTATCTTCTCCCAGTTAGTAAGGTATCCATAGAGGCATAGACTTCTTTAGAGCACTTGAGTACATCTGAGCAGCTTTTCCCTGCTTGCAGGTGAAGCCTATGCTGTAACATGGTTGGTTGTGTAGAATCAACAGTTAATTGTTACTGCTGATCTGGAAGCTTCCAACGTTTGCTGCTTTGTATCTGCAAGCAGAATGAAAGCAGGTTTAATCAAATTACACCATTATGGTGTCACTCTCTCATGCACTATGTAATTTCGAGGAGGGGGGTGACTTTTTTCTCATGTCCACCTGCTGTCTTCATTATTTACTCTTGTGCTCCTCTTAGGCTTCTGTATTTTGCTATTACAGCTGAGTAAGATAATGTAAACTCTATGATAAAAATAATGAGGGAAGGCTGGGGAGATGGCTCAGTCAATAAAATGCATGTCTTATGAGCTTGAAGACCTTGATTCAGTCCCAGAACTCAAGTAAAAAAGGTAGGTGTGGTGTGATCGATGTACTTGTAACCCCCAGCATTGGGGAGGTAGAGGAAGGTTGATTCATGTACTTCACTGGCCAATCAGCTTTGCAAAATTGGCAAGACACAGGATATAAGAGGCACTTGAGGAGTGATACCACAAGTTGCCCTCTGGCATTATATGTATGAGCATCTGTATGTATACACATGAACACACACACACACACACACACACACACACACACACACACACACACACACACAATTTCATGATGACAAATCAGAGCATCCACAAATGCACGGGCATAGGATTATTTGAGCAGGGATACTATGTGCATTCCAAAGCTAGCTCTTTCTCTGTCCATTTACATCAGCTTTCTTGGTCATAAGAATGTTCTGTCTCTCCACCTACAGAAAGACAATCTTATAAGAAGGGGACAATCTTATCTTTCTGAACTATAGCTATAGTCTAAGACATCATGTATTGTATTCTAATCTAACTCATCCACCAGTCTCATTCTGCCTGGTGAGGGCTCTGTTTTCTTGCCAAGAATTAGTATGATCATTCTAAAATCTAGGCCAGGCCAGCTTCCTTTCTTCCTCTGTTCAAACTCCTGCCATGCTTTCCCATCTTACATAGAGTCAAATGTGGAATATTCACTATGATGCTTAAGCACATGCACAGTTATAGTGGTTTAAATGAGAAATGTCTATTGTCTCAGGCATTTGAATTCTTGATCTCCAGTAGGTGCTGCTGTTTGGGGGAAGTTCAGGAAGTGTGGCCTTGTGAGAGGAAGTATGTCATTGGGTGTGGTGTTTTAATCACAGCATCAGAAAAGTGACTAATAGAACAGTGCGTTCTTCCTGGCTCACCTAAGCTTCTTACTTACTTTTCTCTGCCTGCCACTGCAAACATAGTTGATGCTGTCTCTTATGGGTCTTTTAAATGCTATATTCTTTTCCATTAAGTGCATTCCTTTTTGCATACTTCACCACCATATTACTACTTTTTGTGTAACCTTTTCTGTGGAGATATGAACACATGTCTATTAACCTCTGATAGAGCACTGGTAACAGACCAAAGAAAGGATTTCACCTAAGTCCAACTTAGTGATCCAGTGAGTTTGTTGGGATTCCTTATAGGAACATGGGATAGAGAGTATTTATAGGAGTAGCTGGACCTTGGAAAAGCCCACCTAAAATGGCTGATGACTCCAAACCAAGGAGGTTGTATGCCTAAATGTCCCTACATAAATTGTAGGCAGTTTGGCTATCAGAAAGTCTCCTCTCAACCAGCAATTGTTACTGTAAACCTAACCTTAGGGAGGGGATTTGTGAGTCTTGTAGGTTTCAGGATATCCCTAAGCCCTATGAGTTTTCTTTATTTCCTGAGCCCTGTGAGTTTCATTTATGTCCTGGTTTTTCCTTCCTTCCTTCCTTCCTTCCTTCCTTCCTTCCTTCCTTCCTTCCTTCCTCCCTCCCTCCCTCCCTCCCTCTCTCCCTCCCTCCCTCCTTCCCCCCCCCCTCTCTTTTGGATTTTTGAGACAGGATTTCTTGTGTAGCTGTAGCTGTCTTGGAACTAGCTCCATAGACCAAGCTGGCCTCAAACTCATAGAAATCCTCCTGCCTCTGCCTCCTGAGTGCTATGTCCTGGTTCTTAATGTATGCTCTCTGTTCCCACTCAGGAGGGAATGTTTCATCTTGGAGAAAGTAGTAGATATATAAAATACTTCTTTTGGGTCCTCCCTCAATGTTTACCACTCTAGAATATTATTCCCACAATTACTCTTTCCATCTTTCTCATTTTCTCTTCTCTTTATTTTACCCTTTGTACATATTCCCATTTGTCATTTTATGCATTTATTCATTTGATACATGATTCTCTACAGTGGAACTTAACTTGCTGATACTGAATTTTTTAATGTCTTCTATATTTATCCCTATGGCTTAAAAACTTGCCTGGTATTGAAAAATCATATAATACTTAAAACTATCTCAACTAAAGATCTATCTAGCAGTCTGTATGCTTTACTCCAAACATCTATTTATGTAAAATCAAACTCAAAGTCTTTAAATTGTATAAAATTTGGTTGATTTTTCTGTATTACTTAAGGCATTCATGCTTTTCAGTAGCACCATAGGACTTATCCTGTAAACTAAACAAACAAACAAACAAACAAAACCCCCCCAAAAAAACCCAAAAACGGTGTGGCAGAGAAAGGATAAGTTAAGCAATCATTTATAAGTGAGTTGTCATTATGGCGATTTAAAATTCTCTTTTTTTAGGAGTACAGCTGAGTTTCCAGAAGTGCATGGCCACACACCATTCAAGTGCACATTCTCCACTGTGCAGGCCCTATGGTGGTTAGTGGAAGAATAAGAGCAGCTGTGGACTACAAGCTGGTGGAGAATGTGGAGTAAAGCTCTTGACAAGAATTCACTACCAACCTGGGGTGGCTGGGGCTTCCTGAAGAAGGCTCTTGACATCCTTCCACCCACTCTGTCAGCTACCACTTGATGGTTTTATACAGGTCTCAAAGCCTTTATGCTCTAAAGGCTACTGCAGGCAGTGTGGCTCAGCTGGAGATGCTTGTGGGGCTTTGCCCAAACCCCTTGGGTGTTTTTCCAAAGATGGAGAGGTGTCTTCATGACTTCTGCATGATTCTTCTAATACACCTTCTTGTCCTTTGCCCATGTGACTTTCTATCATCCTTGCAAGCCTTCATGTCCTGTTTTAAACCTCTTCTTTCTCAACAGAACACTTCATTTGACTAGGCCTTGACTGATTCTCCTAAACTCTGAGCAAAATCCAGGGTAGTTGCAGTGTATCCAGATGTCTATCCTGAAGGAAACCTTAAACCAAGGGCTGAGGGTCACAGGCTCACACTCTTGAGTTCTCAGCTGAATTTCTGGTTCTTTGTTCAACCTCTCTAATAAAGTGTAGCATCATTGACCATTTCAATGAGCCATTGAAATAGTCAACAATCTGAAGCCTCTGAGACTATAATTCTTAATCCATGTCTAGGAGTGGATTACTTTGCACAGATGATTCCATTTTTTTTAGCAGTGCTTTTCTCTAATAGATTAAAACTACCTATCCTTTGGGAATGCATTTCAAGCAATAAATCAATCCAGGTCATTATAGGGCAACCTGAAAGTTTCCATGCAAAATTATTCTAACTTTCCTTGATAAAAGAGAATAAAATGGACATACACAGTGTCTGATTGAGAATTCAGACTCCAGAATCTGATGTCCAGGTTTTCTACCCTGGCTTTGTTACTTACCAGCCATGTAACCACAAATGACTTTGGTTTCCCATGCCTCACTTTCTCCAGAGAGAACACAGAATGACAGTATGTTTCTCACATAATCAAAGGAAAAACAACATAAACCATTCTAAAAACACTTAGAACAGCATCCATCAAAATATAAGGTATTATAATTGCTAAGTGGAGGGAAATATAATTTATACATATATTCTACATTTCCATCTCACATCTATGGGAAAATAAACAATTATTATTAAGATAAAAGACTAAAGACAACTAGATGTATTATCTTAATGCAAATTATTTTAATACCTCAACACACAGTAGTCAAATAGAAGACACTCCTGCATGAAGTATTTACTACATGGTAAGACCCTATCCCAAAAAAATGCCCAAACATAATTGAAAATATTAACTAAGCAAACATTTCCTAACCAGTAGTAAATCTGAAGTAGTCGAGTATGACATAAATGCTTTTGTGAAAACTGTGGGAACCACCAACTCGTGGGGACAATGTGAAAACCTTATAAAGTAAGTGGTGCAAGTCTTACACATTTCTGACTTAGGATGTCATAAAGATTCTAGAAAATATCTAGATTCTAGATATTTTGAACAATGTTAGCATCTCCATAGTCCCAGGAATGTCTACATCCACGTGAATGCTTGGACAAAGAAAACACACAGTGAGAAAACAACATACTAAAATTAAAGGTATAGTAGAGTGAAGGACTCTGTTTTTGTTGGTTCAAGACTTTACTACCCTTTTAATTAGAGTGCGTGAGTGGGCACATGCTTGCATTCATGTGTTGGGTGGGGCAGTGGAGGGAAAGGTTGGATTTAAACAACACTGCACTGCATTTAGTGAAAGGATTTTAAAATTTCCCTCTTAAATGATGGGCTGTTTCTATGCAATTAGCTATCAACAGTCTGACATAAATAACAGTTACTGCTTTTCTACCCTGTAATCTGGGGCAGAGATGCTTGTCAATACATTGTCCTTGATACACACCAGCTGCTGCTGTGGTTACTATGTTTTGGTTTTATCTGTGAATGTGTGTGTGTTTGTCTGTGTGAACATGCATTCGTATGCTCCTTTACATGCAAGTCAGGTTTCTACTGTGAGTGTCTTACTCAGTTGCCCTTTTTTTTTTCTCTCCTGAGACAGGATTCTCCCCCCGCCCCCCAACTTTACCTGGAACTCAATGACTGCTAGGTTGACTGGCCAGATCCAGAAATTCACCTGTACCTGTCTGCCTGGGACTGGGATTACAGGTGTGTATGCTAACATGCTAACAGGCCTGGGTTTTCATGCATGGGTTTTGGGTATTAAGCTCACATCTTTATGCTTGATGAGCAAACATTACCACCTCAAGCATCTCACCATCTCTGTGCTTCCTACTAAGGATATGTGTGTGGAGTGAACGTAGAAGTGCTTTAAGGGGTTGAGAAGCAACCATTCAGAGAGGTGACATTTGAAAAGAATTCTCCTTTTGCAAAAGACTGCTTGGGACACATGCTTTGAGGCACTCATCCTTTGTGATCTTTCTTTCCAGATGAAAAGCCTATTCCCAGAATAAGTAAGCAATCAAATGGAAGTTGTAAGAAAAGTAATCAGCAGCATCTTCTGAAATTGGATGTCTTCCTTCTGCTTAAAATTAATCTGTATGTAGTCTTAGGTGCTGCAAGAGAGGGATAATTATTTTCCACAGGGCAACTGGCTCAGCCATCTCCTTTGTGTGCTATGGGAGGAAGAGTGTTTAAGGAGAAATAGCTGTGATTTGATTTGTTCTGAGAGGTTTTCGTCAATGTCTGATGGCAAAGCTGTTACCTATATATGAAGATATTGCAGAAAAATCATGCTGCTTTTGATCTAAATGCATTCTTGTAGGTGTTTCTACTTCATAAAAGAGCAGTAAAACAAAATAATTTTTAGCTTGTTTGTAATCTTCATGGCAGATATGAAATAGAACTTCTCATCAGTCTGAGATTAGAGAAACTTGACTTTGGAAACTGGAAGAGTGGGTGTTACTTTCTGTCTTAGAGGTGTGTGTGTGTGTGTGTGTGTGTGTGTGTGTGTGTGTGTGTGTGTGTGTGTGTACGTACAAGTGCATAGGTATTTGTCCATATGTGGAGGCTGGAGGTTGATGTTGAATGTCTTCCCCAATTGCTTTTCAATGCACTTTCTTTGGAGACAGGGTTTCTAACTGAACCTGGATCTCATTGATTCAGCTAGACATTTTGGCTAGCAATCCATGTGATTATAGATGTCCACTGCTCTGAATGTCTTTTTCACTACAGTCCTTATGCTTGCATGGTAAACAATTAACTAAGTCACTTCCTCAGCCTGTAGTAGCTCTAGGAATTTATCCCCCTCTTCTCACTGAAAAAAAAAAAAAAAGGTCTAATGTATGTCAACCAACAGAAGGGAACACAAGACATACAGGGAGACTGGGTGGTAGAGAGATTGTACTCCAAATGGCTATGGTCACCTCCTTGGCTCTTGAGTGCTTCCTCTTGACTCCCTAGCAAGTGAGCATGGGTGTGATAGGTGCTTCTGTTGCTCAAGCTACCCACTTGCAATGGCATCAGAGAAGGCTGTGTGTGATAGGAATTAACTTAAATTTCCCAAGCCGGGCATTTCAACAGGTGCATTGGCAGAATCTTGTCGATATGTGAGTGCCCAGGAGGGCAAATGTAACCCGAGTGACATTCCAGCTATGTCAGCCATCTCTAGCTGAAGTGATTGGCAGCACAGGAGATGGCATTTCGATGGCATTTTCTTTTTGGACAGTGCGATTGACAATAAAGAGAGAGCAACTCCCTTAAACTGTGACACCAAACAAAAAGTCAGGAAAGATGATTGTTAAGGATAATGTATGTCTTGGTGCATTGAGTCATGGTGGACAGAAAGCCAGAGCTAGCCTGAAAAGTCAAAGGCAGAGCTAAAATAAGGAAGCTTCTAGTTCTGCTTCAAAAAGGACAAGCGACACTGGGTTTCAAATATCACAGATTTACATAGTGTGTGTTCTTTCTACAATCTTTCAGGATGTTCCTTCTAAATCCTTAACTGGTTCAGAGCTACTAATGATTGTGAAGCATTCTACTGCAAACCAGCGCAAGGGGTTTGTGTGCGTTTTTGAGTATGTACGTGTTCACTTGTATGTGCATGGGTGCAAATGTATGTATTTGCATGTGTGGAGGTCAGACATCAATGTCACATATCATCTTTCTCAGTTGCTCCTCAATTTATTTTGTAAGTACTTTTGATATATAAATATATATATATGTGTGTATATATAAATATATATATATGTGTGTGTATATATATATATATGTTTTACATGTTTGTGCACCATGTGATATACATACATATATAATATATGCATACACATATATGTATAAATATATGGATGTTTTGTCCATATGCACATCTGTGTACTGTGTGCTGGACCAGTGTCCATGGAGATGAGAGTGGTATCAGGTACCCTGAAACTGGAGTTTCAGATCTGAACAGCCATGTTGCTGCTGGGAATTGAACCCAGATCCTCTGGAGAAGCAGTTGGTGCTCTTAACTGCTGAGCCATCTCTCCAGCCCTCAACTTTATTTTTTGAGTAAGGTTTTCTTGGAGCTCACCAATGCTAGTCTAGGTGGCTAGTGAGCCTCCAGGATCCTACTGTCTCAGTCTTACCAGTTCTGAGATTACAGGACCATCACAGTAGACTTTATATGTGGGTGCTGGGGAGTCAAGCAAGTTCCTTATGCTTGTGCAGCAGGCACTGATAATTGAGCTATTGCCCCCAGCCCTTCCAAGAACTTTCTAAAAAGGAGAGGGAAAGAGGGAGGGAGGGAAAGTGGGAGGAAAGGAGAGAGACAGACACATAGAAAGACAGAGACAAAGACACAGAGATTACAGAGACAGGGAGAAAGAGAGAGAAGAGGGAATAAACCCCATACCAGGTCTTATGTCCCAGCACTAATGCTGAGATGCCTGAATACACAAGACAGCGCTTCTCTTTTCCAGGCACCTGAGGACATCAATTCAAAGAACAGCTGCACTTGCTGGGATGTATTGTCATAAAAAAATGGTGTGTCTGATGGTCTGGCGTTTCTGTTGTAGTCCATCAAAAGGGAATGTTCATTCTTGTTTTGTAAGGAAAAGAAAATAAAAGGAGAAAGATGAAAAGGAGTGGGAGGACTTGGAAAGAGCAATTCCCAGGGGAGACGTTGCTGGAGAGCAGCTGAGAGGGTTTTATTACAAACACAGGAGTTAAAGGTGACATCATAATGAATTGGAATCAATGTCAGTCCCATTTCATGTTAGAAGGCTGCACAAGGGGCTTTTTTTTAAAAAAAAGGCATGAAGGCAAATGGAGTGATTGTTGGGGCCAGCATGGTGTTTGGTTTCCTTTCAATTATCCCTTGGAAATATTAGTGGAATTAAATGTTTTTTAAGCAGGGGTTCCAACACTTATGAAAAAAATAGCATTCTTTATGTTCTTTGGGTTTTAATTCTCTCTCTCTCTTCTGTATATGCGCATGTGCATATAATGTGTTGACGAACCAACAAGCATGCTATTGTGCATGTGTGGAGGTCAGAGGACACTAGGTATATGTCTTTGACTTCTGGTTTTAAGATGGGGTCTCTTTTTCACTGTGGGGGTGCACCAGAGTAGCTACATCACAGGCATTTTCCTGTCTCTGTCTCCCACATTGAACTAAGAGTGATAGGATTACAGATTCACATTGTCAGACCCGGCTTTATATGGGTTCTAGGCTCCAAACAAAGATTCTAGTATTTGCACAGCAAACACTTTATTCCTGAACCATATTTCCTGCAAAGGATTTTAACTCTTCATGAAGTATACAAGTGCTTAATAACAGCTATTTCACTTGATTCTCAAAATATCCACTGGGTTTCCTTACTGACTTCACAGTAATAACAAACAAGGTAATGGAAATGCTTTTCTACCCAGCTTTGATCATTTCTTTGCCATTATGTAAGGCTGAACCCTCATCATTTTCAGAACTGTATGCTGATATTCTTTAAACCCATACACTGACTCTTCTACCTTCCTTGATATGCTGACTGTTTTATGTCAGCTTGAAAAGCTAAAGTCATCTGAGAGAACTTCAACTAAGAAAATGCCTCCATAACACCAGGTTGTAGGTGAGCCCCGTGGGGCATTTTCTTAATTAGTGATTGATGAGGGAGGGCCCAGGCCATTCTGGGTTGTGCCATTCCTGGGCTGGTGGTTCTGGATTCTATAAGAAAGCAGACTGAGCAAGCCAATGGGAATAAGCTAGTAAGCAGCACTCCTCCATGGCCACTGTATCAGCTCCTGCTTCCAGGTTCTTGCCCTGTTTGAGTTCCTGTCCGGACTTATTTCAGTGATGAACAGTGATTTGGAAGTGTAAGCCAAATAAACACCTTCCTTCTCAACTTGCTTTGATCATGGTATTTCATCACAGCAATTATAACCCCAACTAGGACATTTTGTGTTGAAATCTGGAATGCGACATCTGTTTTTGGGAGGAGAATGCTGATATCACCACATGGGATGTGGGGAGATGCATGAGCCTCCCCTTACATTCACCACATGCTCATTCGAAAGGTAAGTATTCCTGAATTGACACTGGAGCTGCCTACCAGGAATAAGTTCAGCTGTACAGGGTGTCAACCACAAGCCACGGAACCATTAATAAAAAGGTAAATCAATAGTGTAATGCAGAAATCTCAAGATTAGTTATATACATTCTTCCAATCCTGAGCCTCAACTGTAGAATCCAAAGGACTAGTAATGAGATGTGCACAAAACAAGAATTCCTTTTGCTTCACAGTGCATGTCAGTGTATTTATTAATTGTGATGACTCCCCTGTATGGCAGGTAATAGTGTGCTCACTGGAGAAAATTAGAAGAAAGTAAGTGAAAATCGTCTATGTCTTTGTGAAAATCTTCTATATCTTTGAATTGGCTTAAAGTCAGAAAGGACTGCTAGGAGTTGGGGTGCCCTTGACAAGAACCTTCCATCTGAGGTAATACTAGGGTCATGATTCCTCACATCTAGTGGAGAATATCTCCTAAGGTTGGTGACAGCATCTTAGCATTTGTTGTGAGAGAAAGTCTGTACAACTTCACATCCTCCTGGAGTCTCCATGATCTTTAACCTGGTTCTTTCTCCAAACACCACCGAGGCGAGTCCTAAGGACAGCTGACAGAATGATGCTGGGACATTGTGTCCTGAATACAGCACCTTAGAAAGACATAAGAATGATACTTCTGCCACACATCTCACAGAGGTCAGGTCCTGGCGTGTTCTTCAAGAGAAGATGCATCCCAGTCTGTCTGGCTCTTGACTGCTGCTTACAGAACCTTACCCCCATGCATACCCCTCAGGATCTCATTAAAATGCTTGTGACTCTCCATTTCTCAAATGCTGCCAGGCAGGACACAAGCTGCTCAGTCGGAGGGCACATGTGGAGCAGCAAGGGCAGAACAAAGAAATAGTAGATTTAGCATGCAAAAACCAAGACAGAACGTCCCAGAGTAGCAGATGTAGAGGAAGTTGAAAGGGAACTGGTTAAGTGGACCAGGATAAAAGTCTCTGGAGGGAGGTTTCCCAGAATCTAAAAGGATAATCTTTAACAGTGGTGAGAGATTGATATGAAGGTTGAGAATGGTTTCATGTAAGTAATAGATGAGGCAATTAGCCTTGCAAAAAAAGAAAAGAAACTGAGAAAAATCCCAGCATACTAAAGTGAGGTCGTGCATACCATTTCAAGCAATGCTATACCATGATGCAACAGTGGTTCTACATGAATATGGAGGAGCAAGCCTCCTCCCACCCCATTTTCTAAAGTCAGTGTGTTACTCATGGGTTGTTGATAGTGATGCTAGAGTAAAGACATTGAGTGCACTGCTAGCTGTGTAAACATGCCTCTCATGGGCTGAAGAGATAGTTCAGTGGATAAAGTGTTTGCTTTGCAAGTGTGGAGTTTGAGTTGTCTAGGTCCATATGAAACTCACTTGGGCATGGCAACTGCTTATAATCCCCTCACTTAGAAGGCAGAGATGGAGGATCCCTATGGCAAACTGGGTAGCTAGACTAGTCAGAATTATCAAGTTCCAGGTTAGGCAAGAGAAAGTCCAATAAATAAAGGAGATACAAATCAAGTAAGATACCTAACATTGGAGGCTTTGGGCCTCTACATGTACATATGTGTATGAGTACCCATACACATGTGATTATGCATACACACATACCACATGTACATGTAAAAAGCATCTTACAACTAATTATGTATAGTATATAATACTTAACAATCACTATCAATGACTATGCAATTGGCTCATGCATTTTCTATATTGAACATCTCATTGTTATTTTAGCACTAATTGTCTCTAATGTAAATTATCTACTATCAAACACATTTCCATGTTATGTGGGCAACAACTCGCATATCTTGGGCTTGCTGAGTCTCTTGATAGAGTTTTACAAAATCTCACACTTGATTTAACCTCAAGCTGCTTAGTTTATCATGTCTCCTAAGTGTATAAAAACCACTTTTAAGGTTGTCAGCAAAAGGCCACATTGAGTGACAGACTTGAAAACAAAATTAAAAGTGATTAAGGAAATCAGTGATTGTTAGTGCCTGTCAGTCAGGCCTGTCCCATTTGACCAGAATTGTGATGCTGGAAAATACAACTTCAAGAAGGGCCTATGTCAGAAAGGGAAAACTTTCTAATGATGGTAACCAAGGCCAAAGCAAAGGGTCTCCTTTTGTGCACATGAAATGGAGAGTGAGAGGGAAAATCTGTGAGTGCTGAGGAGACGATAGCTGAAGGAGTCTTTGAAACTCAAGTTGATTGTGGAAGAAAATTAATTGACAATGTAAAACTTCAATATAGATCAAAACTCCCTATTATGAGCATACATACATGTGAATGTGCAAGCACACATACCATACATACATGTAGAAAGTATCTCACATACAATTATATATAATATTTAATACTTAAGGATGATTGTAAATGAATATGAAACTGGATAATGTATTTTCTATATTGAACCTTTCATTATTGTTTCAGCATTAACTGTATCTAATGTAAACTATCTACTATCAAACACACTTTCATGTTATGTGGGTAACAACTCTCACATCTTATATCATACTATTTCTATTGTGGAGGCAGAAACATACTTCCATGTTAATATGGGTAACAACTCTCATTTCTTATATCATACTATTCCTATTGTGGAGACAGAAACACATTTCCATGTTATATGGGTAACAACTCTCATACCTTATATCATACTGTTCCTATTATGGAGACAGGTTGTTGAAAAACTTTGGCCCAATGTGAGAGCAAATCAGTACTAGGTTTCAAGGCTTTAAGGGATAGAATGACAGCTTTGCCTGGGACAATGTTATAGGAAACAATTGACACTCTGTGTCCTGGAATATTGAGAGCCCCAGGACCTTCAATTATATCAATACAGACACACACCAGGTGCACTATAGAAGATACAAGAATTTGTTTCTTCTTATGCCAACTCTTCTTCTAATATGGCTTCCTGAGTAACTACATCAGCAAAATAGACATTCTTAGAAATATACATGCTTAAAAAGTAATATCCTTTTGAGATTTTGCTTATTAGTAGTGTTCCAGAATACCCCCTTCTGATCATCTTCAACTCAACTGGAAAATAGTTTTTCTTTTTTTCTTTTTTAAATTTTTTTCCTTTATTATTATGTGTTTTAAATTTTATACATCAGGCCATGGGTTCCCCTGTCCTCCCCACTCCCGTCCCTACCCCCACCTACCCCTAGCCCATCCCCTCCATTCCCATGTCCTCCAGGATCAAGGCACACCTGGGGATTCATTTAAACCTGGTGGATTCAGTACAGGCAGATCTTGTCACCTCCTTCCAGACTGAGCAAAGTGTCCCTGTGTAAGCCCAAGGTTTCAAACAGCCAGCTCATGCACTAAGGACAGATCCTGGTCCCACAGACTGGGTGCCTCCCAAACAGATCAAGCTATTCAATTGTCTCACTTATCCAAAGGGCCTGATCCAGCTGGGGGCTCCATAGCCTTTGGTTCATAATTCATGTGCTTCCATTCGTTTGGCTATTTGTCCCTGTGCTTTTTGCAATCTTGGATTCAACGATTCACGCTATTGCAGACCCTCCTCTTTCTCGACACTTGGACACCTGGAGCTCCACCTGGGGCCTGGCTGAGGATCTCTGCATCCACTTCCATCAGTTATTGGATGAGAGTTCCAAGACGATTGTTAGGGTGTTTGGCCATCTGATCACCAGACTAGGTCAGATCAGGCTTTCTCTCGACAATTGCCAGCAGACTACAGAGGATATATCATTTGGGTTTCTGGGGACCTCTCGAGCACTCTGCCTATTCCTGTTCTCATGTGGTCTTCATTTATCATGGTCTGTTATTCCTCATTCTTCCTTTCTGTTCTTGATCCAGCTGGGATCTCCTGCTCCCCTAAGTTTTCTTTCCCTCCAATCGTGCCCTTCATTACTCCCACTGTCGTCCAGGTTGTTCATGGAGATCTCTCATCCATTTCTCTGTCATTGGGTGATCCTTGGGTCTTTCCTAGGGTCCCGTTTTCTAGGTAGCCTCCCTGGAGTTGTGTAGCAGTCTAATCATCTTTGTTTTACATCTAGTATCCTCCTATGAGTGAGTACATACCATGTTTGTCCTTCTGAGTCTGGGTTACCTCACTCAGGATGATTTTTTCTAGATCCATCCATTTGCCTGTAAAACTCATGATGTCATTGTTTTTCTCTGCTGAGTAGTACTCCATTGTGTATATGTACCATATTTTCTTTATCCATTCTTCAGTTGAAGGGCATCTAGGTTGTTTTCAGGTTCTGGCTATTACAAACAAAGCTGATATGAACATAGCTGAGCAAATGTCCTTGTGGTATGATTGAGCATTCCTTGGGTATATGCCCAAGAGTGCTATAGCTGGGTCTTGGGGGAGATGGATTCCCGATTTTCTAAGCAAGTGCCATATTGATTTCCAAAGTGGCTGTACAAGCTTGCATTCCCACCAGCAGTAGAGGAGATTTCCCCTTGCTCCACATCCTCTCCAGCATAAGCTGTCTTCTGTGCTTTTGATCTTAGCCATTCTGACAGGTGTAAGGTGGTATCTCAGAGTCATTTTGATTTGCATTTCCCAGATAATTAGGGATGTTGAGCAATTCCTTAAATGTCTTTCAGCCATTTGAACTTCCTCTGTGGAGAATTCTCTATTTAGTTCTATAACACATTTCTTAATTGGACTGTTGGGCATTTTCATGTCTAATTTCTTGAGTTCTTTATATATTCTGGATATCAGTTCTCTGTCAGATGTGTGGTTGGTGAAGACCTTTTCCCATTCTGTAGGCTGTCGCTTTGTCTTTTTGACCATGTCCTTTGCTCTACAAAAGCTTCTCAGTTTCAACAGGTCCCATTGATTGATTGTTTCTCTCAGTGTCTGTGCTACTGGTGTTATATTTAGAAAGTGATCTCCAGTGCCAATGCATTCAAGAGTACTTCTTACTTTCTCTTCTATCAGGCTCAGAGTAACTGGATTTATGTTGAGGTCTTTGATCCACTTGGACTTAAGTTTTGTGCATGGTGACAGATATGCATCTATTTGCAGCCTTCTACACATTGACATCCAGTTATGCCAGCACCATTTGTTGAAGATGCTTTCTTTTTTTCCATTGTACCAGATAAACCATTTAAATAGTCCAATAACCCCTAAGGAAATAGAATCAGTCATTAAAAGTCTCCCAATCAAAAAAAGCCCTGGACCTGACGGTTTCACTGCAGAATTCTACCAGATCTTCAAAGAAGACTTAATACCAATACTCTTTAAATTGTTCCATACAGTAGAAGCGGAAGGTATATTACCAAACTCCTTCTATGAGGCTACAATTACCCTGATTCCTAAACCAAAAAAAGATGCAGCAAAGAAATAGAACTACAGACTGATCTCCCTCATGAACATTGATGCAAAAATACTCAATAAAATTCTGGCAAACAGACTCCAAGAACACATCAAAATAATTATCCACCATGATCACCTTCATCCCAGGGATGCAAGGGTGGTTCAACATACAAAAGTCCGTCAATGTAATACACCATATAAACAAACTTAAGGAAAAAAAACCACATGATCATCTCACTAGATGCAGAAAAGGCATTTGACAAAATCCAACACCCCTTCATGATAAAGGTCTTGGAGCGATCAGGAATACAGGGAACATACTTAAACATAATAAAGGCAATCTACAGCAAGCCAACAGCCAACATCAAATTAAATGGAGAGAAACTCAAAGCAATACCACTAAAATCAGGAACAAGGCAAGGCTGTCCCCTCTCCCCATACTTATTCAATATAGTACTTGAAGTTCTAGCCAGAGCTATAAGACAACATAAAGAGATTAAGGGGATACAAATTGGAAAGGAAGAAGTCAAGCTCTCGCTATTTGCAGATGACATGTTAGTATACATGAGTGATCCCAAAAATTCAACCAAGGAACTGATACAGCTAATAAAAACCTTCAGCAACATTGCAGGTTACAAGATCAACTAAAAAAAATCAGTAGCCCTTCTATATACAGTAGACAAACAGGCTGAGAAGGAAATCAGAGATACATCACCCTTTACAATAGCCACAAATGATATAAAATACCTTGGGGTTAAGCTAACTAAGCATGTGAAGGACCTATACGACAAGAACTTTAAGTCCCTGAAAAAAGAAATTGAAGAAGATGTCAGAAAATGGAAAGATCTCCCATGCTCATGGACAGGCAGGATTAACATAGTAAAAATGGTGATCTTACCAAAAGCAATCTACAGATTCAATGCAATTCCCATCAAATTACCAACACAATTCTTCACAGATCTGGAAAGAATAATACTCAACTTCATATGGAAAAACAAAAACCACAGGATAGCCAAAAGAATCCTGTACAATAAAACAACCTCTGGAAGCATCACAATCCCTGACCTCAAGCTCTACTATAGAGCTACTGTAATAAAAACAGCTTGGTACTGGCATAAAAACCAACATGTGGACCAATGGAATCGAATTGAAGACCCTGACACCCTGACCTGCACACCTATGAACATATAATTTTTGACAAAGAAGCCAAAAATGTACAATGGAAAAAAGTTTTTCTACTTTCAAACTTTGCCTTTTTGGTCCAACCTGTGGGTATTGGAAATACAGCTGCTTTCAATGTATATTATCTGAAGATGTTGATGCAATGGAGGAAGACTCAGAGATGGTCATACCATCTACAACTGCATCAAGGATATCACTTGGGGTAATGGTTTCACAGAGTGTATGAAGGACATCTGACAGAAGACACCGGAGACCTGTACTATTGACTTCAAGCCGGTTCCTGAGGATAAATGTTTTCAAATATCAACAAGGTTGTGCCTGAGATAGCAAGTTACTCAAACCTGTCAACAGGTGTCTCTGGGAGCTAGAGGTGATTCCCAAGAAACAGAACAGTTGAAACAGTAATACATAGCAGGAAAAGAAAAAACAGAACTTCCAAGAAAAGGTAGTGAGGCATTTAAGCAGTCATTTAAGGCAATTAAGCATATATATATATATTTTTTGGTCCTAGACAAGCTCCCATTCCTTCTTGGAGGGAGAATCATCCAGACTCAGGAAGTAAACCAAACTTACAAGGATAAGGAAATAAGCATGTCTCAGGAAGCTCCTGGAATTTATAAGAGTTGTGAGGCACGTCTACCCACCAACAACTAGGATTGTATGAACAGTATAACTGCTAAGGAGAGGAGATACTCTCTTGTAGGGAGAGCTGTCTGAAAATTGTGCAGGATGTTCCAGGGATGCAGCTTTTATGAGTCAAGTTTGTGTGGATGTTGGTTAGTGTAGCTTCCTCTGAATCATTCATGTTTCCGTAAGTGATTCCTCACCCATGTTCTTATAAGCAACTCTAATGAACTCTCTGGTTCATTAAATCAGATTTAGGTGCAATCATTTCTTTGGTTCAACATCAATGTCCTTTATAGGACAAATAGATGTCACTCAACATTCATAAATAGAGTGAAAACATGGAACCAGCATAGCTTGTCCATCCAAGAAGAAAATCTATCACAAACTAAACACACAAACCAAGTATACCATCATGGATATATTTCTAAAGAGAATGATGTCTCTACAAGGAGACCTCCAGACAGATCCTTCAGGAGAGACTCCAGGAGAATCATTATCCTTAATGACCTTGTAGTAGGATAAGATGTGAATATAAAAGACAATAACATCATATTCTGGACTAGATTAATATACCATTGCCTTAGTTCTTAAAAGAAAACTTAAAAGTAAAAAAAAAAAACTAATAAAAGAAGAAAACTTATAGAGTATTTAAATAAATAAGGAAATGTGTTTATATAGATGTTCAGTGTATTTGTATTGAAGCAATGTGTACTATGAAACACTCTGAAAGTTAATAATTTAAGGTAAGTAAAGTAAAAAAGATGCTAAGGTCAATGTATTACTGAGAAAATATAATTTTTTTACAGCCTAAATGTACAGCTTTATAAAGTCTACAATAGTACTCAAGGCCTTCACATTCTTCTGTCATTCACTCACCAACTTAGCCAGAGAAATTTCTACTTTTATAGACACCATTCATATTAATATCTATAAATAAACAATATTAAAAATTATCTCATATTTTTGTTGTGCCTTTAATGTTTAGATGCATAAATAATTACTACTGTTATAAATGCCTTTAGTACTCAGTACAAGAGCACGTAAGATACTGTATGGATTTATAGCTCAGGAGCAATAAGCTTTATATACAGCCTCTGTATGTAGTAGGCTAGGTGTTTTGCAGGTTTGCATAAGTGAGGTTCATGCAGTGAGGAAATCTCCCAATGCCTCATTTCTCAGAACATATTCCTCCATCATTAAGCAGCACATGGGCTGCACTTGGCATTGTGAGGAAAAACATTTAACTGGTTACAACAGATAGGTTTCTGTTATTGATTTGTCTCCCATGTATGTTAACACATCCAAGGAGCACAGTAATTGGAGTATAAACGAGGGCTACATCCTCAGCTAGCAAAAGAGGACTATGATTTCAAGTAAAGCAGTTTAATTGAAAGCATTAACAAAAGATCAACACTGTGTGCCTGTAGCTCAGTTGTGGAGCCAATTCTAGCAGAAACACTGAAAAGTGATGAAGCCATTAGCACTCAAAAGCAAGATTGGATGGAGCAGTAGAACAGGTAATCATGTTTTATTTTTAAACTTTCTGCAATGTTGGTTTCTTCAATTATGTCCATTTTGAATTTTGGAAGACAGGAAGAGAGGGTAAAGGGAAAAAGGAAAAGAAACCTTGGCTCTAAAGTGAAGGGTGAGGAAGGAGGAGTCAGTGGATATTTGTGGAACTTTCTTGTCTAGATTTGGCCTCAGGGAAGAAAGGTACATTTAACCAAATGAAGTTAGAGTCAGTGTGTTGGCCCCCACACCTGTAATTACAGAACTTGTACTCTCAAAGGCTGATGCAGGAAGATTGTCACAAGTTTCAGGCAGCCAGAGTTGCATAGCCAGGCATTTTCTAAAAAGCAAAACAAACAACATAAGGAAATATAAAGGAAAAGATGGTAGGGAAACAATTGCGTTTTACTAAGAACCTAGAAGAAGCTCATGGTCTCTTCACTGTGGATACCACCAATCATCACACTGGCTAATGCATTAGATATATTGTCCCACACATCTATGAAAAGACTGAAACTGATGGACATTCACTGGACTATTCGTGGGTTTAAAATACACATCTTCATGGGGTCTGGAGTGAGGCATGACATGACAGAAGGGATGGAGAGAATGGAAATGGAGTGAGGAGGTGAAAATAAGCCCTTTCATGACTAGACAAGTCCAGATACAGTCTGAGACAGTGGTCAGCAAGAGGGGATCAAGCAGCAGACAGGGTCAATGTGAGCTTGTCCTATAATTGACTTTGACAAAGCCTGTAAGTGTTTTGCCTGCCTACATGTACTACATGGATAGTGCCCATGGAGGCTAGAAGAGGACATCAGATCCCCTGGAACTGGAATTACAGACAGTTGTGGACTGTCATGTGGGTACTGGGAATAAATCCACGCCCTCTGGAAGAACAGTCAGAACCATCTCTACAGCCCTAAACATTGTTTTTTTTTAAAATTCAAATTATGAACTCAAAAGTGACCTTTAAAGCTTCTTGGATCACATTAGGTATTAGCTTTTATTTTATTATTATTTTTTTGTAGCTTAAGAATTTATTTTCTGTATTTATATTTCACTATCCAGAGTCCTCTAATTAGGGCAAAAGGGTCAATTTTTATTCTTAACTGGAAATGAGGTAGACTATATATTGAAAAAGATAGGAGCTCATATGGAGGTACAGTATTCAGCAGACGGATATGTACAATTACAATTAGACAGTCCTTTTTTTTTTTTTCAAGATAGGATTCCTCTGTGTGACAGTCTTGACTGTCCTAGAACTCACTCTGTATACCAGGCAGACCTCAAATTTACTAAAATTTACCTGCCTCTGCCTGCCAAGTGCTGGGATTAAAGGTATGCACCACCACTGCCTGGTTTAGATAGTTGTTGAAACATTATCATCATAGGAACAAAATAACTGTTTGCTTTCTCTTAGTCTGTGTGCGATAGAAAAGGGAAGAATTTTCTTCTTTTAAAAGCAAAGAAGAAAACATAGATTATATATGTATTACATTTCCTTATAAAGATTTGAGATGGATCATAAGCTTGTACTGAAGGAGATAAAAAAAAAATCAAGTGTGAAGTTTAAAATACATGAAACTAGCATCCAGGTCTCTGGACATATCTTTATAATTATTATTATTTTAAAATAGGATCTATTACAGTGGCTCTCAACCTTCCTAATGTTGCTAACCTTTAATATAGTTTCCCATTTTGTGGTGACCCCCAGCTATAAAATTATTTTGTGCTACTTCATAACTGTAATTTTGCTTCTGTTGTGAATTGCAGTATAAATGTCTGATATGCAGGATATCTGATTTGTGACCCCCAAAGGGGTCATGACCCATAGAATTAGAATCACTGCTCTATTATATGCCCTGAAACTTGCTATGTAGACCAGGATTACCTTGAACTCATAAACATACACCTGCCTCTGCCACTGGAGTGCTGGGAACTTTTTATCTAGCTAGGCATTAAAGAAATGATGATCAGCATGAGAGAAAAGAATGGGCAATAAGCAAAAGCTTAGATAAAGTCTTAAGACATACAAGGCACTGACCAAGTGCTCAATGTTGTATCTGGTGACCAGAGAAATGGGTGAAGGGAAGAGGTAGTTCTCTCTTGTCTTATTACTTTCACATTGCTGTGATAAAATATGCTGAGGAAAGCAACTTAAGGATTTATCTTGTCTTACAGTTCAAGGAAGATCCAGCCCATCATGGTTAGGAAGACATGACAGTATGCAGAGAAGAGAGAGAGGCAAGAAGAGTAGGCAGGCTGGTCACATTGCATACACCTTCAGGAGTGATTGACTAGGAAGTGAGGTGTGGCCATAAATCTTTAAGGCCCACCCATATTGGACCACATTTTCTAGGGAGGCTACACCTCCTAAAGGTTCCACAATGTTACCAAATAGGGCTAACTACCAAGGACAAACTCTTCAAACATCCGAATCTGTGGGAGACATTTCCCATTTAAACCACAGTGAATGCCTTTTGTCTAGAGGACTAAATTAGAGTGTAGGGAAAACATTCTTCCTATCTGTTCCTCGTACTTTTCTAATTCCACATGTCCTGATTCTGCCACCATGGTTTGTGCTTCCTGTTGCTTCTCAGGAGCCTGTGTGATACAGGAGAAAAATGTGGGCCAGAGAAAGATGAAACTCTAACCCAAACTACCTGTACCGTTGCATTCTGAAAGGTTTATGCAGTGTCTACAAGAAGAAACCAAAACTCAAGAAGATAGCATGATTGACACCAGATCATTTATTTTGTAACTAGTGAAGTTTGGATCTGGCTTTCTGTCCCTCTGGTGCAGGAACACTCAGCTTTTCTTCCACATACAGCCTTCTCCTCTAATGCAGAGTAATCACCAGAGCAGATGCTAGGATGACTCTTGCTAAATGCCAGGAAGAGGTTAATCCTTTTCTTTATGTCTCACAACACACCTGTGTAATAAGTATTATTATTTCCTCATTTTACAATTTTACAGACATTGGGGTAGGATGTTACATTACATGTGTGTCTGTGTGCAGCTGTGTAGCATAAACTTATTTAAGGTACACGCAGGCCAAAGTGACATACATGGAGCTCCAGAGAACATCACTTACTCATTTAACACATTATCTACAAAGATTAAAAAAAAAGCAAGCAAGCAAACAAAAATCTCCCAACATTATTTTAGACTTCTGTGTGTATTCCTCTCTTTATGAACTAATAGTCTTCATTTGTCTTGGAGAATGGATTTGTGATAGTAGTATCTATCAAATGCCACTGTAATGAGAATATTGTATTGGGGCCTATATCTAAGTAGTATCAGGGAACATGAAGAGAGTAAATTTGACTTACTCATTCCATCATGTATAAGCTCATCCCCATGAGACATAAATGCACCATCCATGTTATGCCAATCAGCATCAAAGGATGTCCTCAGGGCTGTGTGAGACATTTTGGAGACCAGATGAAGGTTTCATTCTTGCCCACTGGGAGCTTATGATCTGTGGCTGAAATTATTCCCATTTGTTTGGCTACTGACTGTTTCTCTGACGTCTGCCAAATGCATCTATGTGTGAAGTCATTTTAAAAGTGGAATGTCAGACAGTTCCTAAATAGCTAGGAGAAGAAAAGCTGAGCAGGGAGTTATGGATCTGATGCCATCAGCTGAGCCTGCTGTGGATGGTGACATGCTCAAGCCAATATTTCCATCCATCAAAAATCTGCAGGTGCTCAGAGCCACCTGTGTCTTTATCCTTCATATAGCAAGCCAACCAAAGTAAATTAAATTAGTAGTAAAATCAGGTTTGCAAACAGACAACTGCAAGTGAAGATGTCTTCCTGCATCCTCTACCATTTCCACATGAGCGGCTTTGACCTTCTTGTTTGTATGTGTACCACAGTTAGAAAGAAATAACTGTAGAAAGAGAAGTGAGTTATACTGGGAGTAAATAAAGATTGTCACATGAAGTCCGCTCGTACCAAAATCCACATCCAAGCTGTCATTGTCCAACTTTTGTTGATAGTGGCACTAGCCAATAAAGATGTGTTGTGTGGTGACATTTTTCCTTTGTGCTATATGGGATGATTAATATTAATTGTCATCTTGTCCGAATCTAGATTCACCTAGGAGATAATGTTCTGGCCATGTCTGTGAGAGACTTTTCAGATTGGGATAAACAAGGAAGGAAAATCCACCTCCAGTGTGAGCAGGAACATTCAGCGGGCTGTGCTTATGAACTGAATACAAATGAGGAAGCAGCTGAGGCCTAGCATCCTCTATCAGTCCTCTCCTCCCTGATCTGAATTGAATGTGACCAGCTACCTCACAAACCTGCCCCAGTGCCTTCTCACCAGGAAGGACTGGGTACCTTGAGGGAGAATAAAACCCTTACTCCATGTGTAGCTTCTTATCGTGTTATTTTGTCATAGCAATGTGAAAAGCAACTATCATGTGCACTAGTCTGAAGGACTGAAGCCCTAACTTAGAGCTCACAGGAAGCACTTTCTACATTATGAACTATTGCAAGTCTCACAAAAAATAGAAAATAATACAATGAACACTCATAAAATTGGCTCATTGAAGATAATATTTTTGCATCATTACTTCAGTTATAGTATTTTGAAGAAATAAATCAATATAGTTACAATTTAAATATTCTATACATGCGTCTGAATTAAATTTTATCCTTCTGAAAGATAATCATTATCCTAGTTTGGGTGTTTAATTGGCCCCAACAATGCTTTCATTTTTGACTATATGAGGGCATGTAACCATGAACAGTAAATTAAACTTTATAGATGTGGAATGGTACTATAAATGTCATTCTACAGCTCATATTTTTCACTTACAATTTTCCATGATTTATTCATATTAATACAATAAGTTCCAATTCACTCATTTTTACTTATGATTTTTCCACTGCAAAAATACACTGGATTATATCTATATTTATTCTCCTGCCATGAATACTTAGGTATTTCCTGACCCTGTTAATGACATGTAAAGCAGAAACATTCTTAAACTTGTCTCCTTCTGAACACACATGAGGATTTTTCTTCAAAGCATGCACAAATATGCATCTTTGGGGTCATAAAGTGTGTACCTTTTCTCCTTTAATATTTCCCAATCTTCTCAAAGATTATGTCTCTCCAAAGCAGGGACACAATCTCTGAATACATTTGTTAGTCTGGTGAGATGTTGCCAGGAAAACAAGCAGACACATCCAATTTCTGCCCAGGTCAAAAATTCCAGCCTGGTGCCAGTCACACCTTCATCAGTAATCACTGCAACCATGAGAGCTGACCTCTGTCTTCAAAAGAAGACCCTGACATGAAGCTGGATTGGGCTGAGGATTCTGTGAGACAAAGTGACAATCTCAGTTTACACGATATGGAAGACGAGTGATTAAATCGTCATGTGTATCAAAAGCCAATCTATCTAAGAGTCGGCCCACTTGGTTACCTAATTGGACTGTATTCTATAAAGTTTAATTAGATTGTCACAGGCCAGCCTCTAGAGTTTTACTAATTTAATGACATCAAAATTAAACAGGCTTAGTTTTCTCATAAAAACACGCTAGTTGACTTTAAATAAGAGTATCCATACTCTCAATTATATCCCAGAGGGAGCAGCATTGCTGTCCTTATCCTTGACCTCCAAAGGAAAAAAATCATACTGTAAGTAGAAGCCACTGGAGAAGGATGGGAAGGTATTCAGAGAGCATGAAAGAGAGGCAGGTGTATTGATACTCTAGTATTTGACAATGGAGCTTGCTCTGCTCCTGTCACATGAATGTGAGCTCATGTTTTACATTCCTGCAACCTATTAAAGATGTGTAACTTGTCTTATGTACCTCCCATATGTCTGTAATTTTTACCTTAATGTCTCCACTATTGTTAAGAGATCCTATTGATTTGACTGTGTGTTTACAAGAAGTTAGAGAGAATTCACATCTGTGGTGATGATGATGATGATGGTGATGATGATGGTGAGAGTGTGTGTGTGTGTGTGCTTGTGCATGTGTGGTATAGGTGTGTCTCAAGGCCAGATGACAACTCCCAATATTGTTCTTCAAGCACATCAATCTTGTTTTTTTGAGACAGTATCATTCACTGGGCTGGGACTTACCAAGTTGAGTAGGCTATCTAGACAGCATACTTCAGGAATCCACTGATCTCTTCTTTCCCAGAAGTAGGAATACAAACACATACCAGCATTTCTAGCTTTTTAAAACATGAGTTCTGGGCAATAAACTAAGAACCTTCTTTCAGAGTAATCGAATTACTGGATGAGTTGTTTGCTCAGCCCTTTGTTGACTAATTTTATGTATCAAGTTGAGCAAGCCAAAGAATGTCCAGATAGCTGTAAACTATTATTTGTAAGTGTGTCCATTAGGATATCTCTGAAAAAGATTAGTTTTTGAATTGGAAGACTGGAAAAAGAAGATCTGCTCTCACCAATGCAGATTGCCCCATCCACCAAGCATCTTCAGAGAACAGAGTGGGAAGAAAGGTAGATTCCTTTCTACTGCCCTAGGACATCAGCATTTCCTCAGCATAGAGACTTTGGACTTGGATTTCACTATGTTACTGGCTCTTCAAGTTCTCTCATTTCTGACAACAGAGCATGGGGCTTCATTTCCTTCATAATTCTGTGAACCAACTCATACCTGTCTTGTTTCTTTTTATTCCAGAGAATCCTGACTAATGCACCTTCCTGGGTTGATATAAAACAAAAGTAGAAATGTTCCACTCCTTTGTCCTTTAGGAACATGACTCTAGGGTAAAACATACACACATATAGTATATAAACATATATATATATATATATATATACACACACATACACACACACACACACACACATATATATAAACACACACACACACACACACACACACACACACACACACACATATATATATATATATATATATATATATATATATGTTAGTTGTTTTCATTTAAGTTGGTTGATTTATGTCATTTTGGTATTGTACCTTGATGTCTTTTGTCAATTTTGGGAATTACTCTATTTCCCGTTTCTTTCTCAACAAGATCCAATTTACAGGCTTTGTGTCCTGATGTTTTATTCTGAACATTTTTTTTTAACCTACCTTCCAGCTCACCAATTCTCTCTTCATGTGTATTGTCTAAGATGCTGTTAAACTAAGCTAGTTAGCTTAATTTATGTGCATGTGTGTTCTAGAAAATTCATTTGATTATTTTAACTTTTTTGTGGATTTTTAAAGCCTTTTCTTTTCTTAAGGTGGGTCTCACAGAGCCCAGACTGTCATCAAACTCATTATGTAGCTAAGGCTGACTCCAAGTCTTGATCTCCAAGCCTATGACTCCTGAGTGGTAAGATTACAAGGATACCTTTAGTTCTTTAAGTGTACTAATGATATCTGATATATATATATATATATATATATATATATATATATATATATATACACATACATACATATATATGTGTATGAATATATATGTATATATATCATGTTTATCTAAATTTCTATTTGCTTCTTCTATCCAGTGATTGACATTTTCTACTAAAAGCATTATTATTATTATTATTATTACTATTACTATTATTATTATTACTTTTATTGCTGTTGTTATTTGGAACACAATCTCATTAGACATCCCTGACTGTCCTGGAACTTCCTGTGTAGACCAGAATGGTCTTGAATTCACAGAGATCCACTTGCTTCTGCCTTCTGAGTATTGTCATTAGTGTCTGTTACCACCTTGGCTATAGACTTATTATTCTTGATTGAGTGCTAGATACAGAATATACCAAAATTTAAACCTGATTTAATGATGCCTATGATGATATTTTCTTTTTTCAATGAGAACACACATGATTTTTGAAAAGTATGTGGGAATCCTGGAGTGATCTTAGCTGTTTGAACTGAACACTTATGAATACTGACATGTAGGCGTTTCCAAGCTGTAGTCTGTGGTTACATGCAGCTAAGCTACAGATGAGGCATGACATAAAAACCATGAACTTATTAAACAGCTATGATAGTTTTTCAAGTTTCTCATAACTTCATTGCTCAGTTCTTACTCATGAACTTTGCTGATGACAACTATGTCTGAGTGTTAAAAGGGTAGATGTGCCAGCATCTTACTGGCCTAAAACTTTCATTTGTAAGCCCAGGGGGAAAGCACCTGTCACCTGTAACTTGAGTTTGGCTCCTGGAACCCAATGATGTACGGAGAGAACCAACTTTTGTAGGTTGTCCTCTGTCCACTGCATGTGTACATGTGTATCCCTCACACTAAACAAACAAACAAACAAATAATGTACTTTGTAAAGGTTGATATACTTGAAGGGGGTAGTCTCACTTGAAGGGGTCTTCACTTGTGGGCAGATGATAAGCTGCAGCCTTTCATTTCTGTCCCTATAAAGTTACCAAAAGTTCTGCTCAACTCCCAAGTGTCTCAATTACCTTTTTTTTGGACTCACCAAGACCTCTTGGTGGCCACTATCTCCAAATGTCAGGTTCAACAGCATAGATTATATGTTCTGAAGGATCATATTTTCATTGTCTTGGTGTATTTCCTGTTCTCATTCTTTAGCTGTTCTAGTTGAAAGATGTGTCTATGTTACCTAGATCTGTTTGTTAAGGCTAGCATAACAAAATATCACACATGGAGTGGAAGCACTGGAAATTTATTTCTCACAGTTCTGGAAGCTAGGAGTGCAAGTTCAAGGTATCAACAGGTTCTCCTTCTTCTGAGACTATTTCTTGTGGCTTGAAAATGACTATATATATATATATATATATATATATATATATATATATATATATATTATAAAGTATTGCTTGCTTGCTCTGTCTATCTATCTATCTATCTATCTATCTATCTATCTATCTATCTATCTATTATGCGTGTGTTTGTGCATGCATGCATAGGAAAGTATGTCATGGTGCACAAGTGGAGATCAGAGAACAACCTTTTATAGTATGGGTTCCCGTAACCAAACTCAAGTCATGGGGCTTTTTGGTAAGCATCTTTAATCATTGATCCATCTCAGCAGTCTCATGGCTGTCTTCTCAATCCCATGCTCATTTTGCTGCACACCTGCATATGTATCATGATGCTTCTGTGCATTTGAAAGTGTGCTATTAAATGTGGATGAAGTACCACACTATAAAACCTCAGTTTAACTGAGCTATTCCTTAAGTCTTATCTTCAAATACAACCACAATTTTGAAGTAGTAAGGGGAAGCATTCAATGTATGAACTTTTGAGGAGTATGATTCAAACCACAGCACTAGTCAGGTGGAAGACATTCTTCTGTTGAAGCACAAATGAGTTATTAAATATATCAGCCTTATTGATTTAATTCCATCTTAATGAAAAAACTTATATGAATGTGAGTATAGGTGTAAAAAAGCCAAAAAATATTGCTAGACAAAGATTGCTACAATTCCTATCCATGTAACCTCTCAGGATTTATGTATTCATAAACTCTCTGTCTATGTAAAAATATGTTTTAATCAATCTTTGGCAAGATTGACAAATTTACATAGAGGAAATGAATTTCATTACAGTAATCTAATTTATTCCTAAACTTTGTCTCTTATTTTAATAAAACATTAATTTCTATGAAATTTATTCTATTTGCTATCATCAGTTTTCCACTTCAATATCTATTAAAGGTTGGATTCATTGATTATTTTTGGCCATATCTGATTTAACTGTGTAGAGCCTGCTGATACTCTAATATATTAGCAGTATTCTCTGTGATCATCACTGTCAAAGAGGGAGTCTTATTGTCCTTGCTAAAACCTATGAAATTTTCAAATGGTTTGGAATTTGTTTTTAGACAACAGACAACTTTACCAGATACGTTTACTTTTGTCAGTTTTTCTCTTATTCCTCTGTCAACAAGAGGACATTGAATAAATAAAGTTTTTATTATTTTCTTAATTAATTCAAGAAAAGAATATCACACAATTTTTGAGGCAGTCCTGAGATGGAAGGAAGGCTTCAGGGAAAGATGGGGAATGAAAGATGAAAAAGACAGAAAAGAGGGAACAAGTTTCAAGCCATTGCGTTGGAACATTCCTTTGAACATTGGGTGTGATATTCCAGAATGTCAATCTCATACATTTGAACGCAGTTCTGAATAATAAGCTTTTCTTGCTACTCAGGGAAACAATCAATTTGAATACATTCATAGTCCCATATAGAAGATTTTCACCCATGTTAGTAGCTGGTCCTAATATCATGCTTACAGAATAGCATCAGCTTCAGATGACTGGCTATTTCATTCATGTTTACCAGGAAACTGATCCAAGTTTCCCTTGTTGTCCCTGAATTTGCATCCCTGAAATGTGCAGACATGGTGTCTTTAATTTCTATATCTCCATCCACTGGGTTTTGGATCCACATCTCCACATAGTAAACAGACTCCCTCTAAAGTATGTTCCAAGAATGAATAGATTGTATTTCTTGTGCCCATTCACAGTCTGGCCAGCTGGCCCTAAGCTGCTTTTGCCATGTGCTGTTCTTTCTCTCCCTTGTTGGATCTTCTTTCACTTGGAACCATGGTGACCACCAGATATATCTCCACCAGACACAGAGACTAGAAGGAAATTTGAATTCCCTTAGTAGATGTCTGTTCTGGGTTCATTACATTGCTGTAACTAGAAACAATTTCAGGGAGAAAGTGGTTAATTATCTTATACTTCCAGATCACAATCCATCATTGAGAAAATGGGGGAGTAATTGGAGACAGGAACTATCAAAGAATCCTGCTTTAGGGCTTACTCTTTGGTTCTCTCGCTGGATAATTCTCAAGTAGCTTTCTTTCATAGCTTAGGCACACTTGCCCAGGAATGGTGCTGCTCACAATGGGATGCTCTCCCTGACATCAATCACTAGTCAAAACATTCTCTTGTACATATGTCCACAGGCCTATCTGATCTGGGCAATCCTTCAATTGAGAGCACCTCAGATGATTCCAGGCTGTGTCAAATTGAGAGCTGAAGCTAATTAAGACGAAGTCAAAGCTGTGAAAGAACTTATATGTTTGGATTTTAACGTATGTATAAGTGATAGTTTCTTCTCTTCTCAATCTGACATTGTGTAGTCTTGGGAATAGAATAAGACAGGACTTATCTCTATACACAGGAAGGGCACTCTGACTCAGGAACCAATAGTACTATCCAAATTTTAGATTCAAGGGTGCAATGAAGACCTGGTCATTAGGCAGTTGCTCCAGTGGCACTTGTCATGAAGAAAACTGTAGTGAGAAATGACAGGGAAAGTTGATGAGACTGTTGGGAGCATCCTAGGGACCCCTAGAGGCAATGGCAAATGAGCTGAAATCTTAGGTGCATGCCAATGAAATTGGAGTGATTGTCACATATCTGTAAGAGAACTTCTGTAAGATGAACTTGAGGGCTAAAAGATTTAACTGAAAAAATTTTTAACTGGTATAATGGTTTAAAATCCCAGTACTTAAAATATGGAGGCAGGAGAATCAGGAGTAGAAGTTTATCTTTAGTTGTGTAAAGAGTTTGAGGTCAGTAAGTGTATATCAAATCTTGTCTTAAAAAGCTAAAAAACAAAACAGAAGAAAAACTTCTAAAGTTGCTATATACAGTCTCATGTAGGGACATTAAATATGAACATTAAACCCTACTGATCTATGCTATACTCATCCTTTCTAACACACAACTTTGTCTTCCATAATCTAGTACAGCTGCCTGTACAGCTAGCTGCCTTTTCTATGGAATGAATTCTGTCTCCAAAATCTCTGTTTTCTTCTTCTTCTTCTTCTTCTTCTTCTTCTTCTTCTTCTTCTTCTTCTTCTTCTTCTTCTTCTTCTTCTTCTTCTTCTTCTTTTTTTTGCTGAGCTGAGGATCGAACCCAGGGCCTTGCGCTTGCTACCACTGAGCTAAATCCCCAAATCCCAAAGTCTCTGAAGTCCTTTATTTAATTGTGATTCTGATTGGCCTACCCAACTAATGTGCTAACAAACATCTTTCCCAAACATATCTAAACTGTTAATGGATAGAACTTCAGAACTTCAGCTCAAGCCCTGATGAGTAGCTGAGGGATCACTGAAAGACTAAGAGAGTCCATGACTTTATGCTAATGGAATGTTCATACATCAGGTGTTCCTTATCAGAGAGCACAAAAGGAAATCTATAGTTGCTGATATAAGGCTGGATTTTCAAGTTAGTGATGTCTGGTGATTAGCAGTGGTGATGTCCTAGTACCATTTGATTCCATGCTGCTTCTCTTTTAAGAGTTGCATATGTTTTCTAAAATTAAAATAGTAGTGGCACCCTATTATTTTATTCACAAGTTATTACCAATATTCCACTCTTTCTTGTTGTTCATGTTTGAAATAGAGTCTTAGGATTTATGTTTTCAAATATGAGTGGTGTGTGTGTGTGTGTGTGTGTGTGTGTGTGTGTGTGTGTGTGTACATGACTGCAGGTGCCTGAAGAATGTATCAGGTTCCCAGGAGCTACAGTTATGATGATTATGACTCTCCCCATGTTGGTGCTGGGAACCAAACATGGATCTTCTGCAAAGGCAGTGCAAACTCTGAACTACTCACTAAGTCATTTCTTAATTTTTGTCCTGTGTCATAGAGTGGATCATGGTATTGGAAATCTCACAAGGAAAGCAAAACTTACAGCAATATCCAAACAGGTTGTTATTTTTTATTTACTTTTGATAGTTCTGTCATTTGCTGTGATGGAAACCTGTTTGCCTCACTTATCCTCTTCTTAATTTAAAGGCCATCCTTTTCTTCCCAACAGATAGTGCCAGTTCTACTTTCGTGAATTTTTTGTTCAGACCTTATGCAGATAGCCATAGCTGCTGTGTGTTCCTGATTACATTAACTAGGTCATATCCTGAACATGTCATTTCACAAGACTCCCCATCCTCCAGCTCTTACTATATTTTTGTCCAATTTTCCACAATGTTCTCTGCATCATGCAAGGAAGATTCTCAGCATTTTTATCAGTTATGAATCTTTATATTAGTCACTGTCTCTTGAAAAAAGAAACTTCTCTGGCCAAGGCATGTAGCAATACTAATATGTATACTAATACTAGTATAAATATAAACATTTAGAGGTACTTTGGCTACACATCAGTTTAGCTTAGTATTAATAGTACATTCCCTGCCAGTACCTGTGATATTTTCAGCCACAGATATTTTGACCAGGTCTACAGAGATAACCAGGTATGTATTTCTTCCCATGAGATAGATATCTTCAGATCCAATAAAAAAGATGTTAGTTATCCCTAAAAATTTTAATGTTTGACTAGGAACCCCCAAGGGCTCCCATACATTTTTTTGGGAGAATTTCACAAATTTAGATGTTTGTATGCCTATATTCCTTTTATTACTAGCACAATGAGAGTTATGTAGAGAGTATTAATACTCCATGTATACATCTGTGACTGCATTTAAGCACTTTATTTTTATATTTCCTGCCTCTTTCCAAGGAGATTATCTTGTGAGCAGGATATTTTTCTAGTTACATTTTTTTTTAAATTTAGCACCTAGCCAGAGACCAGCACAGTGCATGGAGCCAGTCAGTGTTTGCTGAATGAATACATAAAGGAATGCATAAAGAACATATATGTAATTTACCTTTTTATAAATGAAATATTTGAATTTTTCTACAAAAGCTGTCCTGTCCTTAGTAGTTGAATGTTCAGAGGTGTCTGTACATTTTCTGAGTAAACATTTATTAAGCATTTGTAAAGCACCATAATGCTAGAAGGTGGTGGCAAGAGAAGGACTGGCCAACTTGGATGCCTTTGGTATTGATTTTAGTAAGAGCAGTTTGCATGCCATGTTCAAGAAAACAGCTAGCTGCAATTTTCAGGTAAGTGAGTAGATGTTGATAATACTCAGAAAATAGGGATGGAGATGACTCAATGGTTGAGTGTGCATTGCTCTTATAGAGGACTAGCAGTATGTATAATCACATATGTATATGAAGACAAGAAGAAGGAGGAAAGGAGCAATGAGACAAAAATCATAAAAGAATTATCTCGGAGTCAGAATAACTAGATCTATTCTCATCTGTGCTGTGATTTGCCTTCCCATCTGCTATGAATAATAATACTCACCTCCTACATACTTTGCAGGTTGCTGTGAAAAAGTATTAGAAATAATGACTTTGATCTTCTCAGAAAAAGAGGTTGTGTTTGCACAAAACACTGTATTAGTTCAATCAAGGTAAAATTGGCTTTTGCTTTCAACAAGGACAAAATTGTTAAAGGTGGAAAAGTCTGCATGGAATGAATTATGCAATTAGATTCCTCTCAACATGACTGAAAGGAACTCAATTTGTGCCTCCAGAAAGGAGTAGGTACGTCTGTGAAAAAGATGCTGTTCTATTTCTGCAAGATGAGCAGGTAGCTGGTGCTCCCTGGAGGTGCTGCAGCTTGGCTCCCACTAAGACAATTGCAGGAAGGCTTGATTCCTGCTCTGGGAGGAGTGAGCAGAGGAAATGCACCATGTTTTTCAAAATGACTGTGCTCTTACTTCTCTGGAGCTTCTCTCCTGGAACACAATTTTTTTTCTGGTCTTAAGGGAGAACTTACAGCAGCTTAATTGGCACATCCCCAAGCTGCACAGGCTAAGCCCTATGCAGATATGAAGCCAACCAGCCGTGATTAGCATGGTGTGATCTAAAGGAGGTCTGCTGCAAAGAAACACTCCATTCCCATCTGCCCACAGCTAGGCATGCTTCAAGTAGGATCTTTGCTCCAGAACATGACTGGCAAATTGCCCTTTACCTGAGCAGGTAATACATTCTCTAATGAGTACCTTGGAATTCTCTCTGTATTAACCCTAAAGGAGCTACAGTAAAGAATGGCAATTTGTGCAATAGGCTCTTTTGGCTTTTAAAGACCATTCCATGTTTGTGAAAACAGCACTCATGTGATTGTAAACATCTCTTCAGGTAGAAGATCATATCTCAAATACTCGATCACTTCAATCTTGGCAATGCTCAATAGGGCGCATAGGTCAAGAGGAAAAAGCAGGGCCAGTAGGGGTTTGTTCCAGGAAAATGACTTAGACATATTCTATACATAATAACCTTTGTGTTGTAACTCATTCTGAAGTATCATTTGTCTTCATATAATGGGCAAGTGTAAATATCAAGATGGATTTCTTTTTAATAGCATGCAATAATTTGTTCATACCATGCATATGAACCATGACTTCTTTAATGTTCTCCATTTGTGATCCCCATTTAGTTTGAGAAAATTTTATATTATTTCAGGTATATATGTATATAAGATAGGTATAAAATTCAAACGATGATACAAATCATAAAGATACTTATTTTAAACAATTCTTTAATGTAACATAATTTTGTCATTTGCTAAAGAGAAGACATGTTTACATGCTGTGTTGTATATGCTTATTTCTTTTACACAAAGAGTTAAATCTTGGCTGGATATTTGATGCTGCAGTACACAGAAATTTCTAAATATCTTTCAGACTTGACTGATATTTTGATTTTATAATCATCAGTGCCGAATATGCTGCTTCACATGAATAAAGAGCACAAAATGGCAGAAGTGTGATTTGGACCATTTCAGAAATTGTTAGAAATTCCATCCTAATTCCAAACCTAAATTAATTTATTGATTCTTTTCTGAAACTCAAATTTGGCATCTCAAATAACAACTTTTAAAATCAACATTCTGTCACAGTGTAACTCAAAACTATGGTAATTTCATGTTAAGAACTGATGGCAGGAAAATAACTCTTTGCCATAATAACACTGTTAATGTTTTTCTAAGAGCAGAAGACTTTGTCTGTATAGTAACAGGGCTGAAATTCATAAAATCCAGTCATGGAGTCCGAGCATGTAGGTGTATTAGGTAGTGTTTGTTCCTGTTGTGTAGCTTGACAGCACATGCACATCAAAGTTTTCAGAAATCCTGGCTGCAGTGAAGTTCTGTGCTCCAACACAGGTAAGTGCTGCTATGAACACCTGGGATTCAAAAAGAAGTAGATTTTTGATTTGACTTTTGGTCTTTGTGTTTTAAGATGCCTTTAATGTCATTAGATTTTTCTCATCCACTTCACTTTCAGTTGGCATCATGACTCACATATTAGGAAGTTGGAACTTCCTAGAATATGGATGTTTCTTTCATATACTTTACATCTTTGTACACACCAAAGTCCAACTCTTTCTTGCTCCACCCCACCTGTCTTTTCTGCTTCCCATGATAGTTATTGGCAATCTTGTGTTTCTATTTGCTCAGACAATAATGTAAATGAGATCTTTGAGCTGATTAGTAAGCAAATCCATCTCCTCTCATAAACATAGTCCAAACGCCCAACACTTTCTCACTATTCCACTGTTTCCATGTTGGTCTAAGGCTTAGACTCTTCCAGGTATGTCTCATCTTTCAACATTGCAGTCAATCATTGTTATCCACAAAGTTTATGTACAAGAACTACACAATCAATTTACCAAAATATTTCACAAAAAAATCATAATGCTTTAAGAAAATGTTTGTTTTGTGTTGGGCTGCATTTATAGGTATTCTGTTCTGCATGTGGCTTTATGTGACTCATGGGTCATAGGCTGGACATACCTGAAAGCTCTATTAATTCCATTTTTGACATGATTTCATCACTTAGAATATTAAATACAGTCAATGGTAAGTCCTTGCATGCATCAGTGACTGGTCATATGGTCCCCATTACTTGTATCCTCCTGATTATGGCTTTAGTACAAAGTGGCAGAAGTGTGCATCTGATTCATTTGGCCATATTATCTCCCCAGATGCCTTGTTGACACAACTTTTTTTTTTTTTTTATGAAGTCACCTGTCTAAGATCTCTATCCTGAATATCACATTTAAAACTGCAACGTGTTTCACCTATAACTTCATCCCTATATTGTCTTAAATTTTCTCCTTTATACTCTCTAAGATATGTCCTAATTTACTTACTTATCTACTATTATGCCTGTCTATGAGACGAGGATCTTCTCTCTTTTACATATTGCTGTGTACATCAGAATAATGCCTGACATAATGCAGGCATGCAATAAGTATTTGTTAGACTGATGCCTGCAGAGACCACTTCAGATTTCTTTTTAGAGAATGTTGTGTTTTCCTAAGGGCTCCTGCCAAATACTTAGAAAATCCATTTGCCACTGAATTACATGAAACTAATGTTTGAATTGTTTCTACAGTTTGCATTTACAGAGGAGAAAATTACAACTAAACTTAGACTCTTGCAAATGTTTGAAAATTGTCCCAGTTATTTGGTTGTACCAAGTGTTCGTGCTTATGGAAAGTCTCCTTTGCAAGGTTGACTGTTGTTCCAGAAGCACAAAGGGACAACACCAGGCATGAACACAAAGGAACACAAAGGAACACAAAGGCTCCTCATTTAAGGCTGATGTGCTTTTCTGAAGTTAAATCTCAAGCCTTTATCTCAGAAATTCAAGGATTGGCAAGTGAAAGATGTTTGAATAGCTTGGAAATTGGGTCCAAGCAAGCACAACAGATATTCAGAAAACCTAAACAAATGACAGTTCTTAAAAGTAACATGGAGAAAATTTCAAGCAGGGTAAAAACACAAGAGGTGTAAAAGTTAATAAATATATGTCCCTTTAGGGCAATTGGAAGGCATGTTTCCATGATATTAAAATATGTGTTTGATGTGGAAATCCTTTGCTTCTGTGTGTTCATATTTGATATTCTTGTGTATGAAGCATAGTTATGAGAGAAAACTATTTTTGGCTTTCTCCCCCCTCCCTCCATCTCTCCTTCCTTTTCTTTACCTCCCCATGCCTTTTCCATCCCTCCCTCCCTTCACCCCCTTTCCTTCCCTGCCATTACTCTTTCCTTTCTTTCCCCTTTTCTTCCCTCCCCTTCTATACTTCTCTTTATCTCATTCCATCTCTCCATTTCTTCCTTTAATTTTTCTTTTAGGATTAATGTTCCCCCCATTTTCCTCCCCCTCCTCCTTGCTCCACTACATCCATTTCTTCTGGAATACATTTTTATATGCTCAAGCTTCTGACATTACTGTATTATTTATCATCCATTGGCACCAAGATTTATAGATGATGGGCATAGCATCAGATACCTTTAACTTCCAGATATATTTTTGTTTTGTAGTATGTTTTTACATTTATCTGTATCAAGACTCATATAAATAGTGACTGCTTACACAGTATCAGATGATGGGTATGCTCAGCTCTAACTGACACACAGTCACACACATATGTGTCTTACAGATCATCCTTGAGAAAAGATACAAACTTCCAGATCAATAACCTATTTAAATGGTTCACAGTAGAAAAATCTAAAACACACTGTAGTCCATAGTTTAAACACAAATATATTAATATAACAAGGTGGCAGCATACATCAATTCGGTTTTCTTCAATGCATACATGTTGGTACAATGTGTTATATTATATAACTCAAGTGAATTGTGAATATGAATTTATTATTAAGTAGTTAAAGCACTTTCAAAAGATTGAAAAACAACTAAATGAATAAGTAAATTTGGAGAAGAAACAAGTCTCACTATAGAAGAATTTCTACTAGTAAGGTGTGGGAGGACTGAAAGGAAGGGACAAGCATTTGCTGATAATGACCAGTAAAGATGACTGACTGGAGATGAGGAAGAACTCATCACAGGAGACACATGCTATCAGTCATTATAAAGTGTTTATTAAGAGCTATGTTAGCAAACTGATTCTCCAGAAAAAAAACCAAAAAACAAAAAACAAAAACAAAAACCCTGGAGCTTAGCTTTTGCCAATTTCTGTGTTGTAAATACTCCTATTACAATCAATTGCAGCTAACCATGTGATGTCGCTCAATACCAAGTTGGGAGGGAATGCCCAAATCACTTCCTGTGAACCACTATGAACTACCTACAGCACATCACTTGGTGTGCAGTCAACATTCCAAGTTCTTTGAGTCTGTCACAGACGAGGTATGATCCTACTGATAACTTGATTTTGGATATTTGTCCTCTAAAATCAGAACACATTGCTACCCATTTGGAGGTGATTTGCTGAGGATTCTGGGAAACTCATACCTTTCTTTACTGCTAGAAAGAGATAGCTGAATGAATCAGCCAATGTGGTTGTCCTTATGAGCATAATATCAAAAGGATTTTCTAGGGTCCTTTGCACACAATCTTCAAAAGGAAATGTCTACATGGACCAGATGTGTTCATAAAATTATAATGCCTAATCACTCATGTTGGAGGAGACCTCTTGACTCCTCCAAGGGGGACTGAGGAGGACTAGTTTATACATTGTCACTGTCACCCACTGAAACTTTTAGTTGATGTTGGTAACATAGCAATGGAACAAAAACAAAAAAATAGCTAGTGGGCTTTTGTTTACTCATGCTACAATTTCAAAGGCAATGTACATGCCTCATACATGCCAGGTAAGCACTCTGCCAATTGAGGTATATTTCCAGCCCTCTCTCTAATTTTCTGATTAAAATTATTTAGATCTTGGGAGTAAAGTAGGTAAAGTGCTTTCTATGAAAGCAAAAGGACATAATTTCAGATCCCCAATATCCTCTTAAAAGTTAGGCAAGTTAGGTAGGAAGGCATACTGCACTTCCATAACCCCAATGCTAAGAGGTGGGATGGAGTCAGGAAGATGGATGAAGGAAGACTTGCCTTCCAGAAAGTCTAGCTGAAAGGGCAAACTCAAGCTCCAGATTCAGTGAGAGATCCTGTCTCACACAGCAGGGTGGAGGGTGCTAGAGGGGTAGCTCAGCACTTCAGAATGCTTGCTGCTCTTTCAGAGGACCAGAGTTCAGTTCCCAGCACTCACACTGAAGAGTGGAAGTTCACAACTGTCTGTAACTGCAGCTATAAAGGAACCAATGCCCAGAACCTTACATCCTTTTCTGGCCTCTGGAGGCAACTGAATACAGGTATAAACACACACACACACACACACACACACACACACACACACACACACAAATTTGAAATAAGGTGTCAAATGACAGAGGAAGATATTTAGACTTAACTTCTGACCTTCATGTGTGAATACACAGGTGACTACATCTGCCCATCCATGTACATACACATTCACACACTATAATATTCTGCACAGTAAGTCATTATTGCTATTATGCTGTCTCCCCATTCCACCTGACTTTGTTGTGAGCTTCCTGTCTGGGTTTGTACACCACTCAGTGTAACACAAATCAGAAAGTATGACACTCTGAAAGCTTTTGAGGCCATGTAGAGATGAAAAAGAACTTCAACCATGGAAACCATGTGGCTGTTCCTTTACTTAAAAATACATGTCATGTATATCATATATTAGTTTACAGAGGCTGAAAGTTTTAATAATTTCACCACTTGCATTCCTCATGAGAAAGCTTGTAATATATTTCTGTGTTATGAGATTACATACACAATCAAATCAAATATATATAGACAACCTTGTATTTTTAATTAGAAACTGCAACTTCATAAATGCAAGCACACAGTGTTATTGTTCCTCAAACTCTGCACGGAACTTCTTGTAGGAGAGAAGTGAAAATTGGAAAGTAACCTAGAGATCATTTGGGCAAGCTTCACACAAAGACCAGTATCAAACTGAAGACACAGTAGTCCAGCATCCATGGCTTGTAATGGTACTGGCTGAGTGAGAAAGTAGGTCTTTGGATTCCTGTGCATTTGCTCCTCTATGGTTTTGTGATTCAGCCTGTCTGTGATCAAGATCTAAGTGATGGACGTCCAAAACTTGTTATCAGCCAAGTACTAGGTGATTTTTATCTCTGTGGATTTTGACCAAACCCATATAGGCTACTGATTAAAAACCCAAATGCCAACATTGAAGAGCCTGTTTTCGCACGTTCCTCCTTTTCCCGAGTCGTTTCCACCATGGTTAAGGGTAGGTTCTTTTAAAGCACGTTTAATAAGACATACGCCAAGTGATGCTCACTATACTACCATAAGAGTTGCTTTTCCACAGACATACTGAATTGAGAAGAGCTTAAACCCCTCTCCTCTCCCCCTACAGCTGTCTGTTGTAGGAGATATATAAACACAAAGCAGAGAAAAGGATGATATCATGTTGTCGGTGGCGTATCCTCTGACAGGAGTTCCTGTTGAGGGTCTTGTGTTCCATTGTTTGTCTTCAGCTCCGCAGCTGTGTGTTGTGTTCAGCGCTCCCAGCTTTGTTTTCCTCTGCAGCAAAGCTGACTGCGCCTTCCTCGTCAACAGGCTGCCGCACCTGCGTACATACAGTCCTCTCACGCCCTCTACTAGACATTTCCTGTTTTCTGTCTTTGCCTAATTTTCCTTTATTTTCCTCTAGTCAATGCAGGTTTTCTATCCTTAATTTGTTGGGTTTTTGTTTTTTTTGTTATTGTTGTTATTGTTGTTCTCTGCACTGTTGGAGATGCAACCCCGAGTTTCCACTGTACACACGCTGAATTTTTTTTTTTTTTTTTTTTTTTTTTGAGCTGAACACCGAACCCAGGGCATTGTGCTTGCTAGGCAAGCGCTCTACCACTGAGCTAAATCCCCAACAATTTACTTATTTATTATTTATACAACATTCTGCCTCCATGTATGCCTGCATGCCAGGAGAGGGCACCAGATCTCATGATAGATGGCTATGAGCCATCATGTGGTTGCTGGGAATTGAACTCAGGACCTTTGAAAGAACAGCCAGTGTTCTTAACCTCTGAGACATCTCTCCAGCCCCACACACTGAATTTTTATAGCTATCCCGTAAAGGTGGTTTTGCTCAGTAGGGTCGATTCCTCAAAGGAGAATTCACTGTCATAAATGACGGTGCTCTCATATTCTGTAATTCTGGGTTGCCACAGACATTCTCTTGGCCTTTTTCTTTACCTTTTGTTGAGGCTTGGCCCCAGATTGTGGCGCAAGGTGGGCAAATATTCCACAGTGAGCTGTACTCACAGTTCTCTGGTGTATTTATTTAAGAAGTCCTATATTCAGTTATGCCATTCTGTTCCTCTCAAAGGGAAGAGATTGAACCTGGACATTCAGAAGTATTCTTCTGGCATAAAAATATGAACATTCAGATACAGTATAAAAATAATCATATAGGCACACATGTTCAGATAAAAATAATACACGAGGGACCAAAAATGTTTTCCTAGCAATAGCTAAGTAGGAAGTACAAAACATTTCACTTTTACTTTTCTTTACTTGGTTACTTAAGTTGTTCACTGGTTTGATGTTTAAAAGCTTCTGAGTTTTTGTTTTCTGTGGCAGGAAATGGAAGTGACTTCTCACAGTAGCACAGGAGTGATGTTGGAGTCTGAGATTCCTGTGGTCACTCATTGGTTCCATCAAAACCTTTCCTGGTCACCCTTTGCTCCTTCCTTGTCTTTATCTTGGTATTATGTCCCTTTGCATCATCACTCGAGGATAATCTTCTGTCCTTGTCCCACCTATACAGATCCAAGGGAGCCACTTCTGTTGCCCTAAAATTAAAATTTGATTTTGTCAAACTATTTCATAGAGCATTCTAGTGAACTTTCTTCTTTTACGCAGACTGATGAAATCTCTAAGGGTCCAACTTTGACTTGTAAATTGGCAGCTCCTCAAATCAATCTACTTTCTATAAAACTGGTTCAATACTTACTTAATGGGAGAAGTTTTTTGGCTGGTTTTTCTGAAAAATTTTCCTGTTATTAAAAATAGATTTTTCTCACAGAATATATTCTGATTACATCTGCCCCCCCATCTTCTTCTCTCAGTTCCTCTCACTTCCCCTCTCAACCAGATTTATTCCCTTTCTGTCTCTCATTAGGAAACAAACAGGCTTGTCAGGAATAACAGCATACTATACTATACTATACTATACTATACTATACTATACTATACTATAATATGTTAAAACAAAAACTAACACATCTGAGTTGGACAAAACAAACAGAAGAAAAAGAGTCCAAGAGAATGTACAAAAATCAAAGACCCACTCCTTCACACATTCAGGAATCTCATAAACACTAAACTGAAAGCTATGGTTTATATGCAGATGACCTGGTACAGCACCTTTGCAAGTGCTGAGCATGCTGTCTCAGTCTTTATGAGTTTATGTGAGCTTTGATCAGGTGAATTTCGAGGGCCTTACTTTCTTAGTATCCTCCATTCCCTCTGGCTTGTACACTCTTTCTCCCTGCTCTTATGTAGGGTTCCCTGGACCCTGAGGGGAAGGATTTCTTGGAGACATCCCATTTATGGAAATGTGTTCCAAGGTCTCACTCTCTGTACAATGTCTGGTTGTGGGTCTCTGTATTTGTTCCCATCTGCTGCAGAAGGAAGCTTCTTCAATGATGGATGAGCAAGGCACTGATATATGAGTATAGTAGAATGTCATTAGGTGTCATTTTATTGCTATTTTTTGTAGAACAGTAGCATTTGGTTTTATCCTATGGCCCTGGGCTGTCTACTCTCAGGTTCTTGGTCATTCAGGCAGTGTCTGGTTTAGTTTCCAACTCATAGAGTGGGTATTAAGTCAAATGAGATATTGGTTGGTTACTCAAATAAGCTTGGTGTCACCATTGCTTTAGCATATCTTGCAAGCAGGACAGCATTATAGATAGGTCAAATATGTTTTGGTTGGGTTGATGTTCACATTTCTTTTTTGGTAGCACATACAGTGCCTTGTAGCAAGCTTTCTTGTCAGACTATTTTTTGGACCGTCAGCCTGCAAATTATGATCTAGAGACTTATTAATCAATTATAAAAGCTTGGCCTTAGCTTAGGCTTTTTTCCAATGAGATCTTATAACTTAATTAACCCATTTTTAAAAATCTATGTTCTGCCACATGGTTCTGTTACCTCTCTTCCATCCCACACCTGTTTCCTCTCTGCTTAGATCTGAATTCCATATTTTAGTTGGATTATTTTTTCCTTGATATCCAATTTTTAAATTCTTTTTATATTTGGATATTGGTCCTCTATCAGATGTGTAGTTGGCAAAATGCTTTCTGATACTGTAGGCTGCCACTTTGTCTGAATGATGGTGTACTTTGCCTTACAGAAGTTGTTCAGTTTCATGAAGTCCCATTAATTAATTCTTGATCTTAGTGGCTGTGATAACAGTTATCTGTTCAGAAAGCCTTTTTCTGTGCCAATGAATTGTAGGGTATGCTCGATTTTCTTTTTATCTAATTTATTGTATCTGGTTCTATGTTGAGGTATTTGATCCATTTGGAGCTGAGTTATGTTTAGGATGATAAATATGGTCCTATTTGGACTCTCCAGCATGATGCTGTCCAGTTTGACAAGAACCATTTGTTGAAGATGATATATTTTTGTCCAGTGCCCATTTTTAGCTTATTTATCAAAAATCAGTTGTCCATAGGTGTGTAGATTTATGGCTTTGTCTTCAATTCAATTCCATTGATCAACATGTGTGTTTTTGTGTCAATATCATGCTGTTTTTATAACTATAGCTTTATAGAATGACTTGAAATTGGGCTTGGTGAGACCTCCTGCACTTTTTTTTTTTAATTATTATTATTCAGTGTTGTTTTAGCTATCCTTTTTTTTTTCTCTGTTTGTTGGTTTCCATATGAAGCTGAAAATTGTCCTTTCAAGAACTGTGAAGAATTGTGTTAGAATTTTAATGGGAATTGCATTGAATCTGTAGACTACTTTTGATTGGAGGGCCATTCTTACTGTCTTAACACTACAAATCTATGAGCATAGGAGAGCTTTCCATCTTTGGATGTCTTCTTTAATTTCTTTCTTTAATGACTTGAATTTTTTTTAATCATAGCAGTTTTTCACTTGCTTAGTAAGAGATCTTTCAAGATATTTTATATTATTTGAGGCTATTGTGATAGATGTTGTTTCCCTGATTTCTTTTCCAGTTTGTTTGTCATTTGTATACAGGAGGGCTACTGAATTTTGTAAGTTAATCATTCATCCAGCTACTTTGCTGAAAGAGTTTATCAGCTGTAGGAGTTCCCAAGTGCAATTCTAAGGGTAACTTACATATCCTATCATATTATCTTCAAATAAAGATACCTCTACTTCTTTCTTTTGAATTTATATCCCCTTGATCTACTTCAGTTGTTTTATTGCTGTAGCTAAGACTTCATGTACTATATTGAATAGATATGGAGAAAGTGGACCGCCTTGTCTTGTTCCTCATTTTAGTGGAATTGCTTTGATTTTTTTTTTCTCCATTTACATTGATGTTGGCTATGGGCTTTCTGTCAACTGCCTTCATATGTTGAGGTAGGTTCCTTGTATACCTAATATCATTAGCACTTTTATCATGAAGGGGTGTTGGATTGCATCAAAGGCCTTTTCTGCATCTAATGAAATGAGCATGTGATTTTTGTCTTTCAGTTTTTTTATATGGCGAATTATACTATTGATTCACATATGTTGAATCAACACTGCATCTCTGGGATGAAGCATACTTGATCATGGTAGAAGATCTTTTTGATGTGTTCTTGGATTTGGTTTGCAAGTATTTTATTGAGAATTCTTGCATCTATGTTCATGAAGGAAATTGGTCTGTAATTCTTTCTTTGCTGGGTCATTTTGTGGTTTGAGTATTTGTGGCTTCATAAAATAAATTGGGCAATATTCCCTTTGTTTCTATTTTGTAGAGTAGTTTTAGGAGCATTGGCATAAACAACTTCTTCTTCTTCTTCTTCTTCTTCTTCTTCTTCTTCTTCTTCTTCTTTTTCTCCTTCTTCTTCTTCTTCTTCTTTTTCTTTTTTGAAAATCTGGTAGAATTCTGCTCTAAAACCTTCTGGCCCTGTGGTTTTTGGCTGAGAGAATTTTAATAATGATTTCTATTTCACTCAGCATTATAGTGCTATTTAAATTGCTTATCTGTTCTTAATTTAACTTTGACAAGTGGTATATATGGAGAAAATGTCCATTTTTTATTTAGTTTTTCCAATTTGATGAAGTACATGTTTTTCTTTCCTTCCTTCCTTCCTTCCTTCTTTCCTTCCTTCCTTCCTTCCTTCCTTTCTTCCTTCCTTCCTTTCTTTTCTTCCTTCTCTTTCTTTCTTTCTTTCTTTCTTTCTTTCTTTCTTTCTTTCTTTCTTTCTTTCTTTCTTTCTTTCTTTCTTTCTTTTGAGACAGGGTTTCACTGTGTAGCTCTGGCTGTCCTGGAACTTGCATTGTAGACCAGGCTGGCCTTGAGCTCTCAGAGATCTGCCTGCTTCTGCCTCTGAGTGCTAGGATCAAAGGTATGCACTTCCACCACCCAGCTGTAGTGCATGTTTTTAAAGCACATTCTTATATGTATCTGGTTTTCCTTGGTGTTATGTCCCCTTTTCATTTCTAATTTTGTTATTTTGGTTATTCTCTTTAGGCCTTTTAGTTAATTTGGACAAATGTTTGTTAATCTTATTTATGTTTTTGAAGAAACAACTCTTTGTTTCATTGATTCTTTGTAGTTTTCTTTTTTTTCCATTTGTTTATATTTTATTGATTTCAGCCCCGAGTTTGATTATTTCTTGACAGCTACTCCTTTGGGGTGTGATTTCTTCTTTTTTCTAGAGCTTTCAAGTGTATTGTTAAGTCACTAGAATGAGATCTCTCCAATTTCTTTATGTAGGCAGTTAATGATACACACTTGTCTCTTAGAACCACCTTCCTTGTATATATAGTTTTTGAGAATTGTGTATTTATCTTCATTCAATTCTAAGAAGTCTTTAATTTCTTAGTTTCTGTCTTGTCCACTGTTCCATTCAATGGTGAGTTGTTCAGTTTTGATGAGTTGTAAGCTTTCTTTTGTTTCTGTTGTTGTTGGTGTCCTGCTTTAATTGTGGTAGTCAGATAGGATGTACAGTGTTAACTTAGTTTTCTTGTATCTGTTGCAACTTGCTTTGTGTCTGATTATGTGGTCAGTTTTGGAGAAAGTTTCATGAGGGGCTGAGAAGATAGTGTATTTTTTTGTGTTAGGGTGAAATGTTCTGTAAATGTTCTGTTAGGTCCATTTGGTTTGTAACATCAGTCAGCTCAAGCATTTCTCTGTTTAGTTTCTGTCTGAATAATCTGTCTGTTGGACAGAGTGGTGTAATTGAAGTCTCCTACTTTCACAGTGTGAAGAGCAATATGTAATTTAAGCTGTAGTAGTGGTTCTTTTACAAACATGGGTGCTCTTCTGTGTGGTGCATAGATGTTAAGAACGGCAATGTCTTTTTGGTGGATTTTCCCTTTGATGAGGATGTGTTATCCTTCCCTATCTCTTTTGATTAGTTTTCATTTGATTATGGATAATTTTGTCAGTTTTAAAATGACTCCACCAGCTTCCTTCTTTGGTTCATTTGCCTGTGATGTTTTTTTCCATCCTTTTACCCTGGGGTGATGTCTATCCTTGCTATTATATGGTATGTTTCTTGGATGTAGCAGAAGGATGGAACCTGTTTTTACATACATTTTTTGTTAGTCTGTGTCCTTTTATTGGGGAATCGAGAACAGTAATGTTGAGTGATATCACTGAGCAGTATTAGTTGATTCCTGTTACTTGTGCCTTTTGAGTGTCTGAATTTCTAAATAGATATTGTTTATATTTGATTTTATCATGGACTGTCTTGTTTTCTCCATGTACTGTGATTGGAAGTTTTGCTGGACAAAGTAGTCTTGGTTGGCATCTGTGATCTCCGAGAGTCTGCAGAACATCTGTCTAGGCCACTCTGGCTTTTAGAATCTCCATTGAGAAGTCAGGTGTTATACTTACAGTTCTGACTTTATGTTACTTGGTCTTTTCCCTTTCAGCTTTTAATATTCTTTATTTGTTCTGCACATTTATTGTTTTGGTGATGTGCCAAGGGGACTTTCTTTCCTGGTCCAGTCCATTTGGTGTTCTTATGCTTCTTGTACCTTTATAGGCATTTTCTTTTTTAAGTTATGGAAATTTTCTTCTATGATTTTTAAAAAATTATCTTCTGTGCTTTTGAACTGGGTTTGTTCTCCCTCCTTTATTTTCATTATTCTTAAAGTAAGCATTTTCACAGGGTCCCAGGTTTCTTGGATGTTTTATGACAGGAGTTTTTCAGATTTAACATTTTCTTTGCACAAGGTATCCATTTCTTCTATTATGTCTTCAATGCCTGACATTCTGTCTTCTAACCCTTGGCTATTCTGTTAATGATCTTGACTGTGTTTCCTATTTGAGTTCCTAAAATTTTTTTTCTGTGTTTCCTTACAGTTTGGATTTTCTCTATTGATTCTATTTCCATTTTCAGGTCTTGAACTATTTTATTCATTTCCTTCTCTGTGTTTTCATAGATTTATTTCTTTGGTTTTGTTTGTTTGTTTTGTTTTGAGATGGGATTTACTCTGTGTTACAGCTCTTGTTGTCCTAGAACTTGCTCTGTAGACCAGCTGGCCTTGAACTCACTGAGATCTACATGCCTCTACTTCCTGAGTGCTGGGATTAAATGTGTGCACCACCACTGCCTAGTCTTCAGAGATTTCTTCAAGGAAATAATTTATTTCTTCTTTAAGAACCTCTATCATGTTTATAAAGACTATTTTTAAGGTCCCTTTTCTTGTGCAACAGCTATGTTCCAAGGGCCTGCTGCAATATAGTTGAAACCAATGTATTAATTTCTTCTATAGTATCTTTAGTGCCTGAGATTCTGTCTTTTATCTCTTGTATTATTGGTGAGGTTTGTCTCTGAGATTCCTGCTTGAATTCCTAAATTTTTCATTTCCAGTTTTCCTTCAGTTGGGTTTTCTTAATTGATTCTATTTCCACTTTCAGGTCTTGAATTGTTTTATTAATTTCCTTTTACTCTTTGTTTTTGTTTTCATAGATTTATTCATTTCTTCTTTAAGGACCTCTGTTATATTCATAAAGGCTTTTTTATTTTGTTGGTTTTTTCTTTCTTTCTTTCTTTCTTTCTTTCTTTCTTCTGTGTGTGTGTGTGTGTGTGCGTGTGTGTGTGTGTGTGTGTGTGTATTTCAGCTATGTTGGAATACTCACGACTTGCTGTGGTAGAGTTTTCTGGACTCTAGTGGAGACATGTTATTCTAGTGGTTATTGATTGGTTTTATATGGGTGTCTAGGAATCTGGGATTGGGAAGGCTGTAATTCTAGGTGCTGATATCTTATCTTGATTTTGTTAGGTGGATGTTTTGTTCCTTGGTTTCTGTTGCCTTTTTTGATTCTTAGGAGAGTGTGGTGGTGCTGTGTTGCCTGATAGGAAATTCTTCTGGGATCCTAATCTGGGAATGGGGAGAATGAGGATAGGCCTCAGCAGTTGGTCTGCTATAGAGCTGGCGATGAGAACGGGGGAATGGACTTGGAGGAGTGGAGGGAGAGGTGAAGATCTGCAGTTAGCCTACCTGCTTCAATGGCCAAAATGGAATTGGCAAACCTGCAAATCAATTTGCTTTCTTTAAAATTGATTCAATGTTTACTTAATGGGAATTTTTTTTGTGTTTTTTTTTCTGAATTTTTCTTTTTATTTTATTTCATTTTCATTTCTTTGAGACAAGAACTTCCAACCAGACTGGCTTGGCACTCATTGTGTTTACTCTATAGTTAGGCTAGCCTCAAATTCACAGCATTCTCTGTGTATGTATATGTGGTATATGTGTGTCATGTATACATATGTGTCTGTAGGCATACACATAACTTATGTGTGATAGGTGTTCATTTGTGTGGAGGCCAAAAGATGACACTGAGTGTCTTTTATTGCACTCCACTTTATTCCCTTGAGACAGGTGCTCTTAAGCCCCAGAGATCCTCTTGTCTCTCCTCTACCAGTGTTTCAAATAGAAACATAAACAGGAGAAAGCTATATCTTGATTTTAGTTGTTGTTTGGTTGTTTTTATTTTTATTTATTTATTTTTGTTTATTTATTTTTTTTCCAAGACAGAGTTTCTCTGTGTAGCCCCGGCTGTCATAGAACTCACTCTGTAGACAGTCTGGGCCTCAAACTTACAGAGATCTGCTTGCCTCTGCCTCCCCAGTGCTGGGATTAAAGGCATGTGCCTCCACCACTTGACTCATACTTTTTATGTGGGTGCTGTGGATTCTAACTCAGGTCCTCATGATTGTGAAGTAAGCAATCTTAACTCCTAAGCCATCTCCCCAGCCCCACTTCTCACAAAAGCTACTCTCTCTTTTGCACAAAGTAAGCAAATAAGCATCCTGTATGGAACTCTCTTTAAAGACTCATTCAACACTTTACCTTCATTTCTTTTTTCTTCCTTTTCCCTTTTTTCTTTGACACCAGCTTCATTGTTGAGGGAGTCTGCAGTTGTGCTGAATAACCAGAACAGGACGCCCTAAAAATGCTTAGATAGCATGGGTCTGAACTGCAGTCTGTGTCAGCTGAGGTTCCTTTAACCATTTTCTCACTTCAGGATGTTTACGTTGCTGGCTTCTAGAACCACAAAACCAAAGCATGCCTTTTCAGTTTTACAAACTTCCCAAATAAATGGATATCTTATACCTGCTTTCCCCCAAATGTTGATGGCTTCCTACTTTCTCACCCAGCTCATCTTTCCTTAGTCTGTTAGGTAAGTTTCTTATCCCTCAGTGTGGAACACAGGGCACTTCATGATTGAGTCCACAACTTCTCATTGGCTGTATTTCCCTTCCCACTCATTGTATTCCCACACCCCATTTTCTTAAGTGTTTATAACAAAAGCATTATTTGAAACTGCATAAAGTAGCCTCATCCCTCTTAGATTCTTCTTACATGTGCCCTTTTCTGATTTGTCTTGGATAGATCTTGGCCAGGTTTTACCCACCTTGTGGATAAAGGTAGCTCACTACAGCTATGTAACCATTGGGTGTGGGATGATGTGCTCATATCTCAAGGTCTGTAAAGAGCTGTAGAACTATCAAGGCATTGGGGAGCACCCATGTCAACCCTGCAGTAGAACAGGGAATGAAAACCTAGCCATTTCTCTTCCCACCACAAGCTCTTCTTACATTGTGTTCAACTGAAGGGCATCACCAGAATCTTAGGAGTCCATAAAAGTGATCACAGCACCCAGATTCCTGAAACACAGAACAGGTTGGAGAAGGCACTGAACTTATCAGCAGGTGATGCATACTCCATTAAACTGCAGGTCAGGTATGACTTTCTAAAACTCTGATGCTTCCTTAAGGTGGAGTAAGACCTTTGCTCCATGCTGTTCCATCACTGCAGGCCATAAATGGCACTGTGCAAATATTTCCTTGTTGGTCTCCTCTATGGACAGTTGGTTCATTGAAGGAAGTTACTGTAAAAATCCTTGATGTGGGGAATTATGGTCTTTCCTGATGACAGAGGCAGACAACCATGGGTTTAGGGTCATTGCAAAGCTAGGCTGGAAGAACTCAGATGTTTGAAGCTGTCAGTGGTGGTGATGGAGGGGCTCTGAAGAAGCCTCCACAAGGAGTAGAAATTGGAATTTAGTTCCAAAGGAAAGAAATTCTTTTCATTTGTTTGCTTCTTTTTGAAATAAAAAAAATATATTGTGTGTGTATGGGTATTCTTTTTCCTTCCTTCCTTCCTTCCTTCCTTCCTTCCTTCCTTCCTTCCTTCCTTCCTTCTTTCCTTCCTTCCTTCCTTCTGTTTCTATATACATTGTTTTGAATTTTAAATTTATTTTTGATATTCTCATATGTTATGTAGTGCAATCTGGTCACACTTAACCACCCCTTCCTTACTTCTTTGTTTCTTTTTGTTTTGCGACATGCCTTTCTCTACATTGTGTAACTCAGTCTGGCCTAGAGCTTACTCCATATCTCCAGCTGTCCTCGAACCCACAGCAATCCTTCTGTGCTGGGTTTACACACATGAGCCACCAGGCCAGACAAGGAATGTTTTCCTTTAAAGAAAAACCTTTGAAACTAGAAAGCTTGTAAGAAGCAGATGATAATTTGATACACATTACTTGTTTTTTGCTGACTCCTATTTTAGAGGTCATATGTATTAGATTTATGTATCTCATTATTCTTATTTAAAATCCATATGTAATACTTAAGTATATAAAATTCTGGCTTCATAAGCATTCCTTTTGAAGAGTTTCCCTATTGGCCCTTTCCATATGAGCCTGGGATGATATGCATTGGGGTACCTTTATGGCATACACACACCATTTTCAAATGAGGACATTCATTACAATTCATTAAATTTGCTCATAAAATGAGCTTGATATCCCATGGGCCAGGTCCATTAAAATAATCTATTTGGCTCAATTATGTATCATTTTTCCCCCTATATCCAAGGGCAGTTCCTATGAGTTACTGTGGGCAAAGAGGCCTCACAAGACAGATTCAGGAACGTAGAAGCCAAAATCCGGGGCCTGCATGGAAATTCCTGAATAAAAATATCACAGAGGGAGAGGGAGGACCATATGTCTGTCTGCTGGTGTTCTGTGCTTGGCACTGACTGAGTTCCCAAGGGCTGACTTGCACAGGAGGTAATTATATCATGGCACATTGTGCTGGGAGGTGTTGACTGCAGAATCTGTGTTAGCTAGTGACACAGGGTCTTCCAGGTTGATCAGAGCAAGTCTATTTTGCTATTATCTATTGAAAAATGTGAGATACATGCATTATCTTTGAAAAGATACAGCATGGATGGTAAAAGTTTAGATTCAATGCAGTCTATATTCCCTTTACTTCTAAATATTAGAAGAAATCCTCTTGCCAAGAGTTAATATTTTCACCCTGATTTTTATGTCTTCACTTCTCTTTTCAAATTCCTGGAGGTGGAGCATTATTATTGTGGTTACTGTAAGAAGAGTTTTATGGCAGCATCAAAATAACTATATATGCATGGTATAGAACTATATGTGTGTAGTATGTAACTATATCTGTATAGTATAGCATGAATCTCATGTTAGCCTTGAACCCACTGTGGAGTAAAAGATGACTTTGAGCTTCTGACCTTTCTGTCTCTGCCCCTTAAGTTACATGGATCACATAACAGTCAGGTGCTACCATGCTCAGTTTATCTGATGTTAGAGACTGAACCCTGAGCTTCATGAATGCTAGGTGAACACTCTGCAAACTGAGATACATGCCTGACTAATCATCATCATCATCATCATCATCATCATCATCATCATGAATTTTTGAAATCACAAGCAATTTTAGTAGGAAGAACATTTGTTTTCAGAATATATGACACAACTGTTGACATTTGAATGCCATTTCTGCAACTTGTCTCCATTCAAAGAAATAACCATAGTTCCTTTAGTGTTTTAACACATAGTGAAAAATGTGCACTTTGTCCCTTGCCAGGTGTGTCACATTTCTGGTTATTTGTTCATCTGATTTCACAGGCTGGGGCAGCCAGCACAGCAGGGAGAAACTGCCAGGACCCATCCTTTGGCAAGAGCAGTGGGAGGAAGAAGTTGTGTTCACAAGTGACTGCTGAGAATGCCTGAAGGTCTTAGCGTGAGAACACATGCCCCTCTTCATGGAAATGAACCAAGGAGAAAACCAGAAAGAACAACATGCAATTAGATGGGCAGGTATTCTGTCCCACAATGTACTCTGAACTCCATCTCTTTAGAGTCCCAGCTCAGTCTCTGGGTGGGCTTTGTGGAATCAAAACATGCCCTGAAATTATTTATAGTCCCTTAAAAAATACATTCCACTGTTTCTTAGAACTTCTCAAACTTCAGCAAATTTTAAATAGTGATGTAAGGTGGTTATAGGAAGAATGTGAACTCTGACGTTTGGCACAATGAACTTTTATTTTCTAAATGTACTTCCTTGAAGTCATTTTTAATTATGTGTATATGTTTCTGTCTGCATGTAGATCTCTGTGATCACTGAGTATAATACCCACAGAGATCAGAAGCAGTTGGATCCTTTGGAGCTGGAATTATAGGTGGTTGTGAGCTGACCAACATGGGTGTTACATGGTTGTTGGGACTTGAACTCGTATCCTTGGCAAGTGCTCTAAATTGCTGAGCCATTGCTGCAGCCCCCTATTTAAAAATTTTAAACTACATGCATTTATTTATTTTTCATTTGTTGGTGTCTGTGTGCCATGGTGCAAGTGTGTAGATCAGAGGACAACTTGCAGGTACTAGCTTTCTACCTCGTGGGTCCTGTGGATTGCACTTGGGTCCTCAGGTTGGCAGTTAGTGCCTTTTCCTGTTGAACCATTTTTGCCAGCCAGCCCCTAGTGAATTTTTTACAGACATGGTTAATATCATCCTTTTGGATGATATTACTCACTGATTTGTAATTTGATTAAAAAATACTCATTGTAATAGTATAATCATAGAATAACAGGAAGTTGTAAAAAAAACTTTGCAGTCTCAGGGCTGGAGAGATGGCTCAGAGGTTAAGAGCACCGCCTGCTCTTCCAGAGGTCCTGAGTTCAATTCCCAGCAACCACATGGTGGCTTACAACCATCTGTAATGAGATCTGGTGCCCTCTTCTGTATACATAATAAATAAATTAATCTTTTTAAAAAAGTTTGCAGTCTCATGTCTTACAGCTGACTTCTCTCAATGATGTCATCTTATGTAGCAGTAGTAAAAACTCAAATCTAGGATTGTGACATTAAGAGTTTCACTTGTCCTTAGCCAGAAGGTGGAGAGCCATTATTTTTTGTGCAGTCTCATTCACTGTATCACATAGACCTTATTTGTCACTTATCCATTTTCACATGTGTTTGTGCGTGTGGAGGTGTGTGGTGTCTAAGGCAGTGTTATCCTATGAGCAGACGAATTTCTAAAATGGTCTTATTAAATAAAAATCATGGAGCCAAATATAGGGGTGAAAGCCTTAGATTAGGAAAATAGGGAAAGCCACCAGCCAACCTTACCTCATCAACTCTGCAGCTTTCAACTGTGAGTTACTTTCTGTCTACCCACACCTTTATTGCCTTGCTGTTCTGCCCTCTCTTTGGCTCTCTTAGCCCAGCTACCTTACTTCCTCTTCCTACACAGCTCTGTCACTTTCTGTCTATCTATAAAGACCTCCAGGTCTCTATGGTTGGTACTGGGATTAAAGGCATGTGTCACCATGCTTGGCTTTGTTCCCTAGTATGACCTTGAACACACAGAGACCCTGCCTGCTAAGTGATAGGATTAAAGGTGTGTGCTACTGCTGCTGAACTTCTTTGTTTACTTAAAATGGCTTGCTATTTCCTCTGATCTCCAGGCAAACTTTATTTATTAAAGCACAAATACATTATCACCACACCTATGAGTAAATTAATCCCACTTAGTAGACAGATTTTAGTGTAGTAATATTGCACACCCCAGTGTACTGCTCCTCCACTTCCATCCCTGGTGGCCTGGCCACAGTTACTGTTTCCTCCACCTCTGGTATCATTTAAAAAATGTTTCCTAAATGAAATCAAACAATAGGGGACCTTTCAAGACCAAGTCTAACGCCATGGAGAGCTACCCCACCACAGCATATGTCACAAGGGAGCTACTTTGTCCTGCTAGTAGTCATCCATTCTGTGATTGAGCTGTTGTGTATATGGCCCTTTAGGCATACAAGAAAGGAGGTATGAGTTCATGTTTTTGCTGATGTGAAGACAGATTTTGTAATTGTCCTGTACATGTTACGACTTTATTTCTCAGGGTGCATAGCCTAACCTACACTTGCTGAGTAACATGAGAAGTTCATATTTAGTGTTCCAAGAAACTACCAGACTGTTTCCCAGCATGGTCCCCCCTTGAAGTCCTGCATGAATGATCTAGCTTCTCTGCATCATGCCAGCAGCTGGCATAATAATGGCATTTCATTACAGCTGTGCTGATTGGTGGGCACTGAGAGCTCCTCTGCCACTTTATTCACATAACACCAATGGCTAACAGAGTTGAACATTTTTAATGCTTGGTCTCTTACATCTATCCCTTGCTCTTTGGTGAAATGTTCTCTAAATGAGTTGTTTAGATTATACCATGGAGATTTTGAAAATGTGACACTAAGCACAGGTCTTTTAACATGAAGCTGGGATGTAGCATCCATCTCACAGCCGGCAGCTCTTCTTTTCATCCATTTTCATGGTTTTTCACAGCATCAGTTTTTATTTTGATAAAGCTCACTGTCCCAGTTTCCCCTTGTGGTGTCTGAGTCTGATGTCCTGTTCCCAAACTATTCAACTGACTGAGATCTGAAAATTGCCTTCTAGCTTTGCCAAAAAGTTGAATTCAAATTTGTGATAACTTTGAATTTATTTTTTATGTAATATAATGCTCATGAAAAGTTTTACTTTTTAATTGTTTTTTAGCTTTTTAAACATCTATTCATTAGCTAAGTATCTATGTATGTTTCTCTTACATCTATGCATCTATGTATTTATCTATCTGTATCTATCTATCTCTCTATCTCTACTATCAATCTTACATGTTATATATCTATTTGTATATGAGCATCTATTTATCAGCTATTTATCTGTCATCTACATATCTATCACATATCTATGTGTCATTATCTATCTATCTATCTATCTATCTATCTATCTATCTATCTATCTATCTATAGCCCATCTACCATATGTGTGTGTGTGTGTGTGTGTGTATCCCCCCACAGTTCCAGCACTATTCTTTCAAATTGTTTCAAAACACAGGGTATAACATATACTATGCTCATTATTGTCAACTGTACTATTTGGTGCCACTAAACACTTTGTTGTATTAATCACAGGCTATTCACAGTATGTTTTCTTTTTCTTAAACTAGAATTTTACATACATTATACAATGGTTCCCAGTTTCAACCATCACTCAACTTTTTTTTTTAAAGCAATTTCAGTTTAAGTAAATCTTATTTGATTGTATATAGTTTACCTAAAGGAACTAAAGGCAAGATTCTGAAGAGATATTCACATTCACATTTTTCATAGGGGTATTGTATACAAAGCTTTCTGCAGCACATCTTTTAGAGAAATGTCCTTTCCTCCCAAATTGCCATTGTTCCTTTAACAACCCACTTGGTGTTCGGGATCTTCTGTGCCTGTTTTTTTTCTTTGTTTGAGCTGTGTGTATGTTTTCCCACCAATGCACACCCATTAATCATTTACAGCTCTGTAATAAGTTTAATAAAGCATATCTTTCCAATTTATAAGAATTATTCAAACTATTCTACATTTTTATCTTTATATATAAATGTTAGCACAATTATATCTATGACTACAAAGCATTGTGCTAAGATTCTGAGAAGAATTACATTGCTCGGGGGAAATGTAACATTAACTTTGCTGAATCTTTCAAATACTGAACATAGCTTGGCTTTCTATGGCTTCAGATCTTTAATATGAATGGCCCCCACCTCAGAGTGTGTGTGTGTGTGTGTGTGTGTGTGTGTGTGTGTGTGTGTGTGTGTGTAGGATGGGTGTCCATGCATGTGCAGGTGTATATGTGTGCATGTGATGTGGAGGCTGGAAGTCAACTCTCCTTGTAAGCTATCCACTCTTCTTTGATACAGAAACTTGAGGCTCACTAAATAGGTTAGTCTGGCAGACAGAGATTAAATGCACTTGCCACTATGTTTAGCTTTTTACATGGGGACTGGGCATTGTACTCAGCTCCTCAAGCTTGCAAGCCAAGCCCTTACTGACTGACCATCTTCCCAGTTCTCAAATGTGATTTTCAATTACACACAGACTTTTGTTTGTAATGGTTGTTGAAATTCATAGAATCATCCATAAGCAGCATAAAAAATTGAGACTGTGTCCAATGATGTGTTAAAACTAGCTTACTCCAATTCATATGAGTCAATAACATACATTCCCTCCTGACTCTGAGTAACATCACCTCAGCTGCTGCAAACTGTCCAGGATGAACAACACAAAGTTGACAAATGCCATGAGCAGGTTTTTCTTTCACTCCTCCCTCCTTTTCTTGGTTCTTTTTCTCCCTTCCATCCTCCCTATTTTCCTCCCCACTTATCTTCTTTCCCTCCCTCTCCTCTTCATTTTCTTTTAGAGGGTGAACAACATGGAGAGACACACCCTGAAGCCCACCTAACACCTGGCTTTCCCACACTGGAAGATTGAACCCTTGCATCAGCCTCTCTTTGCATCTCCATAGAAGGAGGAATTGTTCCCATTATGAACTCTCTCAAATTCATGACCTCTACTTCTTTAATTGTTGTCACACACACACACACACACACACACACACACACACACACACACACACACACACAAGCTGCTTAGTCTATATAATGTTACTTATATATGACTTCAGGGATGGCCACTTGGTATTAGATAACCAATTTGGGGGCTCTTCCCCTGGGAAAAGCTCCTTTTTTTTTTTGCCACTCTTGGCATTTCTTAGCTGTCTATAATTCTTTGTTAGGGTTGAGGCCCCATGAAATTTTCTCCTTCTATGTTAACATGTCTTTTGGTGTATTCTTTGTTCAAGTAATGCTCAAGACTCTGTCTGGAAATGTTTCTTTCTATGGAAAATTGATCATGGTGAAATCTGTAGTCTTGGATGTTCAGCACAATCTAGCCTGAAGGAAAGGAGAGGGCTGGATGGTGTCTTTCAATGCCCCTTCGAAACCTGTGATTCTGTGATTAGTCTGAATAATTAACGCTCTGAATCGTCACTATCCACCCCCAGGGTAGATTGGATGCATAAAGACAATTGTAAAGAAGTCTGTGCTGCAGACACTCAGGTAGGGCAGTTAGATACTTGGATATTCCTCTTCGTATCCGTTGTAGAATGAGTTGCACATTTTTGAACCACTTTGCCTCAGGTCCTATCTATGTGACAATCCCTGCAAGCTCACTGTTGACTAATCTATAATGAATTACTTGCTCCTTTTTCTTTCTTGCTCTTAAAACAATAGATCATTCTGCAAGACATTTATTTTAATCCCTAGTTGTATCAGACTTGGTAATTTACATACAGCTATATTGAAATGCTGCAGAATCTTTTGTAATGATCGTTTTGTAGTAGCAAAAACAACAACAACACACACACACACACACACACACACAGAGAGAGAGAGAGAGAGAGGGAGAGAGAGAGAGAGAGAGAGAGAGAATGATTTTCTCTGAAAACAGGTAAGTATTCCTGTGTACCCAATGAACATGGAAGGTGTCATACAGATCATAGAACTGAAGATGACCTGGACTTTGGCAATCTCAACAGCAAAAGCTTAGAATTCAGCCCTTAATATTGACCTTCACCCTTAATATGCAAGTTCCCTCTGCCACAAGCACAAGCCCATCACCTGCATTTAGTTCTATTGCTCATTTTCTTCAATTTTCACTCTATTTATAGTTAAGAACTCTCCATCTCTCCCTGTTGAAATACATTAGTTGCTATGGAAACTGTGATGTCAGCAGCATGGATGCAGTCAGATGACATGTACAATTGCAGTGCACAGTTGGCATATCCACAGGAGGAACTGGTGCCATGGCTGTGGAGGTCCTTGAAGGGCAGGATGGGACTAGTGATACAGCGCACAACCTGACTGCTTGGGAGAGACACCACACTTCCAGATGAGAAGTTCAGAATAAGGGATGACCTAATAGATGGCACCCACAGTGAGACACAGCTCCCCTAGTGGTACTCATTCACAGGACATTCTAGTGCAGTGGTTCTCAATCTGCAGGACACAATGGGGGGTCCCATTTCAGATATCCTGCATATCAGATATTTATATTATGATTCATAACAGTAGCAAAATTACAGTCATGAAGTAGCAGCTAAATAAATTTATAGTTGGGAGGTCATCACAACATGTAGAACTGTTTTAAAGAGTCACAGCATTAGAAAGGTTGAGAACTGCTGTTCTAGTGACTATTTAATTTTTCAGATTATGAAAATGAGAAGATTGGGGCGATGGCCCAGTGAATGGGTCAAATGCTTGCCATGCAAACATGGGAAGCCAAGTTAGATTCTCCAGAATCCACCTAAAAAGCTAGGCATGGAGGCATGTGCCCTTAATCTCAGTAGTGGGAGGAAGAGACCCAAGGATCCTTAGCATCTCCTGGGCAGTCATGCCTGCAAGTCTGCAAACCCCAGGTTCAGTGGAGCCTTCAAATCAAAAACTAAAGTGGAGACCATCTGAAGAAGAAATCCAACATAACCTTGAATATCTCTACTCATATATGTGCACAGGCATATATAGAAATGTACACATAAAAATAAGCAAGGTAAAAATAAAAATAATACAATGAAAATTGAATCTACAGATGGCATTTACTATATAGCTATGTTGATGAGTAGCATGATTATTTTATGCTCATTGAATATTTTCAATTTTTATATGGGATGATGCCAGTCTTCTGGTAGTGGATAGGTTTTCTCAATAGAAGAGGAAATTTAGCACACAGTGTGGAGCTTTTCCCTTGCATAGACATCCTTGAAAAAACACTCTTCTTATTCAGGCGAAGAAATGTTCTCTGTGAGAGTGAACTGCTGAGCTCAACAGAAAGCATATGTTCTTTGACTAAGAGTCTTCCCTGGAAGTTCTATCTAAATTTTCCTTTCTCACTGCTGTGGGTTCCCTCCACAAACTATTCTTGTTGGAGTTGGCAGCCACCCTCTTTCCAGGGTGTGCTAGATACCTTCTAATTACTGTGACAAAGTTCCCAAGAAAGCGATGTTAGGGAGGAATGCTTTACTTTGGCTTATGGTTTCAAAAGTTTCAACCTATGGTCAGCTGGCTCCACTGCTTTAAGCTGCAGGTGAGGTAGAACTTCACAGCAGTGTGAGCAGGGCATGGGCATGATCACTCTAGGGTGGCCAGGAAGCAGAGGGACAAAGAAAGAAGAGTCTTAGGACAAAATGTACTGTTTGAAGTCATTCTCCTAGCCACTAAGCTCTCTACCAAGGACTATGCCCCATAGTTTCAGCTACTTCCCTATACTCAGTTCAACTATGGGTGATTATTCCACTGAGTATGTCAGAACACTCACTATTCAACTGCTTCTCCCATGTCTCACCTCTGAACCTTGTCCTGGGAGACCAAGCCATCATCACATGAGCCTTCAGAATTTATTTCATATCTAAAGCTGAACACAAGATCACATCCAACTCTTCTACCTTATGGCTCTGTTCCTTTTCTGTAGTTCCTGTTGCTCATAGCTACATCTCCTAGTCTTACTATAGACTGAGAAAGGGGTGTAAGAGACAGAAATACCAATTCATTAGCTATTTAATTCCCCCGGACTCAGATGAGTAGTAATAAGTAGAGCAAACACAACCCAACTAAATCAACTCAACCATCTATGCCTTATGAATCCCTAAATAGGTAACTCCAGTCCACATAAATTCTTCTTCATTCAGATTTCAGCCTAAGGATGTAATGTCTGCACTAGTAGTTCCCAGGCTATTCCTTTCACCAAATTTAGCAGCGCATAATAAATTCTATTATTCATTGATTTTTCTCTTGTGTGACAATGATTTTATGAACTATTTTAAGTACTAACTAAGACATTGGTTCAGTCTCGATACTTAGCAACATTTAACAAAACTATCTTATTCATCATTTTTCTCCTGTCTCCTCTTAGAGTCTGAGTGAACAATTCTCTTATTGAATGAAAAGCAGAGATGTTTCTTCTTCATTTCGAGTATGGATCTAGATCCAAATGAGGCACTCAGTCTTGTTGGTATCTTTTTGTGGGTGTTGTCTGAATAAATCCTTTCCTATCCGATGTTGATTTTAGTAATAGTGTTTGCTACAGCAACAAAATGAAACAAGAACAGTTTTTAACGGGATTCCAAATTTCCCAGATTATTGGGAATGCAACAGTAACTGGTTGTGCTGTTTAAGGTGAAGAAAGGTAGTCTAGGAAGGACCAAGGCTCCTTTAGTGGAGTGCAGTTTATGGTTGAGAGAGCCTGCTTAGCAATGTGTGGTCAAAGTTACACAATCTACTTCATATCTAGTAGCCCACCACATATGAACAATTGTCATTCCAGTTTCATAAGTGCATAATTTTTAAAAGCTATTTTTATTTTATGTGTATGAACATTGGCCTGCATACATGTCCTGACTTTATTATATCTTTCTTTCTTTCCTTTTTTTGTTTCATTTACTTCCTTCTTTTTTCTATTCTTTCTTTTTACTTCAGGGTCTTATGTAGCCCAGGGTTCCTTCAAACTCACAAGGTAGCTGAGAATGACCTTGACTATCTAATACTCCTGCCTCTACCTCTTGAGTGTTGAGATAACATATATGTATTATTGCATCCTTTTCTTATTTTCAATGTAGACTGGGGATTGAATCAATGTCCTTGTACATGCAAGGCAAGAACTCTATCAACAGAGCTGTATGTCTAGTCCCTAGTCTCTTTATGCCCCTGACAAAACTACAGGAACAAACTAGTTTGATCCACTTCTACACAGACATGGATGGCCCCCAATGCATAGTTCACCAGTAGCCTTCCCTTCTTCCCTTGTTCTTAGTCTGGTTTATTTTTCAGCCTCTTAGTGTTTCCCATGGTCTGGAGGTTAATCCCCAAGTTGCTAGTGAGAAAACTCAGGTAAAAGTTGCTGCAAATAGCATTTCTCCCTTGTTCTCTTTTTCAACTTCCTGCTTTATACAGCTCAAGGTAATAAGGCACTCTTTCAAGATGTATAAGAAAGAATGTCACTGAAACTTTACAAGTGAATAAAATCTAGCCTGCAGCAAAGCATGTACTATTCATAATTTGACTTTCCTGAATGAGATTTTCACTCAAATGGCTAAACTTTTAGATCGCACCTGTAATTGGAACAACTACATCGTTAGCTGACAGTTCTGGAGATAAAACACACACACCCTCACCTTCATATGTGTGTGGGGAGTCACATATTGTATTTGTTAATCTAAATGAGAAAAATCTATATATAAGACCTGATTCTATCACTGGAATTGGGTGCTGTGTATCTTGGATATTAAAGCTGTCTCAGGTGTAATGCATGCCAATGTGATTAAGGGCATCTGTTTAATATACAGATGAATGACATAGATGCCAATGTGATTAAGAGCATCCATTTAGTATACAGGTGAATGACATACATGACAATGCGATTAAGGGCATCTGTTTAGTATACAGGTGAATGACATACATGCCAATGTGATTATGGGCATCTATTTACTATATAGGTGAATGATATCAGGAAGAAGAAAGAGAGCCAGCTGATGTCTGGAGAAAAGATAGGATGAGGCATCAGATAGAAATACCCCCAAATTTACCAAAATTGTTTATTTTAACATGGAGGTATACAGTGGAAATGCTATTTCTATAGTAATAATGGATCATAAGTTAAATTAGCTGGTTAAACAGTCCGCTTAGACAAACCCAATTCAATGAATTGCCTTTTGCTTTTCTAAAAGATCTGCTCATTTAAAAAAAAAAAAAAAAACAGACTTAGTCTTAACTGCCCGTTTGAATATGGAGAATTTTGCTGACATAGTTTTACAAGTCTATAAACCTTTATAGATGGCCAGTCCAGGAAGCTATCCAGGCTCTAGAATCTACTAGAGTGTATTTATACAGGGGAGTTAGACAGCCCCTCATCCATAGTCACTGAATTTCATCAACAGCTAAAATGTAGAGAGGGGGTTAGACAGCCAGGGCTAGTTACCTTTTTTTTTTTTTCCAGAAAAAAAAATAACAAGAGACAGAATGCTTCAGTTTTTCACTGCATGTTTGATAAGCGAAGGCAAGAATAGTTAATGAATAATTAAAAGCAATGATTATCAGAAGCCAAGCTAACTTAGAAAAATGCAAACTGGAGCAAAGCTTCATGGGTAAGGATGGAATTCCGTGCTAGAGGGCTGACTTAGCACATGCAAAGCCCTGAGCTCAGTCCTCAGTGTTGTAGCAAAATATCATGCCAATAAAAACCAAAGGCTCAGTGGATTTCCACAAGGCCAGTAGAACCTCAAGAACTTTCAAGTCCAAATAAGGGGGAAGACTCTACATACAAGGAAAAAAACATAGTCTTGTGAATGCACCATAGCTGATGAGTGGGCTTGGGGAGATGCATACTCCCTGCAGATATTGGCACTCTCTTGAGTGTGGTACTGAAATCACCTGCATTTTCTTTTCACGGAGGGCGTAATGTCATAGCATTAATTGTTCTTAATGACTTTCAAAAATGTCTAAAGTTAGAGAGTTTATTTTTAAATAAAATTCCCTCGGTAGCACAGTGGAACAGTAAAAAGCAGTTCGCATCAAGAAAGAACTGGGTTCAAATCCTGTGTTACTCTTGAAGGTACCTTAGCTACTCCTAGGGATCAATTGTGCAATTACCTCTAGTTACTTCTGTATCTAAAATGAGTATGTGTCTGTTGGTGTGAGTGTGTGGATAATATCCACTTCATGGGGATTTGTAAACGTTAAACCCATATATATGGACGTCTTAACATAGTAATTTGTTTGTACTCAATAAACAAAACCATAATATTTTCTTTATCATGCTAATCCCCAGTCATCTAAAGGAATAACACAGAATTGCAAGGACAGAGGCATGGGATCAGTGTAGAAAACTTACTGTGCCTTTAAAGACCATTTAAGAACCTTGGAGATAAAATTCAGAGTCTGGAGAGCCTTAATTTTTTTTTTTAAACCGCACAATTAATGAGTGCTTTGAAATGCCATCCTGGATTTGATCTTCTTTGGATATCAGGAAATTTCTTAATGCTTTTGAGTGGGAGGCTGCCCTCTACAAATTGCACAGGACCCTAGCATCCACTGGGCATTCTACTTGCAGGAAAGAGCATGTATTTCCTGGAGGTGGTTGTGGCTTCAGCTACACTTTGGATCTTTGGATCTTGGAATTTGATAGAATCAAATTCAGATTCTAGAAAGAAGAGTCAGGGTTGCTGGGTTTCAGGCTTAGCAAATGACAACATAGATCGTGCTCAGGATATATCTCTGTTAGACTAATGATCCTTCCTTTATCTAAAAAGGAAAGTGAATTGAGCATTCTCACTGACTCTCCTCTTTTCCATCCATCATTCTGTTTGGCAAGAAACCAGTATGATTAGTTCCAATGTTTCTCAACTATGGGTGGTATGCTAGGTGCCATTGTTGAAGTTTTGAACCCACTAACTTGATTAAGGTTTATAATACATTTAAATGTGTGTATTGTTGGTTGTGTTTCTTTAGAGGAAGAAATCGAGGCACAAGCAGGTAGCTTAGTGACGATCCCATAACAAGTCAGAGGAGGTAATGAATTTCTATTCAGTATCCTGACAATGACACCCAGATCTTTCATTTCAGCAGCTGATGAAGAATTTGAAAAGATAATGAAGTAGGACAGAAGCAAGTCCCAATGTGCACCCCGCCCAAGCCAGATCACAGTTACTCCAGGCCTCTGCGACTGCTTGACTTAATGATCCAGAATGAGTTAGAGAGACAGATTATATCTCTAAGCTATAATTACTCCAGCTGGCTTTGTGAAAAGGTGGTGTGTTTGGAAGAAACAAATGCACATACAGGATGAGTCCATCTCAAAATAGCTTATCTCAGCATAGCTCAGGCAAGGATTGTAGGATATAGCAGGAGGTGGAGGGAAGTTTCCTCAAGCACTTTCCAAATATTTCAGGAAAATTCAAAGCATATGGTGTCAATGTCTTTTTTTACTTAGAAGCTAGAAGCCATGTGTATTGAAAAAGAAAGGTAATTCACATATTCTAAAGCAATCTATACTTCACACATGAACCCATAGTTTATCACATGGGTTGTCAAAGGCACAGCAGTCAATTCTATTTATCCATTTTATGGTGCAAAAAGCTTACATTAATATTTTATTAAATATTTAATAATATTTTAATTTGCTAAAGATGTGAATATCAAGTTTCCCTTTCTTTATTTTCTGCAAATTTTCAAGTGTAAGCCAACAATATTATATGTCAATAGACATACAATTGTCCATAGGTATTAGGTGCCTGCTGAAACAGATAGCCTGGATTTCTTGTCAAAAGAGAGGCTGTGTCTTCTTTGTTCTCTTGGCTATGGGCTGGGAGTCAATAGTGTTGTAGCAGATCTTCCTTATGTATATTAACTCATTTAGCTTTTCTGAAATATTCTTCAATACCTTGACACCTGTGACAAAGCCATTAAGTTGAAATTTAACTTAAATACCAATATTTTTTAATCCTAATGAAGCACCAGTTTCTAATAATGATCTTTCCACTCATTTGATCTTTCGCATATTCCTTTTCTGTGTTTTAAGATGCTAAAAACGTTTAAGATAATTTTATACAATGGACTGATGGTTTCAATTATGTTTTACAGAGCTGTGTGGCATAAGCTTGATTGTTTATATATAAAGTCATGTGAATATTTAAAGAGGTGCTGCCACTTAATATTTCAAGACCTAATGGTTTAGCACATACTTAGGTAAATGGATTGAATATTAAGTGGTATGTGAGCAATGGTGCCTGCTTCATTAGCTGTAGCCTGCTCCTGCCAGTTCACAGGTTTGGTAAATACATATAAAGTTGTGGATTTGTGAGAAGAGGAACCATGACAGATAGTTGAGTCTGAGATAGACTTAGCCCAAGATGAGGATGGTATTATGCCAGATTCTGAAACTATTTACTGTGGGAAATTTGTGTTACAATGAATATTTGTATGTGCTCACAAAATAGAATTTGGAGGTCAAGTTAATTTGGAAAAGGGAGCTGCTATGTCATCTCTTATGAACACATGAGGAATTCAGAATTTTACTTATCTGGGGGGGTCTTGTACCCTCAATATTAATTAGAAGGTAAGTATGTTACTATGCCATGTGAAATTTTCTTGTAATAACACAGAAAAATTAAAAGGTACTAGGAAAAGCAAAGTATAATATATTTAGTCATATATTCAAAATCTTGTTACCTTAAGATAAAACAAATATGAAAACATTGATGAGATATTTTATAATCTGACTTTTATATTATGACTAAGAAATTGAGTTCCAGCCTTGAGGCTGTGTAGGTGAATGATTACCAAGCATGAGTAAGGCATTGAGTTCCAGGGCTTGGGGCTGTGTAGGTGAGTGATTATCAAGCATCCGTAAGGCTCTGGGCTCAATCTCTAGCACTATGAAAAAGACATCAGGATGTTCTTTTTTTTTTTTTTTTTTTTTTTTTCCCCCAAGACAGGATTTCTCTGTGTAGTTTTGGTGCCTTTCCTGAATCTCACTCTGCAGACCAGTGAACTCACAGAGATCCGCCTGGCTCTGCCTCCTGAGTGGTGGGATTAAAGGTGTGTGCCACTACTCCCTGGCCACGGCATTCATTTTATAGTGTCAAAATGATGTGTGTGTGTGTGTGTGTGTGTGTGTGTGTGTGTGTGTGTGTTGTGCATGTGTGTGCATGTGTTCATGTGTCTGAATGTGGGCATGCACTTCCCATGGCTTATGTGTAGAGGTCAGATGACAACCTTTTCTATCTGTCCTTGCCTTCTACCTTGTCTTTTTCTTTAAAAGATGACAGCACATTGATAAACCACATATGGATGAGCTAAGTGCCTTGCACCTTCAAGAGATTCTCTAGTTTTTCTACCTCTTCTTAGGCACAATGGGATTACAGTTGAGTGCCTGACATCTGCCTTACCTGGGCTTTGGGAATCTGAATTCCAGTCCTCAAGATTTCACAGCAAGCACATTATCCATAGAACCATGTCCTTGGCCATTGAGTATACATTTTGGAACATAGGGACCTTCATAGGAGCAGCCACAATTTGTGTGTTCAATAATCTTCTGTAACTCAGACTTACCCTATTAGAAAGACAAAATTCTTCTGGAAGATATCTGTTTAAAACTGGCTAAGCTCTACCATTTCACAGACATTTGTCTTTAGAAGTCTTTGTTTATCACACAAGCTCACATTTTGATTGACTCCTCAACATCAACATCTAATCTTATTAAGTGTACACTGAGCCCATTGTTAGGAAGACATCTAACTACCTGGTAAATTAATGAAATGTAAAAAACCTCTTCTACTACCCTTACCATCTTTTGTAGTCAATTTTTCTCTTAAGTGTCAAATATTTTGCGAAGAAATTCAGTAGTATAGTGCAGATTTCAGGCACCATGGGGTCCCGGAGGCTAATGTTTGTCCTCCATCACTTTCCAGAGCTGACTTCAGCTCTTTGCTGGCTGATAGTGGACTGCAGTAAGAGGAACATTTTTCTCTGACAATTGTAGATCTGGTAGGTGCTTGGTGGTCTGTGTGGAAAAGCTTTCTGATAAAGGACCTTTGAGCTCTTCTTTTGCAGGTGTGAGGCCTGGTCAGCTTCATCTTTTCATTGTAAAGGCTTCTTAGCAGACTAAATCCACTTTAAGCTATTTCTAAAGAGATAGCCCTGTTTGTAACGTGTTTTCATTCCAACCATGAAGGCCTGAGTTCAATCTCCAAAACCCATGTATATATATACAGCAACAGCACCAAACTGGGTACAGTGGCACACACTTATAATCCAAGTACTGAGGAGGCAAAGGAAGGCAGACATGTCCCTGGCTAGACAGTGCAGCTGAATCAGTTAAGTCCTGAATTCAATGAGAGATACTTTCTCGAAGTAACAAGAAAGGCTCTGGAAAAATGACAGCCAAGGTTGTCCTCTGTCAACCACATACGTGTGCACAATGTAAACATATTTGCCCACACATCTGTACCTGCACACACTTGAACACACAGACAAAACTACAGGAGGAATCTACTTCACCATTAAATCTAGAGGTCTGAGAGTCTATTAAAGGTTGTTAGACTAAAGCTTCTATGATGAAAACCTCTGGAATTATTTGAATTTTTTCTTTAAAAATGCCCTTTGTCATAGAACGAGTGTCAGAAGTCTCAACCTAGCACATGTGGTCAAGGAAGCAGAGGAGGCAAGTGCGTTCAGCGTTCAGTGCTGATCAGGTGGGCAGGCGAGCTATGTGAGGCATTCTGCATAATAGATTACTCAGAGCTGCTAAGAACCCTGAGTCATTTGTTTTCTGCCTAAAAGAGCACTTTGACCTTTCCTGAACCCAAATATATGCTTCTTAATGGAAGACTCTTCCCATATATATGATAGAAAGATACCAAGAGAGAGATATTTCAATCCAGCAGCAGACATGATGTTGCTATTATTGAGTAAATAATATATTTTCTCTGATGCTATATGTATAAGCAGATAATGTATAAATTACTCAAAACAATTTCAGCATGGTTAATGAACTTGCCCCAAGGCTAATTTTTTAAAAAGTGCTTAACAAGGTCTTTTAATTTTTTTCTCCTTTATGCATAACAGCATTTTAGTTAATAGCATTAATCAAGATGAAAAACCATCTGTATTGAAACTTAAGTAACTTTCTAGGTTATATGTATGCATAAAATAAAGCATTTGGGGAGTATAAATCAGGATTCATCTTGCCCTAAGATGAAAGGACTTACCTGTTATCTCTATCGCACTGTCAGAGTCTTCTCTTACTTATGATGAGTTTAAGTGTGAAAGAACGTTCCAATTAGATGAGGGATTTGCTTTTGGCTAATAATCAGTACCTGTAGGGAATTAACACAGTGAGTTTAACATGTTCACACCATAAATTATCTTAGCTGTTGTCATCCAGAGTCTGTGTTCATGTTGGGCCAGTAACCAGTGATACTCTCTTGGAAAAGCCACACAACTTATTTCATCTTCAGCTTTAAAATGGGGACTGAGTCTAGTGACAATCAAATGAGATAAGTCATAAAAAGCTCCAGCACCAGACGGACAATTGTTTTAAGTCATGATCCACAATGAAGTGATAATATAACACTTGAAGGCTGGGGAGATAACTCAGATGGCAAAGTGCTTCCTATGCTAGCCTGAGACAGCAGTTTGAGTCTCACACTCAAAATCTCACACTGAAAAATCTGGAGGTGGAGGGGCATCACAATCATGAGAGCAAATGGCCAATAAACCCCCAAATCAAGAAAAGATGATCAACATCACTGACCCTTAGGGAAATGTAAATGAAAGCCACAATGCAACACCTATTAGACTACTAATTTATAAAAAAACCCAGAAAATAATGAGAGCTAATGGAAGTTCAGAGTAACTGTAACCCTAGCATGTTACCGGTAGGCATACAAAAGGAAGCAATGTTGAAAGCAGCCTGGAGGTTCCTCAAAAACTTCGATGTAGAATGACTACCGATCTTGCAACCCCACTTCTGCATATATACACCAAAGGAGGGGAAACATGGTCCACCCTAACAGATATTGCACACCCATGATCATAGCAGTTTGAGGCACAGAGACAAAGGATGGAAGTGATGGAAGTGTGCAGCAGGGGCTGGTGCTGTGCAGATGTTCAATAAAAGCAGTATTTCATTTTGTGAAAAGGAGAACACCCCGGTGAAGGAAGGTAGCCATGACTGTGTAGTATATAGTTAACATGACTGAACTGTAGCCTTTAGGATAGTTACTATTACAAAGTTTGTGTAATATATGTTATCAGTATTTAAAAATGTAAAGTGTTACAAAGGTTTTTTTTTTGTGTGTTTCAAAGTGCTAAGTCCTAATAAGCTTTATTTTTGTGGTTTTCTCAGTGGTGATATATATTTATTCATAATTTTATCCATTTAATCTTTTTAAAAAATTATTTATGTATATAAGTTTTTTTTTAGGTATGTGTGCTCTGTCTGCATATATGCCTGCATGCCAGAAGAGGGCACTAGCTTCCATTTTAGATGGTTGTGACCCATCAGGTGGTTGCTGGGAATTGAACTCTGGACCCCTGGAAGAGCAGCCAGTGCCCTTAACCACTGAGCCATCTCTGCAACCCCTCCATTTAATCTTTTAGTCATAAAAATGTACCAAGCTCCTAAAACATAAAATTCTGTGATAGGGAAAGGGCATGGAAGGAAACAGCTTGGTGTCTTATTTCATACATCTGAAACTCTAAAGAGAACAATAATCACAGGAGTAAATGGACATAAGATAATGTGATGAGAACAATTCATAGAAGGTACATCTGTGAGACAGTAAAATAAAATTTTAAAATGGAGAAATATGGGGCCATGAAGAGGAAAGATGACAGGAAAATCTTAACATCTTAACTGATATCTTGGGCTGGCTAGATAGCCCAGTAGGTAGAGGCCCTTGCCCCCTCTCTTGAATGCACAGACACTGTGGTTGCTTGCACAGAACCAAACCAGTGTTCTAGCATGCAGTGGGAAGCCCCACCCTTGACTGAGTTGCTATGGTCAGTTGATGGCTTCTGAGGGAAGGAGAATGAGTTTTCTTCAAGAATGTGACTCCTGGTAGGTCCACTGTGCTCTAGTGGCTAGGTCCATACCCAGGAATATATGGACAGGAAACATTGGAGTTGATAGGCTACTAAATTACAAAAAGTGAGGGGCTATTTGAAGCAAGGCTAGGAGCTGGAAGCGAGGGAACCGAGTTGTTACTGGAAATATAGAGGTAGGTGTGGCAATTGAGAGCCAAGACAGGTTTGCTTGTTTTGTTTTATTTTATTTTATATTTTACTTGACTATTTATTTTACATTTTACATATGTACACATGTGTGTGCATACACACACACAGACACATACACACAGACACACACAGACATACACACACACACACACACACACACACACACACACACACACACACACACACACACACACACACAAGCACTTGTGTGCATGAAAGAGCTGCCTGTGCAGGCAGAGGCCTGAAGTTGACATCTGGTGTCCTCTTCCATCATGCTCTGCTTTATTTTATTGAGGTAAGGCTTCTCAACTGAACCAAGTGATTGCTGCCTGGCTAGTCTGGCTAGTTAGCTTGTCCCATCGACATCCTGTTTCTATACAAACAGCCAATACACTTGCCTGTTTTTATTTTTATTTTTTTTAAGTAATTCAAGTCTTCATGCTTGTATGTCAAGAGCTTTATCCTCTGATCCATCTCCTCAGCCCCCTGATTCTAATACCACCCCTTTGTAGTAAGACAGGATCTAGAGTATTCTGAGCTGGCCATGAACTCACTATTTAGTTGAAGGTGCCTTTGTGCTTCTGATCTTCCTGCCTCTTTCTACTGAGTGATGAGATTAGAGGCGTGTACTACCACATTTAATTCACATAGGGCTGGGGATGAAACTCCAGGCTTAGTGTATACCAGGCAAGCACACTACCAACTAAGTTACATCCCAGACCCCTTTGTTTCATTAAAATGAAATCAAATAAATAATCTAGGTACAGTGGCTACAATCGTTCTTGGGAACAGAGTTGGAGTTTTCAAATGGGATTTTATATATACATTAAGAAATAAAACTATATTAAAAATATCTTTTCAATAGTAAAAAATTTTACTTTTTAGCACTTACAGAGAATACTTTGGACATTTCCTTTTCAAATTTTTGGTGTAAAGGGCAAGTAACATTTTACTTTCATGTACAGACTTAATAAAGATTGTTATGGGAGAATTATTGTACTGAACCAGTGTCTGGTGTGTAAGTTATACTATTTAGTAAATCATGCCAGGGTCTTGTTTCATCATTCCCTTGAAAGAGATTTTTGGTTTGGTTTCTGATTTTCATAGACAATTCTGTTTTTCATTGTCTGAACTTTCTGAACTAAGGTGTGATACATACAATGGTTATATGGGGCCTGGGAGATATATTATTGAAAGTAAAATTTTTGTAAGAGGAGAAAAATGAAGGAAAAGGAAAAATTTCAAGTGAGTGTTCTGAGAACCCAGTGTTGGGAAATACCACTTTATGCAGCAATACTATTACCAAACATCACTAGATACCTTGGTTCACACTCTAGATGAGAAAGAAAGGCAATCCCTTCTCAGTACTGGGTACTTGGGTAGCTCCAGAACGGAGGCATCAGGTTGGTGCAATATCAGACAATAACAGTGTCCATAAAATATTTTAATTATTTCAGTAAATGGCAACTCTCTTCCATTGACCCTGTTATAATGATAGTAAAATAATGAAGAGAATATATATAAATATATATGTATAAATAGCAACATTAAAAAAGAAACAAAACTAGAAATTACCTACTTGGGCAATTTCACATCTTAGAATTTATAACTAACCATGTTCTGGACAGATGGAAAACATCTTCTTGCTGTGTTTTGAACTTGTAACTTTGGCAGTTTTGTTATTTTTCTTAGAAGTCTTAAGAAAAGAAAACCAAATATTAATAGAGCTATACATACTGACAAATATGCTTTCATTGAACTTGAGTGCTCTCTTCTGAACCCCTTCAGGACTTAGTCCTGGATTTAGGCCAACTTAATGCAGTTTCAACTGTAACTAAGGTGGGTTAATTTGGAACCCCACAGCCCCAATATCTGATTAAAGTAATTCCTCTTTTTTTCCCCTTCACTATCTCACCAGCTTGCTCTGTCTCCAGCAGGAATTCTTACAGTTGCCTTGGAAAGATTGCAGTTCTCACGTTTCTTCATGGTGACTGTCCACCTCCATTTTTCTCCTTGGTTTTAAATATCCACCTTCTCCTGTTTTATTTATAGCTGATCACAACCACTTCCCAAATTACAAACCTCCATTGCAACAGTCTCTTCTTGAATACTTACCTCCCTGTCTTCAACAAGTGTCAGAATCATTTTTCTTTTGACAGTACTCAAATACAATTTCATACTTGGTTAAGAGTTTAAGTGCTCCTGATATATTATTAGTCAACTTTGAACTTTCCTATAAGTTCTCTTTCCTGCTTAAAGCTCAAGGGACTAAAAGTTCATTGCACCATTGTGTGAGATGGGAGACACAGAGAATTTAGAGATTTTATAAGAGGAAGAGTAATGAGTTTAGTTTGTGGCAAATTGAATTTGAAATCTCCTGCAATGTGGCATCTGGGAATATTTAGTTGGCATCTGAAAACTAGGGTGTGATTCAAATGAGAAGTTAGCTAGGAATGGAGATTTGCAAGCTGTCTGCCTGAGACATAAGTGATGCTCTGGCCATGCTCAAAAGTGTTGTGATAAGTGTGGACATCAGTGCCCTTCAGTCAATGACAGTCAGGGCATCCTTAAGCTTATACAAGTTGTCCTGAGGTGGACATGGAACATCTCAGCTAGACAGTGCCAAAGGACTTATGGGAATTGTGCTTCTGTTAGGTGGTTTTGAAGTCAGTTGGAGGATATAGAGTTCCATTATAGATTGGGTGTCATCAGGAAACAGGGGTAATTGCATGATTGGGTATCATTATAAACCAACCAGAAGCAGAACAGACTACAGCAAGACTAAATCTGTAATTAGTGAAGAAGTGGCATGCAGCCTTATTGGCAAGAAGAATGGGATGCTTCGTTCCTTTTATGGATTGAACAATGCACATTACTGCATTGTTACTGTATGTGTTTGGATGGGTTTGGATGTAATTACATAGAGTTCTTGTTTTAGTCTTGATCTCTCCTACATGGAGGCAGATATTCTATGAAGTACTTTTTGTGTGTGTGTGTGTGGTTGAGATAGGGTTTCTCTGTGTAGCTTTGCACCTTTCCTGGAACTCGCTTGGTAGACCAGGCTGGCCTCGAACTCACAGAGATCTGCCTGCCTCTGCCTCCCGAGTGCTGGGATTACAATGAAGTACTTTTTAAGGAGGGAGTGGACATTGGGGTTTAGTTGATAAGAGCATCATCAGTCCTGGAAGTCAGGGCTTGCTTATCTCATTCCACTGGAAGGGGATAGCTAAATGGTTAAAACAGTGTCTTGGGCATAATTGTACATACCCCCTCTACTTGGGGGATGGCAAGAAGAAAAAAAGAAAGAGCAGAATGAAGAAAACTTCAGAAAGTCAGCATCAATTCTTGCCATTTCACATTTAAAAAATGCATCTTCAGGGATAGCTGCTCAGTGGTGCCTCATGCCTTTAGTCCCAGCACTTGGAGAATTTCTGTGAGTACAAGGTCAGCCTAGTCTACAAAGCAAGTTCTAGAACAGCTAGGACTGTTACTCACAGCAACCTTGTCTTTGAAAAATGAAAAAAAAATGCATCTTCAGGGATATAAGTGAAGATGAGATGTAATAAAACGCATAATCATCATGTGTAGAGTTCCCATACCACCACCCAAACATACAGACCACACATAGACTTGAACACAAAGGTACACACACACACACACACACACACACACACACACACACACACACACACACACACACATATATATATATATATATATATATATATATATATATATAGAGAGAGAGAGAGAGAGAGAGAGAGAGAGAGAGAGAGAGTGAGAGTGAGAGAGAGAGAGAGACTGACTTTAGAAGGCCAATCACTAAGGAGTTTTCCACAGTGACTTATACCTGGGATTACTGCCTAGTAAATGAGTAGGATCCCTGACTTGAGCATGTGCTAAAACTGCTGTTTAATTGATTTAATTTTAAAAGACAAGGTCTCCAGTAGTCCAGGCTGGCCTTGAACTTCAGATGACCTTGAACTTCTGATCCTCCTGCCTCTAACTCTCAAGTGATGAGAGTATAGACATGTATGATGGCTAGTTTTATGTGAACTTGACACAAGCTCTAAAGTTATATGAGAGAAGGGAACCTCAATTTAGAATGCTTCCATAAAATCAGGCTTCAGGCAAGCCTGTAGAGCATTTTCTTAATTGGTGATTGATGTGGGAAGGCCCAGCCCATTGTGGGTGGTACAACTCCTGTACTGGTGGTCCTGGTTCTACAAGAAATCAGACTGAGCAAGCCGGGAGGTGCAAACCAGTAAGTAGCATTCCTTCATGGCCTCAGCATCAGCTCCTGCTTCTGGGTTTCTACCCTGTTTGAGTTCCTGTCCTAACTTCCTTCAGTGATGAAATAAGATGTGCAAGTATAAGCCACATAAACCCTTTCCTCCCCAACTTGCTTTTGGTCACTCTGTTTCCTCATAGTGATAGTAACTGAACTAAGACAACATGCTTAGTTTATTTAGCACTGAGAACACATAGCTTCCTGTAAGCCAGGTATACATTCTAACTAATGAGCTACATCCCTAGCCCTAGTTTAACCTATTAGAGTAGGTTTGCACTCATGCTGAATATTGCTGAAGAATGCTAACATTTGTCAATGCTTTGATAGGTCATCAGCCTCTTGGGGCATTTGTTTTTTTAAAAGAGTTGTAGCCATGTAAAAATCATTGACTATAACATAATGTTTAAGTTGTCTATAAGTGATCAATTCATCTCAACCTATCCTTAGTGGGTTAATCTTTCTTAAAACTGTATCTTAACATTTTTTGCCTCTTACTTAGACTCCAAGGGGTCCTGCTAACAGTTATGAATAAGCAATCCACTATGCTTTAAAACCCTCTTTCCAGAATAGGTTTTCTTTGTCCAAATTTTTAGCGTTCTTGCATATGCCATGGTTACCACTCTGGAGTGGAAATCTGGCTCTTGAGACCCTGCAACACAACTGTGTCCTGGTTTGAATGTGAGCTACTTTTGATCTCGACCCACATGCTTCCGCTGTGTGCTCAATTGTCTCCTGGAGCCCTTCATTTCTGCCCCATGGGCATTCCAGTTTGAATCTGCTCTCAAGAACACAATGTCTCAGAGCTCACCAGGAGGTGTGAGAATCCCGGACATTGCCTAGGCTCCTCTTGTATGCTTTAGAATCCCCAGGGTTTCTTGGGATGAACTCAGCCAGATGAAAGTTGGTAGAGGGCAGTCTGGCATAGAGCAGGCTGCAGCCTTCTTGGCTGCACCCCAACTCTTCCAGGCCATTTCCCCTGGGAAAAATTCTGGTTAGGAATGTGCGGTGTGTGAGTGTTTTCAAATCGGGACTTTCAACTGATTTCTTTGATGGATCCATTAGTTGTGCTCATTTTGATCTTGTATTTGAAGTGATGCTGTCTGGACCATCAGCACACGATTGCCATAAAGGAGCTACTGTTGTCATGGTTCTTTAGATAAATGGAGCAGCCTGTGACTGCTGGGAGTATGGTAGCCAATACACTGTACAGCATGTCTCATCTGGGTGTCTAACAGACATGCAGGTGCAACCTTACCAGAGGAGGGAGTCATCTTCAACTCACTAAGGAGATATGTGCAGATTAGGAATTGAATCTGGGTACTTTCAGAGCCTAATAGATATTCATAGGGCACATAGCAGCATTGTTATGTAAATATGATTGTTCCATTCAGCTCTCCTGCTAAGTCTGCAGCTTTGCATTCCCTCACTCACATAGATGGGGTCCATAAGGCACTGGGCAGTGAGGTATGTTTCCTGCTATGCCAGAGTTACACTAATTTGTCAACAGCTGACACTGTTAATAAAGGATTTAAACGTATCCTGTAAAATGTCGACTACTCATTAAATGCATGCCGATTAGTTAAATTTAGAGTCACCACCATATATTTTAGAGCTTCCATTTGAGTTTTTGTTGGGGGGGGGGAGGGTGAGTTAGACCTTAAATGGAAACACGTGGGCAAGATAGATCCCAGGTGCTTCAAATCAGCAGTGATTTAGCTCGTCTCAAGGATTTTGCTATATTTGACAGAAGCAACTGTTCATTAAACCTGCCTGGAGCCAACCTCGGATCTGATGCCAGCAGTGCAGACTAACCAGTCTTAAGATCAAAACTGAATGTGCAGTTGGAACCCCTAGACATGCCCTAACCCCCCTTTATCCAAACAGTTCAACATTCCCAACTGACTAAAACTCTGAGTGTTATGGAACTCCAAATTTCTTCCTCTTCAGATCTTTTGGTTGGCAGGTTCAAATGTGAATCCGGCATAGAGAGAACAATCTCTATTTTATTTTATTTTCTCCCTTCCTCCCTCCCTTCCTTCCTTCCTTCCTTCCTTCCTTCCTTCCTTCCTCCCTCCCTCCCTCACTCCCTTCCTTTCTCTCTCGCTGTCTCTCTCTCTCTTTAATATGTGTGTATGTGTATGTATGTATGCACTGTAGGTGCATATATGTGCAGAGATCTGTATTCATGCACATGTGCAGAGGCCTGAGAAGATGTTGAATGTTCTGCTCTTGTTCTCTACCTTATTCTCTTGAGCCAGAATCCCTCATGAACCTAGCAGCCATCAAGCCTCAGTGATCTTCCTGCCTCTGCTACACATTGTGCTAAGGTTACAGCAATATGTGGTCACACTAAAATTTGAATGCTAAGACTCAAACTCAGGTCCTCACCATTGCACAATAAGTACTCTTACTCACTGAGCCATCTTTCTAAGCCCTCAAGTCTTTATTTTCTATGTTGAGAATACATTTACATTCCCATGAATGCATAGTAAAAAAGTCATACAATCTTTATTGCATGTCACAGTACATTCCTGGAGATATATAACATATAGGGTTGCTATAGATGTTTGGCCTCATTAAGTAGAAACTGTGTAATTAGCAGGTGGTGGGAATGTCATCATAACAATGAGGCTATGAGTTAAAATGCAGCAGAAACCAAAAGATGAAGTGAATACCTCAATAACTTGCTTCCCCAACCTCATACCTTTGTCATAGCTAGCTTTTCTTCTGAAACACATTGTTTGAAAGGCTATCAAATAGCATTTGTTCAGAAGGTGCTCAAGCTCTCAGCCTTAGAGAAGATGCATGATGCAGTTACTACAGACTCACAACTGTTCATAGTCCTCTGAATAAGGAACTGCAATGTTCAAATAAAAATGTGACAGTTATATATCAGCTCTTTTCAACCCAAAGCTCAGGGAACATCACAAAAGTGACATAAAGAATGTAAAAGCCAGAGAATGGTGAGTTCTGGGAAATGCTGTCTTCTGAATAGGACACAAGTGTTGCATGCACAAACTCAGGAGTGGTGCTTATATGCACGAGACCTTTACACCATCAACACAGCTAAAAGTTCCAGCAGGGATGGTTAAGTGGCTCTGGAGACCCTGCCCTTAGCTGCAGGGATATTGGAAATTGATATCCGCTATTTGAGGGAGAGTCACTTTTGTGGTGGGTGTTATCGGTAGGTTGCCCATGCCCCAGTAGATGACTTCACATCTATGAGCATATGGGCAGTTCTGATCGGTTGCAGTGTGTTGTAATAATAATATAAAAAGGCCATGAGAGTGGAAGGAGATGGCCTGGGAAAGGAGCCTGGGAGAGCTGGAGGGTAGTAATGAGTGCTGAGTATGATCCAGATACATTGTTAAAAATGTATGTAATTTTGAAAGAATATCAAAACAAAGGTGCTCACTTGGATTTTAAAATTGGTGAACACAGCTTCATATAGTACTGGAGAAACCCACTCTCAAAACTTGAACCTATGAAATTTCTAACAGATAAATAACTTAAATAATATATGTAGAAAAATAATTCTTAACTTAGGCATATATTCTAGAAATGTAATATTCAACTTTTCCATTTTATGGGCAGGTTTCTGCTTGAGAAACAAAAAATGTGAACTAGGGATTAGAGAAAGACTCTAAATTAATACAAGTATGCATTGCCTGTAACTGTTTGTTCTTAGGCAACAGTGAAGGATTGCTTTCTCAAGACAGCACAAGGCAAGAGAATTGTCAGAGCAAAGCTAAGCAGAAATGAATCTAAATGAAAAAAACTATGAATATATTCTTTATGGATATGGAGAAAGAATCACACTATTACTTTATGAAAATTTTTTAGACTAGGTTTCATGGAAATTTAATTTTTTTAGATGGGAAAACAGCAGTAGTATATTACTCAAACAATTATAGAATCTCATATCATCGCCTACAAGGATTCTGGATTACTAGAATAAATTAACATATTTTTAATCAAAAAGAAATGTTATGATTGTTTTAAAGAAATCTGTGTTCTACTGTTAGGCACATACATTTTAAACGTTATGTCTTGTTTCAGTTCTCTTGAGAGATGAATCTCAGAGCACTCAATGCAAGTAAATTGTTGGCAAGGAAAAACAAGGGATTGACTTTTAGAATTATGGTTATTGTGTTATTTTTAATTGTATTAATAGATTTAGAGAAAAAGCCCAAATATACCTTATATCTTAACTCCATTTTCTATGATTTTTTTTTTGTTTCAGAGTCTTATACCTCCCTGAAACTTCCAATATGCTGTGTATTGTAGTCATTCATTAGTGTTATCAGAAAGACAAAAAAGAAGAAAGAAAGGAGAGTCAACATCACCTCTGCAATGTATTTGGTGCACCCCCAAAGAAGCTGTGCTTGTTAAGGGAACAAATCTTTTGAGAAGTAATATAGAGAGAAGTGTGGGTAAGCCTGCTTGTTCCAAGCAACTGGAGCCACAATTTCCTGTGGACTTTAATTAGTCTCTTGAGTTATGTGAGCTGGAACACATTCCTGTATCTATTTACCCTGCTTCTCACCTGTATCCAGAGCATCATATGACCTTCTGACAGGGGAGAACAGAGTAGGGAAATATCTACTTTAGGGTGTATATAGACGTATAAGGAGGGTAAGATGTGGGGAGACAAGAAGCCATTCATTTTCAGATTTGTATTGGACTAGGAAGAAGAGAATGGAGATAACACCACAAAGCAACTGCAAGAATCCTCCTTGCATTCTCAGCACTTCAAACCTGTTCATATGATGAAATTAGAGGATGCCAAGGATGTGAGGGGAAGAAGGGGCTACTGCTGTCTTGAGGCAGTCTCCATTCATGGACAGTCTTCTGATCACCACTTAGGCATTCATTGAAGAGCTCTGTGAAGAGGCTTGTAAATGCCAAGAACAGATTGAGATCATTGACATTTTTGGAGACAGGCCAAAACTACTTTAACAAAGTTAACAGTATTGACACCCGAATTTCAATAACAAATAATACTTTAGTTTAGGACTTGATCTTTCTTGCAATATAACATATAGGTTTACCTTCAATGCCTTAAATCCAATACTTGTTTATAAGAATTTATTTTGTACAACCTTGCAATAGGAGCCCCATCTCTTCACATCTCTGCCTTCACCCATAGCATCTCTTTGATGCTTGCTGTCTTTGATTAGCTATTTCCTTTGAAACAAGTCCCAAATTTTATTTATCATTAAGCTCATACCCTAGAGAAGTGACTTCTTAAAACCTTAAACAACTCCAATCCAGAAGATCCATCTCTTTCTTACATATCTCTTTGTTTCATGTATGACTTAATAGGAAGAGTTCTAGGGTAGACTTAATTGTCAACTTGACAGAATCTAGAATCTCCCTGGATCTGGGCCTTCAAGCATTCCTGTAAAGGATTACCTTGATTGCTTAACTGAGGTGGGAAGACCTGCCCACAGTGGGCAGAGCCATTCCCTGGCTGGGCTCTTGGGTGTGTAAGTAGAGAAAGGGAGCTGAGTAGCATCAAGTATTCATTACTCTCTTTTCCCTGACTGAGTGTGCAGGAAAAGTAACTAAGACAATGCTGTATGTGAGAAATACAGGGAAAAATGATGATAGCATAGATAATCTGATAGCAGCTCTTCCTTTCTTCTAGCTTCAACTATTGCTCTATGAGCCGCTAACTGGAATGTATGATCATTTAAAAGAAATCATCACTTGTTTCTGATGCTTGAGCACATAAAATACTGTAGATCCTTTATACACATTTTATTATAAAAGAAAAAAACCGAATGAAAGAATAAGTGAATGATCAGTGCAAGGCTCATTTATGGATTCATTGATGAGGAATTAAATGAACCTCTATCTCAAAGAATTTATAATATAAAAAGAGAAAATAAGCTATTGACAATTTTCTTGAACACAAACCAGAATGACTAAATTGTCAATAATGTAGATGCAGCCTGAAGGTAACTACTACAACTGCCTCAGAGAAGTTGTAAGGGTGCATAAAAATGGTGCAATGTGGGCACATTGAAAGATTATTTCTGCTTATAATTAATTGGTGGGGAGCCTTAAGGTTTGTTCCTGGAAACTCTTGGGGGGGGATGCAGGTAGTAGGCAAGAGCAATGGCATGGAGATCTGTGAGTTCCTTAAACCCCAAGTCTGTGTCTTGCTTGCTTGCTTTGGAACCCTCATCACAGTACTAAGAGCAGTAATTACTGCAGGAATGTGTGTGTGTGTGTGTGTGTGTGTGTGTGTGTGTGTGTGTGTGTGTGTGTGATTTTTGCCCATTTATGCTGTTATAACAGACTATCTTAAAATAATATGAATTTATTTTTTACAGTTGTAAAGGTCAGGAAGTTCACTCTCAACACATCAGAAAACCCCATGTGGTGCTTGAGAGTTGCTCTTTTTCCAAGATGGTGTTCAGTGCTTCTTTTTCCAGAGACAACTGAGGGTGTGTCCTTACTTAATGGAATAATGATGGTCACAAGATGTCAAAATGGCCAGGCAGTTCTTGGAAGCATCTTTCAAAAGGCCTTAATCCCATTCAGGAAAACAGACCTCTCTTGATTTGGTCCTTCTCCAAGAAGGCTTTAATTCCTGATACCCTGGGTTTTAGTTTCAAATACGAATTTCAAAGGGAGAGATACACTCAAAACACAGTAGATATGTATCTGAAGAATATCTTAGTTAGGGCTTCAATTGTTGTGATAAAATACCATAAAGAAAATCAACTGGGTCGGGGAGAAGGGTTTGTTTCCCCTTATAGCTTGCCCATCATTCACAGAAGTCAGTGCAGGAACTTAAGGCAGGCACCTGGAGACAGTAACTGAGGCAAAAGCCATGGAGGAGTGCTGCTTACTGCTTTACTCCCCCAGCCTACTTTTTTTTTAATAGAACCCAGGACCATAAGTCTAGTGATGGCACCGCCTAGAGTGAGCAGGGTCCTCCATATCAATCAAAAATGCACTACATGCTTTCTCACAGTTCAGTTTGGTGGGGGTATTTTCTCACTTGAGGTTGCCTCTTTCAAAATGACTCTAGATTGTGTCACATTGTCATTGAACTAATCATCACAAGGAAGCAAGAAATTTGGTTGCTAAAGTATCTAGAGGAGTGAGAAATAGCTTCAACAGCCAAGTATGTATGGAAACATTTACCCATAAGCAAGTCCCTGTTACAGCAACTGCTGTCTGGGTCTCAGAGAACTTTGACTCCTATAGCACTAATGTCTTTTACCTGTGTCAAAACACAGAACAACGTTTTATTCCCACAGCTGCTGTGTCTATTTTGCCTTCACAAGCTTTTGCTGACTGGATCTGTGTTGTGTTTTCTCTTTGTGGTTTAGAACTGCCATTGTTTGGACAATTATGACAAAGGAGGAAAGGGGATACTGTCCTTTTTCAGTGTACCCATTATCCTCTGACAGTTACTCAGGATGGCTCTTCCACTAGGCACAGGGACATATTGCTGAGGACCATAATACTTTCAGAAGTAAATGGAAATGTTTGATTATATATATATTTTTAAACAAGAAGAAAAAAGCAAGACAATGATAATGAATCCGGCATGGGTTATATATTTTTATCAATCATAAAATTTTGATACTCATATTTCAGATACACATCTCAACAAGGAAAACATGCCACAATCAACAAACATGACAGTTTTCTCCAGCTTCTTGTATCATAGCCAGGAGGAAAAAAAAAAACACAAATTAAACAAAACAAAATTAAAACAAGAACCAAACCCCAAGCCAATTAAACAAAAGGTATACAATTGAGACATCTGTTCTTATAGAAATTATATTTTTTACATATAGTAGCATATTAATGGAACTTAGATGCTGAGTAGATAGCTAAACATCAGACATGCCCATAATATCTGTAACAAGCAGGATATGATTCTATAGCCAAGGACTGTATGACACTTATTATACAGAAATGACACAATGCTAAAGAAGCAAAACTAGATTGACATCCAGGTAGCTATGCTGAAGCATCAATCCTGTTAGGAGGGAGGAGGGTGTAGTTGCCACTGAACCTTAATGGAATAAAGCATCAAGTAGGTAGCTCTGTGGGAGATACAACAAAGCTTTCTCCTTGAGCAAGCGTTAGAGTCAGTATGTGTTTTAGAAAATAAAAACTATGCCTATATTTTCAGAGAGTTGGTAGGTGACCAATAGTAAAGCAATAAATCTAGTTTGACTTAATATATTTGATTTCTATGCATTCCTTAATTAGATCATAGAAAAACAAGGGGATTGGTATGTGTGATGTGTGTGTGTGTGTGTGTGTGTGTGTGTGTGTGTGTGTGTGTTTGCTGCAGATTAAAGTATGCTTTAAAATTGATTCTTCTTAGAGATTATAAGAAGAAAATGCTGGTTTTTTTTGCATAAGTGTGTCAATGTTCCCAATTTATAAAAAGCAGTGCTAAAAGCGGAGGTTCTATTTCTATTCTCCACAGCCTGGCCATCATGGTGTCCGGTCTCTGCTACCAGAACAAGGAGCCATGCCCAAGTCTGGTCAATAAAATATCACCACCTAGAGATTACCAGCTGTTAGTTCAGGATGCATCTGTTCATCCCAATCTTTTGAGAAAATGAGATTTGGAGTGCTTCTCAGAGCTGTAAAATAGACACAATATAAGATTTTTTATCATTTTGAATCACCATTTAGCAACATGATGTACCTTAACACTGTTGGCCAGACGTTATCCTCATCTATATCTGGAGTTTTTGTATTTTTTTTATCTTCCTAAACTTGGTCTATGTTTCCACTGAGTGTCTTCCTTCCTATAAACCCTGATCACTGCACTCTACTTCCTGTCTCTGCAAATGTGACTACTGTAGGTATATTATACACATATGTACTTGTACAATATTTTTTATATCATAACTGGCCTATTTAACTCAGTATAATATCATCAAAGTTCATCTATATTGTAATATACTCTAGAACATTCTTCCTTTTCAAATTGAATAATTCCTTTATAAGGATACATTATATTTTGCTAAAATTTCTTATGTGTTGATAGACCCTGGGGTGATTCTATCTTGGAGCCACTGGATATAATGCTGCTATGAATTCAAGCTACAAATGTCTGCTTTTGGCTATTTTTGAAACATCAAACATTTATTTGATAAATTGTATTCATTTGTCTTTTTGAATTGAGTAATTAGAAGAATGCTTAATGATCTTTGGACTAAGAATGCTTAATGGCCTATCTGAAAATTAGAATATCTCCACTATTTTAGCAGATTAAAGGATTCATTTCCTTTTTTAAAAGACTGAGCACCTATCTAGAGTGAAGTCTTTGGTTAGTACCCAGGCCTTCTGAGTTTTGAGCCCTGCCTTTCTAACATGGAGTTATTCAAAGATCTATTGGTGAAAAACACCTCATTTCTCTACCTTATGCCATGTAAGTAGGTCATGCCATATATTCTCATCATCAGACAATTTTTATTCTGCTCTAGAGGATGTGGATAAAGGAGTTAAATTTTACCCATGCTCAGCCATCATTTTAAAGAAAATTACTATTCAGATTTTGGAGCTCCCAGTGACCATGAATATGTCTCACAGCAGATTATATTGGGTGGTAATTTTCTTCTTGCATGTGCAATGATTCCTCCTAGATTCACTTTACAATCTGGTGAATATTAAATTGTTATTACAGCGTGGCTTCCTCCACTTCATTTTATTTTACTACCAGGGTTATAGGCTCAATGTTGTAGTTACAGTTTATTTCACTTACAATCAACATCTATTTCAGGCACTTGTTAGCTTCCTCTTGCTTGTTTATAAATCAGTGTCATTATGAATCAGCCTCTTTATTTGGGTTGAAGGTAGAAATGGCAATGCACCAGCTATAGACTCTACTTCATGCTCCAAAAGAGGGCATATTTCAGCTATTTCAATAGGGACCTATACTCAGAGCCATTAATGGTGAAATTTAGTTTATAAACCAGTGAGAAATAACAACTAGATCCTTGACACTTTTCCTGTAACTCAGAACAAATGTTATATCAATTATGCTGTATGGACCATAATTTTAAGTTCAGCAAACAGGATGTTTTGTACTCTGCCCTAAGTTTATATGCTGGAACACTTGCTCTGCAACACCCATTAATGCACCTGAGATATATAGCCTTGGTTTCCTAGTTCCTCATCATCATATCCTTTCATTATAAGGCATCCTTTGATCCACACATGTTATCACTACTAACTAACTGAGGTATTATATGCCAGCCACATTCTCCATCTGTTGTCATGCTCAGGTGGAGCACTAGCTGCTAACCATCTTCCTTACCCTAGGACCACTACCAGATACCCATGGACAACTCCTGTGCCTCATAGCCTGCTAATATAACACATATCAACCAAGCCCAAACCTGCTTATCATGCCTTATCTATTCATATCCATGAGACCAATTCTAAAGATTCTTTCCAGTTCCCTCTCCCTTCCATATGACTAGCTTGGAGCTCCTTCATATGGTATGTATGTGCCTCTTACTGTCAGGATTGATAACAAACCATCCTTTTAATAACGTGTATCTCATGATTTCTTGGTCTTAAGTTTTACATTAATACACAGATCTTCAAATAGTAGCATTCATTTATTCCTAGCAAAACATTCCAAATGTATTCCCTTATTTGAAAATGATATATTGTATTCCATTTTTAAGTGGTCCTGGAAATTTAACCAAGGGCATCATGTATATAAAGCCAGTATTCTTCCACTAAGTTATAGCCCCAGCCCAAAGGGACATATGATTTGGTGCAGTTCGATGGGAAGGCCTAAGGCAGGACTTGGGATGGATATTGTGGATCTGATTTCTCTTACAGAGGAATGGAAGCAGGGCTATTCCTGGAAGGGTCTGTCTAACCCCATCCCACTATGACTTCTGGATAAGATGATGGGATAGAAACTGCCTTTATTTGAGCTACTGAAGGAGAAAGTCAAAGTAAAAACAAAACAAAACCAGTCTCTATTCCAGTGACAGAAAGAGAGAAAGACTCAGAGACCCACAAAAAGAACTAAGGGATTCAAATGACATATAGAACAGAAGGACAGGTGACTCAGTCATAAGAAGTAGGGTAAACACAGATTGAGCTGTCTGGGGGAGGGAGGACAGCAGCCACTTCCTAGAGCCATTTACTTGTTCCTTTCTGATAGGTACTGGGAATTTAGCTTGCAAAAGTAGGATGCTGAAACAAGCAAATAAATAAACAAAAGACCTCTTTTAAAATGAGAATATATATCTAAACTGACAGATGTGCAAATTGAATCACAGAAACACACACACACAAAAGTGAAAAAGCCAGGGTGCATGATTCCTCTTAAAGATCAGAACTCCTCAACTACTGAACTCAAAGAGACTGAAATAAGTAAGGTGCCAGATGAAAACTTGTGGTTAGATGACTGAATCAAGGACCCAGAGAAGAAAGATAGTAACATAGAGCAAAAGTCAGTAAAATGGATGTGAAGAACAGCAACATGGAAGGGAAATTCAATACAAAATTGGATTTTAGACAAAAGTAAATAAAAATTTTGGAAATAAAGAACTAAATCAAGTAAAAATTAGAGTGAAAAGTAAGCAGAGCAAAGAATACCAGGGATTGAACATAAGGTTTCAAAAATACAACACCCATGAATGAGTAAGTAAAAAAACATGAGCACCACAAAAATCAAAGAACTCTGGGAGAAAATCAAGAGATGAAAGTGAAGAACATGTGAAATAGAAGAAGAAGATAAGTGTTGTGGAATATTAGTTTAATATGTGTTAATTTGTTTATGCTGTGGAATATTTGTTTAATGATTCAAAGATACGTTGACTTCTTTTATATTGCATTTGTTTAACTCTGTAAATCTGTGTTATTTTGCCTGAATAAAACACCTAATTGGCCTAATAAAGAACTGAATGGACAATAGCTAGCCAGAAGAGAGGGCTAGGCAGGGCTGCCAGGCAGAGAGAATAAATAGAAGGAGAGAAGAGAAGAAGGAGGAGCAAGAAAAAGAAGAAAAGAAGACACCAGGAGCCAACCATCCAGCCACAAAGCCAGCCATGGAGTAAGAAGGAAAGAAAGGAATATAGAGTAGAGAAAGGTAAAAGACCAGAGGCAAAAGATAGATGGGATAATTTAAGTTAAGAAATGCGGGCTAGAATTAAGCCAAGCTAAGGCTGGTTATTCATATGTAAGAATAAGTCTCTGTGCATTTATTCCATAGCTGGGTGACAGGCTCCCAAAGAGTAGAAAGAAAAAAAAAACAACACTACAGGTAAGCCCTAAAGGTATTGAGAATCTAATCAATAAAACCATAGAAGAAAAGTTCCCAAGTTTATAGGAAGATATTTATATTCAAATTTCTTTGATCCATATAGAACTTCAAACATATGTGATCAGAACTGAGTCTCCTCATGACATTTTATAATCATTTGTAAAAATTCAAAGCAAAGAAACAATGTTAAAGTTATAAGGGAAAACTGCCACCTTACTTATGAAGTCAATGAATCCGAATAACATCAACTCACTTCTTAACAACTTTGAACTCCAGGAAAAAATAGAATGGTTTATTTCAATCCTTGAAAGTAACTGCCAACCAATATTGCTTTAGCCAGCAAAAGTATCTTTTATAATTGACAGAGAGAAAAGGAACATTTAAAGTAATCACAAAGTAATTCAGTTGATGGATACCAAGCCAGCACTGCAGAAGATACTTATAGAGCTACTAGACACAGAAAATGAATATGAAAGTCTCATTCATAAGAGCAAGGAAAGAGTAAGTTTCATGAGGGGACTGGATGAACAAAAGACAGCTATGAAGGAATCCATCCTGTCTAAAACAGTAAATCAGCAAACCCTCAATATCAGGGGAGGAGAAAATTAAAGAACAAGCAATCCAAGCAACCAGCAAATCAAATAGTGATTCTAGCAATCAATGAACAGTTTTCAATAATAATGATAAATGTAAATGGACAAAACTAACAACAAATAGACTGAGAATTGGCTATGTTGGTTGAAAAAATAGGTTCAACCATCTGTTGTCTACAAAAAACACATTTTACTAGCAAAGACACCCATAGACTGAGACTCAAAGGATGGAAAATAATCTATCAAATGGATTGAAACTGTTAAGTTGCCATAGTCATACTGACACACAATAAAATAGACATTAAAACAAAATTATAAGAGATGAGGAAGTTTACTATGTATTAATAAAGGGAACAATTAGTTAAGAAGAAAGAATTGTAAATATATGAATATATATTGGGACTTTTAATATCATAAAACAAATATTAATGGACATAAAATGTCAGAAAAGTCCTTATTCAATGGGTAATTTCAGTACTCCACTATCATCTCTAGATAGATCATACAAACCAAATTCAATGACAAAATATTATACTTAAACTGCATCCTAGGTAAAATGAACTTAGCAGGTATTTACAGAAAATTCTACCCAATAGATATAGAATCCATCTTCTTCTCAAAAGCCCAATGGAAAATTATCTTAAACAAATCACATTTAGAGCACTAACCAAAGCTTACTAAATATGAGAGAATCAAACTAATCACTTGTACTTTATCAAATGATAGTATAATAAAACTAGAAATCAGCAGTAAGAAGTACAGAAATGCAGAGACTAAACAATACACTCTTGAACAACCAGTGGTTTTTTTGGAAAAATCAAGAGAGAAATGAAGAAAGTCTTAGAGTCAAACACAAATGAAAGCACAGCTGATCAGAACCTTTACGATGCAGTTAAGCCAGTTTTAAAGGAATCTCATGGCTATGAGGATTTACATTTTAAAACATCAGAAAGAGCTCAAATAAATAACCAATAATGGGCCAAAATTTTTTAGAAAAAAAAAAACAAAGCAAAAATCAAATGTTTATAATAAGAAATGTTACATACAGGAGTAAAATGAACACAATGCAGAGTAAAAGAACAGTGTACAAAGTCAATCAAACAGAAAGATTGTCCTCTGGGAAAAATGGAAGACTAACAAATTTGTCAAAAGAAAAGAGAAGACCTGAGTGTAATAAAATGTGAGGTATAAAAATGAAGGTTATTAGATTAAGGGGATACAAATTGGAAAGGAAGAAGTCAAGTTTTCCCTATTTGGAGATGACATGATAGTATACATGAATGACTCCAAACATTCAACCAAGGAACTGATACAGCTTATAAACACCTTCAGCGACATAGCAGGATACAAGATCAACTCAAAAAAAATCAGTAACCCTCCTATATACAATGGACAAACAGGCTGAGAAGGAAATCAGACATGCATCACCCTTTACAATAGCCACAATGATATAAAATACCTTGGGGTTACTCTAACTAAGCATGTGAAGGACCTACATGACAAGAACTTTAAGTCTCTGAAAAAAGAAACTGAAGAAAATGTCAGAAAATGGAAACATCTCCCATGCTCATGGATAGGCAGGATTAATATAGTAAAAATGGTGATTTTACCAAAAGCAATCTACAGATTCAACGCAATCCCCATCAAATTACCAACACAATTCTTCACAGACCTGGAAAGAATAATACTCAACTTCATATGGAAAAACAAAAACCCAGGATAGCCAAAAGAATCCTGTACAATAAAACAACCTCTGAAGGCATCACAATCCCTGACCTCAAACTCTACTATAGAGCTACTGTAATAAAAACAGCTTGGTACTGGCATAAAAACTGACATGTGGACCAATGGAATCAAATTGAAGAACCTGACATTAACCCACACACCTATGAACAAAGAAGCCAAAAATGTACAATGGAAAAAAGAAAGTATCTTCAACAAATGGTGCTGGCATAACTGGATGTCAACATGTAGAAGGCTGTAAATAGATCCATATCTTTCACCATGCACAAAACTTAAGTCCAAGTGGATCAAAGACCTCAACATAAACCCAGTTACTCTGAACCTGAAAGAAGAGAAAGTAGGAAGAAGTCTTGAATGAACTGGCACCAGAGATCACCTTCTAAATACAACACCAGTAGCATAGACACTGAAAGAAACAATCAATCAATGGGACCAGTTGAAACTGACAAGCTTTTGTGGAGCAAAGGACATGGTCAACAAGACAAAGTGACAGCCTACATCTGACAGAGGGTTGATATCCAGAATACATAAAGAACTCAAGAAATTAGACATCAAAATGCCCAACAGTCCAATTAAGAAATGGGCTATAGAACTGAACAGAGAATTCTCAACAGAAGAAGTTCAAATGGCCGAAAGACATTTAAGGAATTGCTCAACATCCCTAATTATCCAGGAAATGCAAATCAAAAGGACTCTGACATACCACCTTACACCTGTCAGAATGGCTAAGATCAAAAACACAGAAGACAGCTTATGCTGGAGAGGATGTGGAGCAAGGGGAACTCTCCTCCACTGCTGGTGGGAATGCAAGCTTGTATAGCCACTTTGGAAATCAATATGGCACTTCCTTAGAAAATTGGGAATCCATCTCCCCCAAGACCCAGCTGTAGCACTCTCGGGCATATACCCAAGGAATGCTCAATCATACCACAAGGGCATTTACTCAGCTATGTTCATATCAGCATTGTTTGTAATAGCCAGAACCTGGAAACAACCTAGATGCCCTTCAACTGAAGAATGGATAAAGAAAATATGGTACATACACACAATGGAGTACTGCTCAACAGAGAAAAACAATGACATCATGAGGTTTGCAGGCAAATGAATGGATCTAGAAAAAAATCATCCTGAGTGAGGTAACCCAGACTCAGAAGGACAAACATAGTATGTACTCACTCATAGGAGGATACTAGATGTAAAACAAAGATGACTAGACTGCTACACAAATCCAGGGAGGCTACCTAGAAAACGGGACCCTAGGAAAGACACAGGGATCGCCCAATGACAGAGAAATGGATGAGATCTCCATGAACAACCTGGATGACAGTGGGAGTAATGTAGGGCAAGATTTGAGGGAAAGAAAGCTTAGGGGAGCAGGAGATCCCAGCTGGATCAAGAACAGAAAGGGAGAACAAGGAATAACAGACCATGATAAATGATGACATGAGAACAGGAATAGGCAGAGTGCTCAAGAGGTCCCCAGAAATCCACAATGATACATCCTCTGTAGACTGCTGGCAATGGTCGAGAGAAAGCCTGATCTGACCTAGACTGGTGATCAGATGACTAAATACACTAACAGTTGTGCTGGAACTCTCAATCCAATAACTGATGGAAGTGAATGCAGAGATCCTCAGCCAGGCCCCAGGTGGAGTTCCAGGTGTCCAATTGTGGAGAAAGAGGAGGGACTGTAAGAGTGTGAATTGTTGAGACCAAGATTGGAAAAACACAGGGACAAATAGGCAAACTAATAGAAGCACATGAATGATGAACCAAAGGCTGTGGAGCCCCCAGCTGGATCAGGCCCTCTGGATAAGTGAGACAATTGAATAGCTTGAACTGTTTGGGAGGCACCCAGGCAGTGGGACTGGGACCTGTCCTTAGTTCATGAGCTGGCTGTTTGGAACCTTGGGCTTACATAGGGACACTTTGCTCAGCCTGGAAGGAGGGGACTGGACCTGCCTGTACTGAATCCACCATGTTTAAATGAATCCCCAGGGGAATCTTGGCCCTGGAGGACATGGGAATGGAGGGGAGGGGCTGGGGGGAATGTGGGGGCAGGGGCGGGAGGGGGGAGGACAGGGGAACCCATGGCTGATGTGTGAAATTAAAACACAGATATAATAAATTAGAAAACATGAAGGTTACTATAGATTACAATGAAATCCAGAAAACCATTAAGGGAGGCTTTGAAAACTTCCATTAGAAATAAATAAATAAAAGACAGAGAGATGACTCAGCAGTTTAAAATACTGGCTGTTCTTGCAGGGGACTTGGGTTCCCTTTCTAGTACCCATATTATGGCTCACAACTATCATTAACTTCAGTTTTAGGGGACTTGATGCCCTCTTCTGACCTCCACATGCAACACACACACACACACACACACACACACACACACACACACACACACACACGGTACATATACATTTATAAATGCAGGCAAAACACTCATACTTCTAGAATAAAATACTTAAATCTAAAAACAAATAAAGAAAAAGAGTAAGTTCCTAGATGCATGTAAGCTACCAAAATTAAATGAAGTAGTTAAAAACAACCTAAAGAGACCCATAACCCACAATGAGAAAAATATCTCCCAACCAAAAATAAAGTCACGTCCAGATGTCATTGCTGAATTCTACCAAATCTTTAAGAAATAACTAATATTAACATATTTCATAACATAATTTCATCATATTCCATAGTATAGAAAGAAAAAAATCACTAACAAACATGCTCTATAAAGACAAAATTTCTGTGCTGGCAAAATCAGATGAGAACACATATAAAACAGGAAATTATAGTCCAATTTCCATGATTCTTATAAGCACAAAAATTCTTATTAAAACATTTGTAAACCAAATATAAGAGTACATTAACATGGAAAAACTCCTCTTACTTAAATTGGCAGAACTAATATTGTGAAAATGGCCACATTACCAAAACTATCCTACACACTCAATGTAATTCCTGTCAAAACACCAAAATACCTTTTTCACAAAAGTAAAAAATGTAATTCTAAAATTCATGTCCATGTATAAAGGACTATAAATAGTCAAGAGAATTCTTCACAGAAAGAGCAGCATTAAAAGGATAATAATACTAGTTCTCAAATCGTATTTCAGACCCATATAATCAAAAACATAATGGTGCTCAAAAAACAAACATGTAAACCAGTTGTTCTCAACTTTCTAAGCTGCGACCTTTTTATACAGTTCCATGTGTAGTGGTGACCCCAACCATAAAGTTACTTTAGTTGTTATTTCATAACTGTAACTTTGCTACTGTTATATTTCATAATGCAAATATCTGATATGCAGGATATTTGATATGTGAAAGAGTTGTTCAACCCCCCCCCCCACACACACACCAAAGGAGTCTCAACCTATAGGTTGAGAACCACTGATGTAAACCAACAGAATGGAATAGAGGACCCAGAAACACATTGCCTCATTCATTTTTGTCTGAATCATATGCTAGTCACAAGCAATAAATTTATAACTTTTGCTGTTTACTTCCTTATCATTTATTAGTTATTAACTTTAGGTCCTTCCTCCTTCCAATCTATAAAAGACAGAGTCCTGTTTGGATCTATTACTCTCTCATTTGTGGGAAAATATTTATTGATTTTGATGAAAAAATTTCTGCTATTTCTATTGATTATTATTAAACTTTTAAAATAAATAAAATCTCCTGAGTTCTAAGCCAATCACTTTCTTCTCTGAGTGACATTGCCCTCCATAATTTATTAATGTTTTGATGTATTAAATGCGTGGGTTCTTGCTGTGATCACTTCCCAGTCACATCAGTCAATACACTCATCCATCAATTTATTCTGCCGTCTGTTTGGTTCTCAATTCCATGAAGGCAGAAGAACTATTAGTAATAGCTAAGATGTATCTGAGGTAATTGCAGAGGTCTGAATATAAAAACATCCCAGATTGTGTCCCATTGCATGAAATATACTCATCACGATATAATTGCTTACTGAGTAATTATTTGCCTAATGAAAGAGGGAAAAGGTGGATCAAAGACAAGAGGGGCAAGAGCTAGGGCTAAGGATATCTCCTGTACCCAAACACTGGGCATCAAATTGAGAATTCCCCTTTGATCCTTCCAACTACAGGAGGCACCAAAGGCTGCCAAGGGCAAGAGTTACTTGAAGAAAATAACACACTTTTTGAAGACGTTTGACTTTCCTATAGCAACCTTAATTATTTGAAGTGGGTCTGGCTAGACTAAGGGTCATGGCCATAGCCAGGCATTTTTTTGATGGAAATAAAGCTTGGAAAATGCAAGGATTTTTGTTTGTCATAAAGCTATTCACACTTCAATCAGAGCTCTCCCTTGAACCCATGATCCCTATGCTTGTTAGGGTTCTCAATGTTTTGGTGTTTTCTGATTTTTGCCCATTGTTCTACTCAGAAGGAACATGCACATTTTATTTTTTACTTGTAGCTCATTGGAAAATATATGGAATTTAATATGAGGGATTCTTCCAAGATCATGACCTTTATTCTTTTTATAGTTTGACAAATATGAATTATGACTTAGGTGACCAGTTAAATTAACCCCTTTTCTTTACTATTTCAAAGTACATTCAAAAGGCTTCATGTTGAAAAATTATTACAAATTTTAAATACAATGAGCATTGAGTTTGCTTATCACACAAAAATATATACTTCTATTTATTATAGATTTGCAGAATTTTTTAAGATTTATTTTAATTTTTGATTATGTTTATCTGTATGTGTGGGTACTTGCTATGTGAGTGTAGATTCTCATGGACTCCAGAAGAGGGCAGCAGATCCCTTGCAGTGGAAGTTATGAGCAGTTGGAATTGCCATATGTGGGAATTGTGAACCAAACTTGAGTCCTCTGTATGAACAATACATGCTCTTAACTGCTGAGTCATCTCTCTAGTCCCTGCAAATTTATTTTAAAATGGTGTTACCATCTCTGTATTCCAATTTCATATCCCAGGCATTTTCACAATAATGGATAATGTTTGTAGATAGAGCTTATATTGGTAAATGTCATGTTACAGTAGATGGCATGCAATTGTTCAAAATAACCCATCACACAAAAAAAAGAGACCTAACTCCACAGGTTCTACTCTCTCCAGAAGTAGGTGCTGTTTCAGATGAATGAAAGTTTTTTTTGGAAAATTTGATGGTATAGATCTGAAATGTTCCCCTCAAACTCAGGCTTGGTCCATAATGCAGCAGTGTTCAGAGATAAACAGTGTTCAACTTCGTGCTTTTCGAAGGTGATCATGTGAACTCCATCTCATCAGTGTGTCAGTCTAGTGATGGGTTTATAATTTCACAGCATTACAGACAGGTAGTGTTACCTGACAAAGTAGGTCACTAGGGGCTTGTCCTGTAAGGGTACATGTTGGCCCAAAGGTTTCCTCATCCCCACTGACATCTGGGCCACCATAAGGTGAGGTGATCAGCAGTGCTCCACAACACTCTCTCCCCATGTGGTTCTTCCTCACCATAGTCTCAGAAACAATCCATCTTGGAAACCATGGGTTGAAAACCCTGAAATTGTGATCCAAAATTAATATTTCTCATTTAAATTAGTTTTCTCATATTACTTGGTCATAGATGGATGGCTAACACAGAAGCTTACATATAGAATATTGACAACTAGAGTACAAAAATATGAGCATTTAACTATTGTTTACAATAATGGGGAATACTAAACTTCTCAGTAGACAGTTTTATTTCCCAGGGAGCAAAGCATTTTTTCCACTGATTCAGTGCAAGCCTATGTTTGTCTTTCAGTTCCATCTGTGTTAAGGTTGGTGTTTCACAAGGTCTAAATCCTAAACAATCTTTCTCTGTGGTTTATAAGCAAGAGGGCCCATTCCTCCCCTTTGCTCATTTGCATTATGATTCAAGATTTAAGAAAATATGAGAAGCCCTGGGACGTCACTGTTTGTAATACAGTGGAGGAAGCCAGTAGTTTGATTCACAGTTGTTGTCTCCAACTCCTGTGGCTTTTTCTTCCTCTGGAGAAACCTTCATTTCCATACCTCCTCAAACCAACTTGAGAGTTCTAGGGTACTGCTCAGCTTTACTGGATCAACTAGAGTTCTTTCAAACCTGGGTCCTCCCTTTGAGATTTGTCAGGGTTTTAAAAATAATTCTAAAAGTAATCAGTTGCAATATGGTGAATACTAAAACCAGAAATAGGAGAGATAAATCCAGTCCTTAGAGGTAGAGGCAGGAAGCTCAGAGTTCAAGGACAGCATAGGCTACAGACTCTATCTTAATAACACCAAAAAAAAAAAGTATCAAATTTTTTGTTTAGAATGTCTAAACTTTTCCTGCACTAAGTAGGTTTTTGTCTCTACCACTGTGATGGTTAGTGTTGTCAATTTTACTAAATAAAGAATTGCCTGGGAGATGTGTCTCTGAGTCTGCCTGTCTGAGTTGCCTTGACTAAGTGACCTGATGTGGCAAGACTCTTATTAATTGTGGGTAGGAACTGGGCTGTTTGAGGGTAGAGAAAGTAAGCTGGGCACTACTACACATGTACATATTAATTCATTGTTCTTGGCCGTGGATGTAGCATGACCAATTCTCTCAAGGTCTTGCTTGCTGCAGCTTTGCTGCCTTGTTAGTTTACATGGACTGTAACATGCAATTATGAGCCAGATGCTCCCTTTCTCCCTTAAGTTGCTTTTGTCAAGTGTTTTATCACAGAGACAAGAAAGAAACCAAGACAACCATGAAGCACCAGGCAGAGAAAAAGACTCAGACCTCTATGGACTCTGCACCAAACCACTCACCTTTTAACAACTAACTAGACACGGGTAAATGTCTGAGAGGGTCTCAGTGAATTAAGGATTCCAGTCTTCATTTAGGTTAGCCATGAAGGGGAGAACAGTGCAAATATACATGAGTCATAGAATTGGACCATGTTTTACTATGGAGAAACTTAGGGAAATTGGGGTGTTATTAGTAGAATGTAAATGTATTAGTGAATTTTTTGTTGTGGTGGTGAAACGCCATGACCAATATAGCTCATAAAACAAAGAGTTTATTAGGATTTACAATTCTAGAGGGATAAGAGTCCAATATGGTGGGGAGACATAGCATTGGTTGGCAGGCATAGCAGTTGGAGCAGGTAGCTGAGATTTCTAATTTTCAACCTCAAGCAGGATGCAAAGAGAGGAGCTGGAAGTTGTGGGAGACTATGAAATCTCAAAGCCTGCCTCTAGTGACATATTTTCTTTAGAGAGACCAGCTTCCTAAATCTCCCCCAAATAGTGTCCCTAACTGGGGACCAAATATTTAAATACTTGAGCCTATGGGGGACATTTCTCATTCAAACCAGTGTTTGAGATTATTCAGTGTATGTAAAGCTGCACCTGCAATTTGCAGGAAGAACCAATATAGGATGCTGGTCCATGCTGGTCAAAGGAGTTATGAACTGGATGGGAAATGTACTGGGTGTATACAGCTTCACCACGGCCAATTTTTTATTCATCCTTTGGATGAAGCCAATCTATTGATGTTGGCCACATAGTTCATGCTCTTTAACTCCATTGTTAAAACTCTTTTGAACCAAAGAATTAACTAGGTCTTTATTCTTTCAGTAAGTCTGCTTTCTCTAAGTGTTATAATTAATTCACCCCTATCAGTGGAATTTGAGGCATAAAATACTTTAGGGTATACCATACTGAATGGGAGATACAATTTTTATTTTTAAGCTCTCAAGTCATACAATGTGTTATATGTTAAAGGAAAATATAGATCAGAAGATTTCACTTCAAAGTTTCACACCCAGACAATACTGCAATGTGGTGTTGTCAGGACAATGGAAATCCAGGTGTCGAGTAAACAGTGGACTTGTAAACATATGATGTCAATGCTGTGTTTCTCAGTTCTTTCTTGTGGTGTTTTACTAACAATTTACTTTTCATCTGCACATATTGTTTGTGTCATGAGGTCCCCTGAGCAATGGGGCAGCTGCTTGTGTCATGAAAGATAAATACATAATGAGCTGATTGTTGTTTCAAGTCCCTCAATCATTTCAAAGGACATTTGGAATACAAACAGATGATGTAATTCAGTGTACTTCCAACAATACTTCTACAAGGTAAGTCACACAATGGCCCAGATGACATTAGGACCACAAATAGATTGTCATTGAAAACAATATTGTAAATGAAATCTATGTAACTACTGTTAAATAACAAGGATGTTAATCTATGTTTTGAGCTAAAGTAAAATTCATTTTTTAAGGGAACACACCTTCTTTTATTTCACTAAAGCTCTTATTATTGCAAACTTCATGCACATAAAACACACTAATAAAATCTCTTTTGGTATACTAGCAGTCTGCATTACACAAAACCGATAAAAAAGAGATTAAAAATTAAACATTTATGACCCCAGGAACTGCTGAACACACTATGCAGAGAACATCTGTAACCATAAAAGCCAGACACTTGACGTCTGAATTTGCCTGTTGTGCTTACTTAATTACTGTGCACAGTAACTTGTTGGGTCCAGACAGAGCAATGAGTAGGTTGTAGAAAATGTCATTCCCAAAGGAATTTCCCCTTGCAAATTCAGGAGGGGAAGATTCTCTTTCCAATACCCAAGTGTGACTTCCATTATTATTAAATGGAATCATGTATACTAGGTGATGGTATAATGGACCCCAGAGAAGGGAGAGAAACAAGCCCATAGATCACATCAGCAGTATTATTTAACTTCCAGTTTCTTAAACCTGGGAAAACAAGGAATAAAACTGGTTCTTAATTAACTGAACATCACAGTTTGTAATACTTTCCTTTAATGAGCACAGATTCACAACTTCATGGCAACCTTGGTTTCATCCACCTCTGTCTCCATCTTATGCCACCAGGCTGCCAGTTTTTATCAGCTAGAATCCATGTCTTTGGTCATTGTTTTCAATAGCATTCATCATAGTAGAGAGCAAATTCTTAGTATATGCTCATTAAAATTAACCATGGAAAAATAACATGCTTTTATGCTTGAACATGTGAATAGATTTGTTATTTCAATTCTGAGTGGTCAGATTCAACATATTTGAAATTACAAAACTGTTCTTCAGTTCCTGCGAAGACAAAACATAAGTTGTCTGAATAATGAGGTTCAAATGCAGGCCCTGATTGATTCCATGCAATATGAAATCCCGACTAGCTCACTAAAGAATTAGAAGAACAAAGAGTAGAATAATGGCTTAGTAGGTAAAAAGCACTTGTCACACAAACTTGAGACCCTGAATTGGAATCCCCAGGACTTTCATAAAGGTCTGGGTAGCTAGCTTGTTTTATACAGTAGAAACAAAGAGACCCTGAAACAAGGTGAAAAGTGAGGACTGACACTCCAGATTGCCATTTGACCTCATCTAGTGCACCCCGGTATCTGAGCCTGCATGTCTATATTCAACACACACACACACACACACACACACACACACACACACACACACACACACACACACACACACATAGTCACACACACACACACACACACACACACACACACACACACACACACACACACACACACACACACACACACACACACACCACAGAATAGAACAGTGAGCCAGAAGAGCAGATTTTAGTGTGAGTTCTGGCAGAAAGCATTTATTCTGTCTCCAGTTCTCTTGATCATAACTCATTAATCATCATCACTTGGGTCGAAAATACCTTTCTCTGCGAGCTTCAGGAAGATGAAGTAAGACAATAGGTGTGAAGCTATTTTCAATGTAGATCCCAGATGTTTGCAACATCCACATTGCCTTTGTAAAGACTTATTTTCCAGCTTTTGAATGAATTACAGGAAACCCTGATACATATGTCTTATCCAGGGGCTGGAAAGGGAGTACAGTCCTCCTACTGGATCTGCTTCTAGGAACAGAAGGAACTTTGTAAGTATTCCTGCACAGTGATACTGGACTGTTAAAGAGAATCTGTTTTAGTAACAAAGTTGAAGATCATCCTAGAATGATCCAGGGTGAGAGTTACTAGAGTCACACACGGAGACCTGTAGAACACTTTAACTGTTGCATACTCAGAAAAGCAGCTGAACTGTGCAAGTCCTTACTTGGAGGTCCATTGATCTGTCACCTCATTCACTGATTGGAGGGTGTCTCTAGTAGATAGGATTGCTTGGCTCATTTCTCTGCAGTCTTACATAACTAAGAGAGGATTTTAGATAAGCTTCCCCAGTGCAGGCTGAGATGATGTAGAGTTGATTCCAGAGAATTTTAATTTTTCTCACAGACACATCCATAAGATCTGGAGATTCTAGGAGATCCTGGGTGAGGTATGAGGCCCCTAGATGTGGCGACTTGTCCCAAAAGCTAAAGTATTTCTTTAAAATAATAAAATAAAAAGCTAGCATATTTCCGATATGCTAAATTCTCACCTTGTTGAACATTAAAATCCCAAGTCCTCTAAAGTAGAACTTGGGTTTTCTTAGATCAGAGCTGCTCAACCATGGGTGTGCATCATACACACTCACAGGGGTGGTTTTTGTTGTTGTTGCTTATTTCTAAGCTTGTGCTTTAAATATAACTCTTTTCCCTTCTTTACTCTCAGTCACCCCTGGAAACATATAAGTAACATTACATGAACAGGCTGTGTACACACACACACACACACACACACACACACACACACACACACACACACGGTGGGGGAGGGAGAGAGAGAGAGAGAGAGAGAGAGAGAGAGAGAGAGAGAGAGAGAGAGAGAGGTATAATGCAGGGATTGTTTTAAGGGAAAAACAGCCACTGGATGCCACTTCAGAGATACTGGTCCTGGAATGGGCCAGATAGTCCTGTTTCTAACAGACAGTTACAAGAGGCCAATCCTGGAGCCACACTACTGTCTACTGTCTTATAGAATTATAAAACTCCAAATTCATGATCAGGAATAGAACTGTTATCAGGAACTATGATGTATATTGAACAATTGCCCTGTAGGCTTATATTTGCATAGATTGGAGGAAATGGTTGATGAGAACAAAAGTCAGAATTATGAGGGAGGAAGGGAGACATGAGTATAGCCAAAGATGAGAGAAAGTGCATGGGGTCAGGAAAGCACCTCCAGAAACAAAAAGAAAGACGCCCACACTCTGGCCTTGGTGAAGGAGTTAAAATAAAAGAATGCATTAGGGAAGACTTGTCCCAGAGCGTTCCTGCCACCTTCTCATCTACCTTTGTCTATGATTCCTTTCTTCCTTCTTTGCTACCTCCCTACCTCCTTTCCCTTGTCCTCCTCTTCCTTCTTCTCCCCAGTGTCTTTCTCTCCCTCTCTCTTGTTTTGAAAAGGCCTTGTGTAGTATAGACTTCCAACTATCTATGTAGCTGAGACTAACCTTGAAGTTCTGATAGTTCTGCCTTCATCTTTCAAGTATTAGGATTATAACCATGTACTACCAGTCCAGTTTGTGCCATGTTGGGAAGTAAACCCAGGGCTTTGTGTATGCTAGGCTAGCACTCTGGAAACTAAGCTACATCCTCAGCTTTGATTTCCTTGCTAGATACTTGTATGATAATTCTTGAGTCTTCATAAATTGTGTGAAATTGCTTAGCTGTCCACCTTAAAAAGTAAAACATCTAGACTGTGTAAAAGGCTTTAGTTTACATAATAAATAATATAGATTTCTAAATAAAGTGCATTTTTTCTGTATGCTTTGATACTAAGCATGATTAAATATAGCTATTTAAACTAAAAAAAAATACATCAATGTGTTTTCTATCAAGTCCTTACAATTGTATAGATTTTATCCGGCAAGAAGGAGATTTGAATGAGCATATTTTCAATTAAATCTATTTCTTTGACTATTGATATGTAATGAAGACTCATATTTAGTGTTTATTTTATTGGATCTTTGAAAACACTGATTCAGGAAGGTCTCATTACTGACTCTGTATATTTCAATAGGGTTCTCTGACTTCAATTAGTTTATAGCATTTTATTAGCAGTTTTATTGAGATGTAATTCCCATTCTGTGTAATTCACCCAGCAAAACTACACAATTTGATGGTTTTTAGTATGTTCTCAAATATATGTGCACCATTACCACAGTCAATTTATAAAATATGAATATTTTCATCATCTAAAACAGAAGGTTTGGTCACACTAGCTACTGTTTCCTCCCATCCCTGTGCAATCCTCAGTCCTTAGTAACCATTAATCATGTTTCACGTGGCTTAGATTTCCCCCTTATGGACATTGTATAGGAATGGAATCACATAAACTGTATTTGTTTTTGTTGGGCTTCTTTTCTTTAGCATCTTGGTGTGTTCTGTTTCTTTCTTTCTTTGTTTAAAATTATAGTGAGTTTTTTGTTGTTTTCTTTTACAGAAAAGGAAAGCATTCCTATGAGTTCTTATGTATGCACTCCACTGTTTTTCTATTAAAAATATCTTATATTTACCAGTCTGATCACTATGGTAAGCCAGTTCAGCTCAACATATGATGAGGCAGGGGGAAAGGCTTGGACTTGCCTCTACTGGATGTGCCTCCCCATGGGAGGCCCTTGCCTTCTTGCAGGGGGGTGGTGAGGGGTAGGTTGGGTGGGGGAGGCTGGAGGGGCAGGAGGAGGGAAGAGGGGGACCTTTGATTGATGTGTAAAATAAAATGAATGTAAAATGAATGAAAACATTTTTCTTAATAAAAATAATAAAATTTTTTTTTATTAGTTTGGCATATTTCTCACAATCAATTGTCCAATACAGACACAATGTTAGCATGGATGCTTGTACTTTATTCACATTTCTTCAGTTTACTTTTTCTGCATGTGTGTGTGCGAGCATGCATGTGTGGTGTGTGAGTATATACATGTCTGCATGTGTTGGGGCATTCCTGTGTGAGGGAGGTACATGTATACATGTATGCACAGATGTGTGAAGGAGCACCAAGACTATCACCAGGTCTCTTTCTGGATTGCTCTCCGCCTTGTGTATTGAGGCAGAAGCTCTCACTGAGACCGGGGCTGGCTATCTCTGTGAGTCTAGCTATTCAGATTGCTCTGGGGGATTCTGTCTCTGCTTCCCACACACTAGGATTCCAGGTGGATCACTGTGCTCACCTAACTTTTTAAGTTCTGGGACTCTGAACTCTCATACTTCCTTAGTTTTTACCTAATGTCCTTTATCTCTTCCAGGCATTTCAAAAATTTTCCATATTGTAAAAAGTAAAATGTCTTTATTTCTGACATCCAACATGATATTTTAAACAATGTGCATATTGTAAAGCATCTTCATCTAAATAATGATCATTCACCACCTTGCCTTCTCATTTTCTGTGAGAACACTTCAGTTTCCCCCTCCCTTTTCAAGTATAGAATGTGATGTTATTCTGCCATCAACCTTTCACACAGTGTATTCAATAGATTTGTTTACAATCAATTACTGCCTTCTGTGCAAAAGCTGAAAATACTTATATATGTCTTGAACAAAGGAAAAAATCAGACACTTTGTGTTTCAAAGTTGGCTTTTGCATGAAAACCAGGCAAATTCGAATAATGAAAGGGGAAAAGAAAAAAGAAAACCTAGCAAGACTTGGAAATCCTGCCACTGAGAGAATGGTGTGACTTAATGAAAACAAACACTTAAGCTAGTTAAGGAGTGTGGTTTTTATAGCAAAATGTTTTCATCTGGGCAAAGCTGCATGGAGAAGTTGAGCAGAAGTTTGAGCAGCAGGGGTGGGAATACGCCTGGAGATATAGAGCTTGGCTGGTGGGCTTCCTTCTGATCTGTGGTCCTGATCACACGCTAATGTCAAGAGGGTTAAATGAAGCACACATGATATCTGTGGCAGCATTAAGCATGTGATAACTATTCATTTGTAGTTTGTGATGGATCGTGTTAAAGGCAATGGTGATCACGGGAGGGCCACGTGTCTCGAATTTGTATGGAACAGCTCAGCTTTTGGTCACATCGTAATGGAGTCACTATGAAGGATTAAGGGAGAACATGGCTGTGGAAAGGGTGACCAAACTGTAGATTCTGATGATCTCAGTTGGTTGTGTGGACCGGTTCCCAATACTACAGATCTTAACTGATTGAGAGCAGCCAGTTGGATAGAGCGATGAGAGTGGGGAATCTCAACACAGTAGGTCATACTTGACAGTTACATTAGAAAACGACAGGCCTTCCAGTCCCCCATCTCACAAATGACTACTGGGTTAAATGACTTGAAGAAACCTTCTACCGTATAGTCAATCAAATAATGATATTAGCTAAATTTATAACCTTTTAGCTTTCTGTAAGTGTAAATCAAAACATGGCACAGAAGGAAAAACCTATTAAGTGAACAGTAGTCCAAGGTAAAACTTGTTTTCACTGCTCTTATCATTTAAGAAGCAATATGAGCAACCCTCCCCACTCCAGGAGTGACACAATTCTTTCCAACTTTTTCTGTACATAGCAAATATTTACAAAAAAAGAAAGAAAAAGAAAACAAAACACAAAGCCAAAAGCCCCCACCAAAACCTACTATGTATACTCTTAAAGTAAATGGGAAAATCTCCTCATAAAAGGAAGAAACATTTCTATGCTGGTGTCCCGGATGTTTCAGTTTTGCTTTACAGTGGATCATTTATTATCACTTGGAAATGGAAATGCTAAAAGCTGTATAAGTGTTGTGCTGCTGCTGGATATCACTGGAATAATGGAGCCGTTAATCACTACCTGTGAGTGAATGAAGGGGGTAAGATCTTCAAATATTTTGACAATATGGAAGAGAAACAAGCATTTGCAGGTATTAGGTAAGTATTTCTCTAGTGCCCTTTAGCCAGTATGGCAGTTTCTATGAAAACAAGAATTTTGTTGCATTTGATAAATGGGGAGCCATGCTAAACAGGAATACCTTTATTGTAGCAATTGTTGCATGATGCATTGCCCCATATTTCTTGAGGTTACTAAGATAATGGCACTTTCTTATTTTGTATGGATTTTCCTAATTGCAAAATACTTTATGATTTATTATACAGCCTATTATTAGACTTGACTGAACCAACCAATATCCTATTAATTATAAGCTCCTGTTTTACATGTACCATACCCATATCTGAAATGCAAAAAAAAAAAAAAATGTTATTTCAGTCATTAGTTCACATGATGCACATTTTTCAAAAATAAAAAAGGTTCATTCAATCTAAAGAGGAAGCTATTATGCCAAGAAAAATTGAACGTGATTTATTGAGGAGCAGACTAGTTATTCTGTATTAAAGAGAAAATTATTCAATTTGTTGATCATATCCTGTTCTTGGGTAGCAAGTTAAGGAAACACTAAATCTAGCATTAGCCACATTGAAATAGTTTATAAAATTGAATATGGCTGATTTTTGGTGCATAAAAGCCCCTCTATTTAATTGAATATCTAAAAACCTTTTTATGGATAAAGTCAAACTTTTTATCTCATTGAATTTAAGGGGACGAGTATGTCATGTACAACTGGGCACAATCATTAAGTTTGAATCTCAGTATTCCTCAAACAAATTACTAAAAATGAAAATTATTTCCCACAATGAGGCATTCTTAGAGATGCAGTTCAAGGCTCTAGTTGATGCTAATAGTGGACTTGAACTCAATTTTAAGTATCTAACTGAACAAAAGGGAATGGAGAGTTGGAGAATAGAGCTCTGAGTTATGTGAGCTTTCTTGATGAGTCCAGTAGATGGGAAAGTACCAGTGAAGATCCTCCATAGTCCTTTGGGCAGAGACAGATGAAAAGAGAAAAGGAGAGAAAAATCATCTCTGTTACAGTTTGGATGAAGGGCTTTTTTTTGGACATTGAACTTTCTGCCCCAAAACTTGAAAATATATGTCCTTGCCTCCTTGAGAGTTTCACCAACCCTTGTATGCTCTATGGCAATAAGATACTCACTAAGCACTTTCAGATAAGTAAGGCCATTACTTCAGGTGACCCATGATGGTAGATCACTGAACCCCTATAGGGTATCTAGAACAAGCTGCTTTTCTTCTTCTTCTTCTTCTTCTTCTTCTTCTTCTTCTTCTTCTTCTTCTTCTTCTTCTTCTTCTTCTTCTTCTTCTTCTCCTTCTTCTTCTTCTTCTTCTTCCTCTTCTTTTGTCTCTATTTTTCCTTATCCCTAAATCCTTTTTTATTTTTATTTTTTATTATTATTATATTAGTGTTTTAATTTTATACATCAGCCATGGGTTCCCCTGTCCTCCCCCCTCCCACCCCCACCCCCACCTTCCCACCATCCGCTCCCCTCCATTCCCATCTCCTCCAGGGCCAAGATTCCCCTGGGGATTCATTTAAACATGGTGGATTCAGTACAGGCAGGTCCAGTCCCCTCCTTCCAGGCTGAGCAAACTGTCCCTGTGTAAGCCCAAGGTTCCAAACAGCCAGCTCATGCACTAAGGACAGGTCTGGGTCCCACAGCCTGGATGCCTCCCAAGCAGTTCAAGCTATTCAATTGTCTCACTTATCCAGAGGGCCTGATCCAGCTGGGGGCTCCACAGCCTTTGGTTCATAATTCATGTGCTTCCATTTGTTTGGCTATTTGTCCCTGTGCTTTTGCAATCTTGGTCTCAACAATTCACACTCTTACAGTCCCTCCTCTTTCTCCACAATTGGATACCTGGGGCTCCACCTGGGGCCTGGCTGAGGATCTCTGCATCCACTTCCCTCAGTTATTGGATGAGAGTTCCAGCATGACTGTTAGGGTGCTTGGCCATCTGATCACCAGACTAAGTCAGATCAGGCTTTCTCTCGACCATTGCCAGCAGTCTACAGAGGATGTATCATTGTGGATTTCTGGGGACCTCTTGAGCACTCTGCCTATTCCTGTTCTCATGTGGTCTTCATTTATCATGGTCTGTTATTCCTTGTTCTCCCTTTCTGTTCTTGATCCAGCGGGATCTCCTGCTCCTCTAAGTTTTCTTTCCCTCAAACCTTGCCCTTCATTACTCCCACTGTCATCCAAGTTATTCATGTAGATCTCATCAATTTCTCTCTCATTGGGTGATCCCTGTGTTTTTCCCAGGGTCCCGTTTTCTAGGTAGCCTCCCTGGATTTGTGTAGCAGTCTAGTCATCTTTGTTTTACATCTAGTATCCTCTTATGTGTGAGTACATACCATGTTTGTCTTTCTGAGTCTGGGATACCTCACTCAGGATGATTTTTTCTAGATCCATCCATTTGCCTGTAAAACTCATGATGTCATTGTTTTTCTCTGCTGAGTAGTACTCCATTGTGTATATGTACCATATTTTCTTTATCCATTCTTCAGTTGAAGGGCATCTAGGTTGTTTCCAAGTTCTGGCTATTACAAACAATGCTGATATGAACATAGCTGAGTAAATGCCCTTGTGGTATGATTGAGCATTCCTTGGGTATATGCCCAAGAGTGCTACAGCTGGGTCTTGGGAGAGATGGATTCCCAATTTTCTAAGGAAGTGCCATATTGATTTCCAAAGTGGCTATACAAGCTTGCATTCCCACCAGCAGTGGAGGAGATTTCCCCTTGCTCCACATCCTCTCCAGCATAAGCTGTCTTCTGTGTTTTTGATCTTAGCCATTCTTACAGGTGTAAGGTGGTATGTCAGAGTCCTTTTGATTTGCATTTCCTGGATAATTAGGGATGTTGAGCAATTCCTTAAATGTCTTTCAGCCATTTGAACTTCCTCTGTTGAGAATTCTCTGTTTAGTTCTATAGCCCATTTCTTAATTGTTGGGCATTTTGATGTCTAATTTCTTGAGATCTTTATATATTCTGGATATCAGCCCACTGTCAGATGTGGGGATGGTGAAGACCTTTTCCCATTCTGTAGGCTGTCGCTTTGTCTTTTTGACCATGTCCTTTGCTCTACAAAAGCTTCTCAGTTTCAACAGGTCTCATTGATTGATTGTTTCAGTGTCTGTGCTACTGGTGCTGTATTTAGAAAGTGATCTCTGGTGCCAATGCGTTCAAGACTACTTCCTACTTTCTCTTCTTTCAGGTTCAGAGTAACTGCGTTTATGTTGAGGTATTTGATTCACTTGGACTTAAGTTTTGTGCATGGTGACAAATATGGAACTATTTGCAGCCTTCTACATGTTGACATCCAGTTATGTCAGCACCATTTGTTGAAGATGCTTTCTTTTTTCCATTGTACATTTTTGGCTTCTTTGTCAAAAATTATATGTTCATAGGTGTGTGGGTTAATGTCAGGGTCTTCAATTTGATTCCATTGGTCCACATGTCAGTTTTTATTCCAGTACCAAGCTGTTTTTATTACAGTAGCTCTATAGTAGAGCTTGAGGTCGGGGATTGTGATGCCTCCAGAGGTTGTTTTATTGTACAGGATTCTTTTGGCTATCCTGGGTCTTTTGTTTTTCCATATGAAGTTGAGTATTAATTTTTCCAGATCTGTGAAGAATTGTGTTGGTAATTTGATGGGGATTGCATTGAATCTGTAGATTGCTTTTGGTAAGATCGCCATTTTTACTATATTAATCCTGCCTATCCATGAGCATGGGAGATCTTTCCATTTTCTGACATCTTCTTCAATTTCTTTTTTCAGGGACTTAAAGTTCTTGTCATATAGGTCCTTCACATGCTTAGTTAGAGTAACCCCAAGGTATTTTATATCATTGTAAAGGGTGATGTATATCTGATTTCCTTCTCAGCCTGTTTGTCTATTGTATATAGGAGGGCTACTGATTTTTTTGAGTTGACCTTGTATCCTGCTTTGTTGCTGAAGGTTTTTATTAGCTGTATCAGTTCCTCAGTTGAATTTTTGGGGTCACTCATGTATACTATCATATCATCTGTAAATAGGGAAAGCTTGACTTCTTCCTTTCCAATTTGTATCCCCTTAATCTCTTTAGGTTGTCTTATAGCTCTGGCTAGAACTTTAAGTACTATATTGAATAAGTATGGGGAGAGGGGACAGCCTTGCCTTGTTTCTGATTTTAGTGGTATTGCTTTGAGTTTCTCTCCATTTAATTTGATGTTGGCTGTTGGCTTGCTGTAGATTGCCTTTATTATGTTTAGGTATGTTCCCTGTATTCCTGATCGCTCCAAGACGTTTATCATGAAGGGGTGTTGGATTTTGTCATCTAGTGAGATGATCATGTGGTTTTTTTTCTTTGTGTTTGTTTATATGGTGTATTACATTGATGAACTTTCTTATTTTGAACCACCCTTGCATCCCTGGGATGAAGCCTACTTGATCATGGTGGATAATTGTTTTGATGTGTTCTTGGAGTCTGTTTGCCAGTACTTTATCGGGTATTTTTGCGTCAATGTTCATGAGGGAGATCGGTCTGTAGTTCTCTTTCTTTGTCGCATCTTTGTTTGTTTTAGGAATCAGGGTAATTGTAGCCTCATAGAAGGAGTTTGGTAATATTCCTTCTTCTTCTACTGTGTGGAACAATTTAAAGAGTATTGGTATTAAGTCTTCTTTGAAGATCTGGTGGAATTCTGCAGTGAAACCATCTGGTCCTGGGCTTTTTTTGGTTGGGAGACTTTTAATGACTGATTCTACTTCCTTAGGGGTTATTGGACTATTTAAATGGTTTATCTGGTCTTGATTTAACTTAGGTATCTGGTACCTTTCCAGAAAATTATCCATTTCTTTTAGATTTTCCAGTTTTGTGGAGTAGAGGTTTTTGAAGTATGACCTGATAATTCTCTGTATTTCCCCATTGTCTGTTGTTATGTCCCCCTTTTCATTTCTGATTTTGTTAATTTGGATGCTCTCTCTCTGTCTTTTGGTTAGTTTGGTTAAGGGCTTATCTATCTTGTTGATCTTCTCACAGAACCAACTCTTTGTTTCATTAACCCTTTGTATTGTTTTGTTTATTTCTATTTTATTGATTTCAGCTCTCAATTTGATAATTTCCTAGGCATCGGTTCTTCCTGGAGACTTTGCTTCTTCCTGTTCAAGGGCTTTCAGGTGTGCTGTCAGGTCACTAGTGTGAGATTTCTCCAGCTTTTTTATGTGGGCATTTTGTGCTATGAATTTCCCTCTTAGCACTGCTTTCATAGTGTCCCATAAGTTTGGGTATGTGGTGTATTCATTTTCATCGATCTCTAGGAAGTCTTTAATTTCTTTCTTTATTTCTTCCTTAACCCACTGGTGATTCAGTTGAGCATTATTCAGTTTCCATGAGATTGTAGGATTTCTGTAGTTTTTTCTGTTGTTGAAATCTAACTTTAAACCATGGTAGTCTGATAGAACACAGGAGGTTATTCCAATTGTTTTGTATTTGTTGAGACTTGCTTTGTGGCCAAGTATGTGGTCGATTTTAGAGAAGGTTCCATGGGGGGCTGAGAAGAAGGTATATTCTTTTTTGTTTGGGTGGAATGTTCTGTAGATATCGATTAAATTGATTTGAGCCATAACATCGGTTAAGACCATTATGTCTCTCTTAAGTTTCAATTCGGTCGATCTGTCCAGAGGTGAAAGTGGGGTGTTGAAGTCTCCCACTATTAATGTGTGGGGTTTTATATGTGATTTAAGCTTTAGAAATGTTTCTTTTACATATGTGGGTGCCCTTGTGTTTGGGGCATAAATGTTAAGAATTGAGACTTCATCTTGGTGGATCTTTCCTGCGATGAGTATGTAATGTACTTCATCATCTCTTTTGATTGATTTTAGTTTGAAGTCTCTTTTGCTGGATATTAGGATGACTATACCACTTTGCTTCTTAAGACCATTTGATTGGAAAGTCTTTCCCAGCCTTTTATTCTTAGGAGGTGTCTGTCTTTGAATTTGAGGTGTGTTTCTTGTATGCAGCAGAAAGATTGGTTCTGTTTTCATATCCATTCTGTTAGTCTGTGTCTTTTTATAGGTGAATTAAGTCCATTGATATTAAGGGATATTAATGACCAGTGATTGTTCATTCCTGTTATTATTTTTATTTTTTTGTTGGTAGTGTGTGTGTACTTCTCTTCTTTGGGGTTTACTGCTGTGGTGTTATCTATTACCTGTGTTTTCATGGGTGTATCTGCCTTCCTTAGGTTGGAATTTTCCTTCTAGTGCTTTCTGTAGGGCTGGGTTTGTGGATAAGTATTGTTTAAATCTGGTTTTGTCTTGGAAGGTCTTGTTCACTCCATCTTTGATGATTGAAAGTTTTGCTGGGTATATTAGTCTAGGCTGGCATCCATGGTCTCTTAGTGTCTGCATTATATCTGTCCAGGTCATTCTGGCTTTCAAAGTCTACATTGAGAAATCAGGTGTTATTCTGATGGTTTTGCCTTTATGAGTCACTTGGCCTTTTTCCTTTGCTGCCCTTAATATTCTTTCTTTATTCTGTATGTTTAGTTGTTTAATTATTATGTGGCGAGGGGACTTTTTTGGGGGGTCTAGTCTGTTTGGTGTTCTAAAGGCTTCTTGTATCTTCATAGGCATTTCATTCTTTAAGGTGGGAAAGTTTTCTTCTATGATCTTGTTAAATATATATTGGTGAAATTATTTAGGCCACTCCACATAGTTAAAAGGGAGGTTTATTTTGGTGGGGTAACTTACAAATGAAGGGGTAGGTTGCAGGGTCTGGCAAAGGTATAGCGCAGTCCGGAGGTGTTCTCTGGAGAACTCTGCTTGGTCTACCTCCAGTGTCCAGCGTCCCCAAACCAAGAGAGCGTCTTCCTCCTGATCCTCGGTCTTCTGCTCCCTCCTCTGCCCCACCTTGTGGGTGTGATCATTACTGAAGCTTCAATGGGGGTTGGAACTTCCAGGCCAATGCTGGGATGGCTATCCACTACAAATATATTTTCTGTGCCTTTGAGTTGGCATTCTTCTCCTTCCTCTATCCCTATTATTAGTAGGTTTGGTCTTTTCATGGTGTCCCAAATTTCTTGGACATTTTGGTTCATGACTGTTGGTTTTAGTGTTTTCTTTCACTGATGAATCTATTTCTTCTACCATATCTTCAACACCAGAGCTCCTGTCTTTCATCTCTTGCATTCTGTTGGTTATACTTGCATCTGAAGTTCCTGTTCATTTACTCAGATTTTCTATTTCCAGCATTCCTTCTGCTAGTGTCTTCTTCATTTTTTCTATTTCCCTCTTCAGGTCTTGGACTATTTCCCTTGCTTTTTCATGATTTTCTTTCAGGGACTTATTATTTTCTTCTGCTTTAATTGTCCTTTCCTCTAGTTTTTTTTTTTTTTTATAGCATTCTTCCCATTTTTTGTTTGTATGTTCCTGCACTTTATTTTTGATTTATTCTATATAAGGCTCTAGCCTCTTCATGATGTTACTTATAAAGTTGTTTACTTCTTCTTCCATTCCATGATGTTCAGGTCCAGCTGTTGGAGAAGGGCTAGGTCTGGTGATGCTGTATTGTTCTTTATTTTGTTGTTTATACTTCTGCCTTGATGTCTGCCCATCTCCTCTTGGGTTTGTTCTTGGTCTTATCAGTGTAGTTGTTCCAGACTGAACTGACAGATTTAGGGAGCCTCTCTCTGGTCCAGATGGAAGCTCTGGGCCAGATGGGAGCTCTGGTCCAGATGAGAGTGCTGGCTGGATAGGAACTGGGGGGCTGGACTCTGAGTCTCAGAAAGTTCCTGTAGTCTCCTTATCTTGTCCAGATGGGAGCTCCGGGACAGGATGGAAGCTCTGGTCCAGATGGGAGTTCTGGGGTGGATGGTAGCTGGGGTCTCTCTGGTCCAGATGGGCGTTCTGGGGCAGGATGGGAGCTGGGGGCTGGTCTCTGAGTCTCAGGAAGTGGCTGGAGTGTCTGGCAAATGGGTGTGGGGGCAGGGAGTGGAGACTGCAGGGTCTGCCTGCAGTCTTGGAAAAGGGGAGCCTTCCCACAAGGCCTGACAAATGGCTCGAAACTGGGACCAAGTTGGGCAGGTCTTCCGGGGATGGCTGTTGTTCAGTGGTGGGACCCAGGGGCAGTTGCCTCTGTGACTATAACCCCAGGCACTCACCTCTGTTCTTGTTCTTGTTCCTGTTCCTGTTCCTGTTCCTGTTCTTGTTCTTGCTCTTGTTCTTCTTGTTCTTCTTGTTCTCGTCCTCCTCCTCCTCTTCCTACTCCTCCTCCTTCTCCTTTTTCTCCTCCTCCTTTTTCTTCCCCCTCCTTTTTCTCTTTCATTCCCTTTCCTTCACTTTTCTCCCTTCCTTTCTCCCTGTTTCTCTAGTACCTTTTAGAGTTTCCTCTTGTTCTTGGGACTGGCTCACAAAGGAGGTGTTCAGCCTCCCAAGCTCTTGTGCTTTTATTCTCCTGGGTGATTGGATTGCTGTGTGTACTTCCTAGAGGAATTGTCCTTATTTATTAATTACATTATACGTACCTGGCAGACACCACCCCTACATCACACAGCAATAATAGTGTCATTCTCTCTAGTCCAGGACAGGTTATACTGGTCCTGCCTTGATGACCAACAAATAGGGTGCACACAGTGGTCCCAATCGTTTTAAAAGATCTGGAAAGTCAGTGAATTCCCTGCGGCCATCATATAATGATGGTCCTAAAGTGACAATAAATGAATACATTGCAGCCATTGTTCCTAAGATAGGAAACCTGTTTTTTTTTTTTTTTTTTTGTCTTTCCCCTTCCACTAAGTATCATGTATGCCCAATAAAGAGAACAAGATCCAATACAATTTCTCTTGTTAAGGCCTCCAAATTTAGGTTTTTAAAAAAATATTAGTGAAAATGGTAACTTCATTATATCTCTAGTTTTATTTTCTTTCTTTTTTGTTTTTTTTGTTTTGTTTTGTGTTTTGAGACAGGGTCTCACTAGAAACTATCTCTTCTAGGCCAGCCTCAAACTTGCAGCAAGCTGCCTGCTTCTGCCTCCTGAGTGGCAGTATAGGTATGTACCATGACACTTGGTTTCACTGTCACTTAAGTGATTATGAATTTGTCTGTTTCCTTCACAAATGGAGCTAAGGAAATTAGTACTAGAGTGTAGCCTGGCCCCCTGAAAGGGTGAGAATGGCAGTGCTCCTGTTTCCCACCATTGGTGGTAAGAATCCTGTGAAGGCAGCAAGGAGCCTCTGGGTGGACAGTTTCCACTCAGGGAAGCAGCAGGAGCTTGACCTTGAGACGGCTGGATCCTTCAATACTCTGACCTTTAGGAAAAGACTGAAAACAGTCTTGGGGGTTATTTGGGGGTTGGCAGCCTTGGAATACTCTTTGAATAGTGCTTTTAACATTTACTAAAAATAAAATCTTTTGGTTAATGTCCTCTCAGATTGTCCTGAAGCTGGAATGAAAAGACCTTTCCCTGCTAAGCAAACCATCCTTTCAGGCTGTATAGATAACAACATCCAAATAAAATGAAAACTTGTTCCGTTAGCACAGGGAATGCACCGCTGTAAAAAATGAAAAGGCAGAGGCTGGCTATGCAACTTGAGGCTAGTCAGCCTGGCAGCTCTATAATACATCCCCAGGGCTCCCTAGCTTTCTATTCTCAGCCTGTGGCTTCTATTTCAGAATGTTTCCTTACAGAACTCAAGGCCTCCTCACCTCACATCTCTAACAGCCCCAGCATCACATCCTTACAGTCAAACTGACAGAGGTGGTAAGAGGGGCTTATGTTTGGTCTCCTCGAAGGGTCGAAGAACCTGCCACAGTAGATGATGTTCTTATGAGATAAGATTGGACATTATGTTCCTTCTTTACCAATGGCAAACATGATTTGCATAACCTAATTAAATAGTAGGGAGTAAGGGGAAGTTAGAGAGGCTCTTCGAATCCCTTGATTGTGGCTAAAATAGCAGAATTCAGGGAGATGCGGGGGGGAGGGGGGGAGGGAGATGGGTTGTGGAGTATACAGCCTGTCTAGAGTTTGAAGCATAGCAGCCATGCTGGGGCTACAGAGCTTGTATGCCTTATTTTCCCCAGCCTGCTTATGCAGCTTGTGATGTAAATACAGTAGCCCAGTTATTCTTGCTGCACAAATAAGAAAATCAATGAGGAATGCTTACAAAAATAGGGCAAGTTGACTTATCCCACATACTAATGTGCTCCAAGACAAAGGCTGTGCTTCACATCAGCAAGTACAGTTCATGGGAGAGTTTGGCTCCCACTTTAGGTGTCTGAATGAACAAAGTTACAAGTCCAAGAAAGCATCTATCTCTACATTTTTTTCCTCAACCAGGAAAACAATTTGTCCATTTCTCTCTGGTTATTCTCTTGTCACTTGAACTTGAGCCCTTAATCTCACCAACAGCCCTTCTTTACTCTCTAGGGACTGCTTGTCTTGGCCTTGGCATTCCAAAGCTCAGCCTTACCCAGTTCTTACCTTTGAATACCTCTATAGAGATGCATCTACATAACCAGTCTTCACTTGAACCGCATTGCTGTCTTGTCCTTATCTATCAGGTACCTATACCCTTCCCAGGTTTAGCTAGGTCCTATAAGCAACTGGGCTAGCCTGTATGACATCTGAGTCTGCCACACCAATATAGAACCAGTGATCCATTTAATACTAATTTTCTCTGCATAATTTTCCAGGGCCCCGTCCCCCTCCAAGGAACATTCAATGAGCAACATCTTCTTGATGACTTGGAAAGAATACTACATAGGCAGAATGCAGAGGTAGATTGGATGAAGGTTCACTCCTGTGTTCCTTGAGACAGCTGTATCTATGGGGAGACTCACTTGGAGGTGCTCTTTTCTCCAGATGGCTTCATTTAATCCATTTCTGATCTCTAGTGGTTGGGAAGAGAATGGGGAGTCATTGAAGCAGGGTAATGGGCCATATATCCCAGAGGCTGGGAAAACTGAACGGATGCCTGTGGGCAAATAGAGAATAAAAACTGCTGGGACCCACAAGGCACAGGCTGCAGAGGCAGCTGCAGAAGTGATTCCATACCAGCCTCAACTTACCTTGCAGATTTGGGAATTGTTAACTTCTTGTCTATTAGGAGAAGAAAGTACAGAGGAGGAAAGGTGGTTCTTTGGCTTTCTCGGGGTTTTTGATTGGATCTGAACCCTGAGATATATGACTAAAGAATAGCACACACATTTGCTAATCTAGTTTTGAGTGTCACAGAAGCCTCAGAAGTGAAGGTAGAAAATTCTAAATTTTTCTATCAGGTAGCAGGGATAAACAGGGGAAGTCCAGCATAAAGGCAGTTGGTTGCTTTGGCATGATTTTATGGTGGTTTTACCTCCAGGAAATAAGATGTATTTATAGTCTTTTACAAAAGAAAAAAAGACAGACAGACAGAGAGAAAGAAGCAACACTATTGTGCTGTATTTTTACATTTCTCTCACATCCATTCACTACCTGAGTGGACTTTCCACCATGACATCATGCCCAAATTCTGACATAGCTGGTGGTTAGGCTTTCTATTACACACTTTAACCTAACATAAAGCATACTTTTTTCCTATAATAAAAGCGGAGAAAAGATAAATATGACTGCATTAAAAAAGCAATTAAGAGTATAAATCAAGAAACAGGAACTTAAACAGTTTGTTAGAATTTTTTAAAGTTAAATAATTGCACTTTGGTGATAGGAGCCTCTCCGTTTTAGATCTAGTCACATTCATTTAAGATAATTCCAAGTTAGAGTTGTCTTAGAGAAAAATGTAAAACACATCCTTGAGTTTTGCTTGTCTAAAAGATATGTTATAGTTGTGAGTACAAAATAGAACCACCATTTTATAAAGGGAAAATTTGTTTAAATTATGTCTTTAGGGTCATTATAGGCATTGCCATTCTCCATCTCCTCATTTTCAGAACCTTCTTATCATTGTTTAAATAAATCACTGGCTAGCATGCCAACTTTAAGCCTAGAAAAGATTGTGATAAGTGATTCTTATTCAAAACTATGCAGTCTTCTTGGCCAGCTTGAGATATCCAACCACTCTAAGAGAAAGACCTAAAGTATGTTCAAGAGATGAGCATATCAAACAAAATGCAGAATGTTGTTCAGGAAGTCCCTAAAACCTAGGATGGTTGCTGATCTAGTACCTTATAAGGAATTATTTTAGATACACAAATGGTGAACGGCCAATGGGCTACAATTTCTGCCAGAGTCCCATGTGCTCTATTCACTGGATTTGAAAGTTTGGAGCTATGTAAAGATGGGATCCTATTCATCTGGTGGAGACACAAAACACAATGCCTACCAAATCTCCAGGCCGTAACTTTAGAGTAGGTGAGACCAATGGGGAAGATTTGAGATCATCTTTAAAGCAGTGCAGAGTCTAGATAGATGGCTTAGCAGATAAGCGTTAAGTGTAGCCCTCACAGAGGACTCCTTTGATTCCTAGCATTCATGTTAGTTGACTCACAACTGCCTGTACCTCCAGCTCTAGGAGATACAACACTCTCTTCTCATCTCTAAAGGGGCACCTGCATACATGTGTGTATATACAGAAAGGAACACATAAGTACAAATAATCATTTGTAACATGAGTAGTTCATAGAAAGAAATATGGAAGCTGTGTGCTCAGACAACCACAAAGGATGGACGAAGACTGATGGATATCCATCTGCCCCATAAGCAGCTAGAGATTTCCTTGTTTCCAATGTGTCCAGTCACAGTCTGAAGTGAATCTAGCAGGGACAGAAGAGAACGTGAATGTTCTAAAGAAATACAACCATCACAGTGAATGAATCCTCAAATTTTGTTTCATGCTGTAATCAGAAACCCACATGCAACTGAGAAATGGATGGTGTCTTTTCTTCAGTAAAGGCTAAAAATGTAGAATATTTCATGCACCTCTAACATTTTAGAAAGCAGGAAAAAAGAAGCCAAAAGTCTTGTGACTAGGTAATAATAACAAATGGTAAATAGGCAACATTGAACAAACATCATACATTAAAAATATATACAAATATATTAATAATAAATATATATAACACAGGGCTGGAGAGATGTCTGAAATGGTGAAGTGCTTACTATGCAAGCATGAGAATATGAGCTTGGATCCCCAGAATCCACAAAAACTAGTCATGGTGGCATGCATCTAGAATTCCAGTGTAGGAAGGCTAGAGAGAAGCAGATCTCAGAGACTTGGTTGCTAGCCAGTCTAGTTGAACTGGTAGCCCCAGGTTCAGTGAGAGATGATCTTCTAAAGTAGGGTGAAGAGGAACAGAGGATACACCTGAGGTACTCTAGTTTCCACACCAACCTACATGGGTGAGTATATCACACACACACACACACACACACACACACACACACACACACACAATTTAGCACATTCCTTCCTTCCTAGGTTATATATATATTTAAATGCTAGGGATATACTTATTTAGATTGTGACATGTCTCAAAAGTGGAGTACTGAAACAAGGAGAGCCAATTGAAAGATTCTGTAAGTGTAAAGCTTGTGGAAGAGAATGAAGAAGAAGCTGGGGTAGGTTATGAGAGCTCACTCCAGGCAGGGCTGACTGCAGGGGAAGAAGAACAGGAAAGAGCTTAGACAGAAAGACCAGAGAATGCATTCTTCCTAGGAGAGGTGGAAATAGTTGTAGGGTAGCCCTCTATTCACAAGTCACTCTAAGGGAACTTTTATTTTTGTACAAAGGACATAGGTTAGAAAATCATTCATGATGCTGTTGACCAGGAGCAGTCCATGCAAAATGTGGTCAACATCACAGATACAGAGCTAGGACTGAGAGTACATCAGCTTTGGAACCTATGATAATTTGCACTGCTCTTGTGGGCTTGCTACATGGCACACATCACCTCTGTCTCTGTGTCTGTCTCTGTCTCTCTCTCCCTACCTCCCTCTCATGCACACACACACACACACACACACACACACACACACACACTCTCAATAAAGTGTTTAATCACATGATTCAAGGAATATGCTAAAAATTCCTTTAATTACATGAAATCGAGTTGTAAATGTCAAGAGTAATAATTATTTAGATGACATATTATATCTGCAGGAGATCCTCTATTTGACCCAGGATTGGCTTTCACTTACAGAAATAAACTTTCCAAGGCCTTACTGTTAGGGTTCTGGAAAAGTCTCACAAAAGACCACCATCCACATATGCAGTCAGCAAGAGCATTATTTATTCCAGCAAACAGGCTGACCACTCTACACAAAAGCAAAGTGGCGACAACCCTGAGAGGAGCTCACAGGCTCCTTTTAAGCATAGCCAAGAGGAGGTCCTAAAGCAGTTAGGTCACTTTAGATATGATTGGTCTAAGCAAGTGGCAATCATATTAGTAAGTTCTAATTGGCTAGGGCTAGCCAGGGTCTGGTCAGGACTACAGTTTTCCATTTTGGAGCAGGCCTAGACAAGTCCCAGGCTTTGTCTTTGAGTTGCTGTGGAGGTTGGCTGGCTGAGTATGTACTGATTGAGGGGGCTGGCTCAGTGGCCTAGGCTTGGTGTCTCTTATCTCCGTTATCCCTGTTGTCAGGGGCACCAGTAATTAATTGCCTTTTGTTCATGACTCTTTCAGAAACTGCTTGCTCAGTCTCAGGAAACTTAAATTGAGGCCTGATCTCTGAAAGAAGACTGAGCAGCCTGTTTATGGCATCTAACCTAGATTCTAGGGAGTGTTTGTGAGATACTAGGGTTGTGATCTTTGAAAATCATATAAAATGTAGGACCACAAGAAAACATAATTTTCAAGTTGCAGTTGGGGAGTAAAGATAGAAAATAAAAACATTGCAAAAGTTATTATTCTGGGTGGGATAAAAACATCAGTTATGATAAAACCAGAGCAAGTGAGAGGACAATGAGGGAGAGACAGATGGCACAAAGATGCTTGTAAGGGGACAATAACAAGAAGGAATTGGCCTGAGCTCATTGGTTGTGTGTGTGTAGACCAAATCAGAAATCAACTTTATTCTTCAAGTGCTGTCTACTGTTTTTGTTTTGTTTTTGATGTAGTGTCTCTCATTGGCCTAGAACTCACCAGTAGGCTAGATTGACTAGTAAGTGAGCTCTTGTGAGTCACTTGTCTCCACTTTTTAGTGGGGGGAATTCCAAATGCAGGCTACTATGCCTGGCTCATTATGTTGGGTTCTGGGGCTTGAACTGAGGTGCTTGTGCATACAAGGCAAGCATCTTAGCCACTGGGCCATCTTCCATTCCTGCATTTGACTATTTGTAATACTGTATATTCCCTTCCAGCTACGTTACCTCTAAGTGCTGATACTGCATGCTATTTCCCATGTCTCTGAAATTTGGTATTAAAAACTCTATCACTCTTCACTCAGTAGTTGGGGGCCTCTATACCTGCTACTAAAATCTGAACTAGGGCCATGTCCTTGACTTTGCTATGGAAATATTGAAAATGTGATATCAGGCTTGTTTGTTTCAGACCTCGATGCCAATTCTTTGTCCCTAGATGTGTGAGTTATAAATCTACTGATTAATTGATCATTTTCTTAAATGAAGCAATGAAATCAGAAATAAGTTACCAGACATTTCTTGAGTTATTTTCCCAGCTTGATATCTAGTTTCCCTTTTCTAAACCTTGCTCCACGTTGATACACATATAGACTCCACATTTACCCAACAGGCATAACCACACACACAATCCTCTATACACATGTGTACTTACTTTCACACACATCTTTTCACATATAGGAATCTATATGCACACATTCATTCATATTCCTTACACACCTCTCACACATTTATCCATAGACACACACACACACACGCACACACACACACACACACACACACACACACACACACACACACACACTCACTCCATAACCGACAAAGTTGCCTTTGTAACTATGCTTCCAAGTCATTCAGAGACTATTAACTAATTTGCCTCTATATTATTTTGTAGAACTTAAAGCACACCATCTGAAGGTTGAAGGCTTTCTTTAAAATATGAACATACAATAAATGAAAATAAAGTCTACACATTTACAATAAATATGTAATCACATTGTAAGTCCCTTCCTGGGATTTAAAAATGAGTCCATAGGAATTAAGGGCTGTGAAGAGCAAGTTTCATTAACTCCATGGTCTATAAATCTGTCCTCAATAAACAAAATAAATGTTTTCTATGAAACCAAAGCAAAGACAGCAGTGTGTTTTATGAACTGTGCTTCCAACCTCTGTTAAATATGACCACAATGATTTTGATATAAGACTATGAGATGTTCTTCTGTGTCACTGAGTGTGCACAGACCACTTTAATGTTCTTTTCTCGTTCTTATCTGCTCCCTTATTACTTAACTCAAGCTCTCAGTGTTGAGCTTCAGTGAAGAAGCTGTGTATGCTAAGGACAGCTAGAAAAAAACTGATGGCTGACTGTGCCATACTGGGCACACTTCTCTGCTGAGCATCCTCAGCCAGAGCTCCAACAGGAACCACAATATTCTAATTAGGAAATCTCAAGAAAGTCTGTGAAAACTTCTGCTCTTTGAAAATCATTGATGAGGAAATAAAGAGCAATCTTCAATCTGGTAGAAAAGTTTATAAAGCATTTCTCCAAAAAATGCATGTGTCCAGAAAAAAATAAAATAAATGTATCTGTGTAGGGGAGACTAACAATGACAAATAGTGAAACAGATTAATTATAACAATGTACTGTAGTAAAGCGTGTATGGTTGTGTTTTCTATTTTTTCTCTCCCTGAAATATATCATTTAATATAGGCCTTAATAACATTTTTGATTTATCAATTCTGTTTCTGCTATCTATCTATCTATCTATCTATCTATCTATCTATCCTCTGTATCATTTATCATTGCCACTTATTTTATTAATAAGAATAAAATGAAACCAATAGCTAAAAGTGGTTGAAGAATCATAGACACTTCACCAAGAAGAATGGACAGTGAATATTATCAATCACCAGAAATACAAATCACAAAGAGATGGTATTGTGTCCACTAAAAGCCTAACTATACAAAAGTAGAAATACTAAGGCAGGTGGAAATATAGGAGACATGGACTTCTATCTACTGATTGTAGAAATGTAGAATGTACAGGTACTCTGGAAACAAGATAACTAGCATCTATCTTAAAAAGCATTGCACTATATAAGACAACTCTAAGCTACTTCTCCAAGAGAAATGGAAACATCAGATCCTTCCTTCATCTTCAGTGGTTGTGTTCCAAGACTTGTAATGGGTGTCTGAGACAACAGACAGTACAATATGTTTTTCTCTGCTTACATATATCTATGGTAAAGTTCAATTTGACAAACACAGTCAGATGATCAGTGCCTTACTCGGCCATCATCAGAGAAGCTTCTTCCTGCAGTAGATGGGAATAAAATCAGAGACTCACAATTGGACAATGTGCAAAGACTGAGAGACCTTAGGATATATCTTCATCAAATCCCTCCCCTCAAGAATCAGGAAACTTTCTGGAAGAGGACACAGAAAGATTATAATAGCCAAGGCAGTGGAAGACACCAAGGAACACAAGGCCTTCTAGGTTCAACAGGACTGATGCACACATGAACCCACAGAGACTGTAGTAGCGTGCACAGGGTCACACAGGGCTAACTGAGATGGGGTTCCAGAATTGAGAAAGGAAGTAGACAAAAAGCCCCATCCAAGAGCTATCTCCAATGGAAAACAGCTCAGAAAAGAAAATATTTTTCACCAAGGGAGTCTCACTGGGTGCACAAACCATTCTTAAGGGCAGGCCCCATGCTCAGCAGTAGATGACCAACACAAAATGAATTCAATGGTATTTTTGGAGTGTTTTGTCTTATAATGATTTGCTGGTATTTTTCTTAAAACCATAAATGTCTTTTGCTTATATATTATGGTTCCAGTTTTGTGTTCTTATGGTATTTTTGTGTGTGCAAGTGCATGTGTCTCTGAGTCTGTACATGTTTCTTGTGCTTTTTCTTTTACTTTTTTTTCTATTTCTTTGCTTCGTCCTATTCTTGTTTGTTTGTTTTGTCCTGTTTTTATTGTTTGTATGACTAGTTACCCATTTGCTTGCTAATGAGAGAGAGAAAGAAAGAGTGTGTATTGTGTCAGTGGGTAGGATCTGGGAGGAGTTAGGGAAGGGGAAACAGTAATCAGAATGTACCGTATAAAAACCATTTTTGATAAAAAGTAAAATTATAAAAGTAAAAATTAGTCACAATGAGATATTAACAACAAATAAACTTGAATGAGTATAACAATATGTTATAATAAACATTACTTGAATGTGTCATCTCTTTTGTTCTCTATCAAAATATCTTATTTTCCTAGAGATCTTAGCAACCTCAGTACTCATATTTTTTTCTCATTAAGAAAGCTTACACTGCCACTTAAATGAGCAACTCTACAGTTTTTCAATGGCATATCTGAGAGCCACTATAACTACCCTGATGTTTGGGGTCATTACTACTAAAGCCATTAATATCATGGTAGTCAAACAAGGTACCTACTAAATAATTGTTAGGATGATATTGTAATCAATGTGCATATGTTGGAAAAGGTAAGGATTCACATTTTAGTCAAGGAGGATCAGAGCAGCACAAGATTTCTTCAAACTACTCAGAATGGAATGCAATTTAAAATTAAAGAAACAAGTATTTCTGGAAAATTTCATTTAATATTTTTTAGACTAGATTTCACTACTTACAATTGAAATAGCAGACAATCAAAACCAGGGATTGGAATACACTATTGCACATATATTCACAAAAAATGTTCAAAGTGGGATTGTGCTTAATAGTAAATACTGGAAGCAATCCAAATGTCCATGGATTGACACATGGTAAGCACTATGGAATATCCACACAACAGAAGCTACTTAGCAATGCAAAGGAGAAAAACAGTAATGCATGCTACAGTATGATAAATGTTTTTAAAATTATGCAAGTTAAGGAAATTAAACACAAGCACAAGTTAGGAAGAGCAGCACTACTGGCCTGGGACCACAGGTTATAGGAGAGAATTGATGGAAAAGTCACATAGAAAAATTGGGGGACAGTGGACTGCTTTGTCTAGGTAGTAATGATACTCATTTAGTTATATAATATTAATCCCATTATACATTAAAAAAACACATAGTTAGGTCAAAATCACTCAAAAGTATAATATTGACATTCAAGAATATGTGAAATGCTTTGTCTTTGAGCAGTAGTAGTTCCCTATGTAATATTTTCTATTTTTAAGTCAGTCTTATACTAAATCATATCATTCAGACTACGTTTTGCCTTAGAAAACACCGATTTGCATTTAGGTATAAAGACACTGATTATTAAATGCCAAAAACCTAAGGAAGTACCTGAACCATCTTCAATCATCCAACTGGGAAGTTGGATCCTTAATCTGAGCAATCAGCTCAAATAGCTTATGTTTATTTTCTTGAAAGTGCTTTTAGAAGTCTTAGTATCTGCTTTGATTTCATTCAATGACACACAGTTTTTGCCTTGGGAACCAGATTTGCCAATAGTTAAGTGTTACTCGAAGTTCATTCACTTAAGTAGGTGACTGCTTTAAAGGGGTATCGACCTAGTTGGATGCCCAGGCTGAGGTGTGCATTGCAGCACTTCCTTATTTCAAAGAACAACCATCACATGCAGTCAAATATCTCCATGACACACAGAGAAAAGTGAAGAAGCCACCTCTCACCCTTGCTGCCTGCTTTCATTCTGTTCACAGTGGACATGTTTCTTCTATGTCCAAGGAAACAGTTCTTGGAGGGATGGTTGTTATGTGGATGTGGAAAGAAAAGATGAGAACCATTGTTTATTGGTCTGACTCTTAGAAAGAATCACTGGCACACACAGAGAATTTTAGAAAACATTTGATTTCTGCAGGAACAAAGTCAAACTCAGTTTAATTTCCAATGGAGGGGCTATGAGATGTCTCAGTGGGTAAGAGAACTTACTATGCAAATATGGGGACATGAGTTTGGATCCTAGAGCCCACATAAGAAACAACAACAAACAAGATGTCTTAGGGTTACTATTATTGTGATGAAACACCATGACCAAAAGCAACCTGGGGAGGAAAGGGTGAGTTTATTTCACTCAAAATTTCACATAACAGTTTATCATCAAATGCAATGAGAACAGGAACTCATGCAGGGCAGGAACCTGGAGGTAGGAGCTGACTCAGAGTCCATGGAAGGATGCTAGCTACAGTCATGGTCATCATAGGTTGCTCAGTCTGCTTTCTTATAGGACCACTAGCCCAGGGATGGCACCACCAACAGTAGCCTGGGCCCTTGTCCATCAATCACTAATTAATACAATGCCCTACAGTGGGATCTTATGGAGACATTTTCTCAGTTGAAGTGGTCTCTTTTCAGAAAAGTTCTAGCTTCTGTCAAATTGACATAAAACCAGCTAGCACACAGGTTTGGTGTCACATGCCTGTAAAGCATGCTCTGGGGTGAGCAGAGATTGGAGGATCATTGAAACTTGCTGGCAAGAAGCCTGTCAGTGAGGGACTGTCACACACACAAAAAAAAATCATGGGGGAGTGATAGACACCTGAAATTCCCCTCTGGCCACTGTAAGTATGCACATCTGCACACACATGGATGTGTCATCACACATATGGATACTCCACTCATATGCTCGTTCACTTACTCACATACATAAATGAATAAAAATACAGCAGAGAAAGTGATTTGAAAGTGGGCTAGTTTGGGAATGAATTCAGGCATGAAACAGAAATTTACCACATAGAGGTGTGAATCCAAAAATAGGAAATGGAAGACCCCAGGGGGAAAGGCCACATCAAAAGAGGCTCATGCCTGACTCCAGGGAGAGTCCCACCCTGCTTAGGTATCTTGATACTAGTTCTGTGCTCTAGCATTAAACCAGAAGCTAGGATTGCAAACGAAAGCTCTTTTATTTTATTTGTTGAAAGGGAGGGCAGAGATTGGTGGAGACTGGCATATCAAACACGGGGATCATTGAACATTGTTGAAGATAACTTATGACTGAATGAAAATTTACTAAATTGTTTTCTCTAATATGAGCGGGTTCAGAATGCTGTATTGTAAAATGTTTTTTAAAGTGGCAAATAAATCAGATGATGTCTGTCTGTCTTGAATCTCAATGTTTATACTTGTTTGGGACATTTTGAAATCATTTGTGTTCAACTCATCAACTAGGGACACAGAGCTTGGCATCTTAATGACTAAAGTTCAAATGTTGGCTATTCTGGGACCAACTGTGGAGTTTGAAGTAAATTTTGTTACCTCTCTGACAGTAATCTTTCAGTGTCATACAGAGATTAAAATGTAACACATCTAACATCAACTAGAACACTGCCCAGGATAGTGCAAACATCCAGTGAATGCTTAATACACAGAGAGACAAGGAAGAAATGCATGAAGGGACAGGGGAGCTAGGAGAAAGAGCATATAACAAAAAGTATTGGCAATAACGATATTTTATAAGCATCCACGTTAAATAGGTAAGCTTTAACAACACATAGAATTAGTGTCTCTCCTCTACACTCATTTCCTGCCCTGTAGCATGAACCATAATTGGTCTTAATAATAAAAATCTGGAGCCAAATATTGGGGTAAATGCTGAAATATCAGAGAGACAAAGGAGCAAGCCACAGCCACCTCTTACCTCACTGCCAACTCCTCAGCCTGAAAAGGGTGAGCTCCTTTCTCTTCCCACCTTATATTCCTCTCTCTACCCAGCCATGTCACTTCCTGTCTCCATCTCCCTAGTGCTAGGAGTAAGGGTGTGTGCCTCCCAAGTACTGGGATCAAAGGCAAGAGATTCCCAAGTGCGGGAATTAAAGGTATGTGCCACTACTGCCTGGCTTCTATGGCTAATTAGTGGCTAGCTCTGCACTCTGATCTCCAGGCAAGCTTTATTTGCTAGAGAACAAACAAAATATCTCCACACTCTCCTTCATTCAGGAGGACACAGAGTGTGGGATGGGTGGGTTTTGAGAACTTTGTTTCGTGTCATACTCTATGGTCCTCTATGTGACAATTAGCATTTAGAGGACTATTTTTGTTAGATTTACAACACAGTTTGAGAGTAAGAAAACAACTCTGATTCAGAATCAATAGCAGGTATCAATCAGACTTGGAAAACCCCAGAATGGGTGGTTTAAAGAATTTTTAAAAAAATTGCAGAGAGCTATTTTCTTGTTACATCCTCAGAGGGCTTCCAAAGGCAGAGGCAGGAAGGGAACAAGTGTCAGATCTCTTCCTATACAAGAATCCCATTCATAAGGACTTCACTTCTTGACCACATCGACCTTCCCTAGACCCCATCTCCAAACACAGTTAAACTAGAGACCATGGTCTCAGTTCACATTTTTGAAAACTCATAAAGGTATTTTTTTTAATAAGTCTGCAATATTTAGCACAACACCTGGCTTTTAGTTGCTAGAAGCTTATCATTTAATGAACTAAACTTATTTTGGATATGTTCTAATCAGCTCCTCATATTATATTTGGCTGCAGAGCAATGTTTACTGGAAAAGGGGAACTGCAAATCATCTAGGAGATTTTCACAAAGCACCACCTACAATAGGCATATCTATGAATACACACATGTGTACACATGTACACATACATGAACATACTAATGTATATATACACTCATTCAACACACACACACACACACACACACACACACACACACACACACACACAAACACACACACACACACACACACCAGGCTCACAATCACATGAACCTAGCAAAATAGTCACTAGTTAGCAAATTCTAACCCTCTGGAATGGTGGTTGACAGAATTATAGGACCAGCACTCTAAGACAGCAGCACTTTTATGTCTCAAACACTGCTTAGTTTTAGCCTTTTGGTTCAATGGAAACATTATGTAGTACCTTTCCCCCCAGGTTTTGAGACATGGTCTTGCTATATCACCCTGACTGGACTGGTACTCATTATGTATTCCTGGGTGACCTCAAACTCATAGTAATCCTCCCTCTACATGCTCCAAACTATTGAGATGACTGGTGTATGCAACCTTTCCTAGCCCTGTCCAACCCTTCCAAAAACAAGTCAAGAAACAATAACAACCTTTACCATATTAATAGACAAATACTGCTGCCTTAGGGGGCTCTAATTAACCAATGGGCCCAGCACAGGACTCTCACACTTGTGGACTCCAGGAATAACATAGGGTCATCCTATATCAAGTGTTCTAACATCCCACTTTGTGAATCCTGGGCTGTGTGGGATGAGTGACATCCATATGCTGCGCTACATGGCCATGCATACAAACTTATGTCTTATCCAGAGGCCAAATGAAGTCAGTGATGAACTCTAGTGTGGATGAGCTACACTTCTACATGTAGTGGTGAGACAGTTACCTGGCAAGGCAACTGATTTTAGACTGGGTATGGGATTCTAGAAGCTTCCTAGAAAAGCTTCTTAGATGTACTTGTCTTATTGTTCAGTTTCATGCTATTTCACAACTCCTTCCATACCAGCACAGACCTCCAAGGCTCTATCTAGTCAAAAGGCTAGATCTCTATCTCTAGCAAGGCTCTATCTCCTCACAGAAGTTCAGCTTCATTAGGATGAGTCCCTGCTTTCAAGTGATGCTTTGTCCTCATTCATTTCATCTCTCCCCTCAAGAAGTTCCTATTCTTGTTCTGGCCAGTCTTCAACAACTAGAACTGGGTGACTTCTAGTCTTAATTCATCTAAAACTTTCTATAATAAATCCAGTCTTTCCCCCTAGAGATAGAAAAGGCTTCAATTCTGACTTAAGAGAGAGCAGAGCTGAGAGCTGGGAGTGGCAAGGATGTGGGAATGAGAATGAGGTTTCCTTCTCAGAATATGTGAATCACCATCACTGAAGGAACAGAAAAGGTCCTGAGTTCAATTCCCAGCAGCCACACGGTGACTCACAATTGTCCATAATGAGGTCTGGTGCCCTCTCCTGGTGTGCAGGCAGAACATTGTATACATAGTAAATAAAAATTTTTAAAAAGAAAGAAAGAAAGGAAGAATGAAAGAAAGAAAGAAAGAAAGAAAGAAAGAAAGAAAGAAAGAAAGAAAGAAAGAAAGAAAGAAAGAAAGACAGACAAGGGAGGGCTTCCCAAGTGCCTCATTATATGTAGGGACTTTGAAGTGAGCTCTCCCCACTGGGTCATGAAGCTCAGTGTTAATGGAAGGTGTGGAAAGATGTTGGCCCCCAAGGAGAGGTGTGGGAACTACTTCTGTTTGTAGCACTGTGAAGTAGCCAGAAAGGTTCTATAGGCAAGAAAGGTGGCTCTAGAGAAAGAGTCCCTTGTTTGGATACTGTTTGGATAGTCTCCAATGACATTATCACTCTGCCTTAAATGTGTCAGACTGCAAAAGACATAAAGTGAATGGGAATAGCATGTACTACATAGGGACAGACAACATTCGTTAAATCCAGCCTCATAACTTGTTAGATGAATAACAACAGATAAGTTATTCAACATCCTAAAATATTATTTTTCTTATTTTAATATTTATTAATTAAAAAGTGTGTATACTGTTCACAGTAATTCCTCCATAAATGTTGAGGGTAGGAGGATGAAAAGATGATTAGGAAAAGGGGTGAGAGAAAAATAGGAAAAAAGAAAACAAATTGAAGTCCATGCTTGCCTCTTGTAATGGCTAATCTTGCTTGCCAATTTGGCATGATCTAGAATTATCCCAGGAGACAAATTTCTGGGGATATTGGTGAAAGAGTTTCTAGATTACCTTAGTCAAGGTAGGAAGACACACTGTAATTGTGGGTGACATCATTTCAAGGACCATGGTGCTGGAGAATAAAAGGAAAAATGCATCAGAGTACCGGTATTCATCTCTCTCTGCTTCCTGACAGGAAAAACAATGTGACCAGTTACTTCCTGCTCCTGCCATTATGACCTACCACCAAGATGAACTGTACCCTCACATTGTACCCCAGAATAAACCAACTTCTTCCTTGAATTACTTTTGATAGGTTTTAAAAATCACAACAACAGGAAAGGTAATTAATACACCTCTGTGCTGTGTCTCTGCTGGGCCAGCATTGAGCGATGCTGGGTGAGACACTTTGTGAAGACGACAGTGCTCTTCCTGGTGTATTATCAGAGGAACATTTTACAAGCACTGCTGCAAGTGCTCCCAGCAAAAGACTGAGCTCAATATTTTTCCCACCTTGTGTGAAGACAATGGGAGCTGATGTTTACAAAATGAGAGGATGGCAAGCAGTAAATATTGCTTGTTAATTTCAGATTACAGTAGAAGGAATAATAACAAATGAAAGGCTGCTCCCTGGCTCTTATTTACCTTACTCGATAATATATGAACAAAATGTAGGTGATAAAATTCGAAGGCATCCCATTTAAAACAGTTAAAAGGAGCATTGTATTGTTTACATGCCAAGTAATTATCCTGTAGAAGTCTTCACTACAGGATATTATTGTGACAAATAGTTTCAACTAAGAACTAGGCATTTATAATAACAACAGGTGTAGTCACAACATTCCAATCCAATTACGAACCCTATCCAGCTGCATACGGCTGCATGCAGGATGCTCAGTTAAACTGCAAAAGTCAAGAAAATACAGCCCCAAATCCAGGGCTTAGCATCTCCCACTGACATTCTCAGTTCAACTTTGATTGCATAAGAAGAAATGTTCTTTCTGTTCATATGCTTTATATTTTCTATTTCAGATTATTTCCATTTTTGTTTCAATACTTAAAAAACATTGTATTCACTCTTCCTTTAGGAGTTTTGTCTAAATTAATTCAGAGAGAAAGGCTCAGCTAAGAGTATGTAGACATTAAGGATGATGAAGCATTTGCCCTGGTAACAAAAAAAGATGAGTCAGTCTTCAAAAATATTGGTAGTAGCATTTCAAATTATTGGCTACACTGGAAAAAAAAAAACAACTGAATCTGTCTAGGTTGCTATGCCTTTTCTTCTAAAGTTGTAGCCAATATCAACAGGTCCCTTTTTCTAAAATATCTGAATTTAATTCTATTAGGGACATCAAATAGCAGTTTATATAGGGACTGTTGAAATAAACTTTACCCACTGTCCTCATGCTAATAACCCACACTATAGACCAATGAGAACTTTTTTTGTCAAATCAGTAGCTTGGCATTGTAAAAATGGCAACAACTATAACCAAAATCCAAAATAATTGTATTTACTAACTTATAGTCTATTATACTAATTTAGAAAAATTTATTTATGTATATAGACATAACTTAACTAAGCCTGGTTTGCCTAAACTGTTACATAGTTAGAATTACACCTTATATGAGGCAGTAAAGTAGCTTATCCAAAAAGCTTCCTTATATTTATGAATGGGAAATGTAATATACATACATAAATGTATTTGGTATTAGGCATGGATTTGCATAATTCCTTAAGTCTGCTTTTAATATGAACCAAATGAAAACAACATCCTGCTTATTAGGTTGTTTATAATACCTTTGCATTCTTACTCAATGTGTTGTTGTTTTTCTTTGCTAAATTGAAGGCAAACTGAACCTAAGTTGTCATCAAAATAAACTGACTTTTAACATCTTAGCACATTTTAAAATTTGCTCTATAGCTATAGGAGTAGAGCTAAGTCTATAAATGAACCATTAGTCATAGATATAAATATTCTTTTTGTTTTTAAAGATTGCCAAGAAGGCAAGGAATGAGCAAAGATTCTATTTCCATATTCAGGAATATTTACCAAATGGATTTCAAAGCACTGCATTTTACCAGCCTCCCATTATTTTGTTGGAAGTCATGGTTAAATTAAAGGGAAAGTTTAGCATAGGTACACACACACACACACACACACACACACACACACACACACACACACAAATGCCCTAAGTCCTGTCCTCTAGGTTTTTCCCCTTTGAGATCAACAGAGGTATTCTCAGAGGAAAGCTGAGCCAGTCCAGCAAATATAGCTCTCACTGGAGACGGTCTTCCCAAGTTCCACATCCCTCAGTCCCCTTCCTGATTCATTAGGTTTTTCTAGTCCTGCTTTTGAGTCATTGTCTGTCCTTCACTCCTTACTCTTAGCTCCATAATTGCCTTATTTGGACAACCACTCCTCACCCAAATTCTAACCTCTGGTGTCCTCCAGTTTAGCTTCTAAAAAAATGTGAATCCTGCAAGTGACGACAATCCATCTGTTTATAATCAAATCCTTCCTGGATCAAGAAGTCTCACTTCAGGGAATCTACTCCAAAGAATGGATGTTCATATGTCAAAAGATATCCATAAATCCACATTCCTAACAGCACTAGTCACATCCGGCAGAGTATAGAATCAGTATAGCTACACACCAACAGATGAATGGATAAAGGACATACGCTATTTAACACAACACAGAAAGATAACTACATAATCCCACTTACATGACATATCTGAAAATGTTGAATTCATAGAAGCAGTAGCAGAGTGGTAGTTTGCAAGGGGCTGTGAGTGCAGTTTGGAGAAGGTTGAAGATGTTGGTCAATTTTACAAACTCTATTAATTGGAAGGCTGAGCAGAAAGATCTTACCTTCAAAGCCTGTCTAGACTACCTAGAGAGTTCATGTTCTGTTTGGGCGATTTATCAAGTTGCTACTTCAAAACAAGAAGTAGCTACAGCAACAATAACAACAAAGGGCTGGAGATGTAGCTCAGTGGCAGAGTACTTGCTGAGCATATGCATGGCCTTGAGTGCCACATCTAGTATGGCTGTCAGTCAATTCCATATGCATTCTACTTTGGGCTATGCCATGCAAAGGTCAGGAACGAGTGCTCAAAGGGACTCTGGCCTTGTCTAGACAATAGATTCTATGTCTTGTAGATGAAAAATTCAATATAGATTGTAATAATCAGAACAGCTCAGAGTGCTGACAGAAATTTACTTGATCTTGAAAAATAGAATCAGACACTCACTGAGAAAGGCTGACGGCAATCTTGTTGAAGAAAACTGAATAAAAAATATTTATGGTGGCTTCAAATACCAAACAGACCAGTGTGTTTGTTTATTGGTTATCTCCCACTGTGTAATAAGTTGTCCCAATATTGGCAACTTGAAACAACACAAATTTCTCACCTGACAGATTTGTAGAACATGAATGTTTGTGTAGCTGAGCTGGTTCTGGGCTCCTCAGAGGCTCACAATCAGGGTGGTGGTTTTGCTGGAAAGTTCTACCTTAGTGTCGTCTCCTTCTGAGCTCCTTTCCATGTGTATAGCTGGGACTCACTTCCTCAGGGGTGGTAGAGTTACGGCATTAGTAACATCTAGACTGTTATCTGAGGCCACCCTCTGGTCCTCACTCAATGGATCCTCCAGTAGAGCAAGCAGAGAGGAAAACCCAGGGAGGGCAAAAGGGCAAAAGTCACAGTCCTTTATAACTTAAACTCAGAAGTAAAAACTCCCAATATTGTAGTGGTTTTTGTTGTTGTTGTTTTTTTGTTTTTTGTTTTTTTTTTTAATGGAGGATTATACAAAGCTACACAAAAAGGATGATTGGGGCAAAATATTTTCTATAGGCTTGTGTGTGTGTGTGTGTGTGTGTGTGTGTGTGTGTGTGTGTGTGTGTATCTGTTTTTTTTCTGTGTATAATCTTAGCTGATCAATCTTCTCTGACTAATGACCAAATGGCTCCACTGGTATAATTATGACAAAGTATCAGGTCATAAATTCAGACCTCTGAAAAGATTTTGGATGACATATTAAATAGTTTAGCTAGAGCCTAGTTCAGGGGGGATGTGTCAGTCAATAAAACAGCTGTCTTCCAAGCACAGAGACCCACGTTTGTTCTCTAGAACCTAAATGAAAATGCTGGGTATAGTGAAGGCATGCTTTTGTAATCCCATTGCTAGAGTAACAGAGACTGATGGATCCCTGGGGCTTGTTAGTCAGCCAGGCTAGCCTAAATACACACACACACACACACACACACACACACACACACACACACTTTCTTCTGTATTTAAAAGTTATAACATAATATTCTTCTTTCATATCTAGTAGATCTCGTGGAACATTTTTTTAGTTTTCTGGAAAAATGAAGTGAAAGAATTTTGGAAAATGTTGCTGTCATACAAAGATCCACATAAACCTTTACCATCTCTTATATGCTCTGGGGAAAGGCAAATATATTGAGTGGACAGTACTGAATGTTTGCCTTGTCCTAGCTTGTCTCCATGCATTGTATGTGAAGGTTGAAATGCATCTTTGTAGAACTGCCCATAAGCAGACATGTACTTCTGGTATAGCACAACTACCTCACTCACTACTTCTGCCATGGACAGAGCCTAGCCCTAACTCTGGTACATAAAACTAATATGGTTGTATTCAACCAGTGTTTGAAAACTACCTGAGTATTACTATGCTGTGGTGTGTACAAAGACAGTTTGTAGAGTGATTTTGCATTAGTTAATGGTCCTGAAGAGACATCACATGTCTGTCCTGTATCTGAGGGATTATGATGGTTTGAATCTGTAATGTTCTCCCCTGACCCATCTAAGGTATAGGTTTTAATATTTAGTCTGAAGCTTGTAGCACCATGCTGAAGGCTAGCAGCGTTTATATGGTGGTGTCTGACTTGTGGAAATAGGTTACTATGGGTTTGTCTTTGGAGAGATGCCCACCTTTGATTCTGATCTAATTTTTTCTGCTTCCTGATTAAATGCTGTTCTAGCTCCATTTTTGTTGCTATGGTGGAAAACAAAGCCAAAACAAACAAACAAACAAACAAAAACATCCACAGAGGAGAAAGGATTTGGGTTTGTTTTAGCTTGAAGTTCTAGGTTACAGTCCTTCCCAGCAAGGAAGTCAAGGTGGCAAAAACACAAATAGCTAATCACATCACATCCATACTAAAGAACAGAGGGAGAATAAATGAAAAAATGCTTACACATGCTCAGTAGCCTCTCTACACTTACACAGACCAGAACATCCTGCCTAGGAAATGCTGCCTCCAAGGGTGGACTAGGTCTTCCTACATTAATTAACAATTAAGACAACCTCCTCCACACAGACATGCCCACAGGGCAAATTTATTTAGATACTACCTCATTGAGCCTTCCTTCCCAAGTGATTCTAGGTTGAGTCCAGTTGGTGATTAAAACTGTCACAGCTCTCATGGGAAAAAACACTTGCCACACACTTCCACCACCAAGAACTCTGCCATTCCTTTTGGTTGTGATGGGCTGCAGTCCTCTGAAACACTGAGCTAAAAGAAATGCTTCCTTAACTAAGTTGTTTATGTCAGGCTGAGCAGCTGACTCCGTGGGTAAAGTGCTTGCCTGCTCTATAGACATAAGGACTTGGGTTTAGATCCCTATCACCCATATAGAGGCCAGGCATAGCAGCATGTATTTGTAACCTTATCATTAGCAGTCAGAGACAAATGGACTCCTGGAGTTCACAGGCCAATCAGCTTAGCTAAAACTTCTAGTTCAAGGTTCAGTGAGAGACTCTGTCCCTTCTCCCTCAAACAAGGCTGAGGGTGATAGAAGGATATAACCAGTGTTAACTTCTGGTCCCTAAATAAATGTGTATGAACCAGACACGTAGACATTTTTATCAAAAGTGGTTTCTGACCTGTATTTGTCACAACAACCAGAAAAGTAGTTAATGCAAAGATGAGCACGTACTTGCTTACTTCATATCCTGCTTCTCAGGAGTCCTGTTCTTATCTTATTGAACAGAAAGTTGGCTATGGGTCAATGCTAGAGTGGTTATATTGACTTTATCCTGAAAGCTATTGAGGTAATCCAAGGCAGAGGGGTAACTCTACTAGAAAGGATTTCACACATTGGGAAATAAGTAAGGCGTGGGAAAGAGATGTTTCTCAAGAGATGTGTGCTCAGCTTCTCCTCAGATGATGTCACTTGGATGAGTATTCAGATTGCCTGTTAGGGGATGGATCCTGTACTTTATGTAATGAAGTCATGTTAGGTCCCTGTGGTCTTTCATTCTAATAGTCCCAAAACACCATGGGTAGCCAATAGTGGAAGTGACCTGTTCTGTGCTTGAATGCTGTGCCAAAGGTAAACCTTCTTACACATCCTATAAATAGAGCCTCCATGGGGGAAAGGTCTGGAAAGACAATTATAGACAACATGTTTCAACCCACATGGCCAAGCCATGTAGAGAAAATTATTAGGATCTCATTGTGAGGGACATTCCGAACTACAGGACAAAGAAGTTAGGGCTTCTGCTACTCACCCAGCTGCTTCTGTCCTAAGGCAGAATCGCTGTATGGATGAACTGATACAGATGTGAAAGGAAGCATACCAATAGCTGTTTCATTTACAGTCATCAGGTGCCAGTTTCAGCCCTTTTTATGCTTGTGTTTGCAGTTAATCTGAACCATTGCAGGTGATGAGAGGCCTGGCACTGAAACCATTGCTTTTTTTGAATAAAAATTGTAACTTATTTCTTCTCACAGGACATTATCCATGAACCATGTATTGAAATTCTATGGACAAGTGCCCCCCAACACACAGACACAGACACAGACACAGACACAGACACAGACACACACACACACACACACACACACACACACACATACTAGAACTTGACTTATTTGGCAGATGAGTGAGTGTGCATGTCGGGTGCTAACCTGATATTTTCCCTGTATAGAAAATCAACCCCTTGGGGGAAACCAGACTTCATGCTTCTTGTATTGTCAAATCCAGAAGGCCTGCAGGCCTGAAATGAAAGAGCTGGCAAGTCCATCTTGACAAGTCTCCATGACCTCATCAGCTTTTGTTCTCTGGCTGTCAGATTTGTAAATACCTCCACAGTCCTCTGCCTCACTGATGGAGTGCATCCTGCTTACTGTTGATTGAGAACTCACTGCAGCAGTTCTGCCTCAGAGCACACTTTAACCAGCTCACTGAGAAGACAGAAATGTGTCAGGGAGTCACAGTATACCGAGAACTTTACATGTGTTATTTTACCTCAGTCTAAATGCAGACCCATGCTGATAGCTTTACTCCATTTCTACAAAGAAATGCATTGGTTACTTTTCTCATGGCTGTGACTACAACATCCAATAGAAACATTTTTAAGGGGAAAAGGTTTATTTTGGCTCATAGTTCCAGAAGGTAAGTTTATCATTTGTGTGAAGGCTTAGCAGAGTAGTTCTGTGGAAGCAGGAATGGGTAGCAGAGCACCTCCATCATGGTGGACCAGGAATCAAAGACTTCAGAGTATCACACTTAATGTCTTATGTCTACCATATAGAAACATCATCCAAAGGATCCTTAGTCTTCCAAAGACTCACCATCTGATGCTGAGAAACGTGTTCAAACACGTGGACCGAAGGGGGACAGTTTGCATTCAAACCATAAACATAAGGAATATAAAGGTTTTCCTGGATTTGGTAATCTAGAACTTTCACAGGCAGTATAAGATGAAGTTGTAATCCCACTTGTTTGATTTAGATCTGAGTCTGCCATTTGCATGGGTATTGGACAATTCACCTGTCTCTCGTGGACACCATAATGATTTTGTTTCCTTTGTGTATTAACCTCAACATTAACCTCTCCTTTACATCAAGTTCTCTACCACAGTCATCCCCTCCCTGGGTGTGAATCTGGATCTTCTGCTTATTGTTAGTAGCTTGAATCTACTATCTCAACACCAACTCCCCCATTCATGAGACAATGTGTTCAATATCTCTTTTCCAAATTATTAGAGGACGGGATGGATTGTTTTCAAATTTTACTCATTATTGTTGTATATATGATGTTTGTATGCAGTGTACATGCTACAATATGAATTTGAAGGTTAAAGGATAAATCTATGTGAAGTTGACTCTTTGCTTCCACATTTACATGGGTTCTGGAGACTGACTTCAGGTCACAAGGCCTGTACAGTAAGTGATTTTATTGTCTGAGCCAAATCACCAGCCAAAGATGCAATGTTATATGTAGATTTCTGATGTTTTGCACTTTCCTTCAAGAAATGCTACTCTTTAAACTTCTTGCACATGAGTACCCATAAGCTAACTTATAAGAAAGCATATTGGTTGAACATAATTCAGATGCCTAGCCTAAGACACACAGCTTCTGTTGAAAGAAAATCTTTCCTTCAACATATTGACTTCAAAGGTTTAGAGACCTGGAAATCAACTGACAGTAAAAAAAAAAAAAAACAGAAGAGTCAAGACTGATTTACACTTGCAGTTGAACATCCATAAACAAATACTAAATACTGGAAGAGGACCAGATGAAAGGAGGAGACCTTAATCCTTGATTTTGGTTTATGGTTTGAGGTGATATAGTCTATCATGGTGGAGAAGGTACCACAGTTGGTCACTACATGGCAGCAAGAGGGGGCTAAAAGTGTGTGCTTGTACATCAAAGGGCTTGTATATAGAAAGATGTTGAATAGAAGTAAGACTTAGCTATAATTCTCAAGACCTGAATCTCCACCCCTTGAAGCAGGTGCCAACTTTCACGGGCTCCCCAACTTCTCGTTACAGTACTACTAGCTATAGAGCAACTAATCACAGACATGTGCTTGTGGGAAACATTTACATTCAGATCATAATGGTCTGTGAAGACTCAATAATGAAGAAGTTTATATATCATCTTAATAACCACTAAAATGAGAGCAGTTAGAACATCCATGGGAACCTATGCAAAGTGTGTTGAGATTTTTATGCCGATGAGCAGCTATACGTACACTTTTTGGTGCTAAAGGTCAGTCTTTTTCCAAACAGGAAAATGGTCAACAGTGGCTTTGGTTTTAAAAAATACCTAGTAAAGTTTAGGTATCATTTCTTTCTGTGACTCTGATTATTAGGAAGTTTCTTACCTTAAAATAAGCTTAGTTATTTCTTTTACAAACTTTATAATCCCTCAGAGTTGGGGCAAGAGTGTAGGGCATGGGGAAGAGAAAGGGGTGTTAAAATTAACACAGGAAAGGAGCCACTACACAGAAGCTGGAAACTTCTGCCCACCAGGACTACATGTAAGAGGCAAAGCATGTGGTCCAAAAGTAACTGATATACACATGTCATAAAAGGCAGGTTCTACTTAAGTGACATATAAAATCACAGTATGTGGGTATCAGGAGGTACCAAGGTTTACCCTTGGTCCTGTTCCAGCTCTCTGGATCCTTTTCTTTCTTAGGGATTGATTTCTTCTTTCTTAATCAGTGGTATCAATAACTCTCCATGTACTTCTGGTCCAATTATTTGTTCTGGAACAAAAGAAGCTAGAAATTCCAATGGGTATTCCTAGACTAAGTTCTGTGACAATAGAAGAATCAGCTAGAACACTCACCAAGACGGGGTTCTGGGCATCAGACACATCTCCAGAGTATCTATCTAGGTTGTTGAGTGGAGATTGGTTCCTTAAGTAACAGCTACACTTTGGGAACCACAGACCCACTGTACTCTTTTGCCTGCTAAATGGACATGAGGCCTCAGGTGTCAGTGACAGATTCTTATCTTCCATGCAGCCTCTATCCAGATACTGTGATGTGTTAGAAAGTGCACACAGGAAGCCCTGGATTCTGCAGATCCTGCATGTTGGCCAGACATTTTATTAGTTGGGCTTTTAGTGTTGAATTAAACAGATTAGAGACTCTTCTGGGGGCTTGTGTTTTACTCCTGTGTGTGTGTGTGTGTGTGTGTGTGTGTGTAAAAGAGAGACAGAGGCAGAGACAGAGACAGAGACAGGGAAGGTAGGCTATACAAAATCGTTATCCATAAACTACCACAAGGATGAGTTTTGTTCAGTGCTTTGCCAATGTGCTCCATATTCCTTCCTGTTATGCTGCTCTTTGTGTAGTAAAATCCATATTCACACAACTAAATACATCAAGGACATATTTTCACACACCCTGTTTATATAGAATGTTGGTTATGAAAAGAAAATAAAGTGAATGAACAAAGAATGGATCTGGAAAGGTGAATAAATATGTGGCACTGTTTTGGGCAGTACCATGCAAGAGATTTTCAGTGACCTGTCAGTAAGTGTGTTGATTCAATGATGGCAATATAATCTGATGAAATTGAAAACTGAATTAGTTAGAGAGAACTACCAGGCCACCTGAGTACAAAGAGAGCATCTAGGTAGAATATATAGCACCATTTATAAATAATTAAGCAAATTTAGAAATTCCACAACTAATGGGGAAAAACCTAAAATAGCAATAAAAAAATAAAATAAAAAGTAAATTAACCCATCCAAATATTCCAGTGCATCACAGTACAATCTTGATAGACTGGAAGGATGGCAGAAGCTACTATTAGAAGATTAGGAGCCCCCACCCCCACCCCACCACCACCCCGTGCATAATTGTGTTTTATATCATTGAACGAAATTCTATCCTGCTGATAGCAGGTTCAGTTGTTGTAAAAACAGTAGATATAGAAGAATTCTGCAAGTGCATTCAGAGGAGCAAGAGATCATCATTGAAGAGAAATTCTTTCCTTTCAGTTTAAAATAGTTCCCACCAGTGTAAGCAGTTTATTCAAATACATTTCATTACATCATCTCGAAGGCATTTTTGTCCAGCAGGGAAAGCAGCTAGACCATGAGTGATTTTTATGTTCTAAACAAAGCTACTTCCTGTGAGCACCATTCAGAATGTAGACCCTGATGATTCTCATAGTATGGTGGGGGAGGAGGCTGGAAGACAGTGGGAGAAGGAGCTGCCCTACAGTGTTTTCCTCTTTTATTTTCAGCTTTCTTTGTGTAGTGCTCTGAGATAAATATAGTCGTGCGCAACAAAGAAATTGTTCTTACAATATTCAGTTACAGTCTGATTAAATTTCCTTTAACAATAAACATTGACTCAGCAGTATTTGCTAGTGTTCTGTGCTCTTGAGACACTAGACTTTGTTTCTGGCATTTGTCCCCAACATAGATTATCCCTTCTAATGAGGAGAGATAATATGATAAGCAATATTGTTTAGCTTATTCTAGTCAATGGTTGCATGTCAGACTACTAGACAAATGACAATATTGTCAGCTAGCTGGCTAGTCAGATATTAGCAGGCTTGAGGTTATTGAGGACAGACCACTTCTGATCAAGCACTTATCTAAACAAGAACTAAATCTACAGGGTTTTGATTACTCAGAATGAGATGAGTCTTATTCCTGGTCCTTTGTAGTGATATGGCATTCTAAACCACCCCAAAGATCATCAGATGATAAAAATAAATCCATACCATTGTTCCCTACCTTAAAAGTTAATGCAAAGGAGACTATCAATCTCCTTCCCAGAAAAACACCCTTTAGTAAAACTGTCCTGAAACATGAAGAAATTGTAAAGATTCCACCAAAGCATGTAGACAGGGCATCATTCTCTTGGGCTTGTCCATTCTCACTCCCTGAGATTATTTTCTTTTGCAATGGTCCTTCTGAGCATGGCACACTCTCACCTTTGAGAGTGTCCTACTTTATTCTGTAGTAAGCCCTGTTTGTCTGCTATACTGTGTGTGTTCTGTATGTCTCATGTTTGTCTGCTGTACTGTGTGTGTTCTGTATGTCTCATGTTTGTCTTCTATACTGTGTGTGTTCTATACATCTTGTGATGTCTTCTATGCTGTGTGTGTTCTGTATGTCTCTTGTTTGTCTTCTATACTGTGTGTGTTCTATACATCTTGTGATGTCTTCTATGCTGTGTGTGTTCTGTATGTCTCATGTTTGTCTTCTATACTGTGTGTGTTCTATACATCTTGTGATGTCTTCTATGCTATGTGTGTTCTGTATGTCTCGTCTCACTTCTTTCAGTGGAGAACAAAGGCCTGGGAAGTTAAGAGCAGGATAGAGTGAAATCCCAGCAATGAGTTCCAAAGAAAAACATGTTTACAACTTAAGTCCTAAAAGAAGCTGGGGTTTGATATGCTCCACCTGATAGTCTAATTCTGTTCTTTAAAAAAAAAACTAAATGAAAATAACTTTTTGGAAAACATTCTAGGATATCCTTTGGAGTGAAGTTTGAACAATCCAATGGAAATCTGGTTCTTCAGTTCAAGTAAGACAAAACATTTTGGGCCTGTTAAGAGATAAACATGGATACATTTAAATTTTAACAAAATAGGAGTGGATGAGGTGTCTTAGTGGTTAAAGGTACTTGTTGCCAAGTGGAATGACCCGAGGTCCATCTCTGAGACTCATGTAGTAGAAGGAGAGAAATGATTCCAGCAAGTCATCCCCTGACATTGGCAAGTACATTGTGGCATGTGCAAATGTGCACTGCACACACATACATCAATCAATACATATAAGTTTTTTAAAGGACCAATTTGAGCAGTCAGTGATTGATTAATGAGTTAGGTGTGCTGGCCCTCAGCTGCTCAGGGCTACAGAAGAGGGGCTGAGATGAAGACTTCCATTAGGTGTTTGGGTTGAGATTTTTGAGTACTTTATGTATTGTAGATATTGATCTTCTGTTGAATGCACAGCTAGCAAAGATTTCTCTCTTATCCTGTAGGCTGCTTCTTCACTTGAAAATTCATATATTTATAGATGGCAGAGAAGCAGAACCAAAATCAAGTCAGTGACCAAAAGGAACTAATGGGGACAGGAGAAAAGGTGGGGATAGGCAGAAGGGTATAATGAGGTGTTCTCAAAGTATACCATAAAAATGGCCTCAAGCAATGTGTTATAATAAACTAAAAAAGGAACTATTACTACATCCTTCAAAAGGCTTGTGTAAAATTGTATGAGAATATGACTGTATCACTTAATTCCAATAACTAGCTAACTAAATAGTAAATATTTGACCCAAAAAGAGATGCTTATGGAAGCTAAGTGTTGCCTCATTTTTATATTCCTAGCACCTTTGAAACAGTGCCAGCAGGATTGTCATTAATTTAAGGCTAACCTGAGCAATATAGTGAGTTCCAGGCTAGCCTAGCCTATATAGTTAAACCACATCTCAAGAAACAAGCAAAACCCTCAAACCAACCAACAAAAAATAGTTTGTGGAGTACTGACAAAGAAATATTTGATTGTTAAGATGAAAAGTATCTAGTTAGTTGTCTCACTTCTAGTATCCTCTTAGACATTATTTAATGGTTTCTGATTAGTTAAATGTAAACTTCATTTTATTCTACATTGAGTTAATATTCAACTTGAATATACAGGAATCAAAGGTATAGAATTTTTCAACCCAATGGGCTCCCAATTAATTATTTTAACATGGAATGTGGCTCATAAGCAGAAAACAGCCCTTAGTACTTAATTCTGAAGTCTCATGCTCACTAAATTACATTTTCTTCTTCAGCCCTTTGCCCTTTTAGCCTGGGACACAATTGCTCTATTTCCTCTCCTAACCTCTTCTTCCCCACTGACCTCATAGACCTTACCTCAGGCTCAGTGAGGGTGACCTAGACAAGGAAGCTTGAATGTAAAATTATGTCTGACAATATTATTCTGCTTTCCATACAGACAAAATACCATTTAAAGACACACACCTTGAAACTACTCTCCTAAATCAGACATGACTATGTGCACAGGGTAGACACTTGTGCCTCCTGTTGAGCGGTGTTCAGAAGGAAAGGCCCACTTTCTAGCCAGTTCTTCGCCCTAGAAGCAGCTGGGGATAAGATGGGTGAAGCACTCACTACTAATGAAAAGAAATCAAGAGAGAAATCTTTTCCAGCTAGAGACACTGTTTTCCAAAGGTTCTTATTTGGCTATGTAGTTTTTTATGTCATATAGTGATGGGGTGATTCTGATCAGAGTTGAAGAGGAAACAACTGTTTAAGGCAAAAAAAAAAAGTACCCTGAGGAGATGAGATGAAGCTATCCTGCATTTCCTTTTCTGAACTGTGCCCTCAGCAAGGTCATTTACCTCATCCTGGCCTGGGTTAGCAGGTAAAGAAAGTGACCTCTCCTAGATGCACTAAAGCTAAATAACTTAGCATCTATAAAGTCCTGTGAGATGAAAGGCACCATAGAAATGCAAATTATGATTTTATAATGAGACACCGTCAATAGACTAGGAAGTAAAATGCTTTGACGGAGCCCCAGTTCTGCTGGCTGTCGGAGAGTATGACGTGGCTGTGTCAGACCCTCACAATATTTAGCCTCAACAGATCATTGTCTACCCTCCCACTTTGTTTCATCTACTCAGCTTATGAATTATCTTTGGTAGTTGTTTTTTCAGGGGTTGCCCCCATCATTTTATTGTGACATTCCTCAGCAAATTGAACAAAATAGTTGCCATACATCCCCGATGAGGAGCAATGAATCTTCATTACAGTAATTATATTTTCTGTGGAGGCTTTTTCATAAAAAAGAAACCAGCATTGAAATTTTAATTTAAGTTCAAAGGAGAGCAAATTGCTAGTGCCAATAACTTCAGCTGAAGCCCAGCTGTTATATGAAGGTTTTTCTTTTATAAACTTAGAATTTTTTTTCAGGAATTCCCTTTTCTTGGTACAAAGGGTAACCTCCATAAACAAGATCAAGAGCAGAAAATATAAACTCTCCAATAAGAGGCAGCAGGCATCCTTCTACAGAGGAGGGCAGATTCATTCTGGTCTCTTCATTTGGGTCTCAGGGAATAAAGCACTTCTTACCCAGATTTTTTTTTTTTTAGGGTAATTATATGATATTTATCCTAGCTCCTATCTGGAAGGAGGTCTACTGTCTCTGGTGAGCCAATTATCAAAATTCATGGAAAGTCTCGAGGCTTTGTTTTGTGATGAATGGAGTAAATGAAAAGTGACCCACACTCACCGAGGCTTATAATTCTTATATCTATTAAAATTATAGCAATTTCTACACAGAATCTATAGGGAATATACTACAATATAGTTTATGAAAGGAGTCAATTAAACAATTTTACTTGTGTGTGTGTGTGTGTGTGTGTGTGTGTGTGTGTGTGTGTGTGTGTGTGAATGTATCTGTGATGTGTGTGTGTGTAAGAAGGACATACATGCACATGTGTGGAAGTCAGAGCGAAACTTTCAGGAATCAGTTGGCTCCTTCTACCCTAGGATCCAGGAAGTGAACTCAAGTTCTCAGGCTTGCATGGTAAGTCCTTTTACCCACTGCTCCATCTCACCAGTCTAGGAGTAAACTTTAGAATGATGTGTTTTTATTTGCATAATCGCTAAAGTCTGGATATAAAATGGTCCTCAAAGGCCCATGTGATTTCAAAAGCTTCATAGCTGGCCTGTGGTCCCTTTAGAAGGTGTTAGAACCATAAGAAGGAAGAGTCTAGTTGGAGGAAGTGATATTATTGGGACTAGCCCCTTCCTTGCTGCCATGAGGTGAGCAGCTTTGCTCTACTGAGTTCTCTCCAGCATTATCTGTTTCACCAGACTGGAGTCAGCTGACTATGCCCTGAACCCTCATGACACCTTGAGCAAAAGTAAACAGTTCCTCCTTCTGAGTTGATGCTGAATTTTGTCACAGTGATGGAAGGATGACTAACAAACATAGTATTTAGATTTAGTGCTGTTTGGGGGATAACAAATAATCAGAGACTAAGAATCTAGGGAAATGATGAATGTAGATGCCACTGGCAAGTGAACTGAATATTTGAAGTGCTATGATATTAAACAAATACTTTCTCTCTTAAGCATCTTATTCTGATCTTAGGAGTGAGATAAGCCATTGAAAGAATGCAGTCTTGGGTTTGAGTTTGTACTTATTCGTAACCAGAAACACGAAGTAGGCAGGAGGCAGATGCTCTTTGAGCTTTAGTTTCCTCATTGTGTGATCTATGCTCATCAGATAAAAGATGTTACATGCACTTGGTGGCCACAGGTTTGTGCTAAGCTTCAGAATTAGGCCAAATGGACTAGATTTAAGGTCCACCGATATTATACCAAACCAACCCTGAGTCGTCATCTGACTTCTAAAGTATCAGGATGCAGAGATAGACTAGAGAAATTTCTGGGAGAAAAAAAGCTCTGTTTTAATTAATATGATGATGAAGTTCTCTGTTATAATACTTGTATTTTTAGAAAAAATATCTGATAATGTGTAATATGAAAATGGAAGGGAGAATACTGGGATTGGAAGGTTATGGGTGAAGATAGGGAGGAGATGGAGAAAAAAGTAGCGAGTGAGTAGAAGAATCAAGCAAACCAAGTGTATATGGAAATAGCAGAAGGAAACTAAGTGCTTTGTAAGTTAATTAAAAATAAAACGAAGGGGGGCTGGAGATAAGGCTCAGAGATTAAGAGCATACTGGCTGTTCTTCCAGAGGTCCTGAGTTGAATTCCCAGCAACCACATGGTGGCTCACAATCACCTGAAATGAAATCTAGTGCCCTCTTTCCCGCCTGCCGGGATACATTCAGGCAGAACACATAATAAATAAATAAATAAATCTTAAAAAAAACCAAACAACAAAAAAACAATGAATGCTAATAAAGAGGAAGGTTACAGGACATGGGATAGCAGACATGCTAAATGGGCATGCTTCTCAAACTACCTTCTAAATATTTATGTTTCTACACGGAAATTAATGTTACCTTCAACCTTTACCTTAGAAGCTCTCTCTGCAGTACTCAGCAACTAATGCAGAGACTCAGGACTAGTCAAAATGCTAAGAGTAAGGAACTGCTGAGTTCTCAGTTCTAAGTGAGACTTCTGAGTCAACTCTTCATGAAGAAGCAAGGGACATCATAAAAGACAGTAGTGGAGGGGACATAAGAGTCAGAGACTAGGGAGAAATGCTGTCTTCTGGATCTGACACGACCATTGCATTCAGAACTCATGGCAGTAATGATGCACACAGGAAGCACTCTACTAGGAAGCACTAGTTTGACTCAGCAGGTTATGAATAAAGAATGGACAGGACATGAACGGGGAGAGAAGCCCTGAGATAAGCTCACTAGAACCCAAGTAAAATTGGATCCATAGCCCATATCTCTAATCCCATCACTCTTACAATGAGATGAGAAGTAGAGATGGGGAGAATCCCCAAAAGCTCATGGGCCAACTGGCCTCATATATGAAGTGATGAATCAAAGTACTTGTTTCAAAATGAAACATAAGGACCAACACATGCCCCCCACATGCTCACAGATACTCAAACTGTACACAGAAATCGAACAATTTTTTTAATCTCAGTGCTTTATATCTATAGTATACAAATAGACTCAAGCCATTTTATATCTGTATAGTTTAAAGTTAATTTTTGAATGATAATGACCAAAATACCCGAGTAGGGGAAAAGAGCTAAAGAGGCACATGATAGATCAGACATTCACATCACTGTGGCCCCAGATATTGGCCAACCTTCCAATAAAATAAGCCCTTTGATTCATATCCAAAGATGAGCAAGTTTGGGCTTTTAAAGTACTTTAATGCATATTATTTTATTCTGTTGGGATTTAGAAGGCAGAGTGAAATAGAGGTTAATTGATTTTCAAGAACTCATGAGCAAGTCGGAAAAACTGGAAACAGAGATGAACCAAGACCATATGGTAAACATTTCATAGCTAGTGTTTGCATCATTCTATTCTGGGTTACTGACTTGGAAAACTAGTGTGATAGGGAAAATATATTTTATTTATGGTAGTTTTCTAATTTCCATGTGACTTTTATTTTAGACCTAATTTAGAACAGAATTGACATCTATGGGCTTAATGTGATAAATATGAATTTGTATGTGTGTGCATGCATGCATATGTGTGAGCATTTTATCTATTTTCTATTTTTTAAGTCTGTGATAAAATAGACAAATAAATAAATTGATACTGGATATAAATTGATTCTTGTCAATAACAGAAGAAATTTTTAAGAAGAAGAGAGACAGATCTAGTAGGTCCATAGTTCAAGAATGATGATGTACTTTCTATTTCTTTGTTTTGTTTTGTATTTTTGAGACAGGCTTTCCCTGTGTAACAGCTCTGGCTATCCTGGAACTAACTTTGTAGGCCAGGCTGGCTTCAAACTCGAAGATCTGCCTGCTTCTGCCTCCCGAGTGCTGGGATTAAAGGTGTGTGCTGCCAGGTGGTGGTGGCAGAAAGCTACACAGAGAAACCCTGCCTGGAAAAAAACAAATAAAAATAAATAAATAAATAATAAAATAAAGGTATGTGCCACCACCACCCAGCATTGATATACTTTTTATTAAGTCTGAGGCAGTGTGTGTCTGTGTTTCTGAGAGCTTGTAAGGTAAGACAAAACATGGTGCGTTTAACTTTGCGACTGCATAGACTATTTTATGCCATTAGGTGCTATGATGGTCGGTTTGGGTTACCTACTGGACTGGATTAAGGGATTCATAAGACAACAAAATGTGTGTGTGTTTCTATGAAAGAGTTGGGACCTGAGGTGTCTCCAGGGCTCCTGAGCTCTGTCTCAGTCACCTTAGGAATTTATTGGGCATACTTTACCGATAAATCCCCACAATAGAGGATGATGGTCTCCTGCTCAGAAAGAGCCTGAGCATCTGCTCCTTCTACAGCCAGCTTCTCCTTCAGCATCTCAGAGATCATATCTGGATTTCAGATCATGATTTTATCGTGGAGGGATGACTCCAGGAGTAGAAAAGGAGGAGAAGGAGGAGGGCAAGGAGCAGAGGAGGAGGAAGAGGAGGAAGAGGGTTAAGAGAAGCAGGTGAAGAAGGTAGGGAGGAATGGCAGGAAAGAGGACGACAGTAAGGAGGAAAAGGAAGATGAGGAAAGAGAACAGTGGGAAGAAGTTTGAACCTCAGGAGGAGGAGAAAGGAGGGGGAAGAGAAAGACTCATATTTAGAATCTACACTTTGAATCATAATGCAAATGTGTTAGCCAAAGCTCCTGGATAGCATTTGAGTGAATGATTAACTTCACTTCCTTATTTTGGGGGTGTGTTCATTTGATAGGGCACAGGCCAGTGCAATAGCTATTATACCCAAGATCTGGCAGGCTGTCTAATTTGATATACTGATATCAAGCAACCTCTGTTGTTGCAAATCCATGGTTGTGGGAGCTGCAGTCACTGTGATCTCAGACTACGGGCCAGGAGATTGGATTTTGAAGCTTAGACTTCCTATCTCTGATCTTGCTTCTAGATGAAGGGACAGCTCAGTGAGGCATGCTATGCTGGGGCTCGGGCCTGTGTAGAGTCAATAAAGCACTGCACCTTCAATTTTAGCTCTCTTCTTTGTAGCATGAGCTTCTTTGCAAAATAAAACAAAACTTCTTAAACCTTATGAGGAAAAAAGAAGGTAGATTGAGGCCATAGAGTAAAGCAACCTTCCCACTATTAGCTGCCAATGCTACCAAAAGTGGATCCTACACAGAGGTTACTCAGTGTTGCTAATGTCTCTGGCTCAAACTTGAACAGGAATAAAGCAGCACCTTGATGATTTGTGTATCTTTAAGGAAATATATGATGATGAAATTCCTTCTTGTCCTGGACCTGCCACTTGGAAGCTATACTCAGCTAGTCACATTATAACAATGGCCTAAGCTGGTTTAACAGTTCAGAGTTTGTGACAAGCAAATAAATGATGCAAATGCCCATGTGCATCCCACATGCATACACGTGCATACTTAACACAAAGTACAGAATCTGTTATAGTGGGAACTGAGTGGAAACTCCTGGTGTATTTGCCAGTGAGGGCTTTCTGTTTCTTCTACTTTGCTAAACCTGTGCACTGTTGTCCTAGACTTCTTACTGGTTTCAGCACCCAGGAGCAATATCACAGAAATGGACACTAAGTAGAAAGAGCTAATCTCCTCCCCTCTTTGTGTCTACATTCAGTCGTCACGAGCTATGCCTGTGCTTTCTCAGTGCACCAGCCCCCTGTGGGTCCCTGATACCTACCCCAGGAATGACCTCTGTTTCCCTCCCTTGAGGTGGAGGTGGACATAGATAGATCCTGCTTCCTGCCATGGCTGACCTCTGGTCTCCTCACTGTTCCTATTGGCTTTGGAATGCATCTATAATCTATGTAGGTTATCCCTGTGTGAAACCTTCAACATGCCCTTTGGATGGATTCTTTCTGCTTGCAGAAGATAATGATCCACTGAGATGAGGTGGAGAGGAGGTGCTGGGTGGCTGGCCTAGGTCAAATTCTAGGAGAAAAGTGATGAGACTTGAGAGATTGGCATGCTGAGGTTAAGATGATGGAGGAAAACGAGGACTGGACTGAATCTAGTGCTCCTGATGTCTGAAAACAAAAGTGGTTAAGATGTTAGCACACACAGGGGATCAAGCATGTAAAAAGATGGCAGGGAGAAGACAGTTGATTGTGGACCAATCCTGCTGAAACTGACATCAGACTTCTGGCTCCAGGGCTGTGAGAAGGTAGATTTGTGTTGTTCAAGCTGCTCTTCTCCATTCCTTGGTACTTGGTTAGGGCTGACCCAGACAACCAAGGTATTTGGTTTGCATGTAAAGAACTTGAACTCATTAGTGGGCCAGGAGGGAACATTAGAAGAGGCAGGCATGAATTCTAGATTCCAGGTCCCTTGAAAAAAGTTCTGAGAGGACAAGTTTGGATTTCTTCTTCCTTTGTTTTTTATTAGGGCGATTCTACTGGGGTGGTTGTTAGAATCTGCTTCATAGAGAGCAGCCTTTCAGACCACAAGAACCTCCTTCACTTCTCTCATAAGCACTAGACCACATTTCAGCAGCAGAAGTATAGTGAAACAGGCAAATCTGTCAAGGTCGAGCCAAAGTCAAAATTGGTTCTGTTGAGCACACTATTTCCTATGTTACTAATGCCTGGCCTTTTACAGTGGAACATCCAAGTTCTCTGTCCTGTGTTCTCAGAAGAGAAAAACATCACACCTTTGTGAGTTTTAGCTAATAGAGTCATCCAGTGAGGTAAGCCTTCCTGATTAATTGTGTGTTACGAAAGGAATGTGATACACAAGCCAAAGTAGAGCTTTGTGAACTGGAAATCCAGTTTTATAAGCAACTTTCTGGGAGTCATGTCTGATACCAGTGGGAAAGGGAGAAGGAAAGGTGGGAAGCCTAGCCTTGGAGGCCAGAGCCCTGCTGTGTGCTTCCTGTACTTATGAGACATCCAAGAATCATCAGAGAAGGATGATTCCAGAGCATGTGCCAAAGACTCCAGCTTGGGCAGGAATGCCCAAGTGTTCAGCTTACAGGGTAGGAGATGATATCAGCGTTGCTTATCATGGCTACTACTTTACTGGAATCTGGGGCACCTTATAGATGGACTTCAAGTCTTGGGTACTGGTGAAATTATTAAGGCCACTCCACGTAGTTAAAAGGGAGGTTTATTTTGTGGGCTAACTTACAAATGAAGGGGTAGGTTGCAGGGTCTGGCAAAGGTATAGCGCAGTCCGGAGGTGTTCTCTGGAGAACTCTGCTCGGTCTACCTCCAGCGTCCAGCATCCCGGAACCAAGAGAGTGACCTCCTCTTGATCCTCCGTCTTCCGCTCCCTCCTCTGCCCTGCCTTGTGGGCGTGATCATTACTGAAGCCTCAATGGGGGTTGGAACTTCCAGGCCAATGCTGGGATGGCTATCCACTACACTTGGGCACATTCTTTGCTTCTAAAATGAGGGTATGGAAATTTATGGGTGTTTTTAAAGACTTGCATTCCACTAAATGTCAAAAGTTCTCTGTGATGTCTGAGGTGGGTAGTGGGAGAATGGAGGTCATCATAGCTTCTAGAAGCTACTCTTTCTTGGCTCAGGCAGCCTTAACATTTAGCTTTAACTCTATGATTAGGTGTTGTCACTTTGAGGAGCTGGGTGTCAGTGCTTTAACTGGTGACTTTCAGAGACACCTCAGTTCAGAAGACCCACTCCTCTGCTCTTCATTTTTAAAAGGGGGGGGGGACATCTCTCTATAATCTATTTTAAAACATCAAGGTTTGGAGTTGAATTGTGTTCAGCAGTAAAGCTCTGATGCATCAGAAAGCCACATAGCCCCTAGGTAAAATGAGTAGTCCATTTTCTTATCAGCCCTAGAAGGTAGAGAAATACATCTAATAGAGTTGAGCTGCATCCAGATTTCAGGTCAGGTCTCTAGAAATGAAGAGGGTGCCTTGCATCTTTTCTATGGATAGTTACTCCCTGATGGTGTCCAGATGTCCAGTGGGCTCTGGCCAATGATCTGATGTAGGCATTTACAGCTTGCCTGCTCTTAAAGACCATGCCTAACTTTGCCCTTCAAGGCTGTGGGAGAGAACACACTGTCAACATTTTATCACTTAGCAAGAGAAGGAGGATGACTCCACTTGGTATAAGTTTTTGCTTTTTGTGGCTCTTACATAACTCTTTCTGACATTTTGATAAGATAACTCAGGAAATGTGTGGACTTAGGACTGACCATACAACTAGGATGATCCTCCAATTTTCTGGGTGATCAGAGCCCATAAGGGTTCCTTGTCCTTCTGGAATATTCTCCGGAGTCACAGTGCAAATAAGATCTAGTTATGAGAATTGGAAGTACTCTACAAAAATGTCCATAGATGATCTATCCTCAAAAGTTGACATCTGCTGTGACTTCCAACCTTGATCAACAACAAAATGAATTGGGCATCAAAATTAATGGTAATATACTTTTTCCAACCCTCCCATTTCCATCACAAATATTTTCCTGGTCAGAGTTGTAATGGCACATAACAGACCTTTTCTTGCTATTTTTCTGTAAAATAGAGTGATTAATAAAAGGAAGCAGGAGACATAAGAATCTCTTGCAAGACTAGGCAGCTTTACTTCCTACATTAGAAGGAAACTGGAGATGCAGTCTTAAGGTTCAGTATCTACTGTCTTGTAATTATGGCAAATTAAACACAATCATCTACAGCCATTTACAATGTTTGAGTTAGACTCTGATATTGTCCTTACCAGAGATTCTGGAATGTTCTCCTAAGTTACGAGGTGAACAAGACCTCTGTACTGGTTTGTTGAGTGACTCATGGGTGGTAGCTGATAAGATAAGGGATACAGTAGGAAAAGGGTCAGCACACAAAAGTGCATGGACTAGCTTCCTGCTCAGGACTACCAATACTGACTCTACCACATAGCATCTAACAACTTCTGGCAGGTGAAAGGTTGTGCTTTGGGTTATATAATGTGCAGAATTGCAGAATCCAATGATCAATTTCTGATACTTCTTTTTTTAATTGAATTTTTTCCATCCAATGTATTTTGATCATGTTCTCCCCTCTTCAAACTCCTCCCAGATCCTCCCCACTTCTGTACCTACTCACTACCCCAACTCTCTCTCTCTCTCTCTCTGAAAAATAGGCAGATTATTCAACTTCAAATCCCAGAAGTGACTTCAGAATTACTGTCTCACCCAATTCCTCTACTATAGCATGAAACTCAGTTCCATTGATAAGTTCCTTTCCAATTTCTTGTCAACCATAATGGACATTCATTTTTGAATGCTTTATATTAGCAACTCTTTTGTTTGAAATGTATTTGTTTGTTTATTTAGTGATGTAACCATAGACTAATTAAAGTAACAGGCTGATTTTTATCAAAAAACCTAACCCATTAGAGAATGAGTTAATTAATCACTTCAACATTTCTTAACCAAATTAGTCCCTAGTAAGTCTCACATTTTCTTCTTTGTATTTTGTGGCATGCCTGATCAAATATCCCTCATTACCTGAAAACTTGGTGCTATAACTTAGGCAACAAAATAGTAATGGGGACAAGAACTATATGTCCCAGCTATTCAGAAACATTAAATACGGCAGCACCGGGAAATACTGATGTGCACATACCACTGGAGAAATATGATGGTTTGTAAAGAGACTTTAAAGGTGGAGGTAAATGGCTTTGTGATACAGAACAGAAAGCACAGTTCCTGTATCTGTGGTTTGAGCTACAGGGCCACAGGTATAACTATTCTATCATAAGGTTATTTTTTTCCAAGAGCATCATTCGGCTAGGTATTGAGTAGGTGTGTAGGGGAGCATGCACACGTCATGGCATGTACATGGAAGTAAGAGGCCAACTGTAGGTATCAGCCCTCACCTTTTACTTTGCTTAAGGCAGAGCCTCTTATGTTCAGCTGTGTAGGTCAGAGTATCTGGCCTGCTAGCCTCTGGGGATTTTCCTGTCCTCACCTCCCATCTCACAGTTGGGGTACTGGGACTACCATCAAGCACTCCATTCACCTAGGTTCTTACAACAGAACTCAGGCCCTCAGTCTTGAGTGTCAAATGCTTTATACACTGAGCCATTATCTTAGCCCCAGTTAGGTTTCTGTTTGTTTGTTTGTTTGTTTTTGTTTTTCCGGAGCTGAGGGCTGAACCCAGGGCCTTGCACTTGCTAGGCAAGTGCTTTATCACAGCTAAATCCCCAACCCCCCAGTTAGGTTTCTTACACTTCCTCTAAGTTTATTTTTTGAGACTGTAAGCCAGAATTGGCAATACCAAGATAACTAGAGTTATAATAAAATTGCTCTCTGCTGTCATTTTTATATAATTATCTATTTTTATATTCAATAGACCCTTTCAACTTTCCATGCATAGATTCTAAAATCTTGGATTTTCTAATGAACTTACATTATAAACAGGTCTACAGAACAGCATCAGTAGACTAAAACAGTTGAATACTCTAGATACTTGAAAGTAAAAGCTCAAAGCAAGGTTAGACTTGACAGGAGGTCAGGCATTATAGCAAGAGCTCATCCATTATGTCTAAGCTTTCCTTTCTTACTCTGTTGGATTTAGAAAGCTGACAATTGACCAGAGCAGGTTGCCCTGCCACAAGAACAGGTGTCAGCTAAGTAAAATTTATGGTAGAATCGGATCAGTAGCAAATGTTTGAGTTAGCTGGAAGTTTCACTTAAATCACACAAAAAGCTGGAAGTTCCAGTTTTCTGCCCTATTTTAATTTTGAGGGCACTAACAGTACTCTTCAAAATCATTGTAAGTTGTAACTGCGGTTATTATGTCTAGCTTCCTCTATTTTGGGGAAACAGGAACAATTTTTTAACCTATATCCCCAAGAAACTCCCTTTTCTGCTTTAGAGAGAGACCTGAGATTAGCATTTCTAACAGTTCACTGGTGCCACCTCTCTGCTGGCACACTGGAAATATTTGGGTAACAGAGCCCAGAGACTGTGGGAACCTAGATTGCTTTCTGAGCTAACCTTGGGGCGTAAGGTTTTGTGCAATCCCATCCCAGTGAGATTCTTCTATACTACACTATTAGACATTTCCTGCTAGCTAAATTTTAATTAATTCAAAACATAAAGTTGAGATGAGAGCACTGTGGAGTGGAAACCAAAATGCTATTTGAGGCTGAAGACTAGCATTTGAGTTGCCTCTGCCAAATAGAGGCAACACCACCAAGGATTTCATCTCAAAAAAAAAAAAAAAAAAGTGAAAACTTTATCTCTGATGATTTTTTTTTTCTCAGAAATCTTGGTTGACTCTCATGATATTAAGTTGTGATAGAATTCACAAGTAATACTATATTTGATATAGTTGTATTTTTGCAACAAGTAGTACTTTTCACACACACACACACACACACACACACACACACACACAAATGCTATATGTAGACACATATATGCAAAGAAATGATGGATACTAAATGGATGACAGATAATAGGTAGTTATAGATAGATAATCAACAGATAGGCAAACAAATATAGGTAGCCGTACAAAGAATAAGTAGATAGATAATAGGTATAAATTTAATTTCTTAATTTCCTTATGTATCTATGTCTCCCTACTTGGGCTATGGGCAAAGTTTAAAGCTACACACACACACACATACACACTGAGCCATAGTTTGTAGTTTTTGTCTTTCAAAGCTTAGGAAGAGCTATTGGACTGTTATTTCCAGTCCCGCTGGAGTACTGAAGATGTACCTTTCTTCTCCTTTGCTTATCCTTGCTATGAAAGATGGCAGAAAGGGTTAAGAGACTAATGTATAAGGTACGATGTCTAGATTTGTCATTTGAGTTTTCTGGAGAAAGGTTCTGAGGCAGAAGCTAAGAGATGGGAGAAATGATTGGGACAAGAAGAACAGGGAATATAATTGCAGGAGACTGTAACTGTTACAGAGCTCTCACTGCTTCCATAAGCCCTTGGAGTTTGAGGGCTAAATGGAGTGCTCTTTGTTAAAACAATAGGGTGGGGCTTGTACTGACCATACACAAAATTGGTGGAGTGAAGCTTGAGCTGTCTGCACACAGTGATGGTAGAAGGGCTTGTGCTGTTTATGTACAGAGTGTTTGGGTGGAGATTGTGTAGGGCAGACCCATGAATTCAGGAGTGGTAGAGATGCTCAGCTTTGCAGTTCAGCAGTCAGCAGTACTGGGTACTAGAGAGAAGAGTTCTGGTCTGAAGTGGGTACCATAATATATGATACAGTGGCAAAGCAAACTGTTGACACAAAGATAAGCATTGTGCTCATGCTATCATTTTAATAAGTTCCTTATCACTGTCACACACATGTCCCTTGTGTCATATCCCTTGGCACTGTCATGTCCAGTGGCTATTCCTTGAATCTTTCTATATATGAGACTCTACTGGTTTTCCAGTAGTGTGTGTATTTGTTTTCTGATTCGTTTCACATCTGGGCAAGCTAGAACACTACAGGACACTTCCATTGGTTGACATGTATCATGGTAAAGGAGAACAATGGGGGCGTGCAACCATGGTTCTATATCCAGAGCCACATGCTGCTTGTGTGCAAGCGCAGTACTGTGGCTGAGCACAAAGCTCTTAGCAGGAGTATCCATTATCTGCACCAGTGGGCACTAGCCCTAGGTTCCACGCTGTGACACTAATTGCCAAGATACGTTGGGTCATCAGTTGAAGAAGATAGTTATTCATAAGAAGACACCATCTATACTTCGTGTCTACAGCTTATGGCTGTGGTCCTGGGGGTTATGGAAGATAGCCTCAGGGATAATTAACTAGTATTCTCAACCAACTAGCCAAGAAATGTGTGATCACAGAGCCCCACAGACACTGTATCTAGGATACGTGTTCTTGTGACTGAGCCATTGTAGGTGTTAGAGCTATTGAGCTCCAAACCCAGAGCTCAGCAGTTGCTTTAACAGTTGTGTGCTTCTGTAAAATCTCTCCATGGTCTCTTTGAGCCTGAGTTCTCTCATTGTAAACAAGATAATTATATTAACAGTTCCTGTCTCTCTGGTCATGAGAAAATTGAAATAAGACTGAATCACTAACGTCATCCAATTAGATTTCCTTGTGTTTTATTCCCTTTCTTATAACAAAGAAAATGTTATCTCAAGAGATATAATGATTTTCCATCAATTTGTGGAACTGTAGCTAAGAAAATTCAAATATTTCCTACCTGAAACCCAGGAGATGCCCTTACTTCCTAGGGAATGAAGGTAACAGGAAGTCCTGAGTAGCCAGGAGAGGTCCCATCCGTAGGACTGGGGCCCTGGTTTCTCATAATCATGTGGGTTCCATAATCATAGCATGTGGGTTCCAGTATTGATTGTGGTAGACTGTCTTTGCTGCCTTCTGCTTCTCAGTCCAACAGGTTCCAAATCCTGGGTCTCTTATTGCCTAGAATGAACTGAAAACCCAGAGGCAGCATTTTCTTCACAAGGCACCATTTCAGTGGGTGCAATGGTCTGGGGGCCAGGGCTTGAGGTTGACCATAGTACTCATCACATATATTTAAGGATGGCCAGTCCCAGGGAGCGTGGAGAAGGTAATGACTCTTTTATGGATACCCTACAGTGCAAGTCAGCTCTTTAGCCTGCTTCTTGTCCAGTTTCCTCCCAGCATAATTGTTGGGAAGTTATTTACAATTCAGTGAGACACAAGGTAATGATGTAGTGCTTAGACCCAGACAAAATGAATCAGGGTTCTTCTTTATTTAATTTTTTTTTGTTGTTGTTTTCTTTTGAAATTGCAAGTAAGTGAATATTTTTTTTGGAATTTTAAGTTTCTTTCTTATTGCTTATTTCTCATTGATGCATTAATTCAATGCTTGAATATTTACCAGAAGCCAATTAGGATAGAGGCTTTATAGTAAAAAGGCACAAGCCTGGCCTGATGGCACAGGCCTATAATCCCAACTACTAAGACATTTATGCATGGGTGAGGGAGATCCCAGGACTCTGGACTATAGAATGAAATCAAGTCTGAGCTACTTATTGAGACTTTACCTTCATTTTTTTTTTTATCCTGAGAAAATAATTCATTGGTAAAAAATTTGCTTAGTGTATGTCATTCCCTGGATTCAATAATAAGAGAGAGAGAGAGAACATACAAATGAAGAAAGAGACAGGAGACATAAATGATAACAATTCCATTTGAAATGTAGGATTTTACATTTTAGAGACTAGAGAAAAAATATGAGAATATCAAAATGAAATTGTAAATAGAACATTCAATCCTAGGAGGACTAGACTTAACAGAGTTTGCTCTTTAAGGAAGTCATTATTAATACTTAGGGTACCTCAGAATAAGGGTTTGCATATTCCCCTCAGGACCAGTCTAGTAGGCCATGAGTGGATGCCCCATTATTAGAGACAGTATGCCTGTAATGACCTTATTTACTGTTAACTTCCTCATGATCCTGGATCATGCAGAAGCACCTTAGGACATGCAAATATTATTGGATTCTAGACATGGGGTTTCAATGCTGATTTTTGTACATGCCCAAGATCCATTTGAGTTATGACCCTAATGTATATGGACTCCCCAGAGAAATAAATATCGTTTCCTATCTTCAACAGTTATATCATTTTGTTGATTTTTTGAATACTTGCCTATAATTATATAATATATAGTATGCCATTTAGAGTGCTTATGAACTCTGAATTGCAGGACTTGGGATTAATTAGAACTCTGAGAAATGTAACAGTATAATAGTTCAGAATACAATCACATGTCCACTTATTTTGAATGGGTTGCCATCACAGTACACTCAAAGGTATGCTTTACTACTGCACTAGATTTTTCTTAATCCAATCAAGTGTCAAATCAAGATTAGCCAACATAGTGGCCATTCATCTGCCTGTACCCTAGTGCTCTCATGTTGACTTAAATTGGGTGATACTTGGGAATACCTAACTCTCAAGTATTGTACAAGGTTCATAAATTCATAAGTAATTCCCTCTGATTTAAAAAAAAAAATACAGGAAATTGAAACAAATACAATGACCCGGGAGCTGCCTTTGATATCATAGAGAGCAGGTGCTGGGCCTACAGGCTTGTTCAGGTATGCTTGTGGGCTAGGGTCCCTTTTGGAGAGGATGGGATCATTACCATTGTGTCAACTTGACCAATTGCACAGACCACATCCCCAGAGTTTCACAAAATGCCTGTTGCATTCCCTCTTTCATGCCACAAATCTGTCAGGTGATATTGATTGATATTTATAGTCCAATTTTCTCCCTTTAATAATTCCCATCCTCTTAGTTCACCTTAGTCATCTTTCCCTGCAGTCACGACTTGAATTCTAGGTGCGTCATCTGTTCCTTGCATCTGGAAGGCTGGCATGATTTCCTCCCCTTGCTTTCCATTCTCATACGCTTGCTTTATCTCCATTCATTTTTTTTTTTTTTAAATACAGACAAGGAGAAAATTTTTGAACCATTCTTTTTTGACCTGTGGAGCTGCTTACTTTCAGGAAAAAGTAATACTGGAGGTCGAGAAAGAAGCACTGTAGGATTCCAAGCACCATGTTCGACTCTCACACACTTTGAGTCGCCAGGTCCACTGTCTCCCCAGAGTAAGCCAAGCTGTGTAAAAAGCCCATCCATCCATTATCATCCATTATCAGATGGAAGGCATCCAGACCCCTGGTGAGAAATGGGAAAGTGCTAATGTCCACATGGGGAAAATTATTGACCATGAACTGAGAAAATTTTTTTTCTCTCCTCCCCCCTGTGATTAGAATTACTAATTAGATCAACATGAAATTAAAATGATTGCAAGACTGAAACATTTGAGGAAGAATCTCTTAAAGTCCGTTTTTCATCACTGAGCTGAGACTAAATTATGCTGTCAAAGTGCCATATTATTTCAAATTAGCCAAATTAATTAATCTAACTCAGTCCTTGGCTATATTAATCATCTGTTTTAGAATTTTATTAGAGAAAGGACGTGACTTTCTCAGTGTAGTGCACATAGATGAACTTCCCTGGCAGGTAGTGTCCTTTCTGTTCACAACTGATATTTTAAAATCTAGACAATAATAGGATTCCGTCAAAGATGCTTATATTAAAATTTTAATTTTTTATTAGTTTAATTAATTAAAGATTTAGTGTAAAACTCAAATTTCTTATTTTTTAACTTTTATGTTTATTGTCTTTACATCGTGGGTATATATGTATGTCTATGATTAGGTCTGTGCATGTGACTGCAGTGTCTCTCAGTTCTGACTCTCCAGAACTGGGCAATGGATACACTGGAGCTAGATAATAGGTCCCCATGAGCTGACCAATGTGGTTGCTGAGAACTTGGGGCCTTTCCACCAAAGCTGAGTCAGTCAGCCTACCTCCTGTCACAGCATGGTCTCTAAGGGATTCAAGATGAAAGTAGATTCAAGATCTGCTTTTCTATGCATACTCCATTTATACCCTGATTAATTTCACATACTTCTCAGAAAATGTTCATGAAAACAGAGAGACCAGGCTTCATGCTAAGCCATCTCTTCTTTGTGACGTTGGCGTCATTCTTACCTCTTTTTTAAAACCAGTTTTCATTTTGTATTTTTGAGATGGAACCTCTGTCTGCTACCTAGGTTGACTTTCATCTTATGGGTTCAAGTGATCCTCTGGCTTCAACTTCTCAAGTATCTGTGGCTACGTATGTGTGCCAATTTGACTAGCCATCAGTTCCTTATAAATTTAAAAAGAATGTCACATTTTTGTGACATCATACCTTCGTTAATAAGTTTACAAAGAAGACCTTTTTAAGGCCCCTAATTTTAAAGATTTGAGGCATAATAACTTGGCCCTGTGATGGCACAGTAGGTATGTGTGGCAGATGAAGTCTGTTGGTCTTAGGATGGCTGGGAAGGGTGGAGGGGGAGAACAGACATAGAGATAGAGGTAGAGCAATGAAGAGTCACAAAACTGTGGTTCCACTTTGTAACATGCCCTACAAAGTTTTGCTCTTTGTTGTATGTTATTTCCCTAAATGCTCTAGCACTTTCTAGTAGCACTATAGGGCTGGTAGCCAAGCCTTCAAAACATGGTCTTTTGAGGGTCATTCAAGATTTAAAGATTAAATCATAACTTAAAAAGAAATGTTCAAGTTCTTGCTGATTTCATGACCAGAAAAGATAACAGAGAAGGGTTCAGTTGTCCTGCTATCCCAGACAGAGGTTCTGTGTACCATGTTATGTTAAACCATTATGGCTGTTAGCTATAATGTCACATAGCATGCTAGACGTTAGCATTTGGAATCTTACTGCTTTCAGTGTGTACTACCAAACTCTCTCTCTCTCTCTCTCTCTCTCTCTCTCTCTCTCTCTGTGTGTGTGTGTGTGTGTGTGTGTGTGTGCGTGTGTGTGTGCTCACACACTGGTAACATAGACCCCAAATGCATGTCTTAAGTATGGAATGTAGAAGTGGGGTCGGGGAAGACAAAAAAGGTTTGGGAGAAGCCATGAGGGTAGAGTCCTTACAATGTGCTCAATGTTTTAAGAAAAGGAAGAGAGAAGACCTGAACTCACACAGTGCCCCTTTTTGCCATGGGATGCCTTCTGCCATGTTAGGATGTATAAAGATCTTTGCTAGAAGCAGTCAGTCCTGAACATGTCAGCATATTGAATATATAGGAAGCAGATTCTTTTTCTTTATTAGTTACCAAGTCTGCAATATTTTGTTATAGAGTCAAAAAATAGATTAGGAGAACATATAATAGGAAAGACCAAGACAAGGAATCAAAAGCCAGAGGAGCAACAGGCTCTGATCTGCACATGTCCTTCTTGTGGCTACCATTAAGGTCTTAGCCAAGAGCTAAATGGAGTAGTTGAAAATCATCTAAATGGGATCTTGGAGTGGGGACTCAGCTTGGGCATAACTTGAGATAAACTTCTTAGGAACCCCCTACCTCCGACACCAGTTCAGTTGAGCTATGGAATGTGTAGTGTAGACTCAGCAATCTTCAAAGCCCATGATTTGGTTGTGTGAATCTTTCAAATTATGCTGAAAAGAAATATACTTTTTTTTATATCTGTGTCATTTTTCCTGCTACACTCATCCATGGAACACTAGCAGTGGCAACTAGGGCTGTTTCTGTTCTCATTACCGCTAGTGATGTTAACGAGAAGACAGTATATTGAATTCCTGTGACATGGTTCCTAGAATGGCCACAGCTTTTATTATTGCTGCTCTCTGTTCTCTTTGAGCATCTGGCAGAGACCCAGTCAAGGAGCGGAAAAACACCGTGAGAAAGGTTGCACTTTTGGTATTTCTGGCTTGACTGGATACAGGAAGTATAGCAATCTCAGTGCAAAACAAGTGTACATATTATCCTGGGTATCTCCAAATCCTTCTTAGAATTGGGCAGTCTGGTGTTTACTTAAAGGCTTGAATCTTATACTGAAACTACTGACCCACATACTTTTTTTTTGAAAAGTTGGCTTCACCACCACCCAAGACGTTCTTGAAATGTTTCAGGATCCCAGAAAGGAAGCCAGCACTTGTGTCCTCAGAGGCTCTAAGGAAAGCATTGCTGGGAGGCAACAGGCCAGAAAAGGGCTTTGCCATGGCTTGTCAAGACACAAACTTTGCTTTTTCTAGATGTTTTGGAGAATTTTTTTTCTAGGAAGCAACCACATTATGAAATTTGTAAATGTTATAAAATGTCTTGGGATTCTATTAAGCCCAGTTCAGAAAGAGAAAGTGCCTGTTCAGGACTCATTGGCTGGTGGGATCTAGAATAGCCACACATTGAGTTGTCTTTACAGGTGTTCCCTTTACCTAATATTATTTCTTTTAAGACAGTGACAGTTTTATTTATTATTTATCTACATATCCATTCATTCATCCATTTATTTATTTATTATTTTTATTTTATTTTATTTATTTATTTTTTGAGACAGGGATTTTTTTGTGTGGCCTTGGCTCTCCTAGAGCTTGCTCTGTAGACTAGGCTGGCCTTGAACTCATAGAGATCTGCCTGCCTCTGCCTCCTGAGTGCTTGGATTTAATGCCTGTGCCACCATCACCCAGGTATGAAAATTCCTGAACCATCTATGCGTTTCTTTAGTTATTCTTGCATTTATGTGACTTTAACATAGTGGAATGGACTTGCCTCATTTATGTGATCTTGTGTGTATATTCTCGTGTGTGTGTGTGTGTGTGTGTGTGTGTGTGTGTGTGTGTGTGTGTGTTTACACATGTGCCACAGCACACACAAGGAGGTTAGACAACAGCCTTGAATGTTGGTCCTCTCGTTCTGTTTTGTTCAAGACAGGCTTTCTTATTTGTCACAGCATAAACCAGGCTAAGTGGTCATCACCTTTCCAGTGACTCTCTTGCCTCTACCTCTCATCTCTCTATACTAGTGCTGGGATTACAGCTGTGTGCCACCATACTTATCTTTTATGTTTGTTCTGGTGATTCAAACTCAGATCTTCTGGCTTATAAGGTAATAGCTTTACTCACTGAGGTGTCTCCTTATCCCTCATGTATAGTTTTGACCAAAGGACTCTTGGTAGATTGCTTATGAGGAACAGAGTGGGTGTTCAGGCTCTACTTTTTATTACCCTCTCCTCTTAACACACTGCAAACATTTCAACATTGTATACAAAATAAATTCTTCATGAAGAAGTTATGAAATTATGAACTACATTATTTTTGGTAGAATCACACTTTTGCTGGACTCATTATGTTTTCAATATTTTAAAAATATGCTAATAGATTAAAAACTCTTTAGGAGACCAGCTTCCTCATTTACACTACACAGCTTGTGCTAAATAGGCAACAATATGAGACAAATAAATAGGTCTAGATGTGCTTTGCTTAAAGATATTGTTATCACAGTAAAGTGTGGCCACCTGCAGTATAGTTAGAAAAAAAAATAATATGACTTTTCTGAAGCATCCTTAGAGTTGGTTCATACTTTTCACTATCAAGCACAACTTTATTAAATGAGTTTGCCTTACTCTATTTATTTTAACAGCTGTTCACTCAATAGTTGGATAAATTGCATACAGACTTACCAACCACTGGTGAAAAGAAATTTAATGACAATCACAGTATGGGGGAAAAGAACTAACTTGTTTACCTAGGACTAAGATTTTTACTATGGATATTTTTCTTTTATATAGTAATGGACTTAAAATGTAGGTGTACTGTATACACACACACACACACACACACACACACACACACACACTATAGTCCTACATATATACAAACATAAAATTTAAGATATTGATAAATTGAATTGCATGTTCCTCCAAAATTTTTAGGCTGGCATGCTAACCATCTATATCTCCAAATGTGATCTCAATTGGAGTTAGTCTTTACAGAGGTAATTAAGAGCCAAAAGCCCAGAATACCTGCTGATAGATTATGTCCCCACCCCTCCCCAGATGCAACACAAAATATATGTTCATGAATTGTCAACAATATGGTTGCCTCAAAAAGACCAGCATGACAATTCAAGTTGACCAAAAACAGGGGAAATTCCACAGGGTTCTACCCCTACATGAAGAGTTATAAAATGTCAACAGCTACTGAAAGAGGAACAGTTAGTTGGTTCTAGGGGTAGCTTCCCACAAAGATTTTCCAGTCCCAAATGGCCAATCCTGGGCATATAAATGAGCAAAGCCAAATGGATTCTGTAGATTATATATATACACACGTGTGTGTGTGTGTGTGTGTGTGTGTGTGTGTGTGTGTGTGTGTGTATAAAAATCGATTATGAATTTGGGAAGTGAACATAAGAGGACTTGAAGGAGAGGGAGAGAGGTGGGAGTTATGTAGCTATAGTGCTCACATATGAAACTGTGGGAATGAAAAGAATGATGTAATTGGAGTGACCTCCCACTTGACTGATAAATAATAAATAGAGCAACATGGACATAGAGAGAGACATGTATAGAGGGAAAACACACACAGAAACATTGAGAGAATACAACTGTCTACAAGTCAAGGAGGCAAGGATAGGATAGAGTCTCCACACAGCCTCAGCAGGACCTAATCCTGCCAACACCAGGATCTTGAACGTCTAGCCTCTAGATGTGTGGGCAGTCAGCCACCCAAACATGGTTCTTAGTTATAGAAGCACTAGCAGCCTAATGCAGCTAGTGATGCAGAAAAGGTGATGAGTTGAGCATGGTAGGCTGAAGCAGGAACATTCAGTTCTGGGGTCTCTAGCACCACCAACAGCTTCATGTGGTAAATGGTTGAGGTGCCTCTGGATAACACACTCAGCAAGTAATGGTAATGTCAGCAAAGCCTCAGTTTCTCATCTGTGGAGAAAGTTCCTCTGTAGTTCCTTTGTAGTTCTAGTCTCTATTAGTTCCCATTAATAAGCAAAACAGTCCTTGAGAATAATCCTAAAACTGTTCACAATTATGTTGGTCATAGTTAATAACTCAAACTATTAACAGAAATCTATGTCTAGAATAGTTATAGCTAGTAGGTGCCAGGAACGTTTGGGGACCCAAGTTTCTTTATCAGAAGTAGAGGGTGTTAAAATACATCTTGAGCTAAGATATATGAATTAATTAGTATATATCATTAAGAGACAAAACAGTTAAAGAATAGTCTCCAGTTTACCACCTTGAATTAGTCATCTAATTGTTGATGGCCTGGGCTTCAGGGCATCCCTCTGCAGATGCTGCCATGGAATTGAATTATGGGCATATGGTGCACTGGATAGGACTAGCCCCTACAGGCTCATATATTCTATTGCTTAGTTACCAGGTAGTGGAACTATTTAAAAAGCATTAAGGGGTATAGCCCTGTTGGAGGATGTGTGTCACTGGGGGTGGGCTTTGAGAGTTCAAAAGCCCATGCCAAGCCCAGAGTCTCCCTCTTGGTCAGAGAATCAGGATATAGCTCTCAACTATTTTTCTAGCACCATTTCTGCCTGTGTGCCACCTCTTTTCATGTCATGATGATAATGAACCAAATTCCTGAAACTGTAAGAAAGCCCCAATTAAATGCTTTATTTTATAAGAGTTGCCATGGTCATGGTTTCTCTTCACAGCAATGGAACAGTGACTAAGACAGGACCTAAGAAATACGTGAGTATTTGAATTGGGTGACTGACACTTTGGAATTTGAGACATAAGATTTTAAAAAATATTAAAATCGTTACTTTTTAACTAGATGAAATCTGTGCAGTTTTGATGTCATTATTGAAAAAGTATCTTAGGTCTTGATACTGCAGAGCTTGATACTGAGCTTGTGTGTTACTGCTCATAAGTGGCAGTTCTCTTACCTGTTTGAGTATGAGATAGGTAGCTGACGAATAGAGATCGGCAAGAAGGTTTACATGTTTCACTCTCTGTGTCCCAAGTCCTATTGAACTTTCCCCTCCAGCCACTTCAGCCCCTCCTCTTAATTCTTATTTGCTGAAGGCTATCACTCTCCCTCATGAATGACTTTGTAGGAAGAAACCAACTATATAAATACCTACCTCATTCCACATCTTATTGTCCCCAGACCTCTACCCAGAATTCAGCTGTAGGGACAAGTTTCCTGAGAGGTAAAAAGTATTTCCTTTTAACATTCTAAATTATGTGACAGGGCTGAGAATTAAATCACCATAAGACAGATTAACAGGAGAAAACAATTTCAGTTTTGACATGTACACATGTAATGCAAAATATGGGAGTGTAGGGAAAAGTTAGCTGTTTGAGACATGTGTCACCCCCAGTTACTGAGGGGAATAGGAGTTATTAGATCATGGGAAGCAGAAGGGTGAGGATGTATGGCCAATAAGGTTTGGATTTTTATTCAGATGTTGGTACCCAGGTGATAAAAGGTGTTTCAGAGTAGCTAGCTATCTTCCAGATGCAGATTTCTTTATTATTGGAAATTTCCTTTATAAACACAAAACCACAAACATCCTTTACAAAAGGAGGCATTTTATTATTAATATTATTGTTGTCATTATTATTATTACTATTATTATTGTTGTTGTTACTTTTATATATTTTTACTTATGCACTTGATTCAGATAAAGAACTTTTACTACACTTAGAGGTTCTCAATTTTTTTTAGATCCAGATAATAAATATGCCAAAGCAACATGTTTGAGGATTATACACTGGGATTACCTTTAGTTTAAAAGGACATGCCCTCTTGAAGAGCATTTGTAAGCTAACAAGCTTGCAAGGTTCAGTCAATTTGTGGAAGCAAAGTGAAGATGCTGTGCAATGTAGGAAAAGTAGAACTGTATACAGGATTGAGCTGAGTTTAGAAGTTTAGACAGGATTGTGTGGTGACTTGAAGAAGAATGCCCCCTCCCCCCCCCTACACACAGAGGCTTATATTGGAGTGTTTAGTCTCCAGTGAGTGGAACTCTTTGATAGGATTGGAAGGATTAGGTTTTGTTGGAAGAAATGCATTACTGGGAGTAGGCTTTGAGATTTCAAAAGCCCATGGAAAGCCCAGTCTCTTGCTTTGCCTGTGGATCAGGATGTAGCTCTCAACTACATTTCCAACACCGTGCCTTCTGCCATGCTCATTGCCATAACAATGACAGACTAAGGCTCTAAGACTGTAAGCAAGTCCCCAGTTAAATGCTCTCCTTTACAAGAGTTGGGATGGTCATGCTGTCTATTCACAGCACTAGAACACTGACTAAGACAGACAGAAGTCGGTACCAGGGGTATTACTATGACAGGCTTGACCATGCTGTTTGTTGGAGGAATGTGGAAGACTTCGGGAGTTTGGATTAGAAAAGCAATTGAACACTTTAAGTGAGGCTTAATGGGCCACCCTAGTAGGAGCATGGGAGACAATGCTAAGGCCAATTTGAACTGTGGGAACCCTGCTCAAGAAGTTTCAGAAGGGAAGACTATTACTAAATGGCCTAGAGATCACTCTTGTGATATTTTGGTAAAGAATGTGGTTGCTTTTGCCCTTGTCCTAAAATTCTGCCCAAGGCTAAATGGAAGAGTTTTGGATTAATAGATTTGGCAGAGGAGATTTCAGAATAGCCTAGTATAACTCTGTAGTGTGACAGTGTTATTACTCTTTATGCAGATCTATAATGAATATAAGCAAGCTGGACAAAGAGATATAAAGCGTACAGTTTGAGGGAAGAAGGAGCACCAGGAAGTATGTTGGAACTAAGTGCAGTGCTCAAGAAGATAAAAACATTTAAAGAAAAACCTGATACTAAGTGGAATGAAAGGAGTGGTGATCTCAGGAAAAGATCCCATCCAGGTAAACTTCTAATTTTTGAAAAGAAATGAAAAGAAAGTTTAAGCAGTGAAGGAAAACATCAATAACAGAAAGCTGATTCAAATGTAATTAAACAGGGGGCCAAATTCCAGCCCCAGCAAGTAACAGAACTTGGCAGCTTCAGCCACATGGTTCCAGCTTTAGAGTCAAAGATACAATAAAGGGGTTGTACAATCTCTATCCATGACTAAGGAAAGCTTCTGAGTCTAGATGTGTATATCAGTGGTGTGCCCACACAGAGGCCCAGATGGGACACTGAGTGAAGCTGTGATGGGGAAGCCTGGATTGCCTTTGAAATCCCAAGACTTTGGAGATGTCAGAGTCATGGCATACCTGCCAAGGAAAGTTGCAGACTGGATGTGGAACCAGCCCAAGAGAGAAATACATTGCAGTTAACAAAGCTGAGAAGTGTTGGAGATCTAAAGAGCCCTTTGACATCAGATATAGAGAAACAGAACTTGCCCTGTTGTGTCTCAGACTTGGTTTGATTCAGTGTTTCCTCACCAGGCTCCCTTTCCTCTCTCTTGGAATGATAATGTGTATTCTGTGCCGCTGTATGTTGGAAGTATGTGATCTGCTTTTTTATTTTGATTTTATAGGGAGTTACAGTTAAGAGATTGCATGCGTCTCAGAAAAGACTTTGAACTTTGGACTTTTAAACATTGTTGAGGCTGTGATAGATTATGGGGACTTTCGAAGTTGGCATGAATTTATTTTTGCATTGTAATATGACTGCAAACCTACAAACCTATGGGGTCCAGGGACTGGAATGTGATGGTTTGAATAAAAATGACCTGCATAGGCTTGTATTTGAATGCTTAGTCACCAGGAACTGGAACTCTTTGATAGGATTAGAAGGATTAGGAGGTGTGGCCTTGTTGAAGAAGTGTGTCACTAGGGGTGGGCTTGATGTTTCTAAAGCCCATGGAAGGCCCAATTTCTCTCTCTCTGCCTGAGGATCAGAATGTAGCTCTCATCTACTTCTCCAGCACCATGTCTACCTTCCTGCCACCACACTCATTATCATTAGATAATGGCCTAAGCCCCTGTGGTAGTTTAAATGAAAATGGTCCTCACAGGCCTATAGAGAGTGACACTATTAGGAAATGTGGCCTTGTTGGAGTAGGAGTGGCTTTGTTAGAGGGAGTGTATCTCTGGGAGTGGGCTTTGAGGTTTCAGAAGCTCTAGCCAGGCTTAGTGGCTTACTCTTTCTTCCAGCTTCCTGACAATCCATATGTAGCACTCTCAGCTAGCTACCTCTCTAGCACACTGTCTGCCTGTGTGCCACCATGCTTCTTACCATGATGATAATGGACTAAAGCTCTGAACTATAAGTCACCTCAATTAAATGTTTTTCTTTATAAGAGTTGCCCTGGTCATGGTGTTTCATCACAGCAATAAAACCCTAACCAAGACAGACTCTGAACTGTAAGCAACGCCCCAATTTAATGCTTCCTTTCATAAGAGTTGCAGCAGTAGTCATGATTTCTCTATAGCAGTGGAACACTGGCTGTGCTGTTTTGAAATAAGGGCCTTTACCAGAGGATCTGGAGTCTCAGTGACAACCTGAACAGATGAAAATGATTATAATACTTTTATTAGTATTTAAATTGTAACCTCAATAAACAGCAACACATAATCTAGTTGCCAGGAAGTTCTTTATTTGATAAACAATGTTATCAATGTTAAATTTTCTTTTTCTCTTCATTCCTTTTTTCTTCCTTTCTTCCTTCCTTTCTTCCTTCCTTTTTTCCTTCCTTCCTTCCTTTCTTTCTTTCTTTCTTTCTTCCTTTCTTTCTTTCTTTCTTTCTTTCTTTCTTTCTTTCTTTCTTTCTTTTGTATATGTATGTGTGGGTGGGTGCACATGTATGCATATGCCTGTGAGGACCAAAGGACAACTTTAGGTGTTTTTCCAGGCACCATTCATCTTTTCTGAGCTAGAAAAGCTATAACTCATCAATTAGGCTCAAGTAGCAGGTGCTCAGTGAGACTCAGAGATTCACCTGTCTCTGCTTCCACCTGATGGGCAAAGTCAGGAGAACACTCAGCCATCAGGAGTGTGGGGAATGAGCTCATGACACAAGCAGTAAGACCAAAATCTTTGAGAGTTGTTTCAATCTAGGGATTTGGGAAAATGGTTGATTGCTTCATGATAATACTTACCTGTTCCATATGACAGTGTCCCCTTTGACTATCATTAGGTTCCCAGGGTCATGACTAAGGCACCTGATCTCACCCAAGGTTCAATCTTGGATCAGATCTTAGACTGTGGGCAATATGTGTGAACAGCAAGTGTGTATGAGGAAGAATCTGAAAGGTTATCACTCATACTTCTTGAGAACACTTCTCCCTATACACACAGAAGCCAGAGGTCAACGTTGAGCATCTTCATCAGTTACTCCTCAGCTCCCTTTTTGAGACAGAGTCTGTCATTGAGCCTGGAGCTTGCTGATTAAGCTACACTCCTTTGACAGCAAGCCACAGGAATTCTATTGTGTTCACCTTCCTAGAACCAGAACCACTGGTGCAGACAACACTGCGGGGCTGTTTTACATGGGTTCTGGAGGACTAAACTCAGACATTCATGCTTCCAATACAAATATGTCAATGAAATAGCCATTACCGATGCCCCCCAAAATAGGCTTTTAAAAGGACAAGTAGGGCAGTGTAACAATGCAAGGACAGCTAAGGGGAAGAGCTATGGCCATTGGAGAAAGGGCAAGAGCAGATTACATCTGTGGATGGTTTTGTTTCCTGCTTAAACAGTTTTGATAGAGCATGACTTGGATGCCCAGTCTCTCTGGATTTTTATTTGTTTCTTTTCTTTTTCTCTGGGGCTTGTTAGCAGGAGATTGACAGAGTTCTAAAATGCTGATGGGAAGAATTTTTAATGCTCTGCTGCTGGGAACAGAAAACAATCTCTTTGGTTGATGGACTAAATGAAGGCCCCAGGACTGGATAAATTACTAAATTTACAAATGTGAGGGAGGCAGTAACTGCATTTTCATAATTTATAATTTTTATTTTTGCTGTGTGTGGCATATGAGTGTGGCATATGCACATGTATGTATAACCCTATATGTGCAAGCAGAGGCTAGAAGAAGACCTTGGATGTTTTCCTCTATCACTTCCCATCTACTTTATTATATTTTACAAGCTCTCTCGTTGAACTGGAAGCTTATTTCAACTCACTTACTCTCAGGGTCTCCCTGTCATTGTCCTATTGCCCCCCCCCCAACAGTGAATGAGGTTCCAGGCATGTGCAGCTAAGCAAGGCTTTTGCATGGATACTGGGATTTGAACTTAGGTCCTCTTGGTTATACAGTAAGCTCTCTTCTCTACTGAGCCATCTCCCCAGCAATAAATACTCTCTTATGTTCCCTTCAGTTTCAGGGAATAGAAGATGAAATAAATGAGTATATCCTGTAAAGTCTATGGTTTCCAAGTATGGACACACGATTCTTAAATGCTAGGCCTGAAGTGAGGCCTCCTGGCTTGATTCTTCTCTGTTATAAGAGAGTCCCTAATTCAATATTCCAGATAACATTGAAAGGGCTAAGTTTTGCTTTCAAGGTATTGAGATGTGTAAAATAGGGCTCCAGAGAATGCATAATGTTTGAATTTTAACTTAAATTTTAACTTTCCTTAATGGCCTAAGTAAATGTTAGCATTTGGATCATGAAAGTATTCACGGCCCTTTTGAGTCTCTGACAAACTCCTCAATGTCTACCTTAATCAGAAGGCTGCCTTAGAATAGTCCCTAATGAGACCCAGGCTTCCACCAGTTCTCAACAATCAAAGGCTCTTCGTCTTTTCCTGTCTTGTCTGTGTAGTCTCCCCCTCCTACTCCATCCCTGGCCAAGCCCAGGAGCCATGCAGTCTTCTCTGTAGCAAATTACTTAACTTCTTTCAACTTAGTCTTCTTTACATAAGATGAAGCTGATCCTGCTGTCTGTTAAGATGAATGGGGGATATAAATAAGACAAAGAATGTAGTTTACCTGCCAAAGGCCCAATAGCATGTATTATATTTTTCATGGCTATGACAAAATCCCTGAGAAAAGCAATATAAGAAAGGAAGGATTTACTTTATCCCCCAGTTTGAAGGTATAGTTCTTCATGGTGGGGAGGCCATGGTGGCTGGTTATACTACATCCTCAGTCAGAAAACAAAGAAAGGTGAATGCTGGTACTCTTTCTTTCTTCTTTCTTCCTCTCTTTTTCTTTCTTCCTCTCTTTTTCTTTCTTCCTCTCTTTTTCTTTCTTTCTTTCTTTCTTCCTTCCTTCCTTCCTTCCTTCCTTCCTTTCTTCCTTTCTTTCTTTCTTTCTTTCTTTCTTTCTTTCTTTCTTTTTCTTTCTTTCTTCAATCCAGAACCCTAGCCCATGGTACAAGACTGACCGGTCAACATGTGTCTTTTCTCCTCATTTAACCCAATCTAGAAACTATTTTATGAACATGTCTGAAAATTTGTCTCCTAGATGATTCTAGATCCTGCTAGTTTGATAGTGATTACTATCATTCAACAGATGTATCTTCTTCTCCTTTCTCCACTGTGGTAAACAGGGATACCTTGATTTGAGGCAGGTGTAAAAAAGGAATGCTTCTGTTTTATAATGTTTTTATTACCTTTATGCCCCGGCCAGTGGGGTGGCAATGGGGCCACCCACCTGTGGGAGCGAATGACAGGACAGGACGACACGAAGAGATGGTCAGCAAGACAGTATTCTAATCAAGCCGCCAAACTTTATTTTCCTCCACATGGCTTATATAGCATAAGAGGGGAAGGGGCAGGAAGGCAGGAAGTGGAAGGGAAGTGGAAGGTGTGCAGTACATGGGAAATGTGCAGGTCATGGCTAAGGTGACTAGTCAAGGGGCCATTTGTTCTGTTGCTAGGCTACCTGACCATGGAATGCTCTTTACATTGGTTGCCATGGCACCTGACTGTGGAATGTTCTTATCTTTGGGAGCCTCCAGTTAGCAAACAGGTGTTACTGCCCTGGGGGGAGGGAGGAAAGTGGTGGGTTTATGACTTATTCTCTGGCTTAGCTAGTACTTTCCATGGTTCATGTTTGGTTCCTGAAATCTTGGTCCCTAACATCTCCCCCTTCTATACATATAGCAAAACAAAGAAAGGAGGCCCAAATGTTTTGCCATGACGGGGGAGGGGTGACAGAGTCTCCATCCCTGATAAAAGTTCCATTGTTAATTGGTCGGTTCATGTAGGCGTCCCCACATGTCCCGAAGGAAGCTGGAACGATGCAGTTTTTTTTTTACAGGGGGCGGATTTTAATCCGGGAGGGAAGAATATAGGATCTGCATAACCACCATGCAATAGAGCATGTCATCCAAGGCACCCAGGATGGTGGAGCACTTTTGCCTCCCTGCCTTCTGTAGTCCCAGCTGCACCCTCAATCCCCTAGGCAGTGGGCTCCAGCTCCCAGGCACAGGTGCATCCTCCCCTGGGCAGAGGGGTCTGTGCTGATATGGAGTCTGTATCTGGTTCATTGAGACCACCTTCATGGAGGTCTAGGCGATGGTAATGAACCTGAACTTGTTTTGCCTGAAGTTCAGCCAGCTGACTGTGCACAAATTGAGTTAGTTGAGACAAAGCCCAAGGGCCGAATGTCAAGACAAGAATGAGGCCAACCAAGGGTCCCAGGAGGGACAGCAGGAGTGTGGTTAGCCAGGGAGATGTAGAGAACCAATTTTGGAACCAGCCTAGCTCTTGATCCCTCTCTTTTTTGCGCTTCTCTAAGCCTTCACGGACCTTAGCCATGTTATCTCTTGCTACTCCTGTGTGATCAGTATAGAAGCAACACTCTTCCTTAAGAGAGGCACAGAGGCCTCCTTGCTGTAAAAAGAGGAGGTCTAGCCCTCGGCAGCTTTGGAGGACCACCTCTGAAAGGGAGGTGAGGGAGGATTCAAGGGCGGAAACACCTCACTCAAGCTGTGCTATATCTTCATCTATGGAAATTCTAAGCTCTGAATAATGTTGATTAGATAAGACCAGGGAGGCTATGCCCGTACTGGCCCCTGCAGCCCCCACCTCCAGGAGGACTGCTAAAGTGACTGCAGTCACAGGCTCCCTTTTCCAGCGATGGGCAAGTGCGAGAGCAGCCATCTCTGCCAGAGTCTTCTCTTCCCATCTTCCGGAGAATTGATCTGGAGAATAATAGGTTAGCCTAGGGATAAGCTGAACCAATATGCAAAATAAGGGGACAGAGGGATTATTTAAATGAAGAGAAATGCATGGTGTTAGGCCATCAGTACAAGCCCACCAAGTATTATTGGCAGGGAGAAGATATCCAGACTTAAGGGAGGTACTTAGGTTGTCTGTGACATTGCAAAGTGGTTGATAAACAGGAGGAATGATAGTGCCTCAGGTGACAAGGCAACAGCCTGAGCCCATAACTTGGGAGAGTGTAAGTCGAGATGTGGGTGGCTGTTGCCAGCGACAATCATGTGGGTCAGTGGTTAGGGAGAAATCTAAATCAGCAGCCACCAGTGGGGTGTCAAAGGGGCCACCCACCTGTGGGAGCGAATGACAGGACAGGACGACACGAAGAGATGGTCAGCAAGACAGTATTCTGATCAAGCTGCCAAACTTTATTTTCCTCCACATGGCTTATATAGCATAAGAGGGGAAGGGGCAGGAAGGTGGGAAGTGGAAGGGAAGTGGAAGGCGTGCAGTACATGGGAGATGTGCAGGTTGTGGCTAAGGTGACTGGTCAGGGGCCATTTGTTCTGTTGCTAGGCTACCTGACCATGGAATGCTCTTTACATTGGTTGCCATGGCACCTGACTGTGGAATGTTCTTATCTTTGGGAGCCTCCAGTTAGCAAACAGGTGTTACTGCCCTGGGTGAGGGAGGAAAGTGGTGGGTTTATGACTTATTCTCTGGCTTAGCTAGTACTTTCCATGGTTCATGTTTGGTTCCTGAAATCTTGGTCCCTAACACCTTTATTATTTATTTATTTCATAGTGTTGGGGAAGGATCCCAGTGTCTTGTACTTATTAAGCAAGCATTGTCCCACTAAGATACATTGCCAGCCCTGTCTTGTTTTCTCTCTCTCTCTCTCTCTCTCTCTTTCTTTCTCTCTCTCTGTCTCTCTCTCTCTCTGTCTCTCTCTCTCTCACTCTCTCTCTCTTTCAGAAGGATCTCATATACTTCCTTTGAACTTATATTATAGCCATACAGCCTCTGACCTGCATGATAAAATCTCATGTGCACCATGGTGCAGGCTAAGAAACCTTTGATGGTTCTCTTCTATCAAGATAGAAGGACTATTTCCTTCCTTCAAATTGATAAAAGTATCTATTATTATCTGATGAAACAGTCCACATTTATGAGTCATCTATGTTAAAATGTACTTATTTCATGGTCACAGAGATATTTCAGTGGGTAAAAACACCTCCCACCAAGCCTAGTATCCTGAGTTATATCTCCAACATCCACATTATGGAAAGAGAAATAACTCCTGCAAGTTGTCCCCTATGTGTGTTCTGGTTATTTTTTATGATATTCTCAAGATATTGGGAATGTTGTGATTCTAGTTTATTTTATTTTTCTGCTAAGTGACAAAGCAAACAGTTCAATGCATAGCTCATGAAAGATACTGTTGACACAGTCATCTTACAGGGAATAAAAGGAAGTTTACTCTGAAGCCATTTTGAGTAACCATGGCTAGAGAACACAGATTTATGTTACTTCAATCCATTTTCCAATGTGGAATCAGCTTCATGAAGTTTTATAGCTTCTAAACAAAGGAGTTCATACATCAAGGCAAGTTAAAAATACATTGGTGGGTACAGCAGAGAGGAGTTACAGCAAGATGGGGTAAGCTTTCCTGATGCCCCCAAATGCTGTCTGATCATATTCTTAGCTTTTGATTGGTAGGAACTAGTAGTCTTCTAGGTTAATAGATTCCAAAAGGTTTTTGTCTATTCGTCACAGAATGTTAGTTTTGACACAATGATGGGAATGGAATGGTTCTAGGGGCTAAAGCAAGCCCAAGAGAAGCTAATTAGCCTCTGGACCTGTAACATTCTGGCATCTCCACAGCACTGAAGTCTTAATCAGTCAGTCAGTCTCTGCAGACACAGCTTTTTTCCAGGAGTTCTTGTTCACAATTCCCAATTAATGGTATAAAGCAAGCAGCTTGGCACATGGTGAACAGTGAATGCTCATTCAGAGGACTCAAATGCTTTTACAGCAGCTGGAATGTACAAGATTGTGTTAAAGCAACATTCATTTATTTCTATATGAAATCTATTGTATGCACACTTCTCCAGAGAGGATATATTGGTGTTAACAAGCAGATGTCAAAGTGCTCTGCCTCATTAGTCATTAGGGAAATGACATGGGATATGTTATATGACATGACATAACCACTAGGGTGACTATAATAAAAAGGCAGACCAAGTGTTGATAAGCATACCAAGATACACAAACCCTCTATACATTACTGATACGAAGAAGAGCTGTACTGTTGCTTTAGAAAGCCATTTGGCATGATGAATATTACCATTGTTAAAAAATAAAATTGTTCACATAAAGGTAAATACAAATATGTTATCAGCTGGGCAGTGGTGGTGTATGCCTTCAGTCCCAGCACTTGGGAGGCAGAACCAGGCAGATCTCTGTGAGTTCGAGGCCAGCCTGGGCTATAGAGTGAGTTCCAGGAAAGACACAAAGCTACACAGAGAAACCCTGTCTTGGAAAAAAAAAAAAAAAAAAACAACCCAAAAAACAAAAAACAAAAAAACCCAAGAACCCCCCCCAAACAAAAAAAACACCAAAAACAAAATAAAAAACAAATATGTTATCAACTCCACCAGTTAAGACCAAAAGAATCTACCCAAAGGAAAAATCAAGATATGTATTCCTACAAAGACTGCCTTCAAATGTTCATAATAGGTTTTCTACTAATAAAATGTAAATATCTAAATGTCTATCAACTGACAATTGGATAAATTAAATGGGCCAGATTCATACAGTAGAGCATTATTTAGTAGTAAAGTAAGAACTAATTCATGTCATAATGAGTGAAACTTGAAAGCATTATGCTAAGCAAAATTATCAATCATAATGAAGCATGCTATATGACTCTTTTTACATGAAATACTCAAGAAAAGTCAGATCTACAGAGATGAAAAGTAGGTTCTTGTCACATGTCATGACATGACATGAGGGGTGTGAATGAGGAATGACTGCAAACCGAAAATAGAATGCTTTTGCAAATCCAAAATTACACTGTGGTAATGACTTCACTACTTTGTAGATTTGTTTTTTTAAAAAAAATCATTGAATTGAGAACTTAAAGTGGATGAATTTTATGGGATGCAAATTAGACTTTCATAAATCTGCTTAAAATATTTACACTTCTAGATCATAGCACTTATACTTACTGGAAGAATAAAATAAAATATAGCTACTCTTAAATAATATCCCAACCCAAAAACATGCCCAAGTAACACAACAGGCTAAAATGCAAAACTTAATTTCAACTTCTTTATCGTGTTTTGACAAATCAGTGGTAGTAAAATGGGGACAAATCTTTTTATAGAAACTATTGAAATGAGACTAAATTTTTAGCAAAAAATAAAACAGTTGTGTTTTACAATGACAGTTTTGTGGAGATCTTAAGTTTTCAATGATTAGGTTAGAAAGGATTGATTTCAGGAGGGCTTCATTAGATCAAATCTATTAGCTTGTTCATGTAAATAGTCAGTGCATAGTAGTCTTATTGATCAATTATTCACTCCAAAGTCTATTAGCTAATATTTACCACTAATAGCATAATTAAAGTTGAACTAAAAATACTATTAAATAGAGGTCATTTTAAAGTTCTTAAGGAAAATATAGGCTTGGTTGTAGAAGGATTGCCAAGACATTCTTTCTCAGAAAGTAGTTATTTAGAAATCAATAAGAAATTTCAGGCTGTGGGTGGATTTCAAACACTCACAGTGCCCTTGTTGATTAAAATCAAGCAGTTGATCCCCTTAAGCTGGATGCTGACATAAATCTTTAAAACAAAAAAGATGCCTTACCAGTCAATAATGAGTAAACTCATACTTCTGTAATCAAACAGCCATACTATATAGGTTAAATAATGAAGTAACCATCCATGTTCATCCATGTACCTGAAAACATAATAGGCCAGTAAGAAGTCCCACCTTTGAGTTTACAATATAAGGTTGTCTGACCTTTTGAACTACGCACTTGAATCCCTGGCATAATCTCCAGGATTTCTCAGAAGGATGCTGTCACATGGCCCATACTTTCCCTGTTCAAGGAGGCATGAGAAAGTCTTATCAGCTTTCCTTCTGTGCTGAATTTTCTTTTTAATGGACACATCATAATGTACATGTTTATGGGACTCATGATAATGCCACACCCATTGAGAATGTGAACTGATGAATCACAGTAATTAGTATTTGCAAGACTTTATCATGTTTTTATACTTGAGACCTTAGACTTTGTCCTTTCTAAGTCTTCAGAAAGTGTGAAGAAATTGCTACAAACTACAGTCATTCCATGGGCTGCAGAATATGAGAACTTATTACTCCCATCTAGCTCTGATTTTCTAGAAAGTCTCTCCTTCTTTTCCTTTTCTCCCTGCACTTCTAGCATCTAGTAGTTTTAATACACACACACACACACACACACACACACACACACACACACACACACACACGCATAATTGGTTGCAAAAGGACAAGTCTGGCAAGTATACCAGGCACTTTATCCATATTTAGCCCAATAACCCTTTCTCATCCTCTTTTCCATTGTGTTGCCTTCTTTAAGCTCAATTATAAAAACAATGTATTTTATTGTTTCAAATTGTGTGTGTGTGTGTGTGTGTGTGTGTGTGTGTGTGTGTGTGTGTCTGTCTGTCTGTCTGTCTGTCTGTCTGTTTCCTCTGTCTTCTACATGGAACTATGTGTATGTAATATAATTTTCCATGGAGGCCAGAAGAAGGAATCATCCAGAGCTGGAGTTAAAGGTGGGAATCAAACTTGTGTCCTCTAAAAGAGCAGTAACCACTCTTAACCACTGAGTCCTTGTATTGCACACCCCTGACTGGCTGCTCTTTCTTATCCATCTACATTTACAGTTCCTTGTGACTGCATTTTTTCTGCTCAGATAATGAGTAATCCAGGATAATCTCCTGCTATTGTTCAGATCTTAAGAGTCCTCCAAAGAACCATGCATTGATGGCTTGGAAAGTGGTCAAACATTTAGGTGATAAGTTCTACAGAAAGGAAGTCAGATCACTGGTGGCATGCTCTGATGAAAATTCAGCACAGAAAGAAAGTTGGTAAGACTTTCTCATGCCTCCTTGAACAAGGAAAGTATGGGCCAAGTGACAGCATCCTTCTGAGAAATCCTGGAGATCACACCAGAGGTTTAAGTTTGAAAGGTCAGACAACCTTATATTGTAAACTCAGAGGTGGGGCTTCTTACTGGCCTATTATGTTTTCAAATACATGGATGAACATGATGGTTAGAAGAAGTTATATATAAATATATATGATATACATAATATATATTAAAATTATAAAGTATTATAAAAATTATTTTTAAAATTATAGTATATAAGATAGGTTATGACTAGGCCTCTCTCTCCTTTAGCTTCCTGGACTCTAGGAGGTGAGCAGCTTTCCTCTAATATGCTACCTACCACAGTGTTCTTTCTTATCACTGACCCAAAGTAACAGGACCAAGGAATCAAGGACTGAAGCTTCTGAAACTCTGAGCTCAAATAAACATTTTTTTCATTTTTAGTTGATGATCTCAAGTATTTTGTTACAGTGATGGAAAACTACCAATTATTTTTGTTGCCAACTCTCCAACTCAGTTCTATCTACAAAGTTCCTTTTGCTATGTAATGTAAACTCGTCACCCATTCATGGAGTTATGACATAGATATCATTGTTTTGATCACTGTAAATAAATGAAGAAATGCTTGTTTCTACTTCTTTCTATTGGTAGTGAAAAATAGTAAATGTCTAGGGAAAGAGCAGGAAAAGTAACAGTACAAACCTAGTAAATACATTGAACATTTGGCACTTTATGTTCTCCTTGGAAATCTGTCCCTGGAGAGGACTATTTATGTGTTCAGAGCTGTGTTGTCTGAGTGCTGTTGGCACCACCAGAAAGAAGGTAGAATAATTCAAATATCTTCCAGGAGTAGATTGCTTAATAAATAATCTGCAGCACATTTCTTCACATCCTCACTTTATTGCTACACCAAGAGTTTGCTCCAAGATCTAACAGCATGAACAGTTGACATTCTACCTGAATTTTGGAGGTGAGAAATACTCGAGGCTTATGGACATGGTTTTGGATTTTTATCCCCTGAATTCTTGCAAATCTGGTATCAGCCTGTGCTAAATGTCATCTGAAAGGTCACCTTTTTATGGGAATTGGCCAATAAAGTATCTACTTCAGAGCCATGAGACGTGAAGCAGCTGGTAGTCAGGGGGCCAGGAGTTGGTTCCTCAAGGCTATGTGAATCTCTTTCGGACTTTCCTGAGAGTGAGTGGAGGGAAGGGAAACTTTGCTCTACTATGCTTACCCTGCCATAGCCCTGTCTGAGCATATCTTAGAGGTCATATACATTCACTTTTAACAGATATTATATGATACTAAATGTGTGAGTATATGTGTGTGCATCACATATATAACTGCAATTGTTGATCATCTCCCAGTGTTGAAGTACATTCTAAATAGGACCTTTGTATTCTCAAATGGAGAAGCAATAAGACTTATTTTGGATTTTTCTTGTTATTTTGAGATTTACTGAGCTATTTATTTAGCTTTAACTTTTGTAAAACTTACTTGGTTTAAAGGAACATTGTCAATTGTCTCTAGAGTAAATAAATCTGTGCATTGAGCTCAGCTTGAATATTATGGAATGCCCTGTTCTTGTGACAAATCATAAGGAAGCTAAATAATCCATACTGAGCAAAACATTATTGAAAAATTTAGAGCCAAGCCACAAAATGATGGAATCATACCAGATTTGAGCTGGTAAATCCCTTAGAGATGATCTAGTCTAACCACCTAATTTTATGGATGGAGAATCCTGTAAAATACAGTTCTTGATGTCAGAAAATACATCCAGCTGAGCCAATCTGCCAGGAAATCTTTTCACAGCTCAGCTCCATGATGAAGAGTTAAAAATCAAGCAAATACTTATGTGGAAGCTTCCTGTTTAGACAGTGTCTGCTTGCTAGTATTCTTCCTTGTAATACAACCCAGGTACATTAAAAGATACCACCTAGGGTAGCAGGTATGGGTGGCAGTGGCCTGAGAGAATGTATCCTCCCTGAGAGGCTTGCATTATTCTATGAAACATGCAGAAAAAGTACATATCTATATAATTAAAATTATAAAGTGTTATAAAAATTATTTCAAAATTTATAATATATAAATATATAAAAAGTTTATCTATCTATCTATCTATCTATCTATCTATCTATCTATCTATCTATCTACATAGAAGGTAGTTCAGTCAATAAAGTACTTGTCACACAAGCAAAGAGGACCTGATTTTGATTATGATTTTCAGCACTGACATAAAAGTCAGCCATGATTATGCAGATCTGTGACCCTATGCTAAGTAGATATCCAGAGCTCAGGCCAGCTGGTTTGGTCAATAAGTGAGCCTTGTATTTGATGAGTGACTATTTCAAAAGATAAAGTAGAGAGTGATATTAGAAGACACCTGATGTCAACCTCTAACCTCAACTTGCATGTACACACACACAAACACACACACACACACACACACACACACACACACACACACACACTTGTCTGTATGTGCACCACATGTGTGCAGCTGCCTGCAGGGGCCAGATGAAGATATCAGATTTCCTGGAAGCAGAGTTACAGATGGTTGTACTCCTTGCCCATATGGATGCCTAGAACCAAAACCAGGTCCTCTACAAGGGCAGCAAGTGCTATTGACCACTGAACCATTTCTTCAAAAACTTTGGGACTGTTAGCTAAAAGGCATGCCACAGGTATGCTGATGCTGTGTCAGCATGCTCATACTAAGGGTGCCCACAGAAAGAGCATCCACATTGCAGAGGCTAAACTTCCCATTGCATGGGTGCAAAGCCTCCAGGCATGGTGTAGATTCTAAGGCTTCATCATCTTTAATAGTTACCAATCTTAGCTCTCAAAACCCTGATGCATCTTCTCACCCTCATAAAAAAAGCATTAAGCTGTTAATGAAAGGAAATAACCATTTATGGATAAAAGAAATGTCAAGTCAGGGACCATGGACCTCCAGGAAGGGAGGTGTGGGCACTGCCACCTCCACTTTCTCATTATTCTCTTTCTCCAGATAAGTGGAGTTAATCATGTCCTTTAATCAGCCAGAAACTATAGGCTTGTCTTTGGTTGACTAGTAAATAAATATTCCTCAAACAAACATGGGATTTTCCTTACTTGTAAAATGTAATATGTCAATTTTAAACTTGCACCTGTGATGTGTTATTTCCTGTTTCTATGAAGATTAGGCTGGCCATTTTCATGTGCACCATAAGAAGGCAGAACAGTGGTTTACTGGAGATATTCCTATTAATTGGTAGCTGTCAACAAGACTCCAGCTGGTGAAGTACTAATGCATTATTGTGCTAGGCTTTGGGCATTTTATAAGCATTGTAAACAGCCTCAGTGTAACTGACAGTTGATCATAATGGCATTATTAAAATTGAAAAAAAAATGACTTTAATGAAGGAGGCTAATAGAGTGCGTTTGATGGAAAATGTTTACTTGTAGGTTTGTGTTTTAGACTACATAATTGCCAATTTCAGCAAGCACTGCTATGGAACTCGTAATGGGCTTAGCATTCTGCAACTCAAATGTTAACATCTGGATCCACATGTCTATGGGGCACACTGCTGAGAAAAGCTGGGGTCAAATGATGCTGTTGTTTTAAAAGGGAGAATCAAGTTCATAACCCTCTGCTCCAGGACTAGGAATAATGGATTTACCCAACATTTAACAGAAGGCTCACCAACAGACTTCTGAAGTAGCTTTACACTCACAGCATCAGTTCGTCTATTGTCTTGAGACACTAGCTGTGAGTTTCCTTTGTTCCTAGAACATCTTTCCTTGTAAAGTTTGAACTGAAATGATAGAAAGACAGGAAGAGACAATATGAGACCAAGTGCTCCCTAACTACAAAACTTCCCATCAGTGGAGTCATATACAGGGGTCAACTGGGATTCTGGGGAAAAGAGAACTTTCTTCTACCCATTCTCAGTTCTGTGGTTAGTCAAAGAGTTACAAAGGCATTGGCAGGGTAACAGAACATGACTTTAGTTATGTATAAGTTCACAGTAATACCTAAATCTGTGAAAGCAAAGGAGCTAGATGACAGAGTCCTGGATACACGCTGAACTATGGGAGGAATGCAGCTTGGGGCCTCTGGGAAGCGGGATAGACAGGCATGTCCTGAGAAGCAGAGGGTAAAGGGATGTGGTGAGTGAAGACAGCAGTCTTTGGTGATAAGTATTGTATCAGATCAGCTCTCTTTCTAGTACAAATGCCTCTACTACTAAAAATTTCTTTTATAAATGTAAATTTTCTTTATAAAACGCAAGCATATACTGTATTTCAGGTAATTTTGGAGGAGGAAGAGAGATAGCACAGGCTAATTTTCAGTTTCTTTTAGCTAAATGTGTGAAAGTGACATGTAGCTCCTTGCTGACAACTCCTTGAGAAAGGTGGACTTCATTGAGGTCGTGGCATTCAGAGTGGTCAAAATACAGATGAAACATAATAAGAGACAAAACAAGAAACCTTCATCTTCTTTGTTTTGATAGGTAAGATGCTAAATTGTTTGTCAAGTTTGACTCTAAATTAATTTAAATTATATCAATATCAATTGCTATACACGCAACACTGAAGGGTCCTGAGATACAATAAAATAGAAAATCATGCAATGTTTACACAGTCTTGGGATTGCCTTTTAGTAAGTAACATAAAATTGCAGCTCATGAAACCCTTGGTTGGAGCTACAAAGTGCAGTGTATCTGGCTGGTTCAATGCTCTTGTTTATCTCATGGATTCCCTAATGTCTGCTTGGTGTTTGGAGATGTTCCTTAAAATTTACTCAAGCAAAATTTTATTCCAATTTACCTGCATCTCTGCTTCTACTAAAAATGAGCATTGTGGAATACTGTTTAAATTTTTGTCTTCTGGAATATATCCATTCAAAGACATTAATAATAATTCTACTGTTTGTCATTCTTATTTTAGCCAAGGAAAACAGTAGTCAGAAATTGTTGTGGTGACAATAAGTACATTTGTAGCTGGAGACTTTCTCTCCAGCCCCTGCCAAGCCCTGTTAGTCCAACAACCCACTTATAAAATAAACACACTGACATTTATATTATTTAAACTGCTTGGCCATTAGTTCAGGCCTACCATTGTCTAGCTATTACTCTTATATTTAGCACATTTCTATTAATCTATACAGGCTTGGCAGAGGCTGGAGAGAAGGTCTCCAATTACATACATTAAAAATGATATTACCTTGTTTAAGCTTTCCAACATTGTGATTACAATATTCTTATTATTTTCATTTATTATTAGAAGTAGAAACTTCGAAAAAGGCTCTGTAATTGGTAACAGAGAAAATCATAGAATAACTTCACTGGATATCTTTCTCACTGTCCCAGTTCTCTCTTTTCCAAAATTCTACTTTATTGAGGGGGCTGAACATGCAAATAGACAAAATGCATACGTTGGATGAATTGGGGGATAAGTATACACTCATAAATCAATGGCCACTATGAAGGCCATTAATGCATTGACTACACCCTGAGGTTTCTTCCCAACTATTTATCTGTTATTATCACTATTGTTTTGTTGGTGTTATAAGGGGATTAACATGACATATCCTCTTAGAATTATGAAGCTTTTACATTATTGCTGGCTGTAGACAAGTCACCTTATGATTGATCTTCAGATATTACTTTATATAACTGGGATGTTGTGTTTTCTGATGCACGTTTGTGCATCTTTCCCTCCAACTTCAATCTCTAGCAAGCTCCATTATCCTGCTAGCTTCTATGAAGTGGACTATGTCAGGGTCTGCACATAAGTGGAATCATACACTGCTTTTCTGTGCTAGGTTTATTCCACTTGGAATAATATCCTTCACATTTATCTATGTTGTTGCAAATAGCTCCTTCCTTTTGATGATGAGCAGTATTGCATTCCTTCACACTCACATCCATGGATGGACATTTGTTTGCCTGTCTCAGCAGATATTGGAGAAGGTGATTTAAAAATTATAGGCATATACTTAAGATATGGAATTTCTGGACTATGTGGATTTCTGTTTTAATATATTTCAGGAATCTCCATATGCTTTTGCATAATGGCTGTGCCAATTTATTGTAGCATGAATTGTTAGAAAGTCTTATTAATAAAATCAAACCTGATGCCAGTTATTGGGGTGAGTGCTGGAAGATCAGAGAAGCAGAACAAGCCACAGCTTCCTCACCTCACAATTCCTCAGCTGATCCTGTTTCCTTAGACTGGAAGCCTCTGTGTCCTTATCCAAATGGATCTCAGTTGAACTGCTTCTCAAAAGCCTGAAAGTTTAACCCGCTCTAGTTCCTGGTTTTCATGCCTTTTATACCTTTCTACTTTCTGCCATCACTTCCTGGGATTAAGGGTATGAGTCACCATGCCTGGCTGTTTCCAGTGTGGCCATCTGGATCTCTACCTCCCAAGTGATAGGATTAAAGATATGAGTGCCACCATTTTCTGGCCTCTATGTCTGTCTAGTGGCTGTTCTGTTCTCTGACCCCAGACAAATTTATTAGGGTGCACAATATATTGGGGAACACAGTATCACCACAATTTATAGTTCCCCAAATGACTTAAAGCATTTAATTTTGCTATGTTAGGAGACATCACATTATGATTTCTGTTTCCTTGAAGGTCACCAATGTTGAGCACCAAGGTACACCTATTTGCTATTATATATATTCTTTGGAGAAATATGCAGGTACTGGCCACATTTTAAAATTAGATTATTGTACTTTTGTCTTCTTTTTGTTTATACTTAGTAATAGGGGTTTTTCAAATATTTGAGATATTAATTCCCAGATATTGATTTGCATTTTTCTTTACTGTTGATTGTCTTTGTATTTTATTGCTTTTTAATTTTTATTTTCCTTAAATATTTTTACTTGCTTCCAATACTTTCAGTGTCATGGCCAAACATTCATTGCTGAGATCAATTAGAATAAAATTACCTCCTGTGTTTTCTTCCATAAGGTTTGTGCTTTGGGGTTTATGTTTAAATATTTAATCTGTTTTGGGGGACTGTATATGGAATGGAATCATGGTCTGATTTACTCGTCAGTGTACGTATATCTACTTTTTCTAGCACCTGTCATTTTATTGTCTGTTTTTTTCCCTTGGGTGTTCCTCATGGCTTACAAGAAATGACTGTGTCTCACAGATTTATCTCTGGGGTCTTTTTTTTTTATGGGACAAGTTTTTTAAAATTTATTATTTTATTTATTTGTTTTACATGTTGAGTGAATTTTCTCCTCCCTCCTCCCTTCCCATCCCTTGCCCCCACCTTCTCTCTGCCACCCCCTCCCATCCATTTCTCCTCAGTTTCTGTTCAGAGGACAGGCCTCCCATGGGTATCAGCAAAACATGGCATGTCAAGTTCTAGTGAGACCAAGCACTTCCCCTTATATTAAGGTATTAATCTATATGTAGCCCCAGCACTGGGGGGTGGGGTGGGGAATAAGTGGATCTCGAGAGTTCTCTGGATGTCTATCCTCGTTTCTAGAGGGCTGGACTTAGAGGTGTGTGCTACCACACCCTGCTTGATCTTTGATAGTCTTAAGTTCTTGGTTTGTAAATAACCACCATGTGGCCCTGAACCAGTCATTAAGAGTTAAACAGTTCCAGGTTGGTTATGCTTCTCTGATTAAGCCACAAAGGCCAAGTTAGTTCGGCAGCTAATGATTTCAGGGAAGGTACCTAAAGTTCCTTAGATGAAAGCTAGGAGGAATGTGAGCCATTCCCAGTTATCACCCCTGCTAGCCAAACAATCCCTTTTCCACAGAAGTTCATGCACTTGTGAACTGAGGCACACCAGGAAGGAGAAGATTCAACTTGTGGAGCTGAAGGCTTACTGCATGATCACATGTTTTAACTAGCCAGGATCTGAAGGAACAAAGGGCCCTGGGCAGGTTACAACAGATCTCAGACCTCCTGGCTTTTCCAGTATTCCCTGAAAGGCCTCACTAGGTCTTAAAGCATGTATCCATCCCTAAACGGTCTCAATTTAAAGGCTCCCCTTCTGTTGGTGGGAAAAACATACTGGAAATGCCTGGAGAAAGTCGGAGCTGACCCACCCTCCCTCTTCTGCTCTCTTCACTCTGTCCCTCCCTTCTGCCTGTTGCTCAGCGAGTCTCTGCAGGTCTTAACAATTCTGCTGTGCTACGCAAAGAGGGCTTCATGAAATCTGAACACCAAGAGAAGTGCTCCAACAGGCTGCACTGTTAAGGAGGACCCTGCTGTTGACCTTCAGTGGTTAGTTTTCTCTGCTGTTGCATAAGGAGTTACAAAGTGTGTGAGTCTCTATCAACCCTGAAGTCCTGTGGCTTCCTGGTGGAGGGTTCTTCACTCACACCAGGCAACCACCCACTCTCCCATAGAACTACAGACCCCACTTCCTGCTGGAATGCTGAACATCTCAGAAACTCACACATTCTTCACCCTTCTCCCCTGCCTCCCATGCCCTCATATAACAGAATCCAGAGGGGTTGAAAAACAGCCTTTCACTTATCAGAGAGGATGTTTAACATACTTGACTTAAAAATTATGTTGGAAGATGTCAAATCCCAGAGTGTGAAGCTTCTGCTTCAAAAATGAGCTTGCTCTGGGGTGGGGTGGGAGATCAAAGAGACAGAGCTTTCCAAATTTCTGTCGAATTCGACATTCCAAGAGTCGGGAGGGGAGATTAAAATAGGATTTCATTTGCAATAACATTTGGGCTCTGCTCTGCATTGTTGAGTACTTAATCCAGCTGGGAAGTGTGGTTTAAAGGGAACTAAGGTGACTCTTTGGCTTCTAATTCACCCAACAAGCAGCATGGCTTTCTTCTCTAAGGAAAGCCTCTGTCAGGGGGTCATTCTAGACTTCTGTAAGGAAACCAGTCAATTTCAGACTAGACCAGACCAGCCACAAACCACCCTACTCCTGAAAAGAATTTGCCAACATATATAATGGGATATTCTTAAAGTCTGGAATTAATCATTAAATAAACTATTTGAGATGTGTGTGTGTGTGTGTGTGTGTGTGTGTGTGTGTGTGTGTGTGTGTCTGTCTGTCTGTCTGTCTGTCTGTCAGCCTGTTCATGTGTATACGTTCATATAAAATGCAGAGATCAGCTTCTGGCATCTTTCCTCAGGTAATATTCACCCTTTTTTATGTGATAGGGTCTCACCTTACCCGCTGTTACCTTTGACCCCTATGCTTACCACAACACCTCACCCTCAAAGTCAGTATATACTTTTCCATGACCAAATATTTCAACACCAGCCATAGCTCCAAGATGTCCCATCATGCTCCTCTGCCCTCTCTGTGGTGACATTTGCTGTTTACCTTGTAGCAGCGGGCTCCCTCCATTGCCATTCTCAACAACTTTGCTGAGTTCCAGGCTGCATGATAATAAAATTGAAAAGCTTTGGAGTGCAAATTATTCATTGGTAGCTAATTTCCAGTTAATTTTTATAACGTTACAGTTTATGACCTAATTCCATCTGGTTTTATTTTAACAAAATGCTTCTGTTTTCCAAACTGCAGTTTATTTTCCACTCTCGATGACAAACATGCATTGTAGCTTTGATTAAAAGAACTAACATTGTACCCAGGACCCTTTTATCAGGACCAAAGTCCACAAAAAACACACACATGTGTAGTTAGAGTTTCCCTGCCTGGCCCAGTCAGGACAAATCTCTCTCACCCACCAGTCCCACAGTCGCTCAGACCCAACCAAGAAAGCACACAGAAACTTACATTGTTTACAAACTGTATGGCTGTGGCAGGCTTCTTGCTATCTACTTTTTCTATCTTAAATTAACCCATTTCTGTTAGTCTATACTTTGCCACATGGCTTGTGGCTTACCAGTGTCTTTACATGTTGCTTCTCATGGCGGCAGCTGGCAGTGTCTCTCTCCAGTCTTCTACTTCCCAGAATTCTCTACTCTCTTGTCCCGCCTATACTTCCTGCCTGACCACTGGCCAAACAGCATTTTATTTGTATAGAGTGATATCCACAGCACTTCCCCTTTTCTTTTTTTTTTTTAGGAAGGTTTTAACTTTTACATAGTACAATTACATATAACAAAACAATTATCAAGCAAGAATTACAGTTACAATATTAAAGAAGATATCCTGTCTATCTTATATTTGTGAGTCTAAGGTTTTATATCTAACTTATCTTTTATCATAACTGAGGAAATTATAACTATCTAGCCTTCAACCACATCAAAGACCTCAGAAGGATATAATATTACCTGAGAAATGGGAGAAGGATGCAAGCAACTTTCGGGAGTCTTGCAGGGTAGACAGAGACAGCTGGCAGCCTGAACAGTCACCTAATGTTCCTCTGTAATGTTGGGGCATTTGTCTTCAGCCCACAGGGCTAGAGTCTCTCGGTCACTTCTCTCAGTGTCCTGTAGAATGTCTGGCAGTTTCCTCTGTGAAGCAGGAACCTGAAGGACCATTTTGTCAAGCAAAGTTTAGTGGCCACCTTTCTATGGGTCCTGCATGTCCAGTCGATCAAGCAGTCCAGGCAAGAACAGTTTCTTGCCCAAATGGCTATTTTTGCCAAGGTGAAGATAAGATATGAAGTGTCTTTAATGCCCATTCTCCTCTCTGAAGTAAATCGGTGTTGCCAGGAGCAGACATGTCTCACTGTCCAGAAAGTCTAAATTTTAAAAATATTTTAAATGCCATATTCTGTAGGTCTTTGAAGTATTTGAAGATTACCTATCTGTCTGAAATATCTCTATGTATACCTAGAAGACTTAACTAACATGGCTACAAGTATGATTATCATAGATGACTAATTATTAATCTATTTTTAATTATCCATTTCAATTTAAAATGAGCTATACAAACATAATACCTTAAACACGATTAGAAATATACACACAATATAACAAAATTAACTTTAAGTTTGTATCAATAAACTAAAATCTATACCAATGTAAAACATTTTAAACAAGTTGTTGTTCTTTAGAAGTAAGTTCCTTAATCTACCCTTTCATCTTTTATATCTGTATCATATCCCCTCTTTTTCTTTGGAAAGAGATCACATTTATAATCAACCTGTTTTAAAGAAAAATATTGTTTTTTGTCTGTCCCACACCAGAGGGCTCTTCTGATTTGGGACACAAGAATCTCTTAACCTTTCCTTTTAGCAATATGTCTGGGTTTAGAGAAGGAGTGAGCCAATTCCATCTCCAAAGCCAGCTTGATAATTTTGGGAATGTGGGCGTAGTTTCTCTTACTACTTTCTGCTGGAGGGGGGCGCTGTATCTTATGGGGATACAAAGAAAATTTTAGGATTATGGAGTAGTCCATTAGGGTGAACTGAGCCAGTTGTCTTGAAACCATTCTGGATGTTGGATCATCTGGGCCATGGTATCATCGGAGACCTTTCAGGTGGTCTTGGCTGATGAAGCCTGATGTATCTTAATGTGGAACAAATCCATAGCCTCTGGCTTTCTGTGGAAACAAAAGCAGAGACTCTTTTTCAAAGCAACATATCCTTATATCCAAATTTTGAAGTCAAGGTACCTTTAAAATTTACATATTTGTTTAACTCAACAGTTTTTACGATCAAATCTTTTTCTCCAGTTAAAAATCCCAAAGACAAGACAAACCAGATTCTCTGTGTAATATCCATCTTTGTAAGACTGAAACGCTGCTATGGCTGCTGGCTCCGCCCACCTCAGCTTCCCAACATGGCGGTGGTACAGTTTACCGCCAGCTCTGGGTCTGGAGCCATGTGTACCATCAACTATCAGAAGCAGTTCTATCAAAGCAGTGCATAGACCAGAAACTTTTTTTCTATTTTTAAACTAGCAAAGGCTAAATCTACCACGCAGCAGAGTAAAGTGCTACTTGTAGACTCCTCATTCCCACCACACTGCAGGTCAGACGCACACGCCAGGAACCCACCATAGTAGCTCAAACCGGCAGGCTGCCGCTAACTTGAGACAATTAGGAAGCTGTTTTTAGCTCCCGTCTTAGAATCTTTTTCCTCAGGTTTTAGGTGGAAACTCTTGCCCCACGTTGGGCGCCATTTGTAGTTAGAGTTTCCCTGCCTGGCCCAGTCAGGACAAATCTCTCTCACCCACCAGTCCCACAGTCGCTCAGACCCAACCAAGAAAGCACACAGAAACTTACATTGTTTACAAACTGTATGGCTGTGGCAGGCTTCTTGCTATCTACTTTTTCTATCTTAAATTAACCCATTTCTGTTAGTCTATACTTTGCCACATGGCTTGTGGCTTACCAGTGTCTTTACATGTTGCTTCTCATGGCGGCAGCTGGCAGTGTCTCTCTCCAGTCTTCTACTTCCCAGAATTCTCTACTCTCTTGTCCCGCCTATACTTCCTGCCTGACCACTGGCCAAACAGCATTTTATTTGTATAGAGTGATATCCACAGCACACATGTGCAGACATGTAAAATACATGCACATACATATATACACATGTACACATATTTGCAGACACACACCTTTATACATGTACATATATATACTTTCATGCATGTATACATACATATATGTGCATACATATACTGGCACACAGATATTAACATACGTGCATACACACATATATACATATACACATGAATACATGCATGCATACATACTCATGTGTGCACATATATTTAGGGACTCATACAGACACATACATATGTGCACACATATATGCACACATGCATGCAAATATAGTCACATATATGCATATAGATACACACACATGAATGCATTCATGATACACACACACACACACACACACACACACACACACACACACACATACACACAGTGCTCCAGTACAGTTTGCTTCAGATGACTTAGCCAGATATTCATCTTTGTTACTGACCATGTTCTACATTCTTGGTCCCTGTTTATTTGTTCCTTCATACTCCTGTTAATCTGCCTTGATTATTCAGGGGTGCATTTACACATCAGCTACTCAGAGGCTTCCCTAGACTACAACCTCCTTCTGGAAAGGGTCACCAGACACCACTGGAGGACAGCATCCTTCCTTTTTGTCTTGTTGCTCCCTCCTAGACTCTTTGACTTCCAGCTGGACTGGTACTGAGGAAGCCATCAACACTTGATTTCAAGAGTTGCCTTTATTATCAGCTATGGCTTGGTCTGATGTTTAATTACTACAGTGAGAAATTAACTAGGTTAAAATAATCCAATTACGGTGTTTAGAATTGGGGCCCTTTGGAATTACTGCCTTCAGCATGAAGACCCACAACTGAATCAGAAGGCAGTCAGGCCAGAAGTGGCACACATGCATAGCTCTTGTTTCTTGCCATGTGACCACCTGCATTACCTCAGGGCAGGGCTTGGACAGAAGAGAGTCATCGCCAGGGGCTGGGAAAAGGGATCAGTGGGTAGGAGCACTTGCTGCACAAGCATGTGGACTTGTCTTTGAATCCCAAACAGCCTGGAATAAACCTAGCCATTGTCACACACATGCCTCCAACCCCGGCACTTGAGGTAGGGGTAGAAGTAGAGGATTGCTTATCCTTGCTGGCAGGAATGAGTAGAGAGTAGTGGAGCCAAGCACCTGAAGTCTTCCTCTGGCCTCTGCATCTGCACAGGCATGCTCTTCCCTCCCCCTCTTCCCCGTGAACTCAAACATACAGAGTTATACATTAAAAAATAGCTATCACCAGATAGTACTTAGTAATATTCAGTAAACCAGCCAGGGCAACACCAAAACCAAAACAATAATAGTAATAATGATGATAATAACAATCATTATTATTATTACTACAGAAATCATAATATTTAGTGGGCAAATACATTTCAGAGAAATCCACATATCTATGAGTCTAAATTCCTGACAAAATGAGAAACAATTTCCTATTTTCTTGTTATTGCCTCTGCCAACTTGTCAGATGCCACATTCTTTTTAAATTACATTGATTGATTGATTGATTGATTTGTGTGTGTGTGTGTGTGTGTGTGTGTGTGTGCCACAATGTACTTGTGGAGGTTAGAGGTCAACTTGCAGAAGTGGGTTTTCTCCTTCCACTCTGTGGGTGCCAGAGATCCAACTCAGGTGGTCAAGTGTGGCAGTAAAGGCTTTTGTCCACTGAGCTGTCACCTCAGCCCAGATACCACATTCATTCGTGATCGTATGAAATGGTGTTGATGGTCTCTGGTCCTTTGTTGACTGGGGAGGCAGAACGATTTAGTTGTGAATCTCATCTTTGACATGAACTCATCATTTCTATTTTCCAGTGTGCATTCTTGCACATCAGGAGCACTCTGCCAAACCAGGACTCTATGCTGATAGATTGCATGACCAACAGTGGCACTGCATTTGGTTTAGTGTGATAATAATTAGGAAGTAGACTAAAAAAAAAAAAAAAAAAAAAAAGACTTGAGCGCTTGCCTTCTACTTCTAAGCCCTCATTGTACTGAGTACTTAAATGAATCTGTTATGGTGAAACCTAGTCATTTCTGGAGACTCCAAAGCATATTTATCAAAAGAGAGCAGTGTGGCTGGTCTTCTTACTCATGGTAGTTTCAGGTTTATGATTGCTTAGATCCCAGGTCAGTTTTTTCAGCTGATCACAAGTTCACAGAAATCTTTTCTTGTGAGCATATAAACTGAAAAAGAGCCATCCTATAATCAAATACACGGGGATACATGAGCTGAATGTCATTTTAATATGTTGGCACAATATTACATTTCTGACTTTGAAAAGTACCCTGCATTATTAAAGCTCTTCACTTTTATGGAAGGAGGATAATTTGCTCCAGATTAAAGTCAAAACAATGAAACTGCTTATGGAAAAATGACCTTTCTTGTCTTTACATGTATCAGCTAGATTCTTAAGGAAGCAAACCCAGCAGGGATTCCATTTAACTAACTGACTGAATCCGCAAAGCGTAAAGACAGCACTATTTATTTTAATTACTCTAAGCCAACGTTATCCCATCACTGGAAGCCCATGAGTTTTCATGAAGTCACTTTGCTGAGATAACATTTGTTGTACCCATGAGGTGACATTAGCTTTTGAGTTTTTTTTTTTTAACCCAAAGGTTATATTTCCACTTGTATAATTTATAAGAATATTTTATTGTGTTTTAATCTCCTGAGTATCAGATATTGAGGACCTAGTTTTAAATCTTGCCTCCCCATCTCAGACTGGGCTAGATGTATGTGGCTTGTGATATTTGCTTTCTTCTGTCACTAGAGGACCCTATACCTAGCCAAGGCTTTCAATAACATTGTGTGTTTTATATATTCTTAAACACATCCAGGCTTTTAAAGCACTGGGTTATTACAATTTCATGAACATTTAAGGAGTAACTGGTTTAGTATGTATAGCTAAATGCATTAATATGTGTAAAGATTAAATTAGTAGAATTTGTAGCAGGGCCAACTGAAGGTAGCCATAGTAAGAATACACAGCCAAAAACATGCTTGCCCTGCCATTTGCTTCTGAGGTCTTAGACAAATGAGATGGACTTAGCCTCTTAAACAGTTGTGTTTATAAAACATTCACTGGTCTTTTTAAAACCTGCAAATTAGAATGAGGCAGTTCTTACTCTGGATAAAGTTTAAAAAAAATGGACCTCCCTCTCAGATTGTATTTTTCTAGTTCTATATAATTTCTTCATATTAAATGCTATGGAAGATCTGGGTTTCATTTTGTAGCTTAAGGTGTTCATTTCATGATGGCTGACAGAAGATGAGAGGTTCCTGGGTCAGAGGTAAAGGTTGGCTTATTACTTCCTACAACGTCATTTACCTAATATCATTTGTTTCTTGTGCTCATTTCTCAAAATGCAGTTCCCATGTGGTAGAAAAAAGAGGACCAGGTAATATCTGAAACAGCATTGGCCATAGCACGAAGGTACAACCAAAAGATTAGGAATGTCAAATCTTGTCATTCAACACCATCAATCAGATTGGTAGTAAGATGCCTGCTTTTCCCCCTAGAAAATGTCACCAAGGATGCAAGAAATCTTGCTCCCTTTTTTTTATAGCAACACCACTCATTTCCTTCTGTTTTAGCTATAGTATCTATTGCTGTGGTAGAACACCAGACCAAAAGCAAAGTGGAAAGAAAAGAATTTATTTCTGCTTGGCTTTCGGGTAATACTTCATCACTGAGGGAAGTAACTGAAGTCAGGAACCTGGAGGCAGGAATGGATGCAGAAACTACAGAAGAACACTGCTTATTGGTTTCCCTTCATGGTTTGCTCACACTGCTTTCTTAAACAACCTAAGACCACCTTCCAGGGCTGGCATGACACACAGGGGATTGAATCCTCCCACATCAATCAGTAGCCAAGAAAATCTCCTACAAATTTGCCTATGGACACATTCTAAGGAGACATTTTCTCAACTGAGTTTCCTCCTTCTCAAGTGACTCTTGCTTGTGTCAAATTGACACAAAACTAACCAACACACCTTCCAAGGGTATCCACACTAGTGGGCTTCTTTGAAAAGATTGTCCCCAAACAAGACAATTCCTCCACTCCCATGAAACCCATAAAGTGCTGTGTCATAATCCCCCTTTCTTCCCCTTAAGTCCTTAGTGCCACATCAATCTTCTGTCAGTGAAAGTAAGTTATTTACACTATAATGAGAATGATTCTTCTATCATTATCTCTCCATTTGGAACACTCTTGTATTTTGAAATCTACTTAACTAATGGTAAAGTTAGGAAATTTGTGCTGTTGGTGTAGAAACTGCAAGCTGTATCAGGTAAATAGGAAAAAGATTTAGGAGCCAGGAGACTTGCCTTTAGCCTCTCCCTTTTTCAAAGTAGGAAGTGGTAACAGATAAAGATCGTGGTTTCTGCTTTATGGTCAGGTATGGTGATATTTTATTTGTACTGAAATGTGATTTTATTTGTATGTTAATAAATAAATTTGCCTGGGGTGTCAGAGCTAATAGGAAGCCATAGCAGAAGCCAGACAGTGGTGGCACACACCTTTAATCCCGATTACATGACAGGCAGATCTCTGTGTGTTCAACGATACAGCCAGCATGGAGACACAAGCCTTTAATCTCAATACCAACCATAGAAACCTAGAGGTCTGTATAGACAGGCAGTGACGAGGAGGTCATATGGTTGGGTTTACAACCAATAAGAAGGCAGAATAGAAAGTCAATAAAAAGACAGATACACAGGAAGTAGGCCTCTTTTTGGATTGAAAGGATGGCAGCGGCAGTGAGGGGTAAGAAAGGGTTTTAGTCTCTGTTCTTAGCTACTGCTCTGACCTCTTGGGCTTTTAACTCTGCATTTGGCTCTATATTTCTTATTTAATAAGACTATTACATCTACAGTCAGGTTAGAAGGGTCCACCGGTGGGCTGAAGGTAAAGAGAACAAGTGCAATAGATGTGTCTTCTTCAGCCTTCCCAGGAGAAACCTTTCCTCACTCTTAGCTGATTGTATTGGAGCAAACTTGGAAGATAGAAAGCGTCTTTATATAAACGTTAACATCAACTTATTCACTTAATGTTTTTGTATTTTTATTAACTTTCATCTATTGTAACCTTAGTGTTTCCTTGTTATAACAGGCAATGTTTTTTATTTATTCAAATAAGTTGTATTGGAGACGTGTCATCTTGGAAGGAAATGAATGTTTTTTTTTTTTTTTAAGAGTTCCTTTTGACTGTCACATTTGTAGAGAATTTTAGAATATTGTTCTCTCTTGAAGAAGAAAGAAGTCTATTAAAACAGAAATACAAAGAATTGACGAAAATGAAGATGTTTAATAGCTTAAATACCTTCCATACACTTTAGGATACATGGTTTATGCTACCATATGATTGACAAATTACTAAATATCTCCACTGCTTATGAAAAATCTATCCAGATACTTGTTAAATATGACAAAGATGATATTATTTAAGATGCAACACTGCAGTGAGGATTTTGCCATATGGGAAAAGATTGTGTGCAACTTCAAATACAAGGAAAATTGGGGATTAATCAGCCATGAGAGAGTAATGAGTAAAAAAATTCAGCAAGAGGACACTTAGGGCTAAACAGCTTTTAAAGGAGCTGTGGAAAGTAGATCCTGTTCAGATATCACCTGGAGGTAGGGTTGGGGATGAGGACTGAAAGGGTTTCAATAGAGGTAGTAGGTGATCAGATATTAAGGGTGGGGGTGGGTCTCTTATCTAGGGAATGTTAGAAGATACAAGATTTGACAGGATATAGATGGTGATCCAATATGAAGGGTGGAGACTTTTGTTAACTTGACATACATGTTCTGGATCATTCCTCTCTGCAATTTCACAGCATTGCACTTATATGGCATTTTCAAAAGTAATTTCCTAACCATTATCTCACTGGCTTCTTTCAGCACATCTCTAGGCTTTGATAAGGCAAATGACTATAAAATTTTTATACAGGAAGAAAGTCAGACAAACAGAAACTTCAGAGCTTGGAGGAAAATGTCGCAAATGAACTCCTGTGCCTTGGAGAAGAAATCCTAGGAATTGAAACATTTCCCCCTGGAGGAAAGAAGGAAGATACATGATTTGGGAAACTACAGAAGCTTGAAAGGCTTATGAAGCTCATGAAATGTAGGAGATTCAGAAGGCCAATTGCCATAGATTAGAAAGTGATTACCAGAGGGTAAGGGAGGTTGGAGGTTTCCTTTGGTGGGGATGCCTGCAAGTAGGTCAGGGAGATTGTACTATTACATTATAGTAGTAAATTGGCATATGCTGTCTAACTTCACTGTCTTGCTTTGCCCCTCTCTGCAGCCCCAAGCATATTTGTCTTAGGGTATCTTCCAAAACTCCTTGTCCAGGGACAGGCTGGCCTGGTGGCTCCACAGGAAAAGGAAAGGAAACCAGCAAAGCAGCTAAGAGTACAAACACTGTATCCTTGAGAATAGAAGAAGAATAATCATTAGAGTAAAGGTGTTGTACCTTTGAATACAGCTGGGATGCAAGCCATAGGCCAAAGCAAGAGACTCAGCCACTATTTATCCCATGATCTAACAACACTTGTGGTGGGAATGGCTGATTGGAAGTGTCTGGGATCTTCTATATTGGTCAAGTGCTCTGGGTGACTACTTCCCTAGTCTGTTTCACCTGGGTGGTTTAAGTATCTGATTTGATGCTCTACTGTCTTACTGCTGCTCACTGTTTAATTCTTTTACCCTTTCTCACTGTATGCTTAATGAACTTGCTCCTTCTAAACCCAAGCCACAACCACCGCGAATCCTTCTCCATCTGGAACAGAGCTCTAGGGATGCTGTTCTCATCATGGGGTGGGCTTTTCAGTGATGTGGCACTTTGAGTCATACATAGTTCTCTACGTTAACTCAAAAGCTCATTGGTTCACTGAGCTACAGTTGAGTAGAGTTTTTTCTTTTGCCAGTGCCCTTTCTGGGGAGAATAGACGTTTGTTCCAGTCTCCCAAGAAATGTCCTGCAAACTAGCTCATAGAAACACTCTCAGTCTGTTTGGATGCCACTTCAGTCCCTTGGGCATCTTTCCTACTCTCTATGTGATGTTGCTTGGAATTAGCTTAATGACACTTGTACCTTAGAACTGGTGAATGCTGGGGTTGGTCAGGATTGCTTATAATATATGTATTATATTATAATATGTATGACCAGTAGAGAACATATTCAAAAGTTAAGTAGATCTACTCTTCCAATTCTTAGCTTCTATCAACTGTAAGGTGAAATTAGTAATTGTTTTGTGACTATCCTTCAAATGTGCATTTTTACAATGATGCCATTATATGCTCTTCTCTGCCTATATAGGTATAAGATATTCTGACATTTAGAGGCAGCAGTTTGGCCCTTGATACAATGTGACAAACTGCTTTGCTGTCTCCCCACATAACAGCTGGGAACCAATCATCTTCCTTAAAGCTGAGGTAGAAAGTTTTTTTAGTGTTACTTGGGAAAATTTAACTTTAGCATAACACAAACTTCAGTACTAGAAAATTAGCTGAAGTCACCTTACATGTGTGTATGTAAGTGGGTGTTCCTATAAAGTCCTGTTAGAACTTACACTTGGGATTCTGTACAGAAGACAGGAATGACAGGAGATGGGAACAACAGAGTATAAAAGAGGTTTCATGATCAGTCTATTTCATCTTTGTGAAGCTCTTGACTACCTTGTTTTTAAGCATATACTAAGAGATGTCTAGAAGGGCGAATGTTCTCACTCTTGTGAGGCTTCAGCAGTGTATGACACACAGGAGTATTTTCAGAATAATTGTGGTGCTTTTAGGAGATATGTACAGCTACTTTTTCTTCTTTTCTTTTCTCTTCTTTCCTTCCTTCTTTCTTCATTTTTTTCCTGTTATTTTGAGACATGGTAGTTAAGATCAATCCACATGAGTCTATTTCATGGATAATAGGGGTTGATTAAGATACAAACTGAAGAAATACACTCACAAATACAGAACCGAGTAAACAGCTGAAGTCATCCTCTGTTCTTTCTGGAAGCAAATGTACCTGGCCTTCCAATCACTCCAAGAAGAACAATGTGACCCCTCTTCCTTTTAAGAGGTCACCATGAAGGCAAGAAGCACTGCCTTTTTGGGGGCCATATAGCCCAAGGTAATGGGCAGAGCAAGTACCATTATGCATGGTCTCCTGCTGTCCTGATTGGCCTTATATCGGTCTGTAGCTGAGGGTGACCTTAAACTCTTGGTCTTCCTGCCTCTGTCTCCCAGTTGCTGAGATTACAGGTATGAGCCCCACCACACCTGACTCAGAGTTTCCACTGTAAACTGTGAATTTGTTCGGCAAAACTTACAGAGTAGATGAACTTTCTCAAAAGGCTACATTTCAACTAAAATTGTGTTGGCTGAGACATGAAGGAAAGTAAAAAGGAGACTGCAGATTTGAGACTGACTTTTAGGAGGTTTCTATAAACAATTTCTGCATTTATTCCTGTAATTTTAAATTACTTGAGAAATCATTAGATTTCACTCTTTCATTATTTTTTAATTTATTTGCTTATTTCTTTTCTGTGTGTATGTGTATGGGTGTAAACAAGCCAGAGTGGAGTCTGAGTACAGGTCAGGGGACAACAGGCAGGTATTAGTGTTCTCCTTTCCCTTTCAAGGTCACAGAGATTGCACTCAGGTCCTCAGCATTGGTGGCAAGTGTCTTCACTCAGGGAGCCATATTGCTCACACTAGACTTCATTCTTAATTACATCACAATGATTTCTTTTCAGTTTTCCCCTCTAAGACTGTAAAGTATTATATTATGTGTATATATGCTACATATTTAAACTTTATATATGGATGAAGAACATGTAAAATATGATATTTGTGCTCTTATGGACTTACATCATTTTAAACGTGTTATCTCTTTGTCTGTTCACAGAGTATCAAACATCTGACATTGCTTCTCTTTGTTTAAAAATAAACTGAAAAATTTCAGTACTTGTTTGAGTATTCTTTGTTTTTTCTTTGCGCTGAAGTGATAATACGGAAAGGGAAAAGGAATACATCGGTTGTTTTCAAATCCCGTGCATTAGCTCACATGGAGTGGCATTAATGAGGCATTTGTTCATCTGTATAAGAAGGCCGTTGGATGTGAAGAAACAGACGAGCAGGAACCAAAAGGTGCAGATGCCCAGGGGAACATTGACCTGGAAGGTGAAGGCAGAGTCAGACATGGAAAACAGGAAATTTCTGATGTTTCTTGGCACAATTCGCTCTCCTGCTCCTTCTTTAAGTGCTCTGAGCTCTCCAGCCTCGGAACCCAGGAGTTCGGAGGCTGGAGGTGAGTGCAGCAGCAATAGCAACACAACAACCTCCAGGAGAACCAGGGATTAATGCTGTCAGTGCACGCATGTCCTCTGAGAAACTGCAAATTCAAATGCGCCAGTCCCTCCTCAGGGCAGAACATTTCCCAGACAGCTGGGAGGGGATTTGCTTAGTGATGATGAGGAGGGAGAGGGAGTGAGGGAGTGATTATGCAGAAAGGAACTTCTGTGTCTGGTGTGTGTGTGTGTGTGTGTGTGTGTGTGTGTGTGTGAGAGAGAGAGAGAGAGAGAGAGAGAGAGAGAGAGAGAGAGAGAGAGAGAGACAGAGAGACAGAGAGACAGAGAGACAGACAGAGACAGACAGAGAGACAGACAGAGAGACAGAGACAGAGAGAGACAGAGAGACAGGAGAGAGGAGAGAATGCATTCTATGGCTTGGCATGATGGTAACTGAACAAGGCTGCACAGAGCTGTCCTGGAAACATGGTTCTTTGGTGTGAAAGCTTCCCAAGGGATCAGATTCCCAAGAGACTGTGCTTCCTTTTTAGTTGAGAGGAAAACACCTGGTGGTAACGCCACCATCAACATAACAACGGGGCGGGCGCAGAGGGGCGGGGGGGGGGGGGGCACTGGAAATTCCATTTGCATGAAGCAGGCTGGGAAGGGCCTGGCAAGAATCCTGGTTGGTGAAAAACAGATCTGGTTCTTATTGTTTTCCCTGTGAGTAAGCAACCGAAGAAATGTGGGTGTGTGCCGCTGGAAAGGAAAATAGAGTTCGGCAAGATGTGTGAATCACTGTTGTTAATTGTAGCAGCAAATATATAGGAAGGGATTACTTAGCTGCTAACATTAAAACAAATAAATATGGTCATCCTTCCATTTTTTAATTAATTGATAACTGAAGCTGTAAAAAGAATGCCAAGGAGCACAGCCAAGGCATCTGGACACAACCCACTGAGAGAGATGGCATATTTATCTTAACTCCTTTAAACACATTCAGTACAGTGAACCATAGAGGTTATTAGAAATGTGGTTTCCCCTCCTGCTACCTCGCATGAAGCTCCCCAAAGGAATGAATGGAGTGAGCTGGAATTTGTGAAAGTTACAATTTAGCTGATGTTCCAGGCATGCCTTCCTCCAGGGTAGGTCAGCATGAATCAGAGGTTTTGTGGTTTAGACTTTTCAAATTGACAGCCCACAGTGGCTTGTCTTTTGTTTAATTTGTTACAAGATCACACAAGATATTTTTCAACAAGAGTTTCAGAAAGAATCTTGGGAAATCCACACATACATACAAAACAGCTGAATCATCTAACCCAAACCAGTCCTGACCACATCTGACTGACACTAAATATCTTCGACTTCTTTTCAAAAAGTCTCTCCGATTCAGTTAGAAGTCCTAGGACAAAGCGAATGGTTCCAGGGTGCCTGAGGAGCAGCGCACTGAGAAGCCCTGAGTTTTTTAATCAGGAAGAAGTACAAATGCTTTCTGCATGTTTGGGAAAAGTCAAACTATTGAGTGCAGAGATTTGCTTGTCAGAAAAGGCCAGTTAGCCATGCCGGCTAACAAGGGTGATTTTGAGAATCACAATATTCCATCCACACCTCTCTTCCCTTATCACACTTTTGCCAAGATACAGGCCAAACTAGTCTTTTTTCCCCATCTCCTTCCATCTTCCTTCTCTTTCTCCCTTTTTTCCTCTTCTGCTTTCTTTTCTGGGCTCTTTCTTTGGGGTGTGGGGGTGGTATGTGTGTATACACATGTGTACACATGGTATGCATATTCATGCACCTGTGTGCCTGTGACTATGGAGGCCACAGAACAAATTTGGATGTAATGTCTCAGAGAGCTATTAACTTGTTTTCATGAGACTGTCTCTCCTTGGATCAGAATTTGCCCAAGTAGACTAGGCAGGCTGGCTGGTAAGCCCCAGGGATCTTCCGGTTTCTTCTGGCCCCTCAGCTTATTTCGTCACTGGCTTATTTTCTACAGGAGTTCTGGAGGTGGAATGCAGTTCAGTCCCTTTACTGAACGCTCTCCCAGAGCTTCTCTTCCCTTTTCCTAGTTTTATTGTTTCTTTTCCTTCTCTCCTCTTCTCCCTCTTCCTTCAGTTCGTCTTTTTCTTTTTTCTCTCCTCCTGCCTCACCTGTTTTTCCACCTCCCTCCCTCTTCACTGTTCTTGACCCTCCTTTGAACTCAGCTCTACGCTTTACTCTCTAAGCCCCCAAATCAGGTGATGCTTCCTGTGACACAATCCTGGGGATAGAGTAGGTAGTAATCGGTTTATTCAGATGTAAGGACAAGGAGTTTGCCTTGCTGGTTTTTTAACAGGATTGGCTTTCAGACTTCTCACAGTAAAAACCCCGTCTTCAGTAGGAAACATTGAAGGCTCACAGCAAGTGATGAGTCAATGGTGTTTTGACACAGTCTGTCTTCAGAAGAGAATCACATTTCATGTAGAGAGGTGTTTCCCTTTTTGAAAATTGCTTGTGAAATGTATGACTCATTGAGCCATTGCCAACAGCCAAAAAAAGTTTCTGAGAGTCTGGGGCAGACAAACCATGGCTCCTCTAATCTTTCAGAGTCTTGCTGAACCAGCTTTTCCCATTTGAAGGGACCAGAAAGCAGTGGGAGTGGAGATGGAAGCTCCCCTCCACCAAGGCATCCTGTGGCTTCATCTTAGAAATAGTGGTACCAAGAGGGTGGGGCTAAGGGGGACAGCACTGCTGTGGTTTGGCTCCAGCCCTCCTCTAATTCTCTGGAAGTGTGGGTTTTACAGTCTGTGGCAATATTTGAGGAATTTGTCATGTGGCAGACAGAGAAGGTGAGGGACACCTAACGTACTGCTTATGGGACAAAAAAGACAAACAGGTTTCTTCAGCCATGTGCCTGAAGAACGTATTGCCTCCTTAGCTTCTTGGTGGGAAGCCAGGGGACAAATGTTGAGGTTTCCTTAGCAAGGCTGGGGATCTTAACTTTGGATATAGATGTGGGTCTAAATGTAGCCAAGCCTCTCCTTTTGGCTTGGTAGTGGGTTTTCTATTTGCCAACATGTTGACATAGACATGCTGAAAAATCATTCCAGGAAGAGGGGGTGACTTGAGCTTCAAAATCACCAACAGTAAAGGGGCTCATGGACTAGAATTTAAGATGGCCTGCATTGAACCATGTTGCCTATGTGAAAGCACCCTGGTTAAGATCAGTTTTCAGCTGGTGCTTCATCTCAGTGAGAGAGGTTATAATACCAAGAGTCCTGCCACTGTAACTATATCCCAATTCTACTAGCCATTCTAGTAGTTCATTCTACTATCAATATTTAGTATTTGAAATACAGGGGATTGAAATTAGGGCTTTAACCATGGTAGGTAAGTGCTCTCTACCAGTGAGCTATATCAACAACCTTATTTATGCTTTTTATTTTCAGACAGTTTCTCTGAGCTGCCCAGCATGACTTTGAACTCAATCTGTAGCCCAGGCAAGCCTTGGATTTACTTTCTACCTCAGCCTCCCAGGTATCTGGGATTACAGATTTGTTACTCCAGGTCCTGGTGAGAGCAATTTATTCTGATGACCTCATTGCTTACTGGGAAGCAAAGACTCAGAGAGAGGCTTCTGGGTCCCAGACCAAGTAGACTTCAGTCCCTAGCAACAGATTGCAGACCATATGATGAGATTTTTTTTCTAGGGCAAGCTATGTGTTGAGTTCTAAAAAGGAATTTTATTTATTTATTTTTAACTAAGAAGCAAAACAAATATTTTTGGAATATGAGTTGTGTAAGTGTGAAGCCAAATCCAGAGGGTAATTGGCACAGCATTTCAACAGTCTTGTCTTTGAGAGCCAAGTTCAAAGCCACCTGTCACTGCTCTATCATTCTTCTGATTGACTGCAGCAGGGGCTGTTCTGTGAAAGCTCTTTCCCTGGTGACAGTCCAGATTTCTTCCAAGCGCCTCATCTGCCCTTGCTGTTATTTGAACTATAGCAGAAGTTCCAAGCAGCTCTGTCCTCTCCTTGCATGAGTCCTGAATGAAAACTCACTGTGCTCCAAAGAAAACTTGAAACTTCGTTTTTAGTCATTTAAACATGTCCATAAATATTTTGTTTGTGGACCTCCTAAAGTCTCTCAAAGTATAGAAGGATTTGAGGAAGCCAAGACATTTAGCTTGGGCTGTCTATTTCAGGACAGATTATTCTGTATGTACATCAAAACTGCCACCCCTCCAACCCCCCCCCCCCTCAAGACACACAGCAGTGTTCTTAGTTAAATCCAGCTTGCTGCCTTTCTTTCCAGACATGGCTGCCATTGAGAAGAATACTTTTCCTTTTGTATCACTAGACCCATGATTCCAGGAAACCATTTTATCTTTCCCTCCTTCCCTTTCCCCCCCTTCCCCTTTATATTCCCTGTCTCCCTTTTCTCTTCCCCTTCCTTTCCTTCCTTGATTTGTTAAGACAGGATTTCACTATGTAGACTAAGCTGATCTCCAAATCCTCCTGCCTCAACCTTCTTTGTGCTGGTATTACAAGTATACCCATGCATCAGCATCATTTTCCTATGACCACATGACTTGTCTTCAACGTAGCAGAAGGTGACATCTTTACTCGGTGTATTTTTTCTCTCTAACCTGGGGTGTTAAATCCCTGTATAAAGCTGTATAGTCCCTCCAGAGAACATATACTGACCAGGAGACAAACCTGGACACTGGATTAGAAAGCACTTAAGAAAAACCTCAGCCCAGATGTGCTTACTAACCCATAGTCAGAACGGGAAATCCTTTTAGCACTATTCTGCTGTGGACAGAATGGAACAAAGGATCTCTGGCTAAAGAAGAGATGACCGTGCTTCTTTCCTATTTCAAGGAACAGGAATGCCAAGGGTGGCAGAGTGGGAGAACTGGAGTCTTTGTGTTGAAATTGTGTGGGCAGCAAACAGAGACTTGCAGTTTGTAGTGAATTTACACTGTTACCAGGGGTGGAAACAACAGTGAGAGTTTTATGAGATGTGTTTACACACCCAGAAAACACACTGAGCTCTGTGAAGCAGCATGCTGCAGCAAATATTTGACATTCAGTTAGGAGCCTCAAAATCGTTACCTTCCCAGTGGGTCAGCAAGTTCTGAATGTTCCCCAGTATTTCCAGGTACCCAGAGCCATAAATCCATATTTAATTAGCTTTGAATGAAATGTTAAAGATGATAGGCTCTTTGTGCTAAAAATGAAACCAAAGTGGGTCTAAGTTGATTTATGTCTAATTCAGAGTTGTAATTTAATTAAAATGCCGTACTGAATTTTAAACATCTCCCTGGCAGAGCCCTTCCCACGATATTCAAATGTGGCGTCTTCTAGCTGAGGAGGCTGCATGTTCTCTGTCTTTGTCACATTCCTTCGTGTGTTTACGGGAGGTATCTCAACAGCTGACATGCCTAACTGGCTTCTTTCTCCTGAAATCATTGATTTCTTAGTGACTCCAATTATGAAGCTTAAGTCTGATGTGTGCATCTTTTTTTTTTTCTTAATGGGTATCTTATTTGACGATTCTTTGAATTTTGTCTGTCTTCTTTAGTTTTTGTATGTGGGAGGGGATATTTAAGTTTAGAGGGTGGAAGACATGATATAACAAATGAAAAATTAAAGAAAATGATTTTTAGAATTGTGTTAGAAGATGAAGTTGAGCTAGCAACAGGAAAGTGGAATTTAAATAGTATATGTAAATAAATCATGAAAACCCTCATGGATATGAAACTTGTACAAGGAAAAATATTCACATCAAATACTCCTACCACCTTCTATTCAAGTAGAGCAAAAAGGAGTTAAATTATGATTCCTTGTCAATAAACAAATTTAAAAGCCAACCTATAAAAAGGAAAAATAATTTCAAAAGCAATTGAATGGATTGATTTTATTTATTCAGTCTTTGTTTCCTTCATGTATGTATATATGCATACATACTACTTAGATTATTTTATGCATAGTATATATTTTTATGCATTAGGTGATAGATAGATAGATAGATAGATGATAGATAATTTTTGCTATTTCTCACTGTTAGAGTAGTGTTATTTGTATTTTGAATGAGCCACCTGAAACCTGATGAATATTTTATGCATTAGATAATACATAGATATATGATTAGATAATTTTGCTATTTCTCATTGTTAGAGTCGGCTATCATTTGAACCTTGAATTAGGCCCCTAAGACATGGTTTATATTTTATGCATTAGATAGACAGATAATTTTGCTTTCTCATTGTTAGAGTAATGTTATCGTTTGAACCTTGAGTTAGTCCTCTAAAACCTTTGGTGCTATTGTGGTAGAGCTTTGTGAAGCCTGGCCTGATGGGAAGTCATCATATTCAGATTCAAAATAATGGCCTTGAAAGTCATAATGGGAACCTATCCATTCTTTTCTCTCTTTTGCATTCTGTCTAAACTCTAGCTGTAAGGCTTGGCCATAAAGTTCCTACTATGATCTACTTTCTCAGAAGAGGTCTAAAAGCAACTCTCTCAATTAACCATGGGTTGGAATCATGAAAACCATTAGCCAAAAATAATCTTTTCTCTTCATGAGTTTATTAGGCCAATTATTAGTGACAGTGGTGGGAGGTTGACTCTTTGGAGCAGAGGTTCTCAGCCTGTGAAGGCAACCTCCTCAGGATCACATATCAGATATCTTAGATATCAGATATTTACATTCCAAATCATAATAGTAGCAAAACCACAGCTATGAAGGAGCAATGAAATAATTTTGTGGTTGAGGATTACCACCACACGGGGAACTGTATTGAGGGTTTGAGGCATTAGGAAGGTTGAGAACCACTGGTTTAGAACGTAAGTATATCTCTCTTATAATTTCTATATCTTTACCATGGGGAATCCCCAGCTATTCTTTAAAAAGATTTTTATGTATATGAGTGTTTGCCTTCATGTACGTATGTGCGCGCCATGTGTATGCCTGCTGTCCACAGAGACCAGAAGAGGATATGGGCTTCCCTGGAACTGGTGCCACAGACAGTTGTGAACAGCCGTGTGGGTGCTGGGATTGAAAATGAGTCTTCTGCAGGGACAGCAGGTGCTCTTAATTGCTGAGCCATCTTTCCAGTGCCCCCAAATACTTTTAACATATCATGTTAATTATGTCTTGATTTATGTATTTGCTTATTTATTAATTTCTCCATTCATTTATTTTTGGTTTGTTGATAGAGTCTCACCATATAGTCCTCTAATTTGTGGCCATCCTCTTACCTAAGCTTCCTGAGGGCTGGGACTACAGGTGTGTACAACCATACCTGGTTTCTATCTCTTTTCAAAGAAATCAGGGTCAGGGAGATGTCCTTGGGAGGAAAGTCACTTGCAGAGCACACTTAGTGACCAGACCTGGGTCCTCACAACCCATGTAAAGACCAGATGTGGTAGCACAAATCTGTAGTCCCAGAACTTTTGTGGCAAGATGGGAGGTGGAAACAGGAGAATCAGACAGAAGCTTGTAGGTCAATATTCTGAGGTATACAGTGCAGCAGCAGAAACAAGAGAGAACCTGCCTCAAAACAAAGGGTAGTGAAAGAACTGACTACCAGGAAGTTGTCATCTGAGTGACACAAACTGTAACATGTGTGTGTCCATATTAACACATTAATAACAACAGCTTCTATGGATGTTGCTGTGAGGTTTTAAGATCATAGGGAGTCTCTGTCAAGTCCTCAGTGTTTTCTTTCAGAAATTCCAGCTTATGGTCTGTGAATCCTCTCCCCCAGCAATGGATGACCCCCTTGGAGTGTTCTTCCTAATAGTGCGTGGTCTGATTTCTCTCATCTGTGTCTGCTCATATGTAATAATGACTACTCACATTTGTTTTATGCATAAAATCCAAAGGCAAGTGAAATCATTCACTAACATTTATAAATAATATTTTTGTTACCTATCTATCTATCTATCTATCTATCTATCTATCTATCTATCTATCTATTTAGTGTGTGTGTGTGTGTGTGTGTGTGTGTGTGTGTGTGTGGTGTGAGTATGTATACACATAAGCGCATGTATCTGTGGAGACCACAAGAGGAAGCTGGATCCCCTTAGAGCTGGAGTTTCTATTGTTGCAAGTTGCCTAATCTGTGTGCTAGAAACTGAACTAAGACCCTCCATAAGAGCAGTACATGCTCTTATCCACTGAGCTATCACACTAGCACCTACAAATAATATTTTAATGTAATTTTAAAATAACCCAAATGAATGCAATAAACAACACATCAAAATGGTAAATGGAGACAGCATCATTATTGTATCCTCTTTAGATATTTCCAAAGTTGCTAGCTCAGGAAAATGTCAGCATCTAAAAGTACACTGTTCTGGATTCTATTTCCATATGATATGTAATATTTAATGTCAATGCCCCTATGTTTCCTTTTGTATTTCTCTCACTTTGTGTGTGTACTGTGTGCAGAAGGGGCCTTCTTTCATTCTTAATAGTTTTAGTCTTATTAGCTATATGACCTTATTTAGTTTTTCTGTTCTCTGTCCTTTCATCTGTAACATGACAATAAAATTGCTGCTCATATAGTATTATTGGGGTGGTTCATTCAGATTACATATTTTAAACATATATGACAATGTCATGTTTAAAAAAAGGTTAGTATTGAACCAGCAAGATGGCACAGTAGGCAAAACTTCATGCTACTATACTTGACAACCTCAGTTTGATCCTCATGTTCTACATGGTAGAAAGCGAGAACTCACTCCAGAAAGTTGTCTTCTGCCCTCCAGACATGTGGCACATTTGTGCTCCCCCACCACAATAAGTAAATGCAGTAAGGTATTTGGTATTATTATTATTATTATTATTATTATTATTATTATTATTATTGTTATTATTTTGGTTTTTCGAGACTGGGTTTCTCTGTGTAGCTTTGCGCCTTTTCTGGAACTCACTCTGTAGCCCAGGCTGGCATTGAACTCACAGAGATCCGCCTGTCTCTGCCTCCCGAGTGCTGGGATTAAAGGTGTGAGCCGCCACCACCGCCGGATTGGTAATATTTTTTTTATATAATGTTGATTTTTTTAATCATTAGTGTTTCATTGTTGTTTGTATTTATGGTATTATTTTTTACTATGATTACAGGTAAATTTTTCGCCAGCCATTCAGTGTTTGGAATGAGGGACAACACACAATCACACACCCTTCCAGGACTGTCACCAGCGCTCTCTCACTCCTGCAGCAGCTGCACTGTAAGGTATCTATTTCCTGATCTGATTAGCATGTGCTCCAATGCTTGAGGTAAGATAGCAGAAGAAAAGAGTTACCTCTAAGGACCAAGAGAACATTGCCCACTCTAGCCCCTGAGCTCCAGGCTTTTAGAGAATCGACTAAACTATGAAATGGAAAGACTTGCAAAAGTAGCCCCTAGAGTGAGAACTGACCTCAATAAAATTCGACTAATACTTTTAGGCTAAGCATTAAATTATCTACTCAGTTCTCTTTTCAAATGCCAAAACCTTTACTATTTTAACCTTGGCACGAAATGATTTAAGTCAATGATTTTCAACCTTCCTAATGGTGAGACCCTATAATACAGTTCTTCATGTTGTTGTGACCCCCAAACAAAATTATGTTTTGCTACTGTTATGAATCGTAATGTAAATATATGAAACACAGGGTATCTATATGTGACTCCCCAAAGGGCTACAAACCACAGATTGAGAACTGCTGATTTAAGTAGACCAGAGATGGTAAATGATTAGTGAAGGGCATCTTGGTTCTTAAAAGAATAGTTATCTAACTTTGATGAAGCATCCATTAAATCTGGCATGTAGTGGAATCTGGATATGTAAAAAAAGAAGCAATGCAGTCAGTAATAAGTCATCTGTGAAGAGTCTCAGTGTGATGTTGCCTTGGGTTGAACTGTGGTTGTATTTGTGAGGGATTGTTTTAATTAAGTTAATTGGTGTAAGAAAATCCAGCCCATTGTGGGTGGCACCATTCCCTAGGCATGGAGTCCTGCATGGTACAATGAAGCCAGCCAGCAAGCATGTGAGCAGTTTGCATATGTCCATTATTAGTTTTGATCCTCTTCCCTTTGTGGTCTGAGGCATATTTCTCTATTTCTTAGGTTTTCTTACTTTTATCCTACACCTCTCTTCTTATAGAATCTAGAGGACCATTTGGAATCAAACTCCTGCCCTTTCCTATCACTCTGCACAGAAAGTCTTCTTTAGGAAAAAAAAAAGTGCTTAAGTGGAGATTAGAGGAAAGCATGATGGAGTCACTTCTCTTTTCTTATCATGTGAGTCCCAGGGATTGAATCCAGGTTATCAGACTTGGTGGCAAATGCGTTTACCCACTGAGTTATCTCTCTGGTCCTCACAAGTCTTTCCAAGGCTGGGACTGGATATTTCTCACAGCACCATCCACTGTATTTAATACAATGTTACATGTGGAGCAACACTGAACTATCTCATTTGTGTAACAAATAGCAAATACATATTGATCTTCCAGGAATCAGTTGCTGTTCTTGTTCTTTTTGGGACACATTATTAAACAAAGGAGTCAAAATCCCTATATTCTGTGGTCATGGCAGAGAAAGAAGATAAACAGAAGATGTGAATGAGTCATGTGGAATATAAAATACAAGAAGTCACACTGGGCAAAGTGGAGAGTATCTTGCTGGAGTGGCTGCTTCTTGGTTACTTCATTAAGACTCATAGAAGGCTGAGAACAACCACTGCTTCCAACCTGTTACATGGTTTCTGGAACATATATTCAAAGAGCCTTGTATGCCAATCAATGGCCCAAAAGAAACAATAAAATATAATTACAATATGATTTTTGTTTTTTGCAGTCTAGAATCTACTCTAACTACAAAGTTTTACCATTTCAAAGGCTTGAGCATATTCAGATGCAAGGTCAAATGTAATTGGTTATAACTGGTCATCTGATTTAGACAGTGAGCCCCCAATCAATTACTAGTGTGTATAGTATAATAATATGTAGTATGTGCATATATGGTATGTTCTATAATAACATAATGGCAGCTGCTTAGCAGGTAGCTCCCAAACATGAATTCTCATTCTGAAGACACAATTCAAGCTATGTAGTGCTTTAGTCCCCATATTAAGTAACAGGGATTATAAATAAGTTGAGTTTTGGTGTAAGCATTTCCCAGTGAACTATCCATTATTACAAAATTACAGAAAATACTTCTTGGATTAATTTAGACTCCCATCCATGCTCATCAGTCAGATATTGAGCAAAGCCTTGGTGTTTAAAGCGATGGACAAAGCAGGGTGCTCAGAGACCTTTATGAAGCTGACATATTAAATAGGTTGCTTATTTTCTCATAGTTCTAAGGCTAGAAATCCAAGATCAAGAGGTGAGCAAGATTGGCTTTTCTTGACTTGTATATGTCCATATTTTCCTTTGTTATAACATGGGCTTCCTTCTGTGAATGTGTGTGTCTCAATCTCCTTAAAAACATTTAAATGTATTTATGTGTCTGAGGTGGAGCTGGTGCATGCATGCTATGGTGTACATGTGGATGCCAGAGGGCAAATAAGAACACTAGTTCTCTCTGCCCACTGTGTGGGTTCCAGAGATGGTACTCAGGTTATCTAGCTTGGCAGCAAATGCTTTTCCCTATGAGCCATCTCAGTGGCCTCTAAGCCTCTCTTCTTGTAAGGCTACCCATTACATGATGTTAGAGTCCACCCAAACAACACATTTTTTTAAAAGTCACTTTTATAGAGGTCTTGTCTCCAAATAGGGTCACATTCTCAGCCCATAGGAATTTGAGTTCCAATGTATGAATGAAGAGGAATGGGCAAAATTCAGTCCACAACTGTGTTTAATACATAGAAAAATAGAATAAGTAATTAGAAATGTTTGTAATGACAGAATTATAGATGTATGTGTACATCATTTGGAAAAGTTGTTAAATTACAAAGAGGATATTTTAGGCGTAGAAACGAGAGGCATCCTGTGGCAGTCTAGACCAAGGCAATTTTATTCTTCATCCTATCTTCTGTGGGAGAAGTTGGAGGTTACCTTATTCTTTGACAGAGTTTGACATAAGACACAAGCAGAGAACTTCTTCTCATTTTACAAGTTGCATTGGAGAATGGTAATCTATCGTTTTCCAGTGTGTGTGAAGAGGGCAATGATGAGTAAGAGAAAAGGCAACAGCTGTACTACTCAGCCTTCCCATACAGCATCATCAGGCAGTGTTTGCAATAAGTGTTCTCTGAGCCATGACTGGGGTGTCAGGGATGTGGGGAGAGTTTTGGACCCCTCATTGTCACCTGCTTCTTATTCTCTATCAAGAATCAACCTGAAAGGTATGCTCACACCTTGTCTGTGTAATTTTTCAACGTGTAGCAACCTGCCCCTGTTTTGCATAAAGTTTGTAATCAGACCATTACACCCACAAACTAGAAAAGCCTGTTATGAATTACTATGTGTGACTTTTTAAAAAACCTGATGGCAGAGATATCTTTTTAAAACATCACAGTGTGTGTATGAGATCACTTGTATTATTATACAGCAAGGAGGGAAGAAAACTTCCAGTGGATTAGTCTTCAAATGTCTGCTCTGAGTGCTGTGGTACCTTTACAACAAAAACTCACCTCATAAAGCAAGGAATTCAGAATTGTACTGTAACCTTCCTGTGCTCCATTAAGTAAACAATTGAGTCAGTCCATGCACAGGGAAATAATAACTTGTGGTACTTAAGGGTGGTGTATTTACCTGCATCATTTGCTTTTACATTCCTTACCACCATCCCAGAAGTTCTCATGGCAAAATGACTGATTGATCCAGTAGTTTAAAAATGTTATGGGTCATTTATGATGGGCAAGTCAGATAGTCCTATGTGACCAGAAAGCAGGAGACATGGTGGCTTTTATGCAGATAATTATGAGTGTAAGAAAAATCAGTATGAAGAATTAATGAGATAAAAGTAGTAGCTCAGTGGTACAGCACTTGCCTAGCACATGCCAGGGCCTGTGTTCAATCCCCAATTTCACATAACCAACAAATTGTTATCCTCATATTTTTAAATAGGCTGGGGTGTCACTCGTGTGTGTGTGTGTGTGTGTGTGTGTGTGTGTGTGTGTGTTCATAAATGTCTCTGTGTTTATGTGCCTGTGTGAATGTGTGTGCATGTGTCTCTCTGTGTGAATGGTTTAGAACAGGAAACTGTGAAACCATACAACTAGCTGTTACTGCCATGCTGTGTGAGGGAAGTCCCTTTCTCATGTGGGCAAGAAAGAAATTAAACATCTGAGTATCAGAACACAGCTAAAGAAAAATTCTAGAAGGATCTCACAGTAGAGCTGACTTCCTTTACAACACCTTTGTAAGTAAAACAGAAATATCACCAACTAAACTCCTGGATCCAGTTTGTTTCAAACCACTGGCCCTTATCTCCCTATTATATGGATATGTAGGACTTCTGGGAGCATGTGACAGCAGTAACTTCCCAGGTGTGAAGTAAAGTGTACCAGATATACTCCACAGGCCAAGTCTAGCATTCTGCTTTCCTGTTGAGAAAGAAGAATTCCTTCCCTACCCTGTAGCCCATATATTCCTTTTTTTTCCCCTGCATACTTCACCATTGAAACTTATGATTAAATGACTGAAGTTAATAAAGTATGGCCCACTGACATGAGACCATCATTTCATTTGCTCCTCATCACAGAACTGCACTGCCCTCATTCTAAACCCCTGGGGCTTGAAATTCACTGGCTTCCTCTTACATTCGGTTTCTGATAAAGTAAAATCTAAGGACTCCTTGTTGGAACCATGACACTCTGGCTGAAATTCAATTGTTGTGAAGCCTTCTTCCCTCACTCTTTCACTCTATACTTATTTCTTTGGATGTTGTGCCATTAACAGAGAATTCTTGAGCTGGGACGGAGAAACTCATTGGAGATTGACTGAACCCCCCAACCCCCACCTCTGTGTAAGTGTGTATAGGGCAGAGGTAACCTCAGGTATCATTGTTCAAGTGACATCCATCTTTTATTTTCTCTTGAAACATAGTCTTACACTGTTCTGCAATTCATCAAATAGGTGAGGCTGGCTAGTCAGCAAGCCTCAGTGAGCCTCCTGTCTCTACTTCTCTAGCTGTGATTACAAACGTCTGCACACACACACACACACACACACACACACACACACACACACACACACAGCTTTTTCATGGAGCTTCTGGGAATCAAACTCAGGTCCTTGTGCTTGTAAGGCAAGCACCTTATCAACTGAACCATCTTCCCAGTCCCATGGATTTGCTTTATGAGAGTATAGTCACACTGAGGTTGCTGAGCAAGCTTTATAATAAACTTTTAGCCCAGGAGGACTGAAGAGGACTGATATGTTTAGGAATTGCCATGAGCAATGAGTTTATGCAAATAATCCCATGGGAAGCACTGCTGGATCCGATGGGGCCAGTAATTGCGATGCCAACCTGGTAATTCCAGAGAAACAGTTTGTGGAATGCAGTCTTTCCTCTTCCTCCTCCTCCTTCAATGAACAGTCATTTGTGATAATTGCCAAAGAAGAGCCATCACTGAGAAGGCATGGGGTATGAGATTCTGGTCCCTGTGTCTCAATAAGGGGACCTCTTGGCTGAGTTTCTTTTTTGTCTCAGCCAGTATTTTTGCCTCTCTTGTATATGATTCTCCTCTACCATCGCCCACAGCATCTCCGTGGCTCCAAAGCTGTCTTCTGGGCTCTATATTTTAAAGGAAGAACAATGTCTATTTTTGTTTCTTCTCTTCCTCTCACACCCAGTCCAATGTGATGCCACAAATATGGCTGGCTGTTTGGAATAATTTGCAGAATTTAACATTACAGGCAAGCTCCAGCCTTCTAGTGTGTATTTTGAGTATTTTCTCATGAGTGTCAAGATTTTATGCATTACAGTATGCTCATGATATTTATCCATGCTTTATTTTGGGCATGATAAAATCTGTAGCAATTAGTTTCTCACAAGTCTATTTTGTGCTGAGAATCTGTTATTTGCTCCTTGGGTGGTTTCTTTGATTCTACCTTTACCATGACTGTCTTTACTCCCAGATTGATGCTCTCTCTTTGGGTTTGGCAACTCTCCTCTGGCTTCTGGCTTCTGGGCTCTGTTCAGCCTTTTCAAATGCAACTTGGTAAGATGTCAAATGCAAATTAAGATGAAACTATAGGTTGGTGAACCTTAAACATGAGTTAAATTTTTTAAAGTGCTTATACCAACAGGAAATGAGAGAATGTATGCTTGATAATGTGAAGATTGCAATTCATATTTTAATCTTGTCTAAAATGTATATATTATTTCTGTCACAGGAACTGGAAAGAGAATAGAAGTCAGTTTGTTTGGGACCCCTTAAACAGATCACAGTTGATCTGAAGGGAATAATTCCAATGCAGCTATGTGCCGCTTAACAATGGGATATGATCTGAGAAATAATCTATTAGGTGACTTCATTGTGTGAACATTACAGTGTCCTTATAAAAACTCAAATGATGTGGGTCAGTCCCTCTGTGTAGCATCTTGATACAACCAAGGTAGGAGTAAACAGGAGTTTTTTTTTGTTTGTTTGTTTGTTTGTTTCTGTTATAAAAAAAGAAAACTCTTTTACAGGAAACTTTATATATATTTATGTACATATAATATTGAATATATAATTAGAAGGAAATATATTCTTTTAAAGATTTATTTTGTTTTTAATTATATGTATATGCAAGAGGGGGCATGTGCATGTGAATGAAGGTACCTGGGGAAATCAGAAGTGGATGTCAGTTCTTCTGGAGCTGGAGTTATAGGCAGCTATGAGCTATCTGTATAGATACTGGGAACTGAACTCAAGTCCCCCACAAGAGGAGTGCCTACCCTTATCCATTAAGCCATCTCTCCAGGCCCATTGAATATACTTTAAAAAAAATGACCAGAAATACAGTACAGAAATAAATAAACCACAAACCTTATCATTTATTATCATTATTTCATACATACCACACATACTTAAATATGCTGGACTTTTATACAACTGGGAGAAACACAAATTATTGATAAAATCATGTTAATAAGATTGACAGCTGTGGAGAAATACCTGACACAGACACCCTATAGAAGGAAGGATTTATTTGGGTGCATGGTTGCTGAGACTTCTAGATCCAGACTTGGTTGCTTCTGACCTATAGCAACATGGTGGCAAGTACACATAGCAGAGGCTGCACGTTTCATGGCAGACAGGAAGCACAGAGAAAAGAAAGGACTAGGGACCAAGTACAAGCTTCAAAAGGACTCATGTATGTCTCCCTCTAGCCTCATATTTCCAGTACCTGTCCAAATAGAGTCACCCCTTAGAAAACAGGTCTTTAACACATGAGCTATTGACAGATGAAGGTACTTCTTATCTAAGCTGTACTAGCATTAAGAGGGCTTATGATGTTTCAAGGGAATACAATCTTATGGACCACTGCTTTATACATACTCTAAAAGTACTTGCTCATTCTGAGATATGGGTGAACACCTTCACATATCCTCAATTTCTTTGAGTTCTTACTCCTTAGACACACATTATTAATTTCTATGCTGTTTCATGGCTATTGTAGTCTTTACATTTTTAAAGAGATATTTCCAAACACAGGGATGAGGCTCAGTGACTACCTACTCAGCAGAAGGTAACTACACCCACCTGTCAGGTCAGTTGTTTTTTCACAAGCGTCATGCACTTGCACACAGCAAAGCCAACCATCCAGTGGGCTGTGACTGACAGTGACCTGGAAAGAGCATAAGAAGCTCGCATCAGTTAGTTAATTGGCAGGAGAATTGAACCTAGAGCATTGTGAACACAAAGTAAGTATGCTACCATTGAGCCATTCATCCAGACTACTTTTTGTTTTGTTTTGTTTTTGCATTTTATTTTGAGACAGGATCTCACTGAGTTGCCCTGGTTATGCAGTCTAGACTCTCTTAGAACTTGCCAATGTCCTTCCTCCGACTCCCAAGTATTTGAGATTACTGGCCTATATGACAAGGCATGGTGGGAGGCCCATTAATTTTTAATTCTGATCACATGTTATGTTATATAACCTTAGCCCCAAAATATTGCTGCTTTAGTTATTCATAACTGTTCATTAGGATTTTAATTGGTAAAAATGCAGTGCTAACATATATTAGAACTTGGCTCTTGCAGCATCTGGGGATGAAGTTTTAAATGAGCTAAGGGTAATTTGGGGCTTTTGTAGTGCATCTGTGGGATATTATTTTTAGTATTAAGGTCTTCGCTCTCAGGAGGCAAGTTGGATCTTCTAACATCACAATAGCTGTCATCATGAAAATATTTTCTAGGGAAACATGTTAGAAATAGTTGCTGCATTTAGTTCTAGTTTCCAATCAGATTCTTTAAAAATACCCGTTGCTTCCACTAACACTTTCTCTTAGGATAATATTTCAGAGTTGCTGAATTCAAGAAAATAATATCTTACTGCTTTAAATGTCTATATCACAGTGATATCAAATGACTCTCTGAGAATATTATAAATACAACATGACACACAATAAATTATAGTCTTACTTCCTTAGCATGCAGAAGGCATTTGTGTCAGGAATTTGTTTTATGTATTTATTTTTTATTATTACTATTTTTGTATATACTTTTATGTTTTTGATGAAGTACATTTTCATCATCATTCCTAGGTGATGGGGTATTCACTTAATTTTCTTTTTTTCTTGTGCATATGTATGAGTTGTTGCATGTGTATATGTATGTTTGCTAGCATGCTTTTGTGTGGAAGTGTGTGTGTGTGTGTGTGTGTGTGTGTGTGTGTGTGTGTGTGTGTTTAAGCCTGAAGTTCACTTAAGGCATCTTTCCTGGAAGCTCTCCACCCTTATAAACTAAGGCAAGGTTTCTTGCTGCACTGAGAACTCACAAACTCCAGCTGGTCTGGCTAACAGCTACCTTCAGGGGTCCTCTGTTTCTATTTCCTACAAGTAGGGACTACATACAGACCGCCAGACCCATTGGACTGCATATATGCTTGCTGGGGATCAGAACTGGAGTTACTGCATTTGAGCAGCAAGCACTTTACCTGCTGAGCCACCTCCCTGCCCACTAGTGAGGAGGATTTCTGAAAGAAGTGGCTGTTTCATGGCAATGAGCTTGAGCTTTGGGAGTTCTCGATGTGCTAAAATAACTCTGTTTGTATGCTTTGTTTTTCAGTACAAAGAGGAGATATGCAGCTAGAAAAATAAAAACAAAAGATACAGCACATCAGCAACAACAAAGCATGGCCTGCACAGGGTGATGTGTGACAGGACCAGCTCAGAAGATGCTGATGCCTTGGTACTGTGCTTCCTGAGCAGTCACAGAAACAGAGGGTGACAGGTGCTTCTGTAACTGGGCCACACTGGGAAACTGCACTGCACTGGTACCATTTGACCTCATATGCCTGAGAGAAGGTTCTGCCATTTAATAGGGCAAGAAGGAAATTCTTACTTGAACCATTAACATTGTGAGACCACTGTCTACCATTTCGTAATGTGATCCAAGCTTGTTATGTACACTGTATTTATCCAGGTGAAGGCTTTCCTGGTGTGTGCATTTCTTACTACTTGCATATTTAAACAAAGGTTTGCTGCACATTAGAAAAAGAAAAACAACAGAAAGAAAAGCACAAAGCCAAACCAATTCCCACTGTCTAGGACCCATATTTGTGCCAGCTTAACACTGTCAGTTTGAAAAGACATGGTCCAAAAAGAGGGCAGCCCAGGGATGGTCAGCAGGCTTCAAGAGATGCTCAGAGTCCGTGGTCTCCATGGCAACAGAAGGCTTATTTTTCCCTTGTGGTATTTCACATCACTTTGGATTTGTGAGATTGGGCTGCAGATTAGATCCTTAAGATCCCTGATTTGTGTCTTGCTTCAGCCCTTTGTGTTTAAGGGAAAGCAAAGCATCATTCTTCATTTTAGCACCAAGAATGGATTCTTTGAGATGTCCATGCTGCTGGGTGGACCCAGAGGATCCTAAATGATTGGGAAAGGGAGCAAGCATTTTTAAGCAGATGTACAGTGAAGCCTCTTCCAAAAGGTGGAAAGTTAGCGGGGGAGGGATGGGACTCTACTACCCACAAGCAAAATGTCTGCAATGAAATGATGAAGAAGACTGACAGAAATAGCCAGTAGGTGACTAAATAGCTCACAGGAAGATTGTGTAGGAAGGGTCTTTTGCTTTTTTTGTTTTCCCAAGGTGGCCTTCTATTCCAAAATTGAGTCTTCTGGGTCACTGTTACCCTAGATGCAGAGAGTGCCAAAGGAGGGATTTGCCTGTGGAAATAGACAGACATGTCACCTGCCAGCTGCAGGTTTTTGCATCTTATGGGCTGATTGTTTATATTCTCCCAACATTCACACTGTAAATCTCACCCTCAAAGTGATAATATTAGGAGGCAGGACCTTTGGGAAGGATGATGGTTAATACTGCTTATTTATTTGATAGGATCTAGCATTACCTAGGAGAACCTTGGGCATGGCTATAAAGGAGTTACCAGATTAGAATAAGGGAGAATGGAAGGCCCAATTTTAATGTGACCAGCACCCTTCCATTGGCTGGAGTCTTGTATTGAGTGATAAGGCAAGCTGAGCACCAGAATTCATCTCTCTGTGCTTCCAGATTGTAGATACCATGTGATCAGCAGTCTCATGTTCCCATTGCGATGCCTCCTCTGCCATGATAGACTACAACCCAAGGCTGTGAGCCAAAATGCACCCTTCCTCAAGTAGCCTTTATTTAGTAGTTTGTCCCAGCAATAAGGTAAGTGACTGATACAGGAGGTAGCTAAAATCGGATAATGATATGAGTGGTAGTTTCCTCATGGCTACAGTGAGTGCCTTCATTTTAAAAGCCCCAAGGAAGCTCCCCTGCACAGCTCCACCATGTGAGAAACACTTGTCCCCTGTGTGTGAATGCTTAATGATGCTGCTTTGGGAAGATTTGAATACTTTAAAATGAACTACCTAGTTTGAGGATTTAGGTCACAGTGGGCATGCCTTGAAGATTAAATCTGGTCCTTTTCTTTTTCTCTCAGCTTCCTCTCAGGCTTGAGGTAAAAATCAGTTTCATCACATGCTCTGACCAGTACATTGTTCAGCACAAGTGTATGGGAATCATCATGAACTGACTCCTCTGAAACTGAACAATCAGAAAACTAACTAACACAATAAATTCTAGTGCCATGTTAGATGGAAGTACAAGAAACCTAGTGCTTTACAACAATGCCCTGTGATGACTAGGTGATGGATATGGACTCTGGGGCAGGAGGTTTACTATAAAATGCTCATACAACAACTAAGTAAGCTTGGCTTTTCCAGTCTGCTATTTAAGCATAACTTGAGAGAGAGCTAGGCAATTGATCTTAAAAGATTTTATTACTCAGGTATGGAAAAAAACTTAGGCCAAACTTATTAATTTAATGAACACATGGTATTTATAGATGGCCAGTAGATGACAGGGTGTGGAGTTGACACCTACCATGAAAAACAAGAATAAAACATCACCATCACCTTCCATCAACAAGGATGGAATCATTCAGTATGAGGGAATAAATTGGAATTCAAATAGGTAAGTAGACAGGGCCATGGGCCAGGTTGAGTTACACTCTTGGGGTGGTACTGACAGACCATGCAGGAATGCTCCTAACAACTCTGACACCAGAATGTAGAAAACTGAAGAAATGTCTGCAGACCTGGAAATCAATGGTACCCTCAGCCCCACTGTGCAAGGCTGGGCAGCAGCATTGTATGGTTTAAACAGTTTGTGGGAGATGTAGTTTTCATGACTTCCAGGCTTATGGAGGAAGCCACAACAAATAGTTGTGGGAATGTTGGCAGATGCCTGAAGTGAGGCTGGCTTTTTAGTACACAGCCATGACCAGGATAACTCCATTGCAGAGAAAGCCACATTGTATATAATACTTTGTCTTTGCCACTTGGAAATTCTTAATAATCTCATCATCAGGTTTGTGCTTTGTGTGAAAAGACTGCAGCAATGGTATGCACAGAGCCTGGGAGGTCAACTCACATATCCTTTTCTGACTCTAATGCCAGGCACACTCCTGTGTGTTACATGCCAGTCCTAGCCCTCTGCCCTTGTCATCTAGTATCAAAAGTCACGTATACTTTGTTATTGAAGTGTCAAGCTCAGGGATAGGGCAATCAATACCTTGTCCTTTTCTCTACAATGGTCCACAAAGTATAGCTAACTTTTTTTGAGAGAAGAATCAGCCAGTATTTTATAGTATTTCAGTTTTGGTCCTTATCAATGGTTAGATATTGTTCACCACAGCCATTGAATTCAAATGGAAAGATACATTTTTTTAAGACAATCAAGATGTTGGAAAATTAACTGTTAATTGTCTCTCTACTGGGTTAGAGAGATAGCTCAGACTGTCAAGTGCTTGCTTTACAAACACAAAGACCTGGATTAGACGCCCAGAACCAATGTAGAAAATACTGGGTATAATAGGATGCACTTGAAATCCCAGCCCTAAGCAGCAGAGACAAGTGGGTCTCTGGGTCTCCAAAGTCGCCTTATTTAGTCCAATAAGAGACATCAGCTCCATGGGAGAACTTGTCTCAAAAGTGGTGAATAACACTGAGTTGTCCTCTGGCCTCCACAAGTACACACATACACAGAGAGAGAGAGAGAGAGAGAGAGAGAGAGAGAGAGAGAGAGAGAGAGAGAGAGAGAAAAGAAGAAGAAGAAGAAGAAGAAGAAGAAGAAGAAGAAGAAGAAGGAGAAGAAGAAGAAAGGCAAAGTGAAGAGTAAGAAGAGAATAAAAGAGCAATAATTATACAAAAATTAATGGAATAAAGTCTCAGTTACAGAATTTAAGTTGCTGTTGTATAACTAGATGACATTTTAAGATTAGCATTTGAATATTTCCCATTACACATAACCACAATAAGTTCACATCTACTTTTTTAAGAAAGAATTTTTTATTCTTATTTTCTCTTTGTCCAAGACTCTAAAGTATTAAAATAAAATTTACCCTTTAATATTTAGGAAGACATTCTGTGATAATGTGATAAACCTCTTGAGTGGCACGGCAGTAATAAATACAGTCCTTGGGTATTCTAGAATTCCCTAAAGGAGTCTGGGTACACAGCAACCAATCACAAGTCAGTTGAAGAGCCTCCATCATGAGCCAAGGTCCAAGTTCACAGTCTAGTTTGTTTCATCTTTTGATCAAGTCAGAATGAGAAGAAACTGAACTGTATCTCTTTTGAGCAATCTTTCAGAAGTATTGTTTCTTAAAATCAGGCTTTGAAAGAAACTGAAGGAACAAATGTTTTAAAGTTATAGTCTTTGTCATTTTGAATATAAGCAGGGATATCATTAATCACCCTTATGAAGTATGGGGGCCCTCAAAAATTCTGACTCAAATGACCAAACACTCATTTTTGTATAGGGATGGACAAAGTAATAACATTTGTCTTACAGGATAGGTATAAATCAATATATGCCATAATGTGAACGTAATGGTATAATCTAATTTCCAAATTTTACAGTATGGAACATAAAAATAGAATTCTGAAGTTCAACTGGCTATTTCAAAATCCAGATTTTGTCTCTAAACAATTTACATATTTCAGGCTCTAATTCTTCATACATTTTTCAGTTGTAATATTAGTATCCAGCTTTTGGAGGGAGGTATTGTGAGCACCAAGAAAAACTGAACATGTGGTAAATCACAGAACATCATTTACAGCTCATAAATAATGCCATGTGAGTGTGACTGCAGTGAGCTAGTGTGGAGCACCATATTATTGTCCATGTCAGTTGTTCCTAGGTGTACTAATGACAATCTCTAAATAACCTTCAGCACCAAGTTGAAGAGTTTAGCTTCCCAGTGAAATTTTCAAATAAATTGCCAGATATATTCCTAGTTAACTCAGTGAATCAATCAGCTCTATAGACTGATTAGATACAGTGCAATTCAATGTTGGTCTTAGATAATAAGCTGTAGGCTCCTGGCAGCTATATAAAATAGTGCTTTGTTGCTCTGTTCTAGATGGGGTTCAGGGTAGTCTGGGAAGAGATTTAAGCTCATTCATAAGTGCTTGTGAGTTAAGACATAAAAAGACAGAAAACATCATCTCGCTGTGGCTCCTTCTGTCTTAATGATAGCACTATTATAATTTTACCTCTGCTTTAGCACATACAAATTTATACACACACACACACACACACACACACACACACACACACACACACATTCCTATAATTCCCTGCATCTTTGATCAAGTTCAATTAGGTTGGCCATTTCCACCAACTCACAATGTTTTAAGATTGATTGATTGATGTGTGTGTGTGTCTGTGTGTGTGTGTGTGTGTGTGTGTGTGTGTGTGTGTTATGTCTGTCTAAGTGTATGCCATATGTATGTATGTATGTATGGTGGTGCCTGTAGAGGCCAGAAGAGAGTTTGCTGAAGTTGAAGGTACAGGTAGTGAGCTGTCCAACATGGCTGCTGGGAACCGAGCTTCAGTCTTCTGCAGGAGCAGCAAGCATGTTAAGGGTTGAGCCATCTCTCCAACCCTTATAAACATTTGATGGGGGTAGATCATGGCTCAACTTGATAACAGCCTGAGTGTGGCCTTCTATCAGATAAGTTTTTTATGGGTTCATAAATTACAATTTACTTTACAATATGGTCAATGCAAAACAGAAGTAGAGAACCTATGCTCCAATGGGAAACATTATTGTTTATTATTAATCTTCAGTTCTTTCTAGTCAAATGAACTCATGGTTTTAGAGTCAAAACCTTGAAATCATATCCACTAAGGTGAAAAATTATTTGACAAATGTGTAGCTATCATGCCTCAGAAAAGACACTAAATACTCTACATTTGAAGATTCTTGCTTTGATTCAAATGTGAAATACCCTTCACGGGCTCATATCTGAGCACTTGGACCCCAGATGGTGACACTATTTTTGGAAACTGTGAAATCTCTTGGGCACACAGCCTAGCCATGGCATGTAAGGCACACTGGGAAGGCCCTTGAGGGCTACACCCCAGCCCTGTTTTTGGTGGTGTTCTTTCTGCTTATTGATCCAAAGTACCAGCTAAGTATGTGTAGCCTCATATTCCTGCTGTCAAGGGCTGGCTCCCATCATCATTTCTTTTCTTAGTGAAGCAGAATAAATCCTTCCTCTAGTAGAGTGTCTGTCACAGCAATGAAAAACAGTAAGCAATATAGTCATTTTCTATAAATTAATATAATGGGATAGCCCTTTTATTTTTCTTAGGCCTTCAGTTTTTCTTGTAACAATTAAATAAAATTATATATGTAAGATAGTTAGCAGGTCTGGCATACATTAAACAATGAACAATGTCATCATTATAATTTTGACCTTTGAGTAACCTGGGAAATGTGGACTCTAGCTGAGTCACCAAGAGTTCAGTATTACAATACAAATGGCCTCTAGTACCTGGCCATTGAAAGGCCTTGAAGCCTATGAGTCAGTGCTTATAAATAAGAGTTTCTATTGTAACCGTTACTACTGCTGTTCAGCCTAACATGTAAAATTGGTTTCAGGACTTCATTTGTGTTTAAGGAATTGAAACAGAAAGTTAATAAGGATACCAATTCTATAATATGAGTTGATGTTATTTAATGAAACTGATCAATCAATCAATCAATTTTTGAGACCAGTAGACTCAAAGCTATTATATATTTCAGGATGGACCTTGGAATTAAAATCCTTCTGCCTATACCTTCCAAGTGCTAGGATTACAGATGTTTTCACCAGATCTAGTCTGTCCAATGCTCAAGATTAAACCCAGAGCTTCATTCAATTGAATACTCTACCAACTGAGCTGTATGTCTAGCCCTTTATTTCAAACAGATATCAGCAGGTGGATTATTTTGGGTACAGAAGTTGCCCCAGAAGTTGGTCATGGCTCTTATCCACTGTGTTTGTCCCAGTGATATAGTCATTTTGTACATTGCATATCATAATGGTCAGTGACAAAATTATCTAAAATAGGCTAAAGCCTGTAAATAATAGTGTTAGAAGAAGTGCTGAAGGAAGGCATTTTTGTATGAGTAAGGGACCCATGAATCAGATGGAAAAATTGCTTAATGATGTGGAGGCATAGATTTGTACATCTGCAGTGACTGAGTCACCTAACGACATAAATTTCCACCAACAGCATGACTTTGTGACTGGGAATCTCACAGTAATCTAATCTCTGTCCCCAACTTTTCCTGCTGGAGCAAAACTGTCTAAGGTGATCCTTGATAGAGTGCATTTTATTACAAATTCAGCCTTTGTTGTGACAGCAAGAGTATTACTCCATTATGATGGAAACTAGGGCTTGTGCGTATGAATGTAGTGCAAAGAGATTTTATAAAAATAAATTTCAAGAACTAGTTTTGACTTACCTGATTTTCTTTTTGAAACCCCTTGTAGAGTCCAGGGTTTGTAAACAGGAGCTAATACCACAGAATCCACAGTAACTGGCAGTTAGGGAGTATTTTAGTATAAAGCAGCATATCTGCTCTTAGAAAGATGCTTGTCTGACAAGTCAAACAAGTTTCATGGCTTTCAGTTTCATTGGAGTGAATCAGAACTTGAATAGTTAAGTCACTCACTGGAGATGGTTGTCTGACCCTCTGAGCTCTGTATCGTCCACAGGGTTTCTCCCACCTAACCTGTTATTTCCAGGTTGGGCCCTTCATTTTTTTTTTTTTTTTTTTGAGTATTTAAAAAGGACTAATCTTCCTGCACAGTACTAAAGTTCATTTTTCTTACCTAGAAATGGGCTGCCTTTCAGAATACTTCCATCAAAAGGTCAAAGTTACCAAGGATCTGGCTCATATTCCAAAATGTGGATGATAAAACAGTGGATAAACACTATTGCTTCTGTCCCTGACAGTGCTGAGAGACAGGCTCTGAACTATTTCCAAGGAGTCCAATTTCCTTTCCACTGTAATAATCAAAGAGGAGCAGAAAGCTGCCCCTGTGGTGCTTCTGAGTTTTCCCTACTTCTCAGCCCCCCACCCCCACCCCCCATCACTACCACTCTGTCAACATCTTGTTAAGCAATTGCATTGACAGTGAATTGTCTTTTTTTTCCCTCTAAGAAGTACTTGGACTTCAGAACAACCAGGGGATGGTGTGGGATGTGGTGATTTGGGCTTTTTATGGGATAATTACCCTCATGTTCTGTTCTATAGCCATCTATTTAGAGTATTTAACTCTGGGACTCATCACAATGTTTTCCAGCAAAAGCACATTTTCAAGCCATGAGAAAGAAGGCTGTGGATGAAACCACACTCATGATTATGACTCATGTGGCTTTCCTAGGTGAAGGAATTATAGAATGGTAATATCTTCAGGCACCCTTCAGCCACCAAGTAGGAAGCAAAAACAGGGAAAGTGGCTTGTTTTCCTATTGGACAAAGCTCGCTTTCCTCAAGAAAGTGACTTTATTGTGGTACTTTAAGGAAAAAAGAAATATGCTTGCTCATACATGAGTCACTGTATAGGTTCTCCACCCCCCTTTTCATCTATTTTCTACTTTAGGAAGTAAAGCCTGAGGGAAACTCCTGGGGTACAGCAGGTGGAATGGAGAGAGCAGAAGATAGCAAACTAGCAAGAAAAAGAATGGAATTCTGTAATTTAGCATCAGGGTTGAAACTTTAGGATATAATGTTGGATTTACAGAAGAAGAAACAACTTATGCTGTCACTCATTTATGGAAACTAATACAGTTGTCTTAGGAGAGAGCATAGCGCTGGTCACTGAGGTTGAAAATGGTGATGGGTAACAGTTTCCAGAAGATGATTAAATAAGAGGAATTACTACAGGTGTTCACATCATGAATGGCACTTGCAGTCTACTACTGATTCCATATTTGAAAATAACTAGAAGACTTTCCCAAACATGCAGAAATGATACATGCTCAAGAAGATAAAAAGCTACTGCCATGTCATCATGGCCCATTGCAGACTGGTATCAAAGCATCACATTGGAATCCCCAAAATACTGAGATATATTATGTGATAATGAAAGGTTTATAAAAACTTATTTAATGATAGTGAAGAGATGATGAGACTCTTGCTTCATTATATCCTAAAGTTATTGTTATTGTCATTACTATTATTATTATTAAAGACAGTATTTATTTATGTTGACCTGGATCTCCCAGAACATGCCATGAAGGCAAGGCTGACATCCAATTCATAAAGATACACCTACCTCACCTCTGCCTCCTGAATGCTGAGGGTTTTTTGTTATTTGTTTTTTTAAATTCAAATTTGACTGAACAAATGAATTTTTAAAAGCTTTTCTAGTTTTAAAAGAGAAAATAAATTAGTTTGTTTGCTTTGGAGGCGGAGGGGAGTGTAAGGTTCCCATCCATTCCAAGCCTGGTGAAGTTCTTTGTGTGCTTAAGTCCATTCCTCTACCAGGTACAGACTGGAAACCTTTGTATCTTTTCTTTACAGGTTGGTTTCAGCTCCAAAGCCTCCCTGTCTTTTTTTTTTTTCCAGAGCTGAGGACCGAACCCAGGGCCTTGTGCTTGCTAGGCAAGCGCTCTACCACTGAGCTAAATCCCCAACTCCTCCATGTCTTTTAAACATATTAATTTTGCAAGTGACTAAACCATGATAGTCTAATAGCCAAAACAAATGCATAAGCATTTTCCTGAACTATCTCCTTTTCTAACAGGGTATCAACAAAGGACCATGGTTATATCATGTGACTGAAATCAAGACATCATCAGATGCTTCTGTAGTCTGTGCAAGGGAAACTGATTTCTTGCCTTTTCTTGCTGTAGAGGCACCTGCATGTAGAACTGTAGCCATCTGGTAGCACTCTCACCCATGACCACTGCTCATACTGCAGGGTGGGCTCTCACAGGCTCTCCTGCCTCCGTACTCTAAGCTGTGCTAGGCCTTGAAAAGTTCATAGGTTGGAAGCTTTGCAACCAAATAATTCAAAGTGGTAGAGCCTTAAGAGATGGGGTCTAGAGAGAGTTCCAACTTGGATTAATGCCCACCCTAAAAGGAATGGTTACATATCTCCTTTGACACCAGATCTATTCTGTAATCTGTTACTTTCTCACCTTGTCTCTGTGTGTGTGTGTGTGTTTCTCTGTCTTTCCTCTCCTCTCCCCTTCCCTCCCCTCCTCTTCTCTCCTCTCCTCTCCTCTTCTCTCTTTGTCCCCACTTCATATACACAGGCAATGTTATTTACTAGGAAGCCTTCACCAAAAGCCAAAGCTACTACTGAGCACTTGGATATCCAGAACCACCAGCTAAATCGACGTTCCCCCCCCCCTTTATATATAATATCCAGCCTCAGGTTCTTTGTTACAGCTGCACAAAATGTACTAAGGCATTTATTCTTTGTCATATAAGAATACTTGCAATTACACTGGATCTACCAAGGTAACAAATGACAATTTGACCATTTAAGGATCCTTACTTAGTAACATCTTCAAAGTCTTTGTAAAATAAAAATTACAGGAAGGTATCCTTCCTGAACTAAGCTTTCCTCCCTCTTGCCCCAAAAGAACAGAATAAAAATAAAGATGGAATCACTTTTTCAATAGTTACAGAGCTGAAACTGAGTTGTTTATCTGATTTTTCCCTGGGAAATCGTTATAAAAAGGGAGCCAAGTCCCCAAAAGGGTCAGTTTCAGTTGGTCTGAACATGAGGTCTCCTCTGTGTTAATCTTTGCTCTCAAACAGCCTACCTAACCTAATGTTAACCTTTCTTTTTTTTCTACATTTTCTGGCCCAGCATTGTAAGAAAGTAGCTTTGAAATGGCCATTCTGGTTTTGTTTTTTGTTTCTGTTTTACTCAACTCTTTTCCATTTTAAAAACCAACCTCCCACTTGACTCATTCCAATACTAATTGTATTCTATGAAGGGAAGTTTTATTCAATTATAAAATTGACAGTGAAGAGCATTAAATTAACTCATAATTTTACTTTTGATTAGTCATTTTGGTATCTAAGGAATGATATTCACAGATTCTGGAGTTTAAGAAATGAAGTATTATGAATACTATTTTGAAAACAGATTTTGGGTGAAATGAATAAATCCCTAAGATCAACATATTTTCTACAGTGAGGACAAGAAGTAGAAAATCTTTATAAACTTATTTTTATGAATGAAATTGAAGCTGAAATTGAAAAGTACTTAAGAGAAGGCTGACAATTAACATGGATGACACCATTCCATGGTCTGGAGTTCCCAGCTGACTATAAAGAAGTGAGCTGAACACCAGTGTTCATCTCTCTGTTTCCTGGCTGTGGATGCAATGTGATTGGATGCCTCACACACCTTTCCTGACATAAAAAATTGTACCCTCCAATTCTGAGTCAAAGAAAACTCTCCATCCTCAAGCTGTTCTTCAGCAAGATGTATCATATTCAGGGATTATTAGCACCAATATTGTAGATAAGTTAGTTTCTCTTAATTAACCAATTAATTAATTAATTAATCTAAGTTAATTAGTTCTCTTATCACCCCATTTACTGTGTTTTTTTAAAAGTTGATTCTAGGATATACATAAAAAATTATGTTATTCCTGCCTATTCAGGAGCATGGGAGATCTTTCTATTTTCTAACATCTTCTTCAATTTCTTTTTTCAGGGACTTAAAGTTCTTGTCATATAGGTCCTTCACATGCTTAGTTAGAGTAACCCCAAGGTATTTTATATCATTTGTGGCTATTGTAAAGGGTGATGCATCTCAGACTTCCTTCTCAGCCTGTTTGTCTATTGTATATAGGAGGGCTAATTGTTTTTTTTGAGTTGATCTTGTATCCTGCTATGTTGCTGAAGGTGTTTATAAGCTGTATCAGTTCCTTTTTGGAGCTCCAGGAGTCCAATTGTCGAGAAAGAGGAGGGACAGTAAGAGTGTGAATTGTTGAGACCAAGATTGGAAAAGCACAGGGACAAATAGCCAAACTAATGGAAACACATGAATTATGAACCAAAAGTTGTGGAGCCCCCAGCTGGAGCAGGCCCTCTGGATAAGTGAGACAATTGAATAGCTTGAACTGTTTGGGAGGCACCCAAGCAGTGGGACCCAGACCTGTCCTTAGTGCATGAGCTGGCTGTTTGGAACCTTGGGCTTAAACAGGGACACATGCTCAGCCTGGAAGGAGGGGCCTGGAGCTGCCTGTACTGATTCCACCAGGTTTAAATGAATCCCCAGGGGAGTCTTGGCCCTGGAGGAGATGGGAATGGAGGGGAGGGGTTGCGGGAAAGGTGGGGGCAGGGGCAAGAGGGGGTAGGACAGGGGAACCCATGGCTGATGTGTAAAATTAAAACACAAATATAATAAATAAAAACAGAGAAAAAATTAAAGAATATAACTAATTTAAAAATTGAAGGCAAATTTGAGGAGTGGCTTTATGAGAACTCAATCATTACAATAAATCCACAGTAATTAAAATGCTATGGTGCTGTCTGGCCTGATAGTAAATGAATGAATAAATAAATACCATAGAATAAAGAATCCATAAATAAATATACATTTACATGTTCATGTAATGTGCATATATGTGACAGAGTTAGCAGAAGAAAACATGACAATGCTTTTCTATTAACTGATGGAAAGTGATTTTTCTTGTAAGTGTGTAGTTGGACGTATGGTGTCTACTCACAAACTGTAACAGTAACCAGTCCAGTTTTGTCTATTTGTTTGTTTTAAAGAAAAAGTTCAACTCATTGAAGCTCTAAGCACTGTCATAGAAATGTCACTAGGGCCTTGGAAAAATCAAATATTCCTAAAATTTTAAACACAAATGCACACACATATGTATGTGCACATACAAATACACACAAACACAAACACATGCACATACACATTTCTTCTTAATGAGTACATTTAGATCAATATTGAAGATAATATGACTATGTGCATTAAATTTAAATGAATAAAGTATTAGATAACTTGTGCACACCTGCCCAAATGAGAAAAATAAATAAGCAAAGCAACAAAGTGAAACAAAATCTCTGAGGCTTTCAAGTGCTGTCAAGGATGCTTCTAATTTGGTACAACTGCTTTGTGACACTTTACAGCTTTAGTAAAAGCAATCTATGTTCACTCTGGGACCAAAAATTCCTCTACTATGTGTACATCCAGAAAAATGAGGGCAGCCAAAGCACATCTATGAAAATGCGGTTAGGAGTCATATTTGTAATGACCCCAAGCTAGCATTAGTTCAAACACCCAGAACAGTAAAATTCAAAGTTGAATTATATTCATACTATAGAACATAGACAGCCCTGGAAAGACTCTTAGGTTATCAAACATACTGCTAAATTACCACACACTTGTGTGTCATTAAATGATACCATGTATATACTGTCCCAAATTTAGTAAGATCAATAAATCAGGATAGTCATTACCTTCTTAATCTCTGTGATTTGAAAGTGATAGGGAGGGATATGGGGTATTGAATGTTTTGAACATGTTCCATTACTTAATCTGGATAGTAGTATATGCCTGTGCTTACTGTTGTTGTTTTTTTAAATCAATAGACTTTACATTTATTATTGACAACATGAATTCTATGCTTTAAAAGGTAAGTTAAGTGTTTTAAGATCAAAAAATTAAAGGGGTGCCTTCACTGTAAAGATGTTATCCCTGAAAATACTCCCACAGTCACATTCTGAGAACTACAACTATCTTTAGACATTGCTACTTTTTCTTTTAAGTTTTCATTTCTTTTCTGGGTTTTTCTCTAGCATTATCTGGATACATAAACCAGCTGTTTGAATTTATCTGAAAAACTCTCTTCGGGAGTTGTAAAGTTGGAGACTATCTGATTGATTCTTCATCTTCTGTGAAGCTAGTCGCATGGTACCACATATCTTTTTTAAAAATGCAAATAACACAGGCTGAAATGCAACCTTCTCAGAATAGCTCTGTCTGGGGATTCTCAGGATAAATGGCATGATTTAAAAGCATGACCCTTGTTTTACACAAACTTGTAAAGTTTGAGTTTTGTTCCAGAGCATGTCTCAAGGTTACTGCAATAATGTTCAATGAAAGAAGTGTAAAAAATGAATGGAATTGTGCCAATGACATTTAAGATGCTGGTTCCACATTCTTTATGAACAGGACACTGCAGCCTGCTCTGAAGTCCTCAAATGGAAATCACCCTTCATTCTCTGTTTTTTTTTTTTTTTTTTTAAACTAAACCTACTGTTTCCATAGCAACTGTGTCACATGATATCAGAATTTAGGGGTAGGCCTTGAAGGATGAAACAAAGGGAGTATTGGACAGCTAACAAGAAAAGCATCCTGCATGATAGTCCTGTTTATCAAATAACAGACAGAAACAGACATATAGACATATATGCACATGTTCTGTAATTCTTGCTATGCTTGAAAATTGCAAATAATCTGTTTTCCAAAAGCATACAATAATTGGAAGTTGATGTTTTTTTCCACATGTTAGGTCACTTAGAAAACTTGGAGGTTTGGAGAATTCATTAACATCTACTTTTTCAAGTTGATGGTGGAAGAATTTATTTGGCCAAATCCTTGAAATGTGACCTTTGTCCATAGTGGGTTGAGTAATGCTTCAAAGGAACAGGCACAGGGGAAGAATTTTCTAGACGTATCTAAACTGTACAAATGTAAATATTTTCATACTTATGGTTTCTATGTTATTTGAAAATTCAAAATTAAGCAATGATTTATATAAACGCATTTGGTGTGTTTCTAATACAAAGGGTTTCAGGAACAATCTTTGTGAGGTGGAGGGTGATCTATCTCATTCAGAGAAAACACATGAGTCCAATTTTGGGGGTTCTAATGATTTTGTTCAAATTTATGCCGTGATTAAGTGTTTTTCTACATTTGTTTATTTATTTGTATTTTGAGAGGTGTATGTTTGTATGTGTGTGTGTGTGTGTGTGTGTGTGTGTGTGTGTGTGTGTGTGCATTCATGTATTTGCTTGGAGGCTAGAGGATGGATGACATTGGGTGTCCTATTCTAATACTTTCCAAATTCTTCCCTTAGGGAGAGTCTCTCACAAAACCTAGAACTATGCTACAGCCAGAAAATTCCAGTGACCTCTCTGCCTATGCCTCCTACTATATGAGTTTAAAGTTAACAGATTTATACATATAATTGCAAGCATGAACACTGTGCATAAGAGGGAAAGTTAAAATATTTTAAGGTCAAAGCAATGTATACATTGTGTCTCCATAAGTACTCCCACAGACACATCCTGAGAACTGTCTTCAGTCATCACTATTCTTGTTTTGTTTTGATTTGTTTTTGTGGATTTTTTTCTAGGTTGTCTGGGTGTATAAACGTGTTTGCACTGCAGTTTTTGGCACTTGATGTGGTTGCTGGGGATTTGAACTCTGATCCTAAAGCCTGTCATGGCTCTTGCTTGACAAATGATTCCCCAGTCCTGAATAAAAGTTTTAAAGGTGGTGCTGTCAGCCAGACGGATTGATTTTTTCCTGAGTTTTATTTTTATTATTGAGATTTTCTATTCATTTCATATACCAACTACAGATTCTCCTCTCCTCCCTCCTCCAGCCCCTGAGCCTTTCTTCCCAACCTACTCCCCATTCCCACCTCCTCTAAGGCAAGGTCTCCCATGGAGAGTCAGCAGAGCCTGGTACATTCAGTTGAGGCAGGTCCAAGCCTGCATCAAGGCTGTGCACTGGGCTCCAAAAAGCTGGTTCATTCACCGGGGATGGGTCCCAATCCCACTGCCTTGGGCCCCCCAAAACAGTTCAAGCTAAACAACTGTCTTGCCTATCTAGAGGGCCTATGCTCTACCATGGGGGCTCTTCAGCTATTGATCCACAGTTCATGCATTTCCAGTAGTTGGGCTGGCCATCTCTGTACATTTTCCCATCATGATCTCAATGTCCCTTGCTCATAGAATCCCTCCTCTCTCTCATAGATTGGACTCCTGGAGCTCAGCCTGGTGCCAAGGCATAGATCTCTGCATCTGCTTCCATCGGTCACTAGATGTGGGCTCTATGATGGTAGTTATGGTGTCCAGGTATCTGATCACTGGAGTAGGCCAGTTTAGGCACCCTCTTGACTATTGCCAGTAGTGTAAGGTGGGGTCATTGTTGTGGATTCCTAGGAAATTCCCTAGCACTCTGTTTCTCCCTATTCCCATGGTGTCTTCATTTACCATTTTAACTCTTTCCTTGCTCTTTCACTCTGTCCCCTTTCCAACTTGAACCTCTCATTCCCCTATGTTCTAGTCCCCCAACCCTTGCCTTCCATTACCCACCCTCACCCTAGTTTACTCATGTAGATCTCATCTATTTCTTTTTCCCTGTGCGATCCATGCATCCTTCCTAGGGTCCTCCCTGCTAGCTAGCCTTCCTGGAGCTGTGGGTTGCAGCCTGGTTATTCTTTGTTTTACATCTAGTATCCACTTATGAATGAACACCTACCATGTTTGTCCTTCTGAGTCTGGGTTACCTCACTCAGGATGATATTTTCTAGTTCTATCCATTAGCCTGCAAACCTCATGATCTCATTGTTTTTCTCTGCTGAGTAGTACTCCATTGTGTATATATATAAGAAAATGTACTCCACATTTTCTTAATCCATTCTTCAGTAGAGGGGCATGTAGGTTGTTTCCAGGTTCTGGCTATTATGAACAATGCTGTTATAAACATAGTTGAGCATGTGTCCTTGTAGTAAGATTGAGCATTCCTTGGGTATATGCCCAAGAGTTGTATAGCTGGGTCTTGAGGAATATTGATTCCCAATTTTCTGAGAAACAGCCAGACTGATTTCCAAAGTGGCTGTACAAGTTTGCACTCCCACCAATAGTGGAGGAGTGTTCTCCTTGCTCCACATCCTCTCCAAAATAAGCTGTCGTCAGTGTTTTTGATCTTAGCCATTTTGACAGGTGTAAGATGCTATCTCAGAGTTGTTTTGATTTGCATTTCCTTGACTAAGAATGCTGAGCAATTCCTTAAATGTCTTTCAGCCATTTGAGATTCTTCCATTGAGAATTCTCTGTTTAGCTCTGTAACCCATTTTTAAAATTGGATTGTTATGTATTTTGAAGGCTGTCATTTGTCTTATTGACTGTGTCCTTTGCCTTACAAAAGCTGTCAGTTTCAAGAGGTCCCACTTATTAATTGGTTCTCTCAGTGTTTGTGCTACTGGTGTTGTATTTAGGAAGCAGTCTCCTGTGCTAATGCTTTCAAGACTACTTCCTACTTTCACTTCTATCAAGTTCACTGTAACTGGATTTATGTTGAGGTCTTTGATCCACTTGGTCTTGAGTTTTGTGCATGGCAATAGATATAGTTCTATTTGCAATCTTCTACAAGTTGACATCCACTTATGTTAGTACCATTTGTTGGAGATGCTTTCTTTTTACCGTTGTACAGTTTTGGCTTCTTTGTAAAAAATCAGATGTTCATAGGTGTGTGGATTAATGTCACAGTTTTCAATTCAATTCCATTGGTCCACATGTCAGGTTTTATCCAGTACCAAGCTGTTTTTATTACTGTAGCTCTATAGTAGAGCTTGAAGTCAGGGATCGTGATGCCTCCATAGGTTGCTTTATTGTACAGGATTCTTTTAGCTATCATGAGTTTTTTGTTTTTCCATATGAAGTTGAGTATTATTCTTTCCATGTCTGTGAAGAATTGTGTGGTGATTTTGATGGGGATTGTGTTGAATCTGTAGATTGCTTTTGGTAAGATTGCCAATTTTACTATGTTAATCCTACCCATCCACGAGTATGGGAAATCTCTCCATTTTCTAACATCTTCTTCAATTTCTTTCTTCAGAGACTTAAAGTTCTTATCATACAGGTCCTTCACTTGCTCAGTTAGAGTTACCCTAAGGTATTTTGTATTATTTGTGGCTATTATAAAGGGTGATGTTTCTCTGATTTCTTTCTCAGCCCACTTATCATTTGTATATATGAGGGCTACTGATTTTTTTTTTTTTGAGTTATTCTTGAATCCTGCCACATTACAGAAAGAGTTTATCAGCTGTAGGAGTTCCCTGGTAGAATTTTTGGGGTCACTTATGTATACTACTGTATCATCTGCAAATAGTGAAAGTTTGACTTCTTCCTTTCCAATTTCTATCCCTTTATCTTTTGTTGTCTTGTTGCGCTAGCTAGAACTTCAAATATTATATTGAATAAATATGGAGAGAGTGGACAGCCTTATTTTGTTTCTGATTTTAGTGAAACTGCTTTGAGTTTCTTTCCATTTTTAATTTGATGTTGAATTTTGGCTTGCTGTAAATTGATTTATTTTATCTAGGTATGTTCCTTGTGTTCCTGATCTCTCTAGAACCTTTATCATGAAGGGGTATTGGATTTTGTCAAAGTCTTTTTCAGTATCTAATGAGATGATCATGTGGTGTTTTTCTTTCAGTTTGTTTATATGGTGTATTACATTTACAGATTTTCATATGTTGAACCATCCTTGCATCCCTGGGATGAAACCTACTTGGTCATGGTGGATAATTTTTTTGATGTGTTCTTGGATTCAGTTTGCCAATATTTTATTGAGTATTTTTGCATCAGTGTTCATGAGGGAGATTGGTCTATAATTCTCTTTCTTTGTTGCATCTTCCTGGGGTTTCAGTATCAGGGTAATTGTAGCCTCATAAAGAGTTTGGTTAATGTTCCTTCTGTTTCTATTGTGTGGAACAATTTGAAGAGTATTGGGATTAGCTCTTCTTTTTAAAATCTGGTGGAATTCTGTGCTGAAACTATCTGGTCGTTGACTTTTTTGGTTGTGAGACTTTTAATGACTGTTTCTATTTCCTTAGAGGTTATTGGTCTATTTAAATACTTTATCTGGTTTTGATTTAACTTTGGTATGTGGTACTTATCCAGAAAATTGTCCATTTCTTTCAGATTTTTCAATTTTGTGGAGTACAGTTTTTTGAAGTATGACCTGATGGCTCTCTGGATTTTCTCATTTTTTGTTGTTATGTCTCCCTTTTCATTTCTGATTTTGTTAATTTGAATGTTCTCTCTGCCTTACTGTTAATTTGGATAAGGGCTTGTCTATGTTATTGATTTTTTTTTCAAAGATCCAATTCTTTGTTTCATTGATACTTTATATTGTTCTCTTTGTTTCTATTTCATTTATTTAAGCCCTCAATTTGATTATTTCCTGGAGTCTATTCCTCCTGGGTGAGTTTGCTTCTTTTTGTTCTAGATCTTTCAGGTGTGGTGTTAAGTCACTGGTTTGAGATTTCTCCATCTTCCTTATGTGGTCAATTAGTGCTGTGAATTTTCCTCATAGCACTACTTTCATAGTATCCCATAAGTTTGGGTATGTTGTACTTTCATTTTCATTTAATTTAGGAAATCTTTAATTTCTTCCTTTATTTTTTCCTTGACCCATTGGTGATTAATTTGGGCATTATTCAGTTTCCATAGGATTGTAGGCTTTCTGTAATTTTTGTTGTTGTTGAAACCTATCTTTAAGCTATGGTGGTCCAATAAAATACATGAGATTATTCCAATTGTTTTGTGCCTATTGAGATTTGCTTTGTGACTGAGCATGTGGTCAATTTTAGAGAAGGTTCCATGGAGTTCTGAGAAGAAGGTATATTCTTTTGTGTAAGGGTGGAATACTCTGTAGACATCTATTAAGTCCATTTGAGTTACAACTTCTGTTAGGCCCCTTATTTTTCTGTTGTTTCAGCAAAATGGAAGTTCTACTTACTGTACTTTATGGGTATTTTGCCATGCTCATTTTATAGAGGATCCATGGCCTGGAAGGGATCAAAATGGCTGTTAATTTAGTGGAATCATTGGTTAAATTATTGTTAATTTGGTGACTTTAGCTTAGCAAAAGAAGCTCTTATGACGATGGTTACACTGGCTAGAATGTTGTCTTTTGATAGTTTACCTTTCTTCATTTGTTTTTCAGAGAAAATGAAATTCGCAAAGTATTTGGCTTACAATTGCTATTCATGAAAGACCTTTAAAATGATCAAATTTATATCTATATATACACAGGAATTTACATATTATATATAGACACTAATCATATAAGAACTCTTTATTATCTCTGTGTTATAACAACCAAGTTCATAGTACTTCAGAACCTATGAAATAATTTGTTTAAAATTGTATTGAGCCAGAGGGAATTCGCTCAAGCAATACTTTTTTATATTTGAAAGTGCTTCCTACTATCTGCTTACTCTTAGAAAAACAGTAACACACACACACACACACACACACACACACACACACCCCTCAGACAAGTTAAGTGTGTCTAAATAACAGGAATAGCTGTGTTTATTGTATATTCACATTATTTTGGGCATGGGGCTGGGTGAGATTGATCACCTTTTGTAATTTTCATGAAAACTTAAAAAGTGAATGATTTTATTCCCAGTTTCTTGGGGAGAATAGATGGGGTTGAGTTCCTGGCTGCCATAGCCTCACTTGGGTGTCAAATCTTTGCCTTGCTGACCACAGACATAAAGCATTTAAAGATTGCTACAAACACTCTATTTAGGATTAATGGCTACCAAAAGCTTCCAACTCTGAGAGACTCTCATATTGCACCCACACAGGTGGAGATTACATTTTTAGAATGGCAGACACCACAGAGGCACAAGTCGTTGATGACTAGAAAGAGAACCAAACACATGTTCAAGATGAGGCCTGATCATTACCTTTGTCTCTTGGGTAGTATGGCCTCCAAGCATCACAGCAATTTCCCCCTGAGACAAAAAAGCACCTTAGAAAATACCACTGTGGTCTGTAGTCACTGTTGCCATGGAGTTATGCATCCTTTCCATTGGTGGAAGGTCAATCCTATACTTAAATGGAGCACACGTCGAACGTATATCAAGTACAATATACTGTTATTTCTTTGTGGGAGGTTTATTACAGGGTTTGGTATCCAGCTTAAATTAGATGTCTGGAGAAAAATTCTGCTTTTAAATTTGGGGCATTTTATAAAATTCTTTCAGATTGACTGTATTTAAAATCCCCTGAATTTTCTGAAAGCCTTTGAAGGGTGTGTGTGTGTGTGTGTGTGTGTGTGTGTGTGTGTGTGTGTGTCTAAAGTGACTCTTACGCTCTCTATTCTGTAAGGAAATCCTTTCAACCATCTAGAAAGCAACTTTCTTTTATGTGTACGAGAAGTTAGGTGCAATTATTTTATAATAAGCCCATCTCTGTAAACAACCTTTAATTCTGAGACTTTCAAATGTCATTATTGTAAGCACCAGTGCCTTTGAAATGGTCTTTGGACTCTGCATGACTTTCTAACGGCTATCAAACTGGATTACTTCAGTGGGCAAATTTAGCTGGCAGGTTTTTCTGGGTTTCTCAGCACAGTCTTCTCCATTCCAGACACTGCTGATGTGTGCATACAGACCACGTTGGAAATAGAATGTGCCCCTTCATCCTACCCAGAGAGGAAAGAAATATTCTTTTGTGCAATATTTGCATAAGTGGAGTGAGATTTCCTATGAATTGTGCCTGATCAAGGCTGCTTTCCCTTGCAAGGGCATCTTTAGAGATGAAATTCATTAGAATATACATTTAACCTAACAGACCACCTAGAACATTTTTCTCCACTCCTACACAATCAGAGAGATTACTTAACAATATGTGAACTAATTTAGTGCTCTCTGGGCACCAGTGCTTTAATATAATTTAGTTGAAGTCTATGATCTTTAAGGCTGATACCTTCTGCTTTTCTGTGTCATTCTTTATAGACATGTGCATGTGTGTGCATGCTTGTATATGTGTGCACATTTATGTGCATGAGTGCAGGCACAGGCTTGATACAGTACTTTTATAGAGATCAGAAGACAACATAGAATGGCAGTCCTTTGCTCTACCTTGTTTTTTGAAATCAGGGACTCTTTTTTTGTTGTGACAGATGCACACCATTGTGCTGGCCTTTTCATGTGGATTCTGGGGATTTCCAACTCAGGTCCTCACACCTGAGAAAGCAAGTATTCATAGTGGCCAAGCCATCTCTCCAGCTGCAATGTGAATATATTTTAAGAGTTTTTAAAAATATTGAAACATTAATCCATTTGATTTGCATGTCTGCACCAGAGATAAAACCATATGGCAAAAAAATATTTTGCCTTTTCATATATACACAGAGTAGAAATGTTCATGATTCAGTGAAAACCAAATTCTGGTCCTCAGATGGTTCCTAACCTTAGGAGCATCTCTCCCTAACCTTCAGTTCTCTCATCTGTGAAATTAATGGATTAGACTACACCATCTTGAAAATCCTTTTCACTGATAATATTTTGTGATTCTAGAAAAACAGTCTCACCATGCATTTGGAACTTAGAATGTCTATCAAGGTTTATAGGCCAGTGCTTGGGACACTATTCTTATTTCAAGAGCTTTCCCTTAGTTTGCTCTGTGGCTTCCCTCCCTGGTTTCTGGTGATTATCAGCTGACTGAAGACATGAAGGGGCAATCATTGAAGGGGCAATCATTGTTTAACAATCACAAAGGTGCAAAATAGACTCCTGTCTATAGGAATTCTTCAAGCTTTTATCATCTTTATCCCCTAAACGAAAATCCTTCTCCTTAATGAATATAATAATTAGAGACTTTCATACATGCAGACAGTATATTTTGATCACATCCACACCTCCCCCCACATGATTCCACCCCTAGTCTTCTTGGAACATCACATCTTTTATTTTTGAGTAACTCACTGAGTCCCATTTGGGCTGCCCATATACTCACAGGTGCGGGGCGTCCACCAAAACCATGGTTGATCTACCAGAGAACTGGATCTCTTTCCCCAGCAGCTCTCAACTGCCAACAGCTCCTCAGCCAGGGGATGGGGTCTCACTTCATGGTGGAGTAGGTGACTGGCTTGCCCTTGGCAATTGCAGTGCCATGAGTTCAGGAGTGCAGTGGTCCTGCCTTCTTCAAGGTCCTTACAGATGGACAAAGTTTATTTCTATCCTTTAAAAGGAAGTAGATTAGAAGTTCTTCTGCTTCCATATCTGCTCTCCAGATGTGAACTGGAAGATAATATTCTGCAAATTAACCTAAATGAGTCTAGCATTCTAAACTCAGTGAAGCTACAACCACCCACTGTTGTTTATTCAGCTAAATGTTTGCTCTATGTGTGACTATGGAGAACTGTCACATTACTTTTTTTGGAGAGAAGCGAGCAAGAATCTATTTGTTCCAGATAGGGCACTGACAACAAAACTACCTCCCCAAATCTACTTTTGTGAATGAAACAGTTTATTACAGTTATGTGGGGGAAGCATGAATGAAGAGTTACTTACAGGACTAGAGTAACTTAAAGTAGCCATTGGACTGAAAAGCCAAGCCAAGAGTGGGTGATGATGTCCAGAAGCCCCATCTCTGTCAGACTTGCAGATAGCATCCTTACAAATGCTTCCTGCAGGAAAGGGCCTTGAGAATTTTGTAACTTTCTGTGGTTCTTGAGTCTTGTAAGTTTCATTAGCTTCCAGGGTCTTATATGCTTCCATGCTTCCTTCCTCCTTCAAAGAGAGAATGTTTTAATTCAGAAAAAAAAAATCTATACAACAGAAGCAATGTGCTTGCTTTGCTCTAGATTTTATAGTCTAGAAGAACAAGAGCTAAGAGGCAAAAGGCTCCCTCATGTTCCAGGTTCCAGAAGCTGTATTATTCCATGCTCTGCAGAGCAGGGACTTGAAATTAGACTGGATCAAAGTGTTCTCATCCATTCTCAGAAACAGCTTTTCTGTGAACAAGAAGGGAGAACACAATGAAATAAAAGAATGCACTTCTTACCTGAGGTTGAATCAACTCTGTACAGCACAGCTTAGTCTTCTGTCTCTGGGACTCACAGTTCTACAGCCATGTCAGGGCTCTCTGGGAAGGCTCACTTCAGCGTTGATTGACAGGACACACTTTCGGGTGCTGCTGGCTGAGCTTCAGTTCCTCAGGAGCTGTTGGCTGTTGCTTCTGCCAAGTCGTGCCACATGGGCCAGTTCCATGTCTGACAGCAGGATAGCTGGCATCATCAGAACCAGTGAGAGAGGGCAATTAATCTCCATATTTCCTTGGATGGGTTTATCAGGTACATTTTGCGCATGTGCAGATACATTTATAATTATTCTGTTGTCCTAGTTTTGTCTACTTTACATTATCACAGTGTTTGCTTCTCTACTTCCTCTTCGTCATCCTGATAAAGAATGCATTTCCCAATCTGCTTTATTTTTCTTCTTGGGCTTCTCTTCCTCTTGATTATCTGGTTATCTTTAAATATTTAGCAAATATATTAATATTTTTTTATTTTGGTCTTTATATAACAATACAAGAACTTTAGCACATTTTAATTATAGAGAATCCCCATTTCCTAATTTTCTTTTTTATTGTTGATTACCTGAATGTGGGAATCTGCACAGCACATTAGTATGGCCAGTAACAGTGTGCATTCCCAAAGATGCCCAAGTCCTAGTCCCTAAAACCTGAGTGTGTGACTTTACAGAATGGATTTTCCAAACTAATAACATTTCTATCATAGGAAGGGATGATGGTGAGAGGCTGGTGAGGAAAGAATGAGCTGTGGTAGGACACTTTGAAGAAAAATATAAGTAGTATGTAGAATCTGGAAAAGTGCAGAAACCAATCTGCCCTTAGAAGTACAGAAGTGATGACTGGGTATACTTAGTAATATTAGATTTTGCCATAATAAATTCCACTTAGACATATTTTCTTTTGAAATATAAAACAATAAAATTTTGGTGTTAATAATTCATTATGTGTTCAGGAATTCTTTTTATCTTTAACATTTTTTTAAACTTTTAAAATTAAAATGGAGTGACATCATTTTCCCCTCTCCCCTTCCCTCCCTCATCCCTTCCTATTCACCCCTCCCTTGCTCTCTCTCAAATTCATGGCCCCTGTGGTGGTTTGAATGTGAATGGTCCCAATAAGTTTATATATTTATAAGCTTAGTCAATGGGTAGTGGCACTGTTTGAAGGGGTAAGCGGATGTGGCCTTATTAGATGAAGGATGTCTCTGGGGGTGGAATTTGAGGTTTCAACCACCCACATCAGTCTCTCTCTTCCTCTGCTTGTGCATCAGGATGTAGGTCTCAGCTGCTTGTTTGCCTTCCTGCTGCTGTGCTGTTTGACATGATGGTTAACCCTTGAAACTGTAGGCAAGCCTCAATTAAATGTTTTCTAAGAGTTACTTTGGATGTGGTGTCTCTTCGCAGAATGGAACAATGACTAAGCCAGCCTCAGTTTTTTTAACAGTTGTTACATATATACATATGTATGAACATACATTGCTAGATATGTGAGTATAACCTGCACAGTCTGAATAATGTTAGCTATATGTATATTTTCAGGAAGGACCATTGATATTAGATACAAGTCAGTGTGCTCTTTTTGGAGGAAGACTATTTCTCCTGTTCTTAGAATTCATTAGTTGCTACAGTTCTTGACCAGGTTGAAACCCCATGAGATTGCCCTTGTCTATATTGGCATGTCTGATAGCTTATATGGGCAGAGTCTGAATGGCTATTCTTTTAAAAATTCATTTTCTACATGTATCTATTTCTTTTGTGTGAACATGTGTGTGGAAGTCAGAGGACAACCTGTGAGAGTTGGTTCAGTTCTCTCTTTCATGCAGGTTCCATGGATTTTGAGCTTTGATTTCAGGCTTGCTTACAAGTACTTTTACAGTTTGTCCCATTTCAGTGACCCGACAAACAGCTATACTTATCTGCTATAGCTTGTATCTAAGCAGCCCTATGTCAGAGGGCATGTTGAAGTCTTATTAGATAGTATATGGTTTCTGAGAGATGGATAGATCAGGAAGGCTTTCCCCTCATTAGGAGATAAATAGATTGTTGGATTCATAATCTAGTAGGCTATTTGGAGATGATACAGTTTAGGAGGGGGAACCTAGTAGAGTTATAGAAAGTGAGTCTTTAAAGACATGTCCTTGGAGAACATATATTGTTTCTAGTCCCCTTTTCTCTGCAGGTGAACACACTGATTGATAGACTCACTAAGAGCTCTTGAGAACACCTCAGTGTGCCAGGAGCTCTTACAGCCACCTCCATTCAGAAGTGATAGATTTCTAGGGATGATAAACACATATTAACATTTTGGCTGCATCATAAAAAATTAAGTGATATCATTTCAGAGTCCTGGTTTTGACATACATAAAATGAGTATGACATAAATAACTATTTTATTGGGCTATTGTAAAAATAAAGTACACTCCTATTTTACAGAAAACACTCAGTAAATGTGTGCACTAACCACCCCAGATTATAAGAGTCTAAACAGCAGCAGTGATGGCTAATCTTGGTTCTCAGTTTGGCTCATCGAGGAAGAGGAAACCTCAGTTGGGGAATTGTTTTCATCAGATTGGCCAGGGGAATGCCTGTGGGGCATTTTCTCAATTGCGAATTGGTACAGAACAGGAAATGCCACTGTGGGCAATACTATCTCTAGTAGGTGAGACTGGGCTATATTAGAAAGATGGCTGTTTTCAGGGCTATCTGGTACTGGATAGCCAATTGGAATCTTCTTTTCAGGAGACTACCTCCCCTGCTACCGGCTTTCCTCAAGTGCCTATAGTTCTTTGTGTAGGCTGAGACCTCATGGGCTTTTCTTTATCTGATTTGGCATGTCCACTGTTGCCATCCTTGTTCCGCTCATGTTTGGGTAGTAATATTGGTAAGACTTTATGGATGGAGTTTCTGATGTTACTAGGAGACACATTCTCACAGCAAATCCCCTGATCCTCTGGCTCTTAAAATCTTTCTGCCACCTATTCCATAGTGTTATTTCAGCTGTAGGTGTGGGAATATTCTATAGGTGTATCCATTGGGATTGGACTCCATAACTCTGATTTTGATTAGTTGTCATTTCCTGTAGTGATCCCCATCTATTGCAAATAGAAGTTTCCCAGATTAATGGTGAGGACTATACTTGTCTGTGGGTATAAGGACAAACACTTGTAGATTGTTGTTAAATATACACACAAGTTACATTATACGGATGAGGAGGTTATATTCAGGAAGATATATGTATATACATATGTGCATACAATAAGAATTAATGAAAAAAGAAACCATAAATTTGAAGGAGAGAAAGGAGGAGTATATAGGAGGATTTGGAGGAAAGAAAGGGAGCAGAAAAATGTAGTTATGTTATAATCTTAAAAACAAATAAGTGAATGAAGTTTAAAAGGAAAAAAAGAAAAGAAAAAGAAGAAAGATAGCTGAGTGCAAGCCTGCCTGGGAGAAGATAATAAGCAGCACTCCTCCATCCTTCTTTCAGTGCAGGCCTGCAGGTTCCTGTCTAGAATTCCTGTTCTGACTCCCCGCAACAATGAACCCGTAAGATGGAACAAACTTCTTCCTCCTGAAAGTTGTTTTTGGTCTTGTTGTTCATCACAGCAACAGGAAAGAAATCAAGAAGAGAGGCTTTCAGGGCTGTGTTGTTATTCCACTATAAGAATATTCTTCCAAAGAATCTGTTTTTTTTTAATATGAAGAAATATAATATCTAAATATAACAGTCTTCTAGCAACTGCCCTGGTGTTCTCAGGCAAGAGTAAAAATGTCCTCACTAAAGACTCAATGAAATTATTCTTCTATCTCCTTATTTGTTTTAGGTATCAGAATCCCACAAAGCCAGTTCAGCTTTATAGGGGTTGTAAGAGTTTACATTACCTCCTGTCTTGTTCTAGGCATGTTCTGATTAGTGATTCCTAGACTGTGATTACCAGGCTCCCAAGCTCACACATGGATACAGTAGGGATGCCTCATCAATATTATCTCTTGATATGTGAGTGGTGTGTCTCATGTGCATCTCTGTATCACTCTTGCTATATCTACCCTGGTGCATACTGTATGTCTCCAACCCTGTTATTCCATAAGTCATGAATATAAATGTAAGCCCAGCCATGCATTTGAATACATGGTGAGGTATGAGAAATGTAATGCATAAAACTCAACGGAGGGAAGGAAGCTGGAAGGAGGGAGCCTATGAAGGTGAGTGGAGGGAGGAGATCATGAATTCAAGTGCTGCCTTACCTTTTATGGTGCAAACTGCCTAATCTAGACAAAGATAGCTGTGGTGGGTTGAGGGTGGACAACAGTGCTTGTGGGCTGAGCAGCCTGCAAGAACAATTCTAAAGAGTCAATGAAATCTATTTTATGGATGGCCTTGTTTACTGGTAGCCTATGTTTTAATTAGATTTTTTATTGATAACTTTCAAAAAGGAACAAATATGCAATTGTGATTTGCTCTACATTCTAAGGATCTTGAAGGAAATGTAAATTTATTTTACCTATGTTACTGCTGCATTGAGGATTGGATCCAGGGCTTTACATATGGTAATGAACTATAGTCTACTACTGAACTATATCCCCAGTGCTATTTTTGCTTTTTATCTTGAAGTGGAGCCTCACTATGCTGCCAAGGCTGGTTCAGAACTTGTGATCCTCCTGTGTCAGCCTCCTGAGTGGCTGGGATTATAGGCCTACACCATTACACATGGTGGGTAAAAGGTGAACTCTGAAGCTCATATAAAACATTTCCTATCTTTGCCTCTAGGAATTTTGCTCATTTGGCCACAAAGTGAGCAAATATCCACAAATGCAGTTTTCAACTTTACTTTCAGATAGCATTTTTATTATGGCCTTTACTAAATTAAATGAATACATCCTGTATAGTCCTAAAGACTGGTTGCTCCTCTCTAAGGAGACTGTCTATCTTCTTGATCTACAATGCTATGGACATTCCTGTGAAAATTCTGACCCTCTCACAGCTGCTCCATCCCAATGGAGACTCCTCCATTTTTCTTCCCAAGTATTTCCAAAGTGGAATTGGAGATTTAACTCCAGGGCACAATTAAAGGAAGAGAAAAGGAGATTTCTGCTCCTGAGATCCAACTTGCTCCCAGTCTTGACTTGTGATATTTTCATGTGTTTTTAATAGACCTTTGACTCTGGGCCTTATTCTAGACTTGCTTCAGAGTCCCAAGTGTACCTCTGAAGCAGACAAACATACAGAATAGTTTATCAATTTGGTACTCCACTTTGTAGGGGCTCTGTACTCATTCCTCTCTGAACAATGCACTTAGCAACATATTAGCAACTCTGGACCCCCACCTCCATGTATACCTGCTTTAAAGAATGGAAATAAGTCACTCCACTTACAAAACACTTGATAAAACTCTATTTATATCTAAGTACATTCTGCAACACAGACTAGGAACTAAGGACAGTGGGCCACCCTGGCGTAAACTGGTTTAACATGTATGCACAGTAAGACCAACTGTGTCCCCATAATGGAATTTTAAAGAGAATCCCATTTACCACCTTATGATATGATTGGGTGTATGCATGATTAAAATCAGATGTGTTATGGGAAATAATTTGTATGGTAATATTTTATTTGTACTGAAATGTGATTTTATTTGTATGTTAATAAAGTTGCCTTGGGGTCAGAGCAAGCCATAGCAGAAGCTGGGCAGTGGTGGTACACGCCTTTAATCCCAGCACTTGGGAGGCAGAGCTAGGTGGATCTCTGTGTGTTTAAGGATACAGCCAGCATGAAGACACATACCTTTAATCTCAATACCAACCATAGAAGACCTGGAAGTCTGTATAGACAGGCAGTGAGGAGGAGGTCATGTGGTTGGGTTTACAACCAATGAGGAGGCAGAACAGAAAGTCAATAAAAAGGAAAAACACACAGAAGTAGGCCTCTTGCAGAGAGGAAAAACAGCAGCAGCAGTGAAGTGTAAGGGTTCTAGCTCTTAACTATTGCTCTAACCTCTTGGCTGTTAACTCTGTATTTGGCTCTGTGTTTCTTATTTAACAAGATGGTTACATCTACAAACTTGGGCAAAGAATAAAGGCCCATGTAATCTAATCAGTCAATCAAAATTGAGAATCAGATAAACTAACTACTAGCAACCAAACTCTTCCTTTTCTCAAACGCCGTTAGAAGACCCCATGGCCTCTCCAGCTGATCTTCCGACCTTTATTCTCCCTCCTCTCCCCAAAACTCTAACCCTCCAGTCCTATGCTCAGCTCTGTGGCAGAACACTGTTCTGGTGGTGGTGGAGGTGGAGGATCCACCTCAACTCCCTCCCCCATCTCTTTCCCCAAACCTGCCCCTTCAGAACCCGCCAAACACAGCTCCTCCCCCAGAGAGGCTCAAGACCACTCCCACAGGGTATATAGGCTGCATCCCAGAAAACAGACACCTGGTTCTTCCTGTCTCATCCCAGTCTCCTCTCTGAGGGGCCTGGGAATCACCTGGGAACGCTTTACTCTTTAAACCTGGGCTTTTGCAATTTGGTCTGATTCAGTTTCATTTGGATTGCTGTGTCGGTGGAGAGGCCTATCAGCGTGTAAAGACTTATCAATCACCAGCTGCCGTCTCCCATTCCTCTCTGCTCTCATCACCAGGGAATTGTGAAGATCTCCTACAGTCTCCCTCAGCACCCCATCCCTTTTTCAGAGTTGCCAGCTCCCTTGGCATTTCCTGGGAACCAGCTGTCCACACCTGCCAGGGAAGCACAAAGGCCCGAGAAGCAGGTAGGTGATCTTCAGATCTTTGCTCCCCATCTTCCTCCAAATCTCACCCTCAGCCCTTTAGAAGACAACCTTTGAAAAAGCTTCCAGGCCAAGATAGACTGTGACCTCTGACCAGCTAGAAAGGCCTCCCAACAGCCACCTACTGTGGCCTCTCCACCTTCCCTCTCTGCTCCCACTCCCAGGAAACTGAGCAAATGCTGGTTGCACACCCTGTTCTCCTCCCTCCTATGGCTCTCCGTAGCCCCCACCTCTTCCTAGCTCACCTCCATCCCTAAGTGTCAGCTCCAGGTACCACATTCTAACCAGAAGTTCCAGTATCCACACCTCTCAAGAGCCCAGAAGCATTCTCTACCAGGCAACCCACAGCCACCACACTCTTCTAAGAACCAGAAAGAGCAACAGAAACCAAGGAAAGGAACACTCACCCAACAATTCAAGACCAATATCAGGACCCAGAATTACATCATCCAGAACCCTAATGCCTAGAGGCTAGTGTTTAATCAGTAACAACCAAGACAACATGGTTCCACTGAAGACCAGCAGCCGCAATAGAATAGGCTCTGAGAAAGGCAATATAGCTGATGATAGAGATTACATGTCCACACAGTTGGGCTTGCCCGGCGGACTGCCTAACTATTTCCAGTTCGGAATAGCCGTCTCCGGGTCAGACATCTCGCAGGACCGGGACTCTGTGGCTTTACATGGTTGCGTAAAGTACACGTGCAGCCATGTAATCTATGTGCATGCATGGAGTACCCACAGGAGTTCCTGTACGCATGTGCGGCCCAACCTTTAAAAAGCCGGTGCCATCTTGCATGATTCTCTCAGTCTCTCTCTCCCCCTTCTCTCCTCACCCACATGTGTTTCACGCAGGCCTGTCACCTCTATCCTCTTTAATAAAACTCTTCTGTGGTCTTGTCGTGTTCGGGATGTGTTCCTAGCGCCTCTTAAATACTAACAGCTGAAGCATAAGACAAGGGCATTAAATTAACCTTTATGGTATGTTTCTTAAAGAGAAAAGAGTTTCTTAAAGAGAAAATGAAAAAAAAAATCATTGAATAAGTCTATGAAAACACAAACAGTAGAATGAAGTTAAAGAAATAGTTCAAGACTAGCAAGTAGCGATATAATCAATAAAGAAAAAACAAACTCTCCATGATCCCCACTTTAGCTGGGGTCTATGCTGAAGTCTGAGTCCCATAGTGTTGCCAAAGGTCATATAGAAGCCCAGGGTTGGGGCCACAACCTAAGGCCTTGGTGGTGTCCAGAGGCTATGCTGCTGCCAGAACCATCCTGACCTGAATGGTCAGGTTCTTCCACCCAGAGCCAGGATGTTATCTGGGCCCAAGCTGCTACTGAGGGCAATGTCTGTGTCCATGGTCCAGATACAACTGGGGTCTGTGTTGATGTCTGTGGCCTGTGTTACTTTAGGGGGCCATAGGAACCATGTGAGATGAAATCAGGGGGTCATGCTGAGCAGGCCCTTCCATTTGCTGGCTCAGGGAAAGCTGGCCTTGCCTCTAGCTCGATACTGTGCTCACAGGAGAGCTGGCCCCACCCAGCACCAAAGGTGAGGGTGAACTGACTTTGACAGCGTAAGGGAGCTGATTCTGCCCCCTCACCTGAAGCATGTGGCCCAAGTGGCCTGGACTGACCAGTTCAGCTACCACTTGGGTTGGGCTACCCTAACATCTACTTCATCTAGGACCTGATGGAGTTTGTGAAGGGACTGGTCCTGTGGAACAATATAGTCAGGATCTCCACAACTCCAGGTAGTCAAGGGATATGCCAAATGAGCTGCTGTGAGGATCTAGAGATGTTAGTAAACCAGAAACCATAAGCCTTGAACCAGATTAGTGAATCATTGTAAGTGAAGCTAATAGGACAAAAGGGTATACTATATGACATACAAGGTTCCCAATGTCACCAGCATGAATGAAGAGGTGTTGAAGAGGTGGGGAAGAAGGAGAAGCAAAGAGTTTTTGTTTTTGATTTGTCTGTTTGTTTTATTCTTATTTTTGTTTGTTTGCTTGGTTTTTTTTTTTAATTATCTTTTGTGGGAGGGTGCTGCAGGGTTGGTGAGAATATGGCGGGACCAGGAGGTGAGTGGAATTAGGGTACCTGATGTGAAACTTCCAAAGACTCAATAAAGAAGTTAAATTTTAAAAAAAAGGAAACCCAAACTCAGGGAAATCTGGAAATGAAAAGTTTAGGATCTTGAACAGGAAACTCAGAAGAAGCCTCACCCATAGAATGCAAGAGATGGAAGAAATGGGGTTGGGGATTTAGCTCAGTGGTAGAGTGCTTGCCTAGCAAGCACAAGGCCCTGGGTTCAGTCCTCAGCTCAAAAAAAAAAAAAAAAATCAGCGTGTGTACAGTGGAAACTTGGGGTTGCATCTCCAACAGTGCAGAGAACAACAACAACAACAAAAAGATGGAAAAGAACCCCAGTCACTGGAAAACTGTCAGAAGAATTGAATATCTCAGTTAAAGAAAATGTTAAATCTAAAAAAGTCAAAAGTCAAGGCACAAAACACTCAGGAACAATCCAAAAAGACTATGAATAATAGAGATAGAGGAAGGAGAAGAAACCCAGGTCAAAGCAAAGAAAATATTTTCAACAAAATCCTAGAAGAAAATTTCCCCAACCAAAAGAAAGAGGTGCCTATCACAGTACAAGAGGCATACAGAATACAAAATAGACTGGCCCAGAAACTCCCTATAGCCCATAATAATCAAAATCCTAAATGTCCAGAACAAAGAAAGACTTTTAAAAGCTTTATGGGAAAAGACCACGTAACATATAAAAGCAGTCCTATTTTTTAGAAAAGCATCCAGTTTCTTAATGGAAACTCTAAAAGCCAAAATGGCCTGGATAGATGTTCTACAAATCCTTAAGAGACCAAATATGTCAGCCCATAGTACTATACCCAGCAAAACTTTCAATCACAAAAGATGGAAATAATAAGGCATTCCATAATTCCAAATTTAAGCAATATTTATGTACTAATGCAGCCCTACAGAAAGCAAGGGAAACCTCAACCTGAAGAGTTTAACCATACCCATGAAAACACAAGGATTAAATAAACCCAAACCAACAAATCAAAAGAAAGTAGAAAAAAAACCCCACAATTAAATAGTGTGATTGAACAAATGCTGCTGATTGATAACTCTCAACATCAATGATCTCAATTCCCCAATAAAAAACTGAAATAGAATGGGTTTGAAAACAGAATCCATCCTTCAGCTGCATCAAATAAACATACCTTAACATCAAGGAGAGAAATCACCTCAGGGTAAAAGGGAAAAACAAACAATCAAACAAACAAACAAGCAAATTGACCTAAGAAGTAAGCTGGTGTAGCCATAAACTTCAAACCCAAACTAAAAAGATAGGGAAGGTCACTACATACTCATCAAAGGAAAAATCCACCAAGACATTATATTTCTTAAAAGCTATGCACCAAAAATAAGAGTACCCAAGTTCATAAAAGAAATTCTACTACCATTTAAATCATATACTGACCCTCATACAGTGGTTACAAATGACTTTAATACCCCACTCTCACCAATAGACAGGTCATCCAGACAGGTAAGTAGATAGAACTAGAAAAAAATCATCCTGAGTGAAGTAACTCAGACTCAGAAAGACAAATGGTATGAAGTCACTTATATGTGGATATTAGCTGTTAAGTCATTGATAAGCAAGCTACCACCAAGGAGGTTAAGTATAGAGTAAGGGGTTAGGGGAGAGAGATACATCTCCCTATGAAGGGTAAATAAATAGGTAATTATAGATGGACAAGTGGTGGGGGAAGGGGCATTGGACTGGAAGGATCAAACAGGGAGGAGGTAAGAAGAATAGGGCAAGGATTATGGGGAGGGACAGATAAAACTAAGGGTGACTTGATGGGTCTTATGAAAACCTAATACAGCAGAAGCTTCCTATAAACTGTACATATATGAAAGTGATCTAAATTAAATCACCAAGTAACAGAAAAGACAGAGCCCCAGGTGAATATCTCTTATCACCAGATGAAGCTTCTAGTACCAAGAATGAGTTATATCTAATCCAGTTGTTGGCCAGAGGGGTTCCATGGGAGCCTCCAAATAACCCAGGCTGTTGCCAAGTCTATTAGTGGCTTTCCACAAACTGATGGTAAGGCCCAATTGCTGAAGGCAACGCCCCCACAACTCATTGAATATGGCGATGTCAAGCTGGTGCCTACCTAGAGCCTTTGCTCCTATTGACTAATTCATGGTACTGGAAAGTGCTCTGCATGCGATCAAGGGAGAAATATAAACAACAAAGCAGCTACAAACCCTCTGATCTGCAATGGTGACCAGCTTGCAAGATATGCTTATGCAACTGTGGCACAAAGCTTGTGGGAGTAATCAACCAATGTCTGATTTGAGTTATGACAGACTCCATGAGATGTAACCCAAACTCCACCCAGGTGGCCAAGAATCTGATACTAGATAGGCTAGGGACCTAGGGGAATATCAACCAGGGACCTAGGGGAAAACCAAACACTACTGTTGTGCTAAACTTTAAACTTTATCTTTAAAGGAAGGTAGCAATGAAATGACTCTTAAGGACAATCTGTTTTGCTCATAGATCTCTGCCTTGCTCAGCCATTATTAGAGAAGCTTCCACTTTCATCAAATGAGAACAAATACAGAGACCCACAGACAATATGCAGAGAGGAATGGACCTTGGAACACACAACCTTAAAATGGATGCCTCCACCAAATAGCTCACCTTGGGGTTTAGTGAACCCTGTGGAAGAGGAGGCAGAAAGAGTGTAAGAGCCATAGGGGATGGAAGTCACCAATGAATCAAGGCCTTCAAGAAATAACAGGGCTGGCACACACATGAACTTACAGAGACTGGTAGTATGCACAGGTCTGCACCAGATGGGGTCCTAGAACTGAAAGGAAAAGTGAACACATACACCCATCCCTAACCCAGGAGCTATCTCTAACTGATAACCACTTGCAAATGAATATTTAGTTTTTTCCAGTAGATGGTCAACCAGAAAGGAATTCAATGGCATCTTTGGAGGTTCTTTGCCTAATAATTAAATCTTTTTTTTTTTTAAACCTTGCAGGGCCTTTGTGTATATGTTATTGCTTCTGATTTTGTGTTTTGATAGGATTCCTGTGTATGGAACCTGTATGTCTGTGTCTATATACATTTTTGTACTTTCTTTTTGGCTCTTTTTCTTGCTTGGTTGTTTTGTCCTATTTTGGTTTCTGTGTTTTTGACTTATCTTATTGTATTTATTTTTACTCTATTATCATTCTTTAAATGCCTGTTTGTTTTCTAAGGACAGACAGAAAGGATGTGGATAGGGATTGGGCTGAGAGATAGGGAGGAACTGGGAACACTAGGGATAGGGGAACAGTAATCAGAACATATTATATTAAAATCAATTTTCAATAAAAATAGATGGCCCCAAGCAATGAACATGGTGTTTCAATATTCAATACTCTAACGCAAAGACCCACAGTCAGTTCTGACTATGTTTCTGATCTATACTATCACCTTGGAAAGTTGCCTCACTACTTTGAAATTTGTACAGGCTTTTATTTCTATCTTTTATTAATTGAAAAAAATTAATAGAATATATTCAGGTTTTTCCTACTTTATTTCTTCCCAGAGCCTCCTCACCTCTCCACCCTTCCAACACCAAACCTTTAAGACAACCAACAAGCAAAAAAAAAAAAAAAAAAGGAAAAAAACCCAATAAGAATAAAAGAAATTGAACAAATTACCAAACACCCCCCCCCAAAACAAAAAGAAACAAAGAGCACTAGGAAGGCATACATATGCGCACATGTAGACACACAACACACACACACACAGAGATGTGTCCAGAAGACACTGTTTTCTTGGTATCACTCACCATTCTTTAATCTGTCCACCTCCTCCTCCACATAAGTCCTTGAATCCTGTAGGGAGGGGGTTTGGTGAAGACATACACTTAGGACTAAGTGTTCTAGGGTCTTTCACCCTTTGCACATTGTCCAGCTGTATTAGTATTAGTTCCCATCTACTGTAGGAGGAAGCTTCTCTGATGATGGCTTAGTGAGACACTTGCCTATGAGTATTGCAGAATGTCATTAGAAATCATTTTATTGTTACTTCCCTTTAGCAGAACAGTAGCATTTGGTCTCTAGGTCCATGGTCACAGGGTCCTATCTACTCAAGTAGTGGCAGGCATGGCTTCTGTCACATAGAATGGGCCTTAAATCCAATCAACTACATTGTGAGTACTTGGTTGTACTCAGAGGCTAAGAACCTGGAAGCACCCAGCCCAAACCCTGCAATTTGGTAAAAACCTGCTTCCCATGGGCCACACCACACTTCCGGTGATATCTATGAATGCTGTCCAACACAAATGTTGGATACCCAGCTTGACATTCATTTCACATTTTTCTAAAACATTAAAAAAATTATCATAGCTATGACTACCTGGAAGAAAATATATTGCTATCAACTTCCAGATGAACAGAATCTCATGCATTTGTAGCCAGAGTCCATATTCTACAGGAACATCCCAAAAGAAGACTCGAGGAGAGAGTGTGTTGAATGATTTTACCATAGTAAATCAGACATATATCCACCATCAATTTCAAAAATGCAAATTTGAATAGAATTTATGAGAAAGTGGCAAAGCACCCTGAAGTAGGAGGAGAAAGAGAAACAGGAGATGCTTTTGGACCACTGACTGCTGAGAGAGATGTACAAGCAAATGCTGATTGTGGTTATATCAGCCAGACCCTGGTTGTTTCCCCATCAGTCTCTTGGTGAAGCTTCTGCCCTTAACCCGGCATTCTGAAAGGAACACCCCCCCCCCACACACACGGGTATTGCAATAGTTAATTGAGATCAAAGGCTCCTAGACAAGTGTAAAGTTAAAAGCATTATACAAAGTCCATCTTACCATATGGACAAAAAGGAATATTCTTGATTGATTTTTCCCCGAAATATACGTACTTATTCTTTAGCATCACACCAGGATTGAGGATTTCTTAAAACAGCTGGTTCTGCCTGCTAGAGTCCTTAATAGGTTTTGCCATTATATTTTCTTTGTAGAACTAAAAAGCTCCCTGAAAACAGCTGTTTGTGCATCCAATGGTACTTTAATAAGAAACTAACAGGCATGAGATGCAGGAGGGTGAAGTCTTTGGCTTTGTTGTTCTGTCTTCAATTAAGGGGAACATCCACTGTGAGGTCATTAACAGGAAAAGGACTTCAAACACAAACACAAAGTCTAGAGGAATGGAAATGAAAGGCATTTTTTTTAACAAAAGATAAAAAAGAATGCAGGAGCCTGAGCATTCAAAGGAGTGGTCCTGTGCATGCCGCCTGAAGTCTGTAAGCAATGATAGGAGGGCTCCTAATTGCTTGTGCAGGATTAAGTCAGGGAGACTCAGCAGCTAGAAAGGGAGTTGGAGTTTGTATGGTGGGAAACCAGTCCCAGCTGTAGGGATGGCACTGAAAGATGAGTCAGGCCTGTGTAAGACAGACTAGATATGGCTGAAACTCAAAGGCAGAAGGCCAGTGATCAACTGTGACTGTTATGTAATGGATACTAGTAGGTGACCAATGACCTCTTTGGGCCATCATCCTGGAGATATTGGAGCACTAGGGGAGAATGGACTGAGTCTCTGAGTAATGCCCTGAAGCTGAGTTACCTGTACTTCCTTGGACCACCTCTGTATATGTGAGAATGGTATAGATGTATGTCTCCTGTGAACTATGTTTTCAACTTAGCCACACTTTCATGAACATCATGACCATGTACATGAAGTGATCTATCAATATGAGATTTTGAGACACAGAACTTACTGGAATTTGCCTTGAACAAATGACATGTTAAGAAAAATATTGTAATCCCTCAGAATTCTTCCTGATTTCAATTCATGGCACTTGTTTACTTATTCTTTCAGGAAAGGATACAGAGATATATCTTGATGTTAAAGTTTTTGTTTTAGAAAAAAATGGATAAAAGCTAAGGTGTTGAAGGCTGTCAAGACTGATCAATGGTAAGAGTACTTGCTGCACAATGATGTATCCTAGACCCATGTAATAACTCAGGCTTCCCACACAGATTGTAACTTTAGTTCCAAGGGAGATAGAGAAAGAAAGGTCACTGGGGCTTCCCAGTTTTTAGCATAGCCACAAAAATGTGAACTTCAGGTTCCAGGAGAGACTGTACCTCAAAGCAATAGGTGCAGTGTGATAGAAGAACAGATCTGATGCCTTCTTCTGGACTTCATTCACATGCCCAGGCATGCATACCTGTGCACCCTTGCATATTCCTATACACACATGCACTTTGCAAAAAGATGTGTTAAAGTAAGAAGTATATTTAAAGTTCAAAGAAGGAGATGTAAAAAAGGAGTGTAAATGAGACACTTGAATAACTTTGTTAGGGAAAAGCCATTGATTAAAAGTGGTATAATCTCTATTTTCACTTTTCTGTTTGATTTACTTTCCAAGAAATTATTAAATCTATAATGATAATTCTATCTTTTACAGAAGAATATGAATCTTCAGATATATTTTTTCTATTTGATAGACAGAAAATAAATCAACCAAATCTATATAATCTTGCATCTTAATGTGCCTGATGTCTTCTTGAACTCAAGTAATGAATTATGCCTGATTCTATGCACCTAAATGCTTGCAGCAATATTGCAAGATAGATCAATAGACACTGCCTTGAAGATGTCACACCACTACCAGGCAAGTTCCATACTTTTGTAGACAGATGCCTATCCCATGAACATTAGGATGGATTTGTCTGCACTTGTTTATAATAGTCATCTACAAAGAGGAAGCACCACTCACCATTAGGAGAACTTCAAATTAAAACAAGTGATCTTGGCTTAAGGAGATTGGCCTCAATCAGTAAAGTCCTTACCTTGCAAGTGTGAGAACCTGGGTTTGATCGTCAGAATCCATGTAAAAATGCCAGGTGTGTTGGCACACATTTGTAATCCTAGTTCTGAGAAAGGGGAGATAGGATGATTCCTGAGGCCCACTGGCCAAACTATTCCAAGCTAATGCTCCAGGGTAATGAGAAAGCCTGTCTCCAAGGAGGTGGACAACATTCCTGAAGATGGTTCTTGAGGGGATACTCCAACCTTCACCCAAAGGTGCACACATAGGACTTCACATTTGAATACACATAGGTGTACATATGTAGCTATACACTTGGATGCACACCAGTGCACACATGTAGCTGCACACATGAACATACACACACAAACACACATGTAGATGGTAAACTTTTTTAAACAAGTGATCTACATGTTCCTGCATCTTAACTTTGCTGCTATCTTCAAGAACTCAGCAAATAAATTGTGCCTAAGTCTATATAACAACTTTTCTTCCCAGGGGTTATCTGAATTTTATTGTGTTTATCAAAGTCATTTGTGATTTGTCCCATCTCCATCCTTAAACAGACATTCTGCAGTTTAAATGTTAGTGTGTTTTACTTCCTGTGAAACATAGTTGCATTAGACTTTTCATTATTTGTTGTTGTTTACTAGAGTGTAGGTACTTCTGATCTCAAATACTCATGATGGATCTTAAACTGTTTTGAATTTCTTTATAAAGGAAAATGTCATGAAAATATTGTACCAATTATTTGTTAAAATAAATATTATATGCCATCTACTGTGTTTCCCATTTCTGCCAACCTTATAATCCTATCAAGAAAAGAAATCAAGTTTGTCTGATGGGATTTATTCCATTAGTGTCTTCAAATGTCAGGGCTGGTCTACAAAGTGTTTTCCCTACTTCCTAGCCAGATTTCAGTTAAAAGCTGAGAGTGTAGTTGTGAGCTGAGAGCAGAGAAAACTGAATTTATTTAACTGTCTCCAAGGGAATATTTTCTGGGACAAAACAAAGTATCTAAGGTTTGATTCAGGATATTTTCTTTGTTGAGATACTTAATGGTTAATAACTCCCTTTGTATTTTTAATAGTTAATTTACTTTTATTATTTTTTAATAAAATATATTTTGTTAATGTTCTTTTTCCTTTTCCCAGGTCATCTCCACCTCCCTACCCAAACTCAACTTGTTTTTTTCATTTTCTCAATCTCTCTCTCTCTCTCTCTCTCTCTCTCTCTCTCTCTCTCTCCCTATCTCTATCTCTATCTCTATCTCTATCTCTATCTCTATCTCTATCTCTCTCAAAATAGCAAAACCAAAGAAATTTGGCATATTGCCCAGGGCTCAATGAAATCAGCTACAACTTGGCTACTAGCAGGTTTGTCTGAGTCCTCTAGTTCTGAGTCTCCTTCTTAGGTACAATCAGAATTAGAAACCCTTAATATCCTAGTATATGTAAATGTATAAATCATCATTGTTGGTAAAACCATTGGTCTGAAGAATGAAAACTAGACCCTAAATCATGGGGGAAACTTACCCTAAAGACTTTTTCTCTAAATAGCTACTTGTTATCTTGTATCACTGGCTCCCTTGGGCCTCTACAGCTGCCATATTATCACCCATTTGACCATAACCCATGCCATATGGCAATTTAGAAAACACTCCCTTTTCCTTACTGCCTGTAGTGGAAGACAGGGGAAGAAACATACAGCTCACACAAGGCAAGTAACAGCAGAGGGTCGACACAAGTATGGCAGATAATTATCTGGTTGCATGTCCAAAGATCAGAGCAGCACTATGATATGGCTCAAGAGAAATGACCCAGTGTGGTGGAAGGACAAAGAGGAGTTTATAACATTTGAGGAAATAGACAGAGCATGCAAGGATTCTGGGTAAACATCTGTTGCTGCGTACTACACAAGTCACCCATGTCTTTGGATGGATAAGACATTTGAAAATAATATAAAGAGCATTAGAGAGATGGCTCAGTGGACAATGTGCTTGTTGTATAAGAATGGATTGGTGTTGGGCACCTCATAACCACATTAAAAACTAGAAGGGTATGGTAGACAGCCTGAAATCTCAGTGTTCAGAAGGTAGAGGCAACTGACCTCAAGCTAGCTGTTACCTGAAGGTAAGCTCAAGGTTCAGTAAGAGACCTGCCTTACTTAATAATGTGGAGAGCAATCCAGATGGACCCTTAACATCAGACTTTGACTTCCACACACATACATGCACAAAAGCTTGTATGCCTACCTGGACATACCTGTACCCACACAGATGAGAACTAGCATGCATGCATGCAATGCACATAGTCACTCACACAAAAATTAATACTATGTGTAATTCATATACACAAATGGAAGAAATATTGGTTAACCAGCCAAGATAGGTATCCATAGCTGATTTCTTTGTTGAATAAGAGAAATATCCCACAATGGGGATATTTGCTCATTAAGGGGCTCTTACAGATACTAAAGTTCTGACCTGGCAGAAATTTCAAGAACTGCCCAACTGATTTATTTAACTGACAGTGAAGTTAAGACCGTAGCCAACACACCTAGTAAATGACAAAGCCTTGATAGGAAGAAGGATCAAGAAAAGAGACAGTAAGATAGGGCAGTGGAGTTAGATACAAAAAACTGATCCAGCACAAACCATCTTTGTAAGCTTGGGAAAATAAGACACACTATGTGCTCTTAAAGATATTATAGCATGGAGGAGTTGAATCAAATAATGGCTTGCAAGAGACAAAGTAAAAAGTTTAGTCTTATACTGATGATGAAATGATTTTAAAAATTTAAAGCAACTCGAGATGAGCTTGCTTTTAATAATTTAATCAAATACACCCAATAATGTTATTTTTAAAATGAATTACTCTTTTGCTTTCTTATTAAAAGTGTCTCTTGAAGAGATATATATTCTCCTCTCTGGTTAGGCATTTAGAGCTATTCTATGCCAAGAATCAATTTATAAACCCATATCAATAAAGAGAATATGGAATATTCCATGTGCTCAATCTTGTAAACAAGTTGGAACAAATTTGTGTGTGATTGAACCATGTTTATTTTTCATTAGTGTCTGTATTAGACACTTTCGACTGGCCACATGATGAGATGTCCTGTAAATAGTGTTTTATTGCAAAAGGCCCATTTCTTCAAGCATAAAACTTCTGGACACTGGACACATGCAGTGGCAAGTGTGTAGATTGATCAGCCTTATAGCACCCTCTCGATGAAATACTGTGTCATCGAGATGATATGGTTCTGCCGAGAATCACACTTGTGTATCAGGAAAATGGAAACGAAGAAAGAGGGCACTGCCCTACTGCCCTTAAGCAGCAATTCATCATGCTTCTATTAACTTTGCAACTTCAGTCTTCATAGGCAGTTTCCCTCTTTTGTATGATATATATTTTTTAATCAACACAGACTAAAAAGAACCATATCAAATAGTGGGGCTATTTTTGTGAGTTATGAAAATATGGTTAGTAATCCACCCATCTCTGCAGTTTACACAGTCCTAATGCATGTAAGAAGCACTCTGAGGGAAGGCAGGCTATTATTCAATGTACCCCTGGGTAATTTCCCTTCAAGCCCATTGCTATCTCCAATACTAACACACAGTGGGTGAGAGAGACAAATCTTCCCATCACCATCGCTCCTCCTGCTTTGCCAATTGCCTATTTTAGTGAAGAAGCAGATATTTGTCTCCATAGTGACTTCTCAAACCTCTGACCTCTATTTCCATCAGGAACTAGATGGGGACATTTTCTGATGATCTGTTGTGCCAAGCCATGGAGTGCCAGTTAGTTTGGACTACAGAGAGGTCCTTATAGTACCTGTTCTCTTGACCTAAGATTATAGAACATCTCTTCACTATGACTTCCTACAAAGGGCCAAAAATCTCATGTAAAACCTCAATTCAAATACAATACATTTGCAGTCTCTGTTTTTTGTTTTAAAGGCTGGCTGGGTTGTAGGTTGAGACAGTGGAAGTCAAGGATACAATGTCTTTGTTCTAGGAGATGGGGCATGATTCTAGCTATCCATCCCATAGTATTATCTTTGGAATGTGCTGGAACACTTACTAGAAAAATGGGAATATTTAATTGGCTTCTGGATTTCGAGAGAAATACCCAGCCATCAGAAAATGTCTTCATCAAAAGCATTGATTGATTTTAAGGACAAGAGGAAAGATGGACTAGAGATGTTCCCTTAAGCTGTTGACAGTTTAGGAGTAAAGAGAATTAGACAGGTTACAGAAAGAGACAGGGGTGAGAACATTGGACTGTGCTTCTAATGACAGGGACCAGAGGAGCCAGTCATGTCTTTGTGTACCTGGGTGTGTTTGTCCCCATGGAAACTACTCAAATGTTTTTACTGCAAGAGAACTGTTTTGTTTCTGAAATTAAGCTGGGAGGCTTGTTTCTGCAATAAAATCTTATCACTTTGGAAGGTGATAAAGGAACTCATACCACTGAGTACTGATAGAGTCTCCAAAGGACTCCCTGCATTCTCCCATGTGACCCACACAACAGTCCATAGTTGTCACAGATAAGAAAATGAGAAAGAGGCATGAGTAAGCTGCTTAAAACAAGGCATGAATGGCAGACACTAATCTTCCCATAAACAGTGTTACTTCTAAGCCCAGGCCTATAATATGAACTACTCATTCTAAATAGCCAAGGTAATTTTGGCTTGTGTTTTGTTTTCTTTCTTCTATACTCATAAGGTTTTAAAGTTCTACCTTGAAGAAAGCTGTTAGGAAAAAAGAAAAGCACAAAACCAGAACTGTTTTAGGGCATATTTCTGGTATAAAAGTTGTAGGAATCCCTTGGATTCTCTCTGTGTAACAAAAAACTTTGGTTGAAAAAAACATAGGAGGTACTAAGGCTGTATTTTAGTTAGGAGAATACTTGCCCAACAGGCACAGGACCATGTGTTTGATCCCCATAGCACATGAACTAGGTGGGATGGTGCAGGCCTGTAATCCTAGCACTGGGAAGTAGGAAGATTAGGAATTCAAGGTTGTAAGCTGGTGGAAATAATATCCTTCACAGACTTCAGAGTTGTCATAGTATTATAAACAAGTATTCGTTCATTTGGCAACTATCACTGCCAGCTACAACAGCACTCTACCTGGCACTAGGCAGAAATCAAAATAAACAAAGGAAAGAAATACCACAACAATTTCTAGTCTTGTGGCACTGGATTTCGGGTGATAGGGCACTTTGTAAACCTGGTCATAAATCCTATTGATGGAGAAAAGTGAAGAGCTAATGGGGCAGGGCAGAAGCAGGGTGAAGCTGGTAGGTTTCATCAGGTGGATGTCATTTAAATAAAGTCTTACAGGAGGTGAAGGGGAGCTGACCATTCGGCATACAAGTAAGCAACAAATCAAGGATGAACTTGGCTCTCCACATGGTACCTTTGAAACACTCACAGACCATCTAAATGAAATGTTCCCTAAGTGGTTTGATGTACTGTATGGAAAATAAAAGAGAGGTTAAGATAGAAGTATACATCTTAGAGATAGCTTTGGTTGAGAGGTGTATAAACCATAAGAATGTAGCCTGTCATCCCAGAAGGGGCTAGTGAGAAAGGAGCAGAGAGCAGCAAGTCTTAAGCTCTGAACACATCTACTTTGCAGGCATCTGCATCCTCTTGTCTCCTGCTTTCTCACATGTTGAAGTTTAATGCCATGAGAAACCCAGGCCAAATCTTTTACATATATTAGTCTTAATGACATACCTTCAAGACTGCAGATAAAAAATGTGAATACCCAAGGTTTCCCAGGGTCTTCTTATGAATGATTGAAGAGATCACCAAGAGAATGGGGCTAAAGTAGTGTTTTCTAGCATGATTCCAGTACAGTTCAGGAGTTGATCCTATGCATGGATATTATGCACACTTCAAATTGTTTGTTTACATGGATGGACCCTCTCTTCTGTAATGCTGCTCCATCCCATGATGTGACAAGCCAAAATTACAGCTCACACTGAATGACTGCTTAGGTCTCTCTCTTTAGGTAGTTGGAGGAAATATTCACAGTAAAATATCTTTTTTTGTGCAAGTGATCTCTTTTCCTGACTCAGTAAAACTGATATGTCTTCATTTCATTGTCTGATTTTTTTTCAAGAAGCCTGATTCAACAGTACTTTTGGAAAATATGCCCAGGGTATCATCACAGAGACCAGGGATGTTTATAGGGCCTGAGCAGCTCTCACGTCTGCACTCGATCAGTGTTTGTTGTGCTCAAAATTCCATCACAGACAGATCTGGTCTGGATGGGTCATATCAGCAGACACACTATGTATCTGGAATTTCACATTCCTAGTTTTATAGTTTCTGTGATGGAGCACATCCTGTGGCCATTTAAGATAATCTTTACCAATTCTTAATGACCCAAACATTTAGCAAAAGAGATAAATAAATATATCCATGTTATAGGAGTATGTTTTATTTGTATAGAAGAAAAATAAAACATGAAAACTAATGAGGATGGACTGGAACAAAAATGGGGTTGAGGGGAAATACAACATTACCAAATCCAGGCCATTTGGCTTAGAAAATAGATCTTTAACATGGTTTTTGGCATACTTTATACATACAAGACATATTTTAAATGAGCCTTAAAATAACTACTACCTTCATAAAGGTCAATTTATATGGAGCAAAGCATAAAGTGGTCAGATATTTAAATCTCCTGGTACTCTTTTCATTTATAATATTTTGCTGAATCATAAGGAAACAATGTTTCACTTTTTGTTTGTTTGTTTGTTCTTTGAGACAGGGTCTCAAACCAAACTCAGGACTTTGCTCATGCATGGTCAGTGCTCTACCAGCAGAGCTATGTTCTCTGCACAAGGTTTCATTTTTAAAGGTAGAAACGTTGAACATCTGTGCATGGCCTTTGTTTCTCCCTGCATGCATAGTTAGTACTGTGGCTAGATTTGGGAATTTGGTGGCTACTTGTCAACATCATGTGGTCAGTAAATGGCACATCTACAAATGGGACCATGAATCATACCCAGCAGAGTGCCAGGGAAAATCTATGAAAGAGAAGAGCTGGGAGTGGGCAAGGTAGAGCCAGGTGAATGTTTGACCATATATATATATATATATATATAGCTTGAGCATAGAAGGGTGTTTCTTTGGATCTGTCAGGGAGAACAATTGCATGGCTCTGAGAGTGAAAATGCCCTGAGATCAGTCAGTATATTCCTTAGGAAACCACAACCAAATCTAAGCAAAAAAAAAAAGTATTATTTTTGTAAAGTATCCCCCATCCTCTGCAGAACCCTGGGCTCACTAACTTCCTCTGGTATGTAACACAATGTGGAAGTGGTTAGGGGAACTTAGAGGAAGATAGGTTTGTAAGAAACAGTCAGTCGATGTTTTGTGATGACTATGGTTAGGCGATTGAACCTTCATGGCCCAGTTTCCTAAGATTCATGTTGAGACTGGTAGACAAGGAATGGATCACTGATGTCTTCTGGTTCTAGAAGTCTGATACTTCTCCAAAGAATTGTTGTTGTGGCTCTTGGAAGAATTCTGGAGTGGTCCTCACCTTGGGTTCTGATGAAATAACTTGTAGGTACCATCCTTTAGGTATGTCTCTAGCAGCATTCAGTAATGATGGGCCAAAATTAAGGCTTTTGGGTACAGGTGATTATTAGCCATTTCTGCATATCTTCTAAAAATGCTGTCTCCTAAATGCATTGAATACTTGAAAACTTCTATGCACTTCACTATTGCCAAAAATACCCTGCCAGCATCACCACTAAATATAGCTTTCCAACCAATGATGAGTCAAATGTATTTTGCATCAATGGCTCTACATACTTGAGAAACTGAGTTGTTTCTCAAATGACTTACTTGTGGTGAAGACATTTTTTCCATGCTGCTGTTCCAGTAGAGCTCATTTCTAAGAAATCTGTAATTTCCCTAGAGTCAAATGAATGCTTCAAAGTCAAAGGAAAAGGATTTGTACTTCAGAATAACTTCTGAATCCTCTGCAAGACTGGCTTTTTGCCTTTGAGAGCCATCTTTGCTCTATGGCATCTCAAATATCTTCCTAATTTTACATCTCATCACATGCTCTTTGGACTGATGCAAGCTTAGAGTATCACTATAGGTCATAAGACTTATGTTTATCCTTTCAAACACTTCTAAAAGTCTTATTTGCATTTCTTCCTAGCCCACCAACCAGGTTTCTCAAAATAAGTCTATTCTCAAATATTATAAATGCATTCTTAGCTTTATCATTACAGTTTGTTTCCTTCTTGCACTGAGAAGTTGTTTTTACTGATGACAAAGGCTCAAGTCAGGCTTCCAGCTACTCTGTTTAGTGGCATGCCTATTAAGTGTCACATGTGTGGATTCTGTCATCTGTATCCAGCCTCGTGTCAGTGTGTAATTACCTTCAATTGATAGTATTTGGGGAATCTAAAGATGACTATTGCTGTTATTTTGATCACAAGTTGAAATGTCATGGAAATCACTTAACAATTAATAGTAAAATAGTATTTGTAATCAATGAATGAGTGAATATAAAGTTCTTCCAATTTTTAATGCATTATTTAATAGTTTAGCTTCCATCTCAAGACCCATGGGTCCTCAAACCCCATTGAGAAGCAATTGGGGGCATACATTATAAATGGAAACAAACCAAATATAAATAATTATTTTTATTTCCTTTCTCACACTATTGTTTGCCTTTAGAGGGGGTGTTTATTAAAGGGATACAGAACAATGGAAAATAAGCATTTAGTTTGAAACATTGTGTTTCTCTTTAAGGGGATGGGTTCACTCTTATCTTAATCTTATTTTTCATACTAATAGCAAAAGTGAAGAAAGGAAAAAAAAGCATAAATAATGAGAAAGATAGACCATAGGAAAAGCTGTGAGACATGAGTCATATCTATGAGCAGATGTGGGATGAATCCACTCTTTTTGCAGGTTGTGTGGTTTTCTCCTTTACAGCTGTTTAGATGGTGGCCTGTCCATTCCTGATACATGCACTTAGTTTGGTTTTCCCATCTTCACAAAGATCACAGACCATATAGCTTCCAAAACTTGGTGGTTCTTTGATCCTAAGTGCCAATCACATTGACAGTACATATAGTTTTGGTCTCTCACTTTAAAAACTATATCTCCCTGAAAGGTTCTTCTGGTTTATTTTTTCAAACTTTTTCCTTAATTTTCTTTTTGTATAATTCCCAAGTGTATAATAAATACACACAAATGCCCACAAAGACATATTTGTACATGTATACATATGTCTTTGTCTTATTTGAATACAACTTCCTTTGTTTTGAATGCAACTTTACTCACTGTATCCTATAGCCTACTTGCTACATGACATAGAATAGTCTATATGTATGCATTCTACAAAAGTGGAAGACTGGGTTGAAGATTTGAAGATGACAGACAAATAATTTGTCCCAAATGAGAGCCAGAGTTAGGGCCAATATTATTTTTAACAGAACAGAAGCCATGAATGCCAATAACAGCCATCGGCTAGTAATTTACACAATAGATACAGAAACCAATCAACAGACATTAAATGATGATGCCTTTTAAGCAGCAAACTATTGCAAATTATCTGGCTGTCTAATCCAGCACAAAATTCTGTCATAATGTAGATGCAATTCCTTGGGCACCTACTCCCAGCAAATGATACAGCTCTCGTAGCATCCAACTAGGTGACATCAGATCTCCATAGCCCAGGCATTCATGTAAAGAATTCTTGTCCTTCCTATAGACATGAGAAACTCCTCCATGGATTTTTGGTCTTGGCATTACTGGCAGTTTTTTTAGATCTAAACAATGTCAAAGTCTTTGCATCAGTACCTATGTTAGTGCTCAAGGTACAAAGAATGGTTTCCTAAGCATAAACTGACATCAGGCCTGCTAGAAGACCTGCAATGCCAGCTATTTGTGAGATAACACTCTCCAGGAAAGTTTGGTCTACTTACTAACTGTTCAAATAACCTTTCTTTCCATGTTATGGTAAATGTGTCCTTTAAGCAACTCAGTTTATCCTGACTGATAGAATAAAAAAGAATATAAACAGAAGAAATATCCCCAAGTCTGTGAGGAAAGTAGAAATGACCTAGATAGAAAGTCTGCCAGGTTTAAATTCCTACTCCAATCATCAAGTTGTTTGCTACCTCTTTGAAGCTCTCTAACTTGCTTCTTTCTTCAGAGTCCCAATAACAGCAGGAAGCTGTTTCAAAAATAACCTACTGTTATAACTACTGTGATTAGCATCACCATCATCACAACTTAGCTCTCGTCAGATCCAGCCCAAATCATAACTGATCTGTGTCCTTTACTATCTGTGGTCAGAGAAGCATGCTGTTTCTCTTTTACCAAACTGGTCTTGACCTTGAGCATTAAGGTAAGGTCCCATCATCATGAGGTATTGTGTGGTCTCCTTTCTTTATGCCTTGTCTCCAGCTCAGACAGAGAAAACTTCAACAGGAACTGACTATTGTTCCAAAGTTCAGAAAGACTCAAAACAGAAAATGCAACAAAAACAGTTGTGTCTATTTTCTATTTGGACCAGATGTAGCTGGATTCATGGACTATGTGGCATTGGCTCCCTTAGAGTTGGAGTTATGGACAATTCTAAGAGTTATGAGCTGCCCTACATGAGTTCCGGGAACTGAATTCATGTCCTCTGAAAGAGCAATGTGTAGTACAGGAGGAATTTTAGAAAGTTGCATTTGATCAGGACTCCATTGGCTTGTAGTTTCCATGATGTTTTAAGAATAAAGTCTTCTGGTAGGTAGGTATATGACTAAGCAGTCCAAGTGTTTGTCATGCAAGCACAGGACATGAGTTAAACAACTCTCTGAATCCATGAAAAAAAGGCAGATGTGGTGATGTGTACTTGCAATTCTAGAACTGGGGCGGGAGAGATAGGAGGATCCTTGGTGTTCACTGGCCAGCCAGCCTACTCTAAGCAGCAAGTACGCACAAAGAGTCTTGGTCTCAAGAAAAAAGGGTCAAAGACTCTTGAAAATTAGCACCTGAGGTTGATCCCCTCCACACACAGAGGTTAGGTCCACACATTCTTTGTAATGGAATAGTGGAAGAGGTAGACTCACTTTTCCTTAATCATCTGATTTTATGTATTGGTGATAAAGCCAACTGCATTCAATTAATGTTCAGGCTCTGTAGTAATAGAATATTTTATAAATTTTTACTGAACATTTCCATTTGCCAATTATTCATGTATCATGTTGACAGGACCCTACTTCAATAAATTTATGAGAGAAGTATAATACCAGAAGATAAGACCAGAAAAGATCTAATTCAGGACTATCCATTTTCAGCTTAAAGCTATTCAGATTCACCAATCTTGCTGCTCCAAATAGCCTGTAGCATTGCAATGACTAAAACGTTTTTCTGAGTATGTGATTATCCACTTCCAAGTGGCTTCTAACCACTGCAACTAGAGCTTTTCTTTGCTCCCATATGGTATCTCTTAAATATTTTAAAAGAGAAATTAGACTATTCATTTTCATGTCACACACCCTCTAGGCCATTCAGTTGTTAATTGTATGGCACACTTTTTCAATATATCACAACTATGGCTAAGTCTCCAGTTGAGTTGCTGGTAGTTTATTGATGATGGCTACTGGATAATTGTTGGTTTGTTGTTAGTTAGTGTTATCATCATGTGACCAAAAATAACTATGAGAACAACTTAAGAGATGAATTATTTATTTTGACTCACACATTCAGAGGTTTCAGCTCATAATATTATTGATTTTAGTCCCAGGGTGAGGCACAATTTTATGGACAGAAGCCAGACAGGAAGCAGAACAAGGCCGAGGACATGATACCCCTAAGGACCTGCCTCCAGTGACTCACTTTCTCCACCTGTCTCCAGCCTCGTAACATTTCCAGATTCTATAGTGTTGTGAGGTGGTGACCCTGTGTTCAACACACAATGGAGAATATTTCTTAGCCAAATTATAATACTAGGATATTTCTAGTAAAAACTAAGAATGAACTTCTACACCTAAAAAGTTTAAGACTATTCCTTTATAAGAACACTGGCTCTAATATAATGACATGAATTTGACCAGTGAGTGGAAAACAGTCTTTTGAATGTCTTCCCACAGCTCAATCACAGTGCTGGTTCTTGCCTAAGGAATCACATTATAAAGTGTTCTCTGTCTCTGTCTATTTCTTTCTTTCTCCTCCTCCTCCTTTTCCTTCTTCTCCTCTTCTTTCTCCTCATCTGTCCCCAATCTCCATCCATTGCTCTGTCGTTCACACTTGCGCTCAGTTCAGAGAGAAGGCAGCTTTCCCTCCCAATCAGATGAACACTGCCTGCAGCTCCTTATCTGAACCCAGGGTCTGTTATTCTCAGGTGGCTGCCCTTGTCATCTTGGCTCAATTATTGAACAATGTTCATTTCAGACACAGGAACCCCACGTGTGTATTTATGTGTTTTTGTGTATATATTTGCATGTGTGTATATGTGTGTGCTTGAACATGTAGTAGTATATGTATACTTGATATTTTTAAAGTATCCTCCCTTTTTTAATTTGGACAATTCTCTCCTAAATAATCTCAAGTCCTTCATGGGTAGAATTATAAAATAATGAATCTGCCAAACGATTTTCGTCTCTAGCAGCTCTGTTTTCATTCACCTTTTCCCAGTTTAGCTTTGATTGTTTATGCATGCACAGTGTACACCGCTGTGAAACACAGCTTCATCTTTGGTAGAAGCTTAAGGTATATAAATCTTTGATGTACACTGGTAAGCTATTCTAATCTTTGCAGGCACCATACAAAGTATCAACTCTGATGATTCGCTTTTCTTGGAAAGTGGCACAATTGATTTTGTGGAGATCTAAGCAAGCTTGGATTTCTTCCCAGAATAAACTGATACACATCTCTTTAAGGAGACTTACAGTACAGCTAATGCTCCCAGTGTAGTTTATCTGTAGTGTCACCAATGTGTGGTCTATTTGCATCATGAGATTTAAATTTGCATATGAGAGGTTTTATTCTTCCTGGTTATTCTAAGGGAGTTTAAATTGTGATATTAAAAAAAAAATCCATGATCTAATTCTATGTATTTGTGGAATCTGTGAACTTGAACATTGAAAGAGAATCATCCAATGGATGGTTGCAACATGAATCATTTCTTCACAGTTTCAGGGAATTCTGTGGTCACTCTTCCCATTACACAGGCATGAATATTGAATGAGAGATAATCTTTAGTGAGGTCTGTATCCAGCAGTTGATTACATCTCTTCCTTCTTACATAACTATACTCTGTTGTTGAATTTGATGGGTCCCAATATTCACTACCTCCTCAATCCTCTCTATCATAGAGCTGCCTTCTAACCAGTGCTCAGAGACTGAGACAGGATCCCCTGAAGATGCAGACAGATAGCTGCTCTAACCTGAGGGTCCTCCCTTGGCTCCTGCCATCATTTATCCCTCCAGCAAGACTAGTTGCATGCCTGTGACTCTGTGCACCTTCCCTTTTTTTTTTTTTTTTCTGTTCTTGGAAACATTTCTGAGAGGAAATTATTTGCCAAAAAAAGTATTACATGAGGAGGGAGAGCAAGAGAGGAGCTGCTGACTAAGAAAGGCAGCCCAGGCCAAGAGACCAGGAAAGCAGCAGGCATAGCCATATATATATATATATATTAGGCTGAGGGAAAGGAAGTAAAGTAGAGCCCCTTGGGAAAGAGAGATTTTAGGGTGGGGGTGGAGTGAGGAGTGCTGGGAGGAGCCACAGGTACTGAGTGGAACTTGTCCTGGGTGTGAGACCTAATACCAATGTGTTAATTGAAAGTGACAAAAAAAAAAAACAAAAAAAAAAAACCCAAAAAACAAAAAACAATGGTCTCTGGCTGTGTAACCATGAGGACAAAGAAATATCAGTTTCTCTTCAGTTACTGTGATAAAACTCCATGACCACAGGCAACTAATGAAAAAGTTTATGTTTCAAGAGAAAAAAGAGTTCATCATGGCAGAGAAACATGCCAGCAAGCAGCAGGCATAGGCCAACATAGCAAGAAGCTAAGAGCTCACATCTTCAACAGCAAGCATGAAGTAAAGAATAGGAAGTAGGTGAGGTTATGAACTCTCAAATCCCACCTCTAGTCATGCACTTCCTCAGAAAGGCTGCACCTCCAAAACTTAACTTCTCCAAATAGCATCACCACTGTCTGGGACCAAGTGTTCACATGTCTGAGCCTATTAGAGGCATTTCTCATTTGAATCACCACAGAAGGTACCATATAGAAACACTGGAAGTCCTTAGTGATAATTTGGCAAGTGTACAGGGAAGGGCCATTAATCATTATTTAATTAGAAGGATAAATACTTTAAAGAGGTATGAATTTATTAGATGGGAGAAAACTGATGTTAGTTTCTAAAGAGCTTTCCAAAATCAGCCGGGCGGTGGTGGCACATGCCTTTAATCCCAGCACTCGGGAGGCAGAGGCAGGCAGATCTTTGTGAGTTCAAGGCCAGCCTGGTCTACCAAGTGAGATCCAGGAAAGGCGCAAAGCTACACAGAGAAACCCTGTTTCGAAAAACCAAAAAAAAAAAAAAAAAAGCTTTCCAAAATGTACTCACTAAAAATTTTTCTTTTATCTAAACATAGTCCAACTAGTTTACAGGCTGTAGAATTTGACTTCCTCTTGAAAAGTTTCAGTCAAAAGGAATATCTAAGTAGTAACTGTGAAGAATCAAGGTTACTTTAATTGTTAAGAAATATTTAGACATGCTAATCTTTAGCTTAGAAAAATACCTGGAGTTATATAATGCATATTTTGCTCTTTAAGTGTGAAGACTTATTACCCACATCATCAAAAGTGAGGGTATAATGCTCTCTTCAGTATTAGACATGACATGTTTCTGTCCATGCCACTGGTCTCCTACATACTTGTCTGAGTCCATGCACACATTCTTGGATGCCTTTGATGACATTTTCTACACTCCTTTCTTTGAATTCATTCAAAATACCACACGTGAACATCCATTCAAACAGTAAAGAATACCCTGCTCCCACATAGTACTAACAGCTGTGAGTAGTATGTTATAGTACAGCAATACTCTACTGAAATTAATATAAAGCTCAAAATATTAGGGCTGTGTGGTCTGTAGATGTATCCTACTTGTTAAATAAGAAACACAGAACCGATTGCAGAGTTAAAAACCACGAGGTCAGAGCAAAAGCGGAAAACCTTACCCTTCACTGCTTCTGCGGTTCCTCCTCTCCGCAAGAGACCTACTTCTGTGTGTCCTGTCTATTTAAAGACTTTCTGTTCTGTTTTCTCATTGGTTGTAAACCCAGCCACATGACCTCCTTGTCACTGCCTGTTTGTACAGACCTCCAGGTCGTCTATGGTTGGTATTGAGATGAAAGGCGTGTGTCTGCCATGCTGGCTGTGTCCTTGAACACACAGAGATCTACCTAGCTCTGCCTCCCAAGTGCTGGGATTAAAGGCGTGCCCCACTACTGCTCGGCTTCTGCTCTGGCTTGCTCTGACTTCAAGGCAACTTTATTGACATACAAATAAAATCACATTTCAATACAAATAAAATACCACTATAGTGATCCTCATTAACCTTTAAACTTACTGAGGGCAGGCTTTGCACTTTATTCCTTCTTGCATCTCATTATGTATTGTTGGGCTGGTCTATCTAAATGTCTCACCAATTTAGCAAGAGAAATTCCTCACACAATGAATCATTAATACTCAAAGAACTCTCAGTTATTTAGGCTCATATTTGACTTTTTTACAGTTACATTTTCATTGTATAGGCAAAGAAAATGCATAAATGAAAGCATCTCTTACATTTTTAACACCAGCAAAACCAACCTGAGGCTTTTTAAAAAACTTCCAATGCACAGTAAAGCACAGAATTCTTAAAATGAGTCTGTCTACCCCGGAGTAAATGTTGTTTCTATAATATTAGAAATCAAACCTAACCTTTGCAGAGGTCTGTGACAGGAATCTTAATTGTTTAAGGTTTAGAGAAGTGAGACTCCCAGAGTGACAAGGACTTGAACCTAATAACATTTAGGTCACTGAATTGTCCCCAAATGTAAATAGCCCAGAGTGCACATCAATAGTGTCTGGCTGGAACATGACTGGAGGACACAGTGGAGAACACCAAGTGATTCCATTATCATTCCTGTTGAGTTCTCCACTCTCCAGGTGAAACTTTTACCATAAAGTCCCTGAATTTTCTTCCAGTTTCTTCTGTGTCTTGCTGCTCACCTGCCCAGCTGCCATTTTTTAAAAATATATATAATACAGAAATGGCACTGTCATATCCTAACATGAACTCTGTGGCTTCTACAAGTTTATTAGTTCCTGGTGCTGTTCAAGTGACTTGAGTTATCATATTCCAAGAGACAATGCAGTACCTCACATAGCATTCATCACTAATAACAAATTGAAGGTGAACGATACCACTAAACAAAAACCCACCTAAATACCACCAAGTGTTGTATTGACTTTTCATGTGCTTTAGGGTTCAAGAAATGGGTTGCAGGAGGGAAGAGACCCTTAGTCATTAACTCACCAGCTCATTTCTGTTGGATATATTGTGTGTTTATCTTTTCATATTTCTAGTAATTTTTTTTTAATTTGAAGCTATTTAAATTTTGTTATTTATATTTGTTCTGTTTTCAAAACACAGTCTACAAATAGAATAAAACAAAGTAGCATAATTGAAAAGGAACAAGGAAAAACAGCTAAGTCCTTTCCTTGTGAGTCTGCTATAGAGATAAAGTACCACAGACACTGTACTAGGTGAGCTATTTCTCATGAACTGGTTGGAGTTTTGTTGAAAGATTTGTCCTTCAGTCTTTGAGCAGTTGAGGGAATGCTGAGAGATGCCCTTAGAGCCCATAATTCACAGTAGCATTTCATTTCCATGGACTGTGTGAATATTAATGTTTATTATGTCTGTTTTAGTGTCAGAGATATTAGGAAGTTTCTTTTTAGTGTGGGACATCCTGACAGCTAAGAATCACAAAGCCTGTTGCATTCCCATAGGAGCTGTGTTGAATGTGGCCTTTGCTCAAATCCAGAATGCTCAGATAGATACAGTGCTAGTCATTTGCAATAGCCCATGACTGCCTTCAGAATATGAATTCTTTTCAGCTACACATAGTACCTTCAGAATCCCAGCACCCCTCTTCTAGCATAGTAGTGAGGCACAATTGCTCCTAAGTCCTAGCAACTATAATGTAATTTGTGTGAAGAATCCATCCTGAACCCTCTAAGAGGACCCGTGTGCCATACCTTTCTGGCTTGACCCTTGATTTCTCATATCTTTGTGTTTGAAACTGTAATGAGCTAATTTTCTAGCTGACTTGTCTACTTGTCCAAAGTCCATCCTCTGTGGCCCCAGGTATCTTATGCCCTGGCTGCTTTCACTTTCTTATTGAGAGCAGTGCACACATCTCACCTTGACCCCAGAATCAACCCAAAGAAAGGACAAACTCCAATCTCATAATATAAATGTCTGGAAACACTATTTTTTTTAAGCTGGTAAAGAATGGAGGCCTTTCAAGTAGGCTGTTTACGAGCGAGACCCAGGATGCTTAGTAACGGATGGACCTTTCCTCTTCGTGTAAGGACTGCATTCATCACCTCTTGTATTGCTGTGATAATGGAACACCTTAAAGGAGGAAGGTATTACACATAGCGTAAGGCCAAATACCTATCAGTCCACCCTGACAGGGAAGGGATGGGACTATAGGAACAGGAGCCTGGGTCTGTTTGTTCACACATGGGGGCGGGGGTCAAAAAGCAGAGAACATAGAAGAAGTAAGGATGGTCTACAATTCAAGACCTCACACCTTCTGACTCACTTCTTCTATCCAGTAAAATCCCTCCTGAAGATTTCCCAACCCTTCAAGAATAACACCAACAGCCAGGAAGCAAGGCTTCACACACATGAGGCTATGGAGAAAATTTCACATGGAAGCATCAGTGGAGCTCATGGTATACGCTTATATACTTTTAAGTACATCTTTGTGTGTGCTGTAGAAGCTTTGCATAATTATGACAAGCACTGCATTACACCATGCCTTCCCTTAGCTGAGAGACCAGGACCCAGTCTCAGGTGCCACCATCTCCTCTCTTGTTGAGAAACCCACCACTCTCCTCAGGGATACTCCCATCCTATATCTTTAAATGTGGATGTCTCTGAAGCCGAACCTAGTATATTAGACATAATCAAATAAATACTAGTATCTTGCAAAGGAGCATACACTTAGGTTCCTGTGAGTTAAAAATGGAAGAGCTCTTCTCCAGTGACAAGAGGACATTGCAGATATTTCATGAATTGCCTTGTAGCACACACTGTAACGAACTGTTTTGGTCTCATTTTACTCAAACACACACTGAAGTTCTTGAAGTTTCATCTATATATGTTTTCAATCCTAAGCCTTTAATGTGGCCCCTGCTATGTAATTACTCATTAAATTCTTCAAATGAAAATAGGAATTGATCAGTGCCGTTCTAGTCTATGTTAACTCCCTATTATATGTTAGCAAACCTCATGTGCATTTGGAGCTTTCTCATCCCATGCAGAGATGCCTTTTGTGGGGGGTCGCTTTTAATTCTCACTGCATCGCTGAATGTAAGAATCTATTTTCACTCCCGTTTTCCAGATGAAAAAGAAAATCCCATCAAATATCCTGACTAGTAAGGATGAAGCACCTTAAAATGAAGTGGCCAGGAAATTCTCTCCCTGCTGGCAAGCTTCTTTGGTGCTAGAAGATACTGTGCAAGCTGCTAGGGAAGAAAAAACATCAATGGTTTTACCCAGTGTTGAATCCTGCATGCTGCAATATTGACCTTTGAGGCACTATGTGTGCCCACTGGTGTAAAATTGGTCAGACTGTTTATAGAGGTAACAACTGCTCTCTTGACTGGGCTTGAGGTCTGCCCCAAAGGAAGGAATTGACATCTTGTACCAAAAGCATGCTTAGAGGGTATAGTTTAGGGAAATCATAGACCCTAGGGGAAGAGCCTGTTGTTATAGTTCATCTAAAGTTTATATTGATATTTACATAACCAAATTTGTGTTGCTCTCAAACCTTGCTCAGAGAAGCTTCTCACTGAAGTGGGTACTGGGTAACATAGAAACGCCACTGTTATAAGTGCTGAGAATAAGCAACTTGGAGGGCTTAGTTGTAGAGGGGACAGCTATACACTATCCCCATCAAGGCTCAGGGAACATCACAGAAGAGGGGCTATGTGAGAGCCAGAGGACAGGGAAGACTGCTGTTCTCTGGACAAGACATGGCTGCTGCACACATGAGCTCCCAGCAGCAGTGGTTACTTGAACAAAACATGTACAAGATCAAGTCAGTTGAAAATTTTCAGCATGCTGAGGCTCTGTAAGATCTTCCCTCTAACTGAAGAGCTATTAGCATGTAATGGCTGCTGAAGAAGGAAGGGTCACTTTCCTTTTGGAGATGCTCCTAGCAGGTTGCCCAAGCTGTAGTCGTTGGCCCCACAACCATGCACATATGTGCGATGGTAACTGGACTCAATGGGTTATAAAATTAAAAAAATAAAACAACAAAAAAACAAACCTCATACACTTGGAAGGGAGATATGCTGGGGGCGGGCTCAAATGGTAGAGTTGGAGAGAGGGAGTGAGGAATGAGAGTAGATACAACCGATTGCATACATGTGTGAGGCTTTTCAAGAATAAAACAGGTTTTTTTCTTAAATGAAGCAACAATAACAAAAACAGTAGGGATATTTTGACTTCAAAATGCCTAACCTTAATTGAAGTCATATTGTACCTGTGTTATTTAATATAGTTTTCAAGTTAATAAGATCATATTAGATTGTCAGATTTGAAGACCTGAGACTGAATTCTCTTTAGCTTTAAAAATATTCCTCTCTTTTTAGTCAAAAAGAGAATCAACACATTTGTGCCGGAGATATATGTAGGAACAACATAGACTTTGGAACAATTTTTAAGATGCCTTGAAAAAGGATGCTTCCGTGCCAATTTGGTACAATATTTTGAACTTTCCATTTCCAACACTGAATTATTTGACTTAATCCTCCATTTTGGACTGACACTTCTTATTCCTTTCTGCTGTTTAATCCCAAGGCCTGTCTAGAGCCATTATTTTAATTTCTAATCTTACTTCTCCTTAAATGACTTGGCTTCACAATATTTTACCTGCATTTTAAGAACTGATTGCAATTTGACCATTAAGATGATTCCTTGGACTGCTTTGGTCTTTCTCAGTCATCCCTATTATATTTATTCCATACCATTTAAAAGAATGCCTAGTTCCTCAAATTTTGGTTTTTGCACTGTTTTGATAAAAGCTCCATAAGGTTCTAGCATTCTTACAATGCCTAGCCCTGTGCTAGGCACAGAATACTGTGGACATGTTTGGCTTTCAGAAGTGGCATGATAAACACTAGTGCTCTTTGCTTAGTTGTCTCTTTCTGTTTGTTTCCTAGACTTCAGGTTTTCCTCCTGCAACAGTATTCCTCATCTTTGACTATTGGGGCTCTAAAAACTACACCAAATTATCTTTCTGCATACTAACTCTGTTACTGTGTAAATGTGAAATGTTTCTCAACAGAGTCACATGTTGAACACTTGTCCTTAGATGATGGTGCTGTCTGAGGAGGCTCTGGAAATGTTAGGTGGGACCTTGCTTGAGGAAGTAGATCCTTGGGGACTATACCTTGCTTTAATTCCTTCCTCTATGTTCTTTTCTCTGTCGATGTGATCTCTGTTCCGATATGACTTCTTCCACCCTTCATGATAGGTTGAACCTTCTGAATCCATGTACCAAAACAGACTTCTCTTTCAGTGAAGATGTTTTCTCAGAGATTTCTATCTCAACTAAGCAAATGTAACTAATGAGCACACTAACTTCTAACTGAAGCTTTATTAAATTCTAGGAACAGTTGAGTTTTTCCCATATAGTGGTTCTGAAAATCCTGACTTTATCCCTGAAATATGTGATTGTTTACCTGCCAGTGATGGGCAATGAGCATAGAAAGGGCATTTGGCTTCCATGGGTCTTCCAGCTGGTAAATGACAGAAAAGTGGATGGAATCAGAGTAAGAATCCCTGAGCGCCTCAGCAGCTTCAGAAAGAGAAGGGTATTTTACTGTTGCTTGGATGAGTTCCATTGTCTGTCAGCACCATCTGTGTTTTCTGAGATGAACAGAATGAGTACATGGCGACCTGGTCTTGATGTTGAAGGATGTCAGCTCTCTGTGGTTCTAGAATGTCTCCTGGCTATTCTGTACCCCCTTTCAGAATTATCTTCCCATGTAATACTATGATTTCATTTTATATGTCTGACAATTCCATGATGTGACCAAATAGCCCCAGGGTACTTACAAATGGGACACTTACTATAATTATCACTGTTACATAATAGCAGAGTGAGGACAATATTTTTTGCAGTGTATTTATCAAATTATTCAATATGCTTGTCATTTACATTAGTGGATATTCATGAAAGTGAATCCCAATTGAACATTGCATACTGCAGAAAAAAGGTGTAATTTTGACATTGATTTTTCTCTTCAGACAAAAAGAAAGGAAGAAGACAAATGTTGTGGCATAACACCTGTGATTCCAGCACTCAAGAGTCAGAGGCAGGGGATTGCAAATTGAGTTCACCCGGGGCTACATAGCAATTTGTAGACTAGCCTGAGAACTGCACAGTTTTATCATATCTAAAAGCAATGGTAGTAGAGGATGAAGAAGTGAAGAAGGACAAGGGAGAGAAGGAGGAGGAGGAGGAGGAGACACAGAATTGTATGTGGGCAGCAAATAATGAAATGTTTCCTTTTCACCAGCCATACGACACTTGAATCGTAAGATATTTAGGACATTACCAGTTAATGCAAGCACATAAGTAAGTTTTTATTGCCTGTGTTACACAAAATGTCTTTCTACTCCTGTGATCTCAGCATGAGTTTCAGAATGTGTAACTATGGACTGCAGGCTTTGTAAAATTTGACTCAATCACCTATGTTCTCAGCCACTGAATTCTGTTTGGCTCAGATCTCTATTTATGAAAGGCTTGCTAAGTTTTCCATATGAAGCTGCAGAGAAGTTCTTGTCATACAAAGTTACTGTGGCTACAGGGAATCAGTGTGTACCCCCAAATACCACAGTAGCCCCTAGATTTTCATCTGCTTATTTATTGGCTCAGTCTGAGCAGGGCTCTGTTACTATGACTTAATGGCTTCACAATCTTCCCAAATTTGGCAGAAGTTCCTGGAACACCCTTAGAAATTGGCATACCCTGCTTTGTGTTAGCTCAAATTCACTGGAGGCATTTGTGTCAGGGCTGGAATCCATGAGTCACACTTACTGATCAAAAGGGAGACTTCAGGGAGAAATGGGCCTTGCTGAGCCTTCAGGCTTTCAGTTAAATACAGAGAATGGCTTCTGGGTGACCAATGGCTTAACCCACATGGAATTTTCATGACACTTACTTTATATTTCCAAATCTCACAATAGGCACATGTAAAATGCAATCCTTTTGCCAAATTCCACCTCCTATGTCAGCTATGGGCTTCCTTCCATCTCCATGAGAAGTCTCAACATGGTTGAAAGAGGAGTGGGAATATTCTATGCTCCAGCAGCAATACAGGAAGCTCCTGTGTAACTGAACAGTTTGGAAGATTACAGTGCCTTCATGAATCTAGTGAACAACTATATGCTCACAGCTGTCTTGCCTGGATATGACATTTTAAAACTCTGCAAGCGTGGATCCAGGCCCATCTACCAGTTTGACACAAGGTCCATGCTCAGCCTTTTTAACAGCTGGATTGAGAGATTTGGCCAGTGAGTCATTAAGCAAGGCACAATCAGCTTTCCTTGTTGTTAAACAGATCCTGGAGAGAAATAAAAAGTTGACTGCAGTGCGCAGTCTCTTCTGTGGCATGTAAAACATATATGTTAATCTCCCATCATACACAGTTCATCATACATTAGTTACTTTTTCTCATTAGAAAACAAACAGGCTTTTATAGGAGTAACAAAAAAATAAAATAAAACAAAAATAAAAAAAGACAAAACAGAAATCAGCACATTAGAATTGTATGAAACAAACAGAAGGAGAACAGCCCAAGAGAAGGCACAAGAAATGGAGACCCTGTTATTTGCACACTAAGGGAGGATTGTGCATACTATTATATCCTGCAGCCTTCTACAGGCAACATGCCTTCCAGACACTTTTGTCATCATCCCAGTGACAACTGCCTGGCTTCTCCTTAGTGGTACTGATCTCTTTTTGTTTTTATTTTCTGTGGTTGATTCTTCTACAAAATATTTTGTCTATTCTTTAATAATTTCACACATGTATACATTGTAATTTTCATCATTACTAATTCCCATCCCTGCTCCAACTTTCCAGATCCTGCTTATACTCACATCCTAACTTTTTTTCTTTATAACTCACTGACTCCAGTAGCAGCTACCTACATGTGCATAGGCATAGGCCCCTCCACTGGCACATGGGCAATCAATACCACTGAAGAAAACTGACTCACCTAGCCCCAACCATCATCAACTGTTAATAGCTCCCAGTTAAGGGGAGGGATTTGGGAGCCATTAAATGATACCTGGCTTAAGGTTATGCAGCTCTCACTTGGGCAGCCAGGCTGCTGTGAGCTCATGAGTACAAGAGCCCTGTGATGTCCAGAAAATGCTGTTTCCAGCAGTCTCCTTGACTTCTATCTCCTCCAGTCTTCCCATACTCATTTCTTTAACAATTAAAGCCTCTTAACCTAGTCTGTCTGATCTAGCACAGTGACAACCTAAGTTCACACTCTTCTCTTGATCAAACTGCACAGTTTGTCAGTATCTCTCTGCCCCTTGTTTTGGCCACTCTCACTTTAAATCTGACCTAAGGTAGCAAGTGATAGTCATGCTACAGCTTGAATTAGGATGCCTTAAATTTATTTCACCAAACAAATTAGCCCATTGCTTTTTAATTAAGCCTCACAGAAGTTTTCAGGACATAGGCAGAATGTAGCAAGATTACTAGTCAAAATATGGCATTAATAATTTCTATTTTAATTGCCAATAGAGGCATCTTCTTAAACCTTTCAAGCCTGACCTTCAATCTTTCTTTGTCTATCATCATTCTGTTCTTCCAAACTCCCACCTGACTACTATCAAGATCTACTTAAGTCTAGGGCTTCTTGTAATGTGGTTCCAAATTCTACCACATTCCTTCTACAAACTGTTCCAAGGCTGATTAACTATATGGTAAGATTTATTACAGCAACAAGCTGACTTCTTGGGATGAATTTTCTGCATAAGCTGTCTCTCTCTCTGTTATGATAGAATATCTAACAAAGACAAGGGAAAATGACTCAGTTTGGCTCACAGTTCAGAATTCCCTCATAATATCAAAGAATGATGGTTTGTGTGGCTAAGTTCATGCTGGCACAATCATATAACATGGTTTGTTACCTTGGTAGCAGATTGAAAGCACAAGGCTAATGCCAGCGGAAGAGCTGGGCTCTAACAGTCAAGGTCTGTCCTCCAGTGACCAACTTCTACCAGTGCAGCCCCAAGTCTGGAAGGTTCCACAAGTTTTCCAAATAGCACCACTAGCTTGGAACCTAGTATGCAAGTATGTTAACTAAACAGAACACTTTACAACCAAAGCATAACACACTATAATGAAAAGTGAACATGAGAGTCACCCATCTTTGTGCTGAGTAGCATCAACTGTTTTCTACTAATGGCTAAGAAATAAGCAGATGAAACTTAATCACCTAGAAACATTTCTTCAGAGGTCCAAGTCATAGAACTGTTTTTGAACCATGAACTATTACTTCCCTAGAATTCTATGTCAAAACATCACAATTGGCTTAAGTACCAGAAATGTATGATCTCACAGTTCTGCCAATGGGAAGTCCCAGGTCATCAAGGTGGGAGGTGGTTGCAGACAGCCATCTTCTGAAGATCTCCACATCCTCCTATGGTTTTCCTTCTCTAAGTCCTGGCCTCCCTTCCTTATCAGTACAAGTAATAAACACCCACTCTGATGACTTTATATTACCTTAGACCCCTTTAAAATGCTTACTCCAAATAAAGCCTCATTCTGAGTCAATGGGGCTAAAGATTTCATGATATGAAAATTGAAGGGACACAATTCACCAGATAACAATGTGTGGGGGTGTGGTTCCTTACTTCATCAGGAAGTTTCATCCAGTTGCAGAGTTTAGGAAATAACCTTGAAGCCCTTAGCAGCATGTATTATGACTCAAATGAACAGCCCACATAGGGTTCTTTGTTTTTCTGGGCCTTTACAGACACACCACAAAAGGACCTCTCACCCCATGGACTTCTTTCCTGGTAAAGGTCAGGCATTCAGCCTCCCTTCCTAGCTCAGCTCAGACTGAAGACCTCTAGCCTATCCTCTCTGGTTTGCAAAATTCTGTAGATGAGAAAGCCAGTTAGAGAGATTGTGGTCCCTTTAGAGAAGATGGAAAAGAACAAGGAGAAGTCAGACTCCTTACATCACAGAAACTTCTTTTTTTAAAATGTTGTGTATTGACATTTTTGGCAAATGATGAACGGTTATTAGAAAAATGTTAGAAAATATGGACAAAAATGAAAGGAAAAAGACATCATATGTATTAGTTATGCTTATCAGCAACAACTATTCATTATCTTGAGAGTAGGTATGTATTCAAGTCTCTGTTTTTGTGGGAATGTTCAGAGGAAATTCCCATTCAAAACCATGTATACATTTATATACATTTCACAGTAAGGATGTTGCCTATTCAGTGTGATATCCTAAATATTATAGTTCACTTTTGTTTGTAATTAGAAATATATTTAAAATTCTGTTGATGACTATGTATTTTATCTAATAGTGTAAAATCATTCAATCATTCTTGTAGTAGTGAACATTTATGTCAACAGTTCTGTATAACTATAATAAATCTTTTTGTACATAAAATTTTAGGTGAATCATTATTCATTGAAAACCATCTTTGGAGAATTCTGTACCAACTTAGGAAAGTGCCAGGAGTGAATGATAATGCTCACCTACCTGACATTTCAGAAGAAACGACAGATTTACTAAAAGAAGGAAGAAGGAAGAAGGAAGAGAAAGGACTTGAAAGAATGAAGAAAATATGAGAAGAGAATAAGAGTTTTGGATTTGTTAAGCAAATTGGTGCATCTGAATGTTTTTAAATTTGGAATGTACTCTCTTCATTGATCAACTGAGGATTTTTTACTGGCTATTCAACATTTATGAGTAATTCTTTGGCTGTTTGTACATTGGAAATAACCATGTACCTCATGGTATATAGTTCCTTTTCTTTTTCTTTTTTTGGTTCCTTAGTTTCTTATATACTTCAAATTGATTTCATAATAACACTTCTTTATTTTATTCAGGCTTTTTACTTTACCCAAGTGTATGACTTTCCAAGTTGTTGCCTTGTCTTTATCTTGGCTATGAGTGTGGAAGTAGGAAGAGGCTCTAGATATCTGGCCCCAAGAGACAGTGGACAAATGAGTAAAATCACTCACAAAGTTTACTGATCAGTAAAGAAGGATTCTGAGGTATTATTGCTGATCTAGAGTAGTTATCAAATATCTACAACTTGTTTTATAAGTCTTCCATTGACTATGTAGAAAGTCCAATTTTGTTCCTGATGATAAACATTCTTCTTTAAAAAAACTAGAATAAACAATAACAAAAAAAACTCTATCACTAATTTTTTGTCATGTTTCTGCATTTTTCAATGTAATTCTTCCTTGATTTATTGTTGCACATGACATGCATAGAGAGCTTACTTAATTTCTCTCCAGTTACATCTATGAATTTTATTTAGTCCCATTTATTGAAGGGTTTGTGATGTCCTTGATATTCATTTAGAACTTCTCTTAGCATTTGCTTCTGGGAAAACAAATCTTTTCCTAATAATTAAACCTTTTACTCTTTGGTTGGTATCCATCACAGAATTTTAGTTCTAATGTCTCATAGGACAGGTGTTGCTCATTGTTCACACACATTTTTCCCTTTTTCTTATTCTTTGGAAATTGGCATTTTGCTTGATTTCCTGATTTATGAGACTGTAAACTGGCCAGGAGTCAATAGGTAAGAATCCTGACCTGTTTCTAGAGAGGACCTGGTAAAGAATGAAGATGCTTCTGGGAAAAGGCTCAATTGAGGACCACAGGACATGGCTGGGCTGAAGCAGCTGTGGGAGAGAAGATTCTTCAGCAGTGGCTCAGTGAGAACTGCCCATGGTTTGGTGTTTTGATTCTGGGTGTCCTTAGCCTTTGGGCTCTGTTTTGGTGCTCTGTTTATTCTTCACACTCCCTAGCTACTGTCTCAGAATAGTAATATTCTGTGTGTCTGATTGAGTCTCTTAAAATCTTGTAATAACCTCTGAATTCCTTTAGACTTCTGGTCTCAGACCATCTAATACATGTTTTCCACTGGAAGAAAGTTTTGCAATCTCTTAGATCCTTTATAGCACCCTCAAACAAATGACAGAGACTATTTAATAGATGGAGACTACAACTGAACTGTAAGCAGACTTTTCTGTTCTGCCAGTCAGTTCCAAAATAACCACACAGAGACTCATTATTAATTATAAGTGCTTAGCCAATAGCTCAGGCTTGTTACTAACTAACTTTTACATTTTAAATTAACTCATATTTCTTAGCTACACTCTGTCACATAGCTTGGTACTTTTCTTAGTATGGCAAGTTTATCTCCTGCTTCCTCTGCATCTCCTTGTGACTCCCAGAATCCTCCTCTTCTTCACACTCTCTTTTTGTTTGCCAGTCCCACCAAACCTCCACCTACCCAATTATTGGCCAGTCAGCTTCTTTATCAAACCAAGGCAGTGATATATATTCACACCATGTAAAGGAATATTACATATTTGCCCCCTTTTGTCTAATTAAAAAGAAAAAGTTTTAACTTTAACATAGTAAAATAAAACAGAAGTAGTTATCAAGCAAGAATTACAAGTTACAATATCCAGTCCATTTGTATTTGACAAATTTAAAGAAAATGCTATCTATCTTATCTTTGAGAGTCTAAAATTTTATACCTAATTTACCTTTTTATCATAACTAAGAAATACTTTAAGTCTAATTATGTAGTCTTTAATTCCATCTTTGTCATTTCTCTTAATTTTGGAAGTCTCTTGCTCTGCAATTCCTGCTTACTCAGGTAACTTAATATCCTTCTCAGGTCTTTGATGGGTTTGAAGATAGAGAATTACAGTTACAGTTCTCCTTAATCTTGATCAAAAGTAAATTAGATGTGAAACTGTAGACTCTTCAGGAGAGGACAGTTGATGGGACATTTTCTCTAGTTTGCAAGTACAAATTGACTGGACATTGTGAATGTATCTCTTACAAATAATTGTTCTTGGTGTGTAACATGAATTGCTAAATAATTTTATTAATAAAAAAACAGAGTTAGATTTGAGGTAAAAGATGAAAGATCAGAGGAATAGAACAAGCCAGCCACAAGTTCTTACTGCTAGGAAATCATCAGCCCAAGAAAGCTGCTTCCTGTGTACTCACACCTTATATACCTTTCTGTGCCCTGCCATCTTACTTCCTCTTTTTGCTCAGCTACATCATATCATCTTTCTGCCCAGCTCTATCACTTCCTGTCTATTAGTACAGACTTTTATGGTTAACTAGTGCTGGGATTAAAGGCAAGCGCCACCACACCTGCCTCTGTTCTCAGTGTGGCCTTGAACTCATTGAGATCTGAATAAATTTCTGCCTCCTAAATGCTAGGATTAAAGGCATGTGTGTGCTACCACTGCCTGACTTTTATGTTTAATATAGTGGCTGGTTTCTGTCCTCTGATCCCCAGGCAAGCTTTATTTGTCAGAGCACAAATAAACTATCACCACATTATTGTATATAGTTTCATTTTGTTAAGGTTAATATCTTTCCTTTCTAGTTGGACAACATCTGATAATTATTTTTATTGTATATAGTTTTACTATGTTAGAGTTAGAACCTTTCCTTTGTATTTAGACAAAAAGGAGGAAATGTTATGGGAATTTTATCTATACTGTGGCCTGATGGCCAATTAGAGTCAGGTGTTCATTCAAGAGGTAGAATTCACATTCAGCTGGTCAGAATGGATCTAGTTTCCCTAGAAAGAGAGGCCTCTGGGGAAGAGAAGGCAGAACCAATGTTTTTGTGAGCCTTTTTGAGCTGGGAAACAATTAGTGGCAGTGTGTGCATTAGTCAGTCATTGTAAATGTCTCAGGTTATTATCTTTATATTTGTCCCCAAGTTTTATTTGATTTTATTTTATAATAAACAGTAATATAATTCACAATACTGAACATTTAAATTTTACACTTAAAAAAATTAAGTTTCGCAGCTATACATTGCTAATGGCTACCACATAGTGGGAATTTATTCCTTGCCGAGCCATGCTGCTTGGTTCTTGCAAAAAGCTATCCACATGGAACTCAAGCAACCCAAATAAACATCATCTATTTCTGGAGATGATCAGTGTATCCATTCCATAGTGGCAGAAAGAGCACAGGGCTTTGGCATAAAGAGTGATGATTTCCCAGGCATGCATCATTGAGTCAGCAGTGAACAGTATTGACAGAAACTAACTGTGTTCAAATTATTATACCTCACAAGCTCTACCTTTAACACCACCCATAGGTGCTCTTCTTATCCCTGTTTCTCTTTACTTTCCTTCCATCCCAACACTTTCTCACGTCACTCTTTGCTTCTGCTCCAATCCTTTAAAGGATTGTTTCTTGTCAGGTTGCTCAATGAAAAACATGCTGTTTATTTGGTTTGACATCTCAGAGAGCTTTGACATGCTTGTTATTTGCATCTTGACATACTATCTAACAGGAGAGCCTCTGATGGCACACTCTGCTCACTCTGTCCTCAGAGTTCCATCTGTCCATACTTCTTCATGTGACATGCACTACTCCCAAATCTTTCCCTCCTCTGTTCTCTATCTTGAAGTCTAGACTGTTTAGCTAACAAGCAGATGATCAGATATGTGTTGGACAATGTGGGACTAGGAATGTCACAAAACTCAGAGATAATTAAAATTTAAGGAATTTTATAAGACACGCAGAATATGGCTATTCTGTGATTGTAGCCAGAATATACAAAACAAATGAAACACCAGAGCAGAGTCTAAGTGCCAGTGGCACCCAGAGTCTAGAGATTAAAACAATGGTCAGTCTGCAGTGAGCAGCTAAGGGGCACCACCAGCTGACCAGCTCAATCCCAGTGTTGGGCTTCATTCAAATAGCTGTCACTTTGTCCATTTTGCTGTCCCCTTTGATCTTGTACCTCAGGGCCACTGGGAGCCCATAATGTACTCGGTCTCTCTCCCTACCTCTTCATTCTATGCCCACATTCCTTCACCCCTTTCTCATGGTACAGTGTTTGTTTCTGGTCAATCTTGAACCACAGGTAGGATGAAGGAGTAAACCAGTGTTACTTAGACTGCAGTGTCAGGATGTTTTCTAGTTAGGAGCTCCCTGAGAATGCTACATGGTGTGTTCAAGGAATGTGCATATTTCCTTTAAGTCAGATATTCTTTAGTATGATTCTGAGATAAGGGTCCCACCTCATTGAAGAGTAGTTCTTTGAAATACACGGGCTTTTTAGCTATCCCTAAGGTACTTGATATGTTTATAACCCAAGGCATATTATGACAAGAATGGCTTGTACATGACATTTACAAGATGTTTTCAAATTCAATGAAAGGCCTCGACATGATGCTACCTCAGGACTGGTGATCACTGCTGTGTTCAGGTGGTTATAAGGAGATTTGCTTTTTCTAACACATTTTTTTGGTTGTCCCTTGTTACCCAGCTCATGACACTGTCTTTGTGCAGTTCTGCTCTGGTGGGGCTGCCTTGGGCAATGTGTAGGACAGGAGCTGGATGGTCCTCCAGAAAAGGAAACTCCTAAGGCAGATGTCATATCACTTTTCAAGGGAAAACCCAATGATAAAAGAAAGGATTCAGCTCTTGAAACTGGTTTGAATATTTTAAAGATATGATTTTCCCACTGGAAGAAGCCATCTGCAGTTACCCACTTGAAACTCCAAGATTCTATAGCAGATAAACTAGCACACATAAATGTAGTTTATGTGGATGGTTGGTTAATATGCATGTACACTATACATACACCCACGGAAAGAGCCAAAGATCATAAACAGTAGACTCATAAACATGGCTGCTCACTGCAGTTCTGCCCTCAGAAAATGCACATGCTGGTATTTCAAAAGAATAGTTTCTTTCAAGTAAGCCAGATGGTTCATTTAGTAAGAACACTCGATACAAAGCCAGATGACCTGAGTTCAATCCCAGGGACCCATGTGGTAGAAGAAGAGAACATACAAACCCATAAATTGTCCTCTGACCTCCACAGGCTCACTGTGGGAAGTACATATTTCCCCTAGCACAAAATAAATAAAATTTAAATAAGAATAACATTTCTTGCCAAGCAGTGGTGGCACACACCTTTAATCCCAGCACTCAGGAGGCAGAGGCAGGCAGATCTCAGTAAGTTCAAGGCCAGCCTGGTCTACAGAGCAAGATCCAGGACAGGCACCAAAACTACACAGAGAAACCTTGCTTTGAAAAACAAAACAAAAAACAAAAACAATACAACAAAAAAGGGTAACAATTCTTGCAAAACTAAAGGGAAACACTGATATTCATCTAACAATTACATTATGCAATTAAACTAGACAGATAAAATAGTTTTATAGTTTTATAATGACCCTTTTTACATTTTTAAACTTTCATGGAATATTTTGTTTACTCTGTCTATGGTGATTGAGAGTTTTGCTGGGTATAATAGCCTGAGTTGGCATCCATGGCTTCTTAGTGTCTGCATAACGTCTGTCCAGGACCTTCTGGCTTTCAGAGTCTCCATTGAGAAGTCAGGTGTTATTCTGATGGCTCTGCCTTTATATGTTACTTGGCCTTTTTCCTTTGCAACTCTTAAAGTTTTCTTTATTCTGTATGTTTAATGGTTTGAATATTATGTGGTGAGGAGATTTTTTGGGTGTCCAGTCTATTTGGTGTTCTGTAAACTTCTTGTATCGTCATAGTCATTTCTTTCATTATGTTGGGAAAGTTTTCTTCCATGATTTTGTTGAATATATTCTCTGTGCCTTTGAGTTGGTATTCTTCTCCTTCTTCTATCCCTATTATTCTTAGGTTTGGTCTTTTCATGGTATTCCAGATTTCCTGGATGTTTTGTGTTATTACTTTGTTAATGATAGTGTTTTCTTTGACTGATGAATCTATTTCCTCTATCGTATCTTTAACATCAGACATTCTCTTTTCCATTTCTTGCATTCTGTTGGTTATGCTTGCATCTGTAGTTACTATTCATTTACTTATATTTTCCATTTCCAGCATACCCTCAGTTTGTGTCTTCTTTATTGCCTCTATTTCAGTTTTCAAGTTTTGAACTGTTTCCTTCACCTATTTGATTGCTTTTTCTTGGTTTTCTTTAAGGGGCTTATTGATTTCTTCCATTTTTTGTTTGTCTTTGCCTCGATTTCTTTAAGGGAGTTTTTCATGTCATCTTTAAAGACCTCCATCATCTTCTTAAAGTCATTTTTTAAGGTCAATTTCTTCTGCTTCTTCTGTGTTGGGATTTTCACGTCTTGCTGATGTAGAACTACTAGCTTCTGGTTGTGCCATACTTCTCTTTATGTTGTTGAATGTATTTTTGCACAGGCATCTACTCATCTCGTCCTCCAATTTGTGCAAATGGTGCCTGTGTCTAAGGGAGCCTCTTTAGGTCCAACTGGCACTCTTGTTCCAATGGGAGTTCTTGTTCCAATTGGAGCTGGCAGAGTCTGTGTCTCAGGAAACAGCTATGATCTTGGAAGATGGATGGGTTTGGGTGATGGGGTGGGGCTTGTAGGTTACAGGGTCTGGTGTGGGGTGGTTGGTAGTCCGGCCTGCCTGCAGGTGTCCTGCCTACTGGCCTACAACTGAGACTGGAATGGATGTGGGTATGGGGGCGCCAGTTGTGTCCCTCAGCTTAAAGCCTAGAGGTTGGGGTGACTGCTAGGAGAACAAAGGCTCACCTCTTGGTCCACTTGGAGCTGGAGGAGTCTGTGTCTTAGGGAGCAGCTGTGATCTTGGAGGAATACATTTTTAAACTTTCTAAAGAAATTTTTATAATTTGCTAATTCTTGCTTATTAATATTATTTATTATTATTTCTTTTGGCTTTTTGCCACAGGGTCTCATATGGACTAGGGAAGTCTTGAACTCACTATGTAGCTAAGGTTGAGTCCTGATCGTTCTGCCTCTACATCTCACAGGCTGGGGTAATAGTCATGCACCACCACACTTCATGTGCTACTACATTTTTGGTTATATTTTAGACTCACTTATTATTTATGTATGAGAATTTTTTCTGCATATTAAGTATGTGCACCACACAAGCCTGCAGAGGTCAGAAGAGGGGACCAGATCCCCTGGATGTGAAGTTACAAGTGGTTGTAAGCCATCGTGTGGGTGCTGGGATCAGAACCTAGTCTCTCAGAGAGAGTAGCAAGTGCTCTTAACTGCTGAGCCATATCTCCAGCTCAGATATACAAATTCTCAATTCATAAGGCTTCTTTCTACTTCCTTTATGATAGAACTACTGAGTCAAACTTTTCTTAAATGTTGGTAAATAGAAGTCTTCAAAAAAAAAATCTGTTTTTGCATTAGGAATTTTTCTTTTTAATGACATATCTAGGTCCATTTGAAACCAGCTTCTTGTTTTGCAAATGGGCTTGAGCAGACAACCACATAAACCCTTGCCAAAACAGGGGCCACAGATGCACATGCTGGGGAGCCTGAAGGAAAAGTAGCTCTGTTTGTCAGGTTTGTCAGGCATGTTAAAGGAACAGTGAGCCCAGATGACAGGTTCTGGTTCAGGAGGCAAATCCAGCCTTGGGGCAGCTGTGACTGAGGCCCAGAGTGTGTTGGTGGAAAGCTTAGCTCCCTTGGGAGCATCACTTTCTCCTTGGGTTTGCCTTCCTGTAGCTGTAAGGCTTTCAGTTTGCCAACCCCTCCACCCCCGACACAACATTTTCATTTATCCTGAAACTAAATCAGTTTGGGGCTAAACATATTTTAAAATGTCAGCCTACCTATTTTGTCGACAGAATGAGAAATGCAAGATTCTCAGAAAATGCCATGTTTAGTTTGGATTTTGTCCTGGAATGTGAAATGGAACAAATGTTAAATCCTCCCAGGGTGCCTTGAAGATTAAATGAGGAAGTGGGTAAAAGCGATTGGTGAGAGGGATCTGATATGTCTCACCACATTTCAGGATAGTTATTAACTATCATCACCAACATTAGTACAATTACCAGATTGTACGCTAACAGGTATAAAATTTAGATCATGTGGAATTGGGAAGAAGAGGAAAAAAGAAATGAATGTTTCCCCAAATACCCAGAGTGAGAACCATGTTGATATACTTCTATTAGAAAAAGAAAGATAAAATAGGAAAAATATCAATAATTCCTCAATATTGTGGAACTTCTTGTTCCATGTAGCTATCAAGTAAAAAGTCTCCCTGTCCTCTCAGTCAGTACCAGCTTTGATGTAAGGTAGGTCAGGGAAACTGGTTGTTAGATTTTTATAGGTAACCCCATGATTTTTGTTTGTTTGTTTGTTTTTCGAGACAGGGTTTCTCTGTGTAGCTTCGCACCTTTCCTGGAACTTGCTTTGTAGACCAGGCTGGCCACGAACTCACAGAGATCCGCCTGGCTCTGCCTCTCAAATGCTGGGATTAAAGGTGTGCGCCACCACCACCCAGCTAACCTCATGAATTATACACTTCTTGTGGTGATATTTTATCTGTGTCTCCCAGTAAAGTTTATCTGAGCTGGGCAGTGGTGGTGCATGCCTTTAATCCCAGCACTCAGGAGGCAGAACCAGGCGGATCTCTGTGAGTTCAAGGGCAGCCTGGTCTACCAAGTGAGTTCCAGGAAAGGCGCAAAGCTACACAGAGAAACCCTGTCTCAAAAAATAAAAACAAAAAGAAAACAAAAACAAAAACAAAAAGTTTATCTGAAGATCAGAGGAAAAAACCAGCCACTGTAGTAGACATAGAATTCAGGCAATGATAGCTCAAGCCTTCAGTCCTATCACTTGGAAAGCAGAGATCTGTCTGGATCTCTGTGAGTTCAAAGCCACATTGGGAACAGAGCCAGGAGTGGTGGTACATACCTTTAATCCCAGCACTAACCATAAAGGTCTGGAGGTCTGTACAGACAGACAGGATGTGACAGAGCTGGGCAGGAAGAAGAAGTGATGTAGCTGGGCGGAGAGAGAAAATGAGTTGGCAGAACAGAAAGGCCTATAGTTGTGGGTATACAGGTAGTAGGTCTCTTTGGGAGCTGCGGAGTTGATGAGGTGAGGTTAGCTGTGGCTTTCCTATTCCTCTGATCTCTTAAGTTAAACTTGGATATCTGGCTCTTGTTTTTGTTTTTTGTTTTTTTGTTTTTAAATTTAATAAGATTTTTTAAGATTCGTGTTATAATTTCTCTAATCTGTTCTTGTTTGAGACCATCCACGGAAGAGTAATCTCAACATGTACCCATGTGTGCACTTGACATTACTTGAGTTTAATGAAGATGGTGCATGGTGCACTAAACAAGTCCCTGATATCTGGTTGAACCCATTGAAATAAACTGATCAATTCACCCCTAAAAATACCATTTTATATTTATGATGGTGGGCATCACATTTTGAATGTTAAGTGTTCCCTGCTGGCTTATATGCTGGAGCTCTTTGTCCCCTGGCTGGTGGCCTTGTTTTGGGACTTTGTGGAAACTTTGGAGTAAGAGGCATAGTGAGTGGAGCTGGGTCACTGGGTTGGGCCTTTGAAAGTTAAACCCAATCCATCTTTCAGACTCAGCTGTCTGGGTTTTGTCTGACAAGATACAAATAATCAAGTCACAAGCTCCTCCCACCATAGATGGAACCCCTCTAGTCTCTATGCCTTCCCCACCAGGAAACTGTGACCCAAAATAAACCCCTCCCCCAGCAAGTTCTGCTGAGTTCTTTGTCACAGTGATGAGAGAAGTCACACAATTGTTTGATTTCTCTCTTCTAGTATCACAAATACAGTGTATTTTATATCTAGTCTCCCTAATATTTCCCAATGAACATAAAAAAATGTTTTTCAGAGGTGAGTGTGGAGCTGAATTGGTTTCCATGCCTTGTGACCCCAAGGGGCTGCCTTTATCAGATGTAACTCTCTTAAGCTTAGCAAAAAAGAAAAAAAAATTGGTAACTACCTTAGTGTTAATATGTGATTATCCTTATTCAGCTATTCAGCTAGAAGAGAATCTTTTTAATGGTAAAGCAAGGACAACATGAAGCAATTTGGGACTTCATTCATGTGGCTGAAAATCCTCCATACAAACGGGTGCTTGCAATGTTTGTGGCAATCACACTGTCCTTTGACCAGATGGGCCGGAGACGGGTTCTGCTGCCACACAGCTAGTAAAATGGCTCATGACCACCACCAGAGAGAAGTCACCAGCAAAAGGTCATGACTGGAAGTCAGGAGAACTGTGTAGCTTGTGGACTTTATGAGACACTGAGCAGAGTACTAGATGAAACAAGCAGGGTTAGTCAGAAGGTGGGTTTGTGAAGCATATATTGACTTAGAAATGATTTATTTTCTTTTTGTCTCATTGTTTTTTCATAATTGACAAGTGAAAATTATACATATTTATAATGTACAATGTGAAGTTTTGATAATATGTATTTGCTGTAGAAGGGCTAAATCGTGATTTCATTCACATCATTATTATTTATTAACATTTTAGAGCAATTTTCAATAATAAAGCTTATGACTATTACCTTTCTAGAATCATATTTTCCTCATCTATGAACTTAGTATGACAAATTCTCATTACCTCACCCTACTTCATGAAGATTAAACAAAATCATGTGCCTTATGAACTACATAAAGCCATCAGTATTAATAATAAGAGACTCCACTATAACTTTTGTGGCAACTTGATGGCTTCTAAAGGAATGTGACTCAATTAGTCAATACAGAACCTAGGAGAAGAAGCTACAAATGAGGGGGAAATGCTACATCCAAGACTGAGCTGTGTAAGGATAGCTCTGGTTTTATGGATTCCACAATCCCAGTTTCCACACCTTTGGGATTTTGAATTTGTGGTGCTTTCCTACTTTGTATTCACATCTGTACAGAAGAATAAGCTCTTGCCTTTCAGTTATTGTAATTTCAACAGGGAAATTCCAACCACCAGGATATCACAGGAACCTAAAAATATTTCATTGTTCCCAAGAGAAAAAAATTCAAGAAAGTAGCAGTTCCAGAAAGTTGCTTTTCAGGTGACATACATAATCTCTTTAAAACCTCTTAATTTTTTTGTTTTGTTTTGTTTTGTTTTGTTTTTTGAGACAGAGTTTCTCTGTGTAGCTTTGCACCTTTCCTGGACCTCAATTTGTAGACCAGGCTGTCCTCAAACTCACAGAGATCTGCCTGCCTCTGCATCCCGAGTGCTGGGATTAAAGGCATGCGCCACCACCACGTGGCTAAAACTTCCTAATTCTTAAAACAATAAAACTCAGGTCATAGAAGTGATCTATGCTTATATTTTTTGCACAGTACTGAGTAGAATTTTATCATTGTAACCATAAGGACACAGAAACCACATTCAGTCAGGCTCCATCCTGAGCACAATTTTCAAGAACCTTTTCTCTTAGAAATGTCTCTTGTCTGTCATGGCCCAGAGTCTACCAGAATTTATCCCCTTCCCTACTTAGGCTACTGGTATGTCAAATTTTGATATGTGGGGAACTTCCATTTCATTCTAGGGATTTTATAGGGAGAAACATATACAATGCACCATACTGCAAACCTCTCAGAATCTGACCAGGGAAGGAGCCTGTGATCCATGCAAACACAGCACAGAAGGTTCCTAACCAGGCTGAACTGATCAGAGCCAGAAGTAAACAGAGCTGCAGGAACATCAGCAGCCAGGCTGCCTGCCATCTTCCAGTGGGTTTATGAATAAACTTAACTCTTTGTACCTCGCAGCTGTACAATGGAAAATCTACCAAGGACATAGATAAATCCCTGTTTATTTTATGTTTCTTAAATGCAGAAGGGCATTAATTGGATTTTCTGGTGTTTTGACCAAAGTATCTAACACACAAATTAAAGAAACAATGGTTCATGGCTTCAAAGGGCTCAATACATCATGTGAAAAGTAGTAAGACATCTCAATTCACACTATGGCAAGCCAGGAAACAAAGTAATATAGGCAGTAGCCATGGATAATGTGCCCTCTAGGACCCACTCCAGTGACCTACTTCCGCTAGCCAAATCCAACTTCACAAAGTTTCTAGGACCTCTCAAAGCAGTGCCACCAGCTAGAGATTCTAGTGGTTAATTTTCTTGTTGCTGTGGCCAAATATCGGATAAAATGCAAGGCGCATCTGAGTTATATTTCTGTTGTGGTGATAAAATATCCTGACCGATGCCACTTAAAGAAGATAGGGTTTACTCTGGCTCACAGTTCAAGGGTACAGTTTATCATGATGGGGAAGTCAGAGCAGTGGAGCTTGAGGTAGCTAGTCACATTGCATCTGCAATGAAAAAGCAGATAAAAATGGGTAAATTCACACCTGTTAGTGCTTGGCTCACATTCTCTAACTTATACTGACCTGGATCTCCTACCTGGGAATGGATCCAAGCATGATTAAGATGGGTCTTGCTACATGGATTAACATAATCATAATAACCCCTCACAAATGTGCAGAGTCTCATCTCTCAAGCAATTGTAGACCCTGTTAAGTCGTCAACACCAGCAAACACAATCACAGGTATGTAGGATTTCTTTTGACATACTGTTTGGTGATACAGTCTATCACTGTGGGGTAGGCATGGCAGTAGGAAAGTTGCTTGTTCACATCTCAGTGGACCAAGAATCAGAGAGGGGAGAATTGTAGTGCTCAGTTGGCTTCTTCTTCTTTATCATTTACTATAGTCCAAGACTTCAAATCATGAGATGATGCTGCCTACTCCTCATTTTACACAGGTCTTCTCTTGTCAGTTAAACCTCTCTAGAAATGCTTTTTCATGTTGATTGAGAGATCTGACTCACTTGTATGCTCTGGGAATTTCTTAACCAAATCAAATGTCAGTCAAAATAAAATTTCATATGGTCCAAGAGTTCAAACATGAGTCCACAGTAGACATTTCTTACTCAAAATTGTAACAAGATAAAACGTTGTAGGGTAGAACTAGATGCTATATGCTTCACTTTCTTCTGGAAAGGTCTCAGGCCCTGAACAAACAAAGATAACACAAGAAATCTGACGAGTAAAGCCTTGTGGGCACCTAGAATCTGAGAAGTTGCAGGATCAGAAGAGAAGGTGACAGAATTGACATCGTTCCCAGTCATTTTGCTCCCGCCATGGACCTGCATTTAGCTGTTGTTTAGGTAGTGTATCAGGGAATATTCTTTGTATGGCCTCCAGTATGAAGCCACTTAACTGAGTTCCAAAGGCAGTGTATTGACTGACACAACAGAACCACAGAGGCATGCCCCCCTCCTCCAGGTGCCAAGGACTAGTTGTCTCAGGAACTGGGTTCTTGCCCAACCCATTCTCAGGTAGATTACTACTCCACTCTGTCTGGCCTGTGACTTCAAATGGGTTGCCTGCTGACTGGCTCTATGATGGATTATACATCGTTTATAAGAGATTTTCTACATCCTACTTATAAAAAAGCAAGCTCTTTGTTTTTACATGAACCCTTGGGTCTGGTTGAATAAAGCTAATTCTGCTGATCCCTTAGAACATGCTAGGAGCTATGGCTGGCTCAAGCCAACACAGATTCATCTTACTGCATCTTTCCCCACAGAAGTGTAATGCCCATTTTCAGCATGTAAGATTGACTTTAAACTAAATTGGGATTCACAGACAAAATGGTCCAATTTGGGGTCACTTTGAAAAAACTCTCTTTCATTAGCTAGCCATAGTATTGGTGTAGCAGAATATTAACAGAAGCATTTTAAGCCAGATCTTGTTATTAGCCATTGAGACCTATTTTGAATTAGTTTTATAGGTTGACTCTTTAATTGATAAAGACTCAGAACATACCTTGAGAGGAGAAAAGGAGTGAAGCCATCTCTGGAAAAAACAGCTTGCAGTGAGGGCCATCTCTGTGGTTAGCAGATTGCCTGCCATGTGATGTATGTTTGATGAGCTCACATCCTCTGAGAGATAGTGGAGTTCTGGGGATGAAGTGACTTGTAACTGTCCATAAGTGATGTGGCCAGACCAAAAACACATTAGATCTCTAATCTATGAGTCAGTGACTTTCAGCTTTTCAAATGCAAATAATACTCTTAGGAACACAGAAGGTGAGATTTCAAAAATGCAAATAGACACATGCCCCAGTTTTTCTCCTCCAGGACCACACTGCTGAGGTCAATCTAGGGTGAGACCTGCTGTGTTTTCCAACTTCCATGTCTCTCTTCCACATTCTGGAGACCAGACAAGAGCCTCAAGACAGGCTCATTAACGGAGAGACAATTTTCCTCAAAAAATCTTATGCCTGGGGTGTTTTGTATTACACATTGTAATATTTAATTTATTTATAGAAAGCCTTCTAGGGCCTAAGTGTAAAATCTTCACAGAGTCTTTATATGACAACTACTTGTAGCTTACATTTTATGCTTCGATTTATGTTGGGAGTTGTTCATAGTTTTTACAAGAAATATGCTACTAGTGTCTTATTCTGGCAACTAAAAAAGTTTAGCCATGAAAACTTGTTTGTGGAAAGGCATCTATTTCACTCAGTTGAAAGGAACATCTTTTTGTTTGAATCAGTGTCAGCAGCCAGCCCATAAAAAGCAACAATATATAAAAACTGTCATAGATTTGGCTCCAGGAAGTTAATTAATTTAATCCATTTGGGAACAGATGACAAGGCTTTTTTTCTTCCCAAACCTTCATTGATCCTCTTAAAATAGTGCTGACACAAGAGGAAGTGACTCAAGTTGATAGCAGATAGAGTTATGGCATAGGTCAAGCCTTCAGAACCAATACAGGCCATTGGCAGCACTAAGCTGCTTCAATTCAATGATGCCTGTATATAGTAACAGTAAACAAATCTAGGTATTGCCTTTTGTTGGGAAATTAAAGGTGTGAGTACAAACTTTTCAAAACACTTCTTTATTCTGTTTGGTATAAGCCACTATCAACCTCAGGTTTTCTTTGCTGAGCTCAACAAAGACTCACTAGAGAAGTGGGAGCTGAGATCTTTGCAAAATAAAATAATAAATCAGGAAAACACAGGCATTGAGCCTGATACATGTCGAGGGTTGTTCAGCAACAGCCAGTGAGCAGGAGTCATCGTTCTATGGTCTCAGCCTTGTTGAACTGCATGGAATGAGCCTGTGATGAGCTTGCTCTCTTTCCTTGACTCTCACTGCTAGCAATGTCTAAATGTTTAGGTGTTCAATCCATGTATCCATTGCTGAGGGACTCCTTGAGCCAGATCCAGTGGGCAAATAAGCATTGCACTTCACGTACCAGCTAATAAATGCCCCATTGTATCTCTCCCAACTTCCACATCACTCAGGTAATTTTCTTCTGGAGTAGTTTAATCAAAATCTAAGGTTCCTCAGGAATGATTGACAACCTTTAAAAATAGAATTGCATACTATTATAATGCTTGAATAAATTGACAAAAATGTGTGTATAATGCATTGTTAGCTTTATAATCACCTTGCTATGTACCTACCCATCACTGAGTTTCCACAATTACAAGCCAAGTTGTTTCATCAGAAATCCCACATAGCCTCATATTTGCATGCAACAGTTATTTTGAAGGAGATTTAAGATTCAATATTTCATGTATAGATATTTTAGGCTCTGTGTCTATTGACAGAAGTATTAAAATTATTTGACTGTAAATATGCATATATTCACCTGGTTTACACACATATGCACAAACGCATGTAACCCCAGGTTATTTCTTTAGAATCCAGTGTATTTCAAATGCTACATTTGGTTGAGAATCAAATCTCCTAAATATTTTATTTAAATTTAAAAATTTTGAAAAGTCCTTGCAGGAGTATTGTATTTTCATTTCCATGTCTCCCTCATCCACCTCTAACTTCACCTATGTCCCCTCCACAACCTCTTCTTTAATTACTATTGGTTACCTACAGATTTACATATGTGTATGTAAATATAACCTATTGAGTCCATCAAGTGTTGCTCATATGTATATTCACTTGAGACTGTAGAGTCAATCTGCAATCATTAACTGCCTATTGCTGTGGATATTGCTCTGTGTAAATAAAGTTCTGATTGGCCAGTGGCCAGGCAGGAAGTATAGGTGGGACAAGAGAGTAGAGAATTCTGGGAAGTAAAAGACTGGAGGGAGACACTGCCAGCCGCCGCCATGAGAAGCAACATGTAAAGACACTGGTAAGCCACAAGCCATGTGGCAAAGTATAGATAAGCAGAAATGGGTTAATTTAAGATAGAAAAAGTAGATAACAAGCAGCCTGCCACAGCCATACAGTTTGTAAACAATGTAAGTCTCTGTGTGCTTTCTTGGTTGGGTCTGAGCGACTGTGGGACTGGCGGGTAAGAGAGATTTGTCCTGACTCTGGGCCAGGTAGGAAAACACTAACTACAGCCTATAGCTCTTCATCTTGGGATGAGGCCTTGTGAGATTTCCCCCTCCCACGTTGGCTAGTCAGTTGGTGGTGTTCTTACTCAGATCTTGTTTAGGCAGATCTAATGTCTTGTCTGCCCACTGGATCTGGCTCAAGGAGTATGATACCTCAACAACAGTATCATGGACATTTCCTGGGCACATTTTCCCTGTCACATACAAAGATTCCCTCAGCAGACACAACAGTCCTTTGACTCTCATACTCCTTCTTCCCCTTTCCTGTGAAGGTCCCTGAGCCTTGGGTGTATCAATAGGGTTGGGCACTCTTCTCTGAATTTTGATGAGTTTGGGGTTTCTGTTACGGTCTCTGATGAAGAGTGAAAGCTACACATATCTATGGGTGTAAATGAATGAAAGAATATATGTCTTTTACCTGCATGTTCTCTCTCACTTTTGGTTTTCTCTTTTTAATCTTTCAGTTTATCAGGTTCATGATCATATGGTTTTCCATAACCTTGATATTGTTATTTTCACACCACTACCATCTTTCATCCTTTCTTGATCCTTTGTGCTCCTGTAAGCTGGTAAACAAAGTCACACCCATGCTACAGGAAATATATGCCACTGGCTCATATGGTTATTGAACACTGGGTGTATACATTTTGTAATTAGGGAAATTAAAGTTTAATTCTATTGAATTTGAATTAATATAAATTTTAAAACAATGCTCTATTCAGTTATTGGAAGAGTCCCAGGTATGGTTAGAACAATTATGGTATGTAAATCTACCTTCCAAAATGAATATTCTAAAAAGCCAAAATAAAAAATAAAATAATCAAAGTGAGATATACTCTAAAGTAAGTACAAAATTTTAAAAGATAAACTATGAACCAGGCAATGGTGGTGCATGCCTTTAACCACAGCACTCAGGAGGCAGAGGCAGGTGGATCTCTATCAGTTTGAGGCCAGCTTGGACTATAGAGTGAGTTCCAGGAAAGGCGCAAAGCTACTATTTCAATCTTAGTGTCCTTAGAGAGTGTCATGTTGTATGATTTAGCTTTGGTTCCTTCTTTACCTTCTAAGAATTAGTCTACAAAGAACTTTTCTTCAACATTTTCCCCTTGGAAACACAGTTTCATATTGGTTAGTAAAGTATAATAAATAATTAGACTCCATGTTTTCTATTTTTCAAAGAATAGTAATTTATGGACTGGAAAATAGCTCAGTTATTAAAATGCTTACCTTGAAAGACCTGAGTTAAATGGCCAGAACCTACATTTTAAAATGCCAGGCATGATGGCATGCTTATGATCCCAGTTCTAGGGAGGCATAGACAGATGGGTCCCCAAGGTTCACTGGCCAGCCACATTAGCCTACTTGGTTAGCTACAGACAAAAAAAGAGGTCTTTTTAAAAATGGTTTAGGAAGGAGAGGAATGACATGTGAGGTTTTCCTATGCTTTCCATACACACAGGTACACACATGCATGTGTATCCTCACACAAACACACACAAATATGCACAGACAGAAGAATGATGTTTTTTTTCCAAAACAAAGCAAAGATGTTTTTCATTCTTTGTTTTTATTTATATTTTATACTCTTCATGATTGTGCATTTGTGTAATCTACTGTGTTGCGATCAATTGTAGTCATTACTTTTTTGATTCTCAGATTGTCTTTGTGTGGCTGACAGGAATCCTGAAAAGTTGGCTTCTAATTCTTTGGTCATAACACTAGCAGTCTAGGAATCTGCTCACTTTCTGGAGCCAGAGGCTAGTCCTCCACCAATTCTTGCTCAGAGTCAGAATCAACATATCATAAGATGAGTTGATGATGGGTAACAGGAAGGATCAACTAGGATTATGGTTTTGGTGCCATGGATGCTTATAGTTTCTGCTGCTTTCTACTTCTCTTTTCTCAGTGGACAGATCTGTGATGGTTATTATTGATTGTCAATGGGATCTAGAACCATCCACGAGACAAGCATCTGGGCACACTGTGAGGGACTCTCTAGATTCTGTCAACCTCTAGGCAGTCCTGTTAGGAATTTCTTGATCGCGTTAACTTAAGTGAGAAGGGTCACACCGAGTGTGGGTGGGCAACAGTTGCTGGCAGTAGCCCAGATGTAAGTAGGTCCAAAGGAAACACTTCTTTCCACTTGTTCTCCTTCCCATCTCACTGGCTAGTTCATCTAGCCAGTTGCTGTCTCTACCTCTGCCACTGCTAAAGGATGTTTTTTTCTTTTTAGTGTGTGTACATGTTTGTGAAAGTGTATGCATTCACTTGTGTATAGGTATTTCTGGGGATGAGTGTGAACAGACAGAGGTCAATATCAAGTGTTTCTCTCAGTTATTCTCTGTCTTATATTTAAAGAGACGGTGTGTTGGGCTCTCTGATTCAGCTAGATTAGATGACCAGGTAACTAAAGGAATCTTCCTGTCTCCACCTCTATGTAACTGGGATTGTTGGTGCTGGGTGTTTGGATTTACGATGCCAGTCTTACAAAGCAAGAACTATACCTACAGAGCCAACTTCCTAGTCTGTGCTTATATCTTGAGTGGCCTTTTCTTTATATCAAACCTAAAATGGCATATTAAGTAGGGTTAATTTGAGTTTTACTAGCTTTAAATCATATCCTTGCACAAATTTGTTTTTTATTAGATATATGAATAGAATGCATTTGTAAGCAGCTTAAAATTTATGTATTTTATAAAATTTTATACATTATATGCATATAATATATCATATCTATTAATATTAATATTACGTTATCAGTTACTTAAATCAAAACTAAGTCCCTGAGAACTTTTCCTTTACTTTAAAGTCAGCTGTATAAAACTCATGTTTAAAAAATACTGAATTTGAGGTCTAGTAATACAGCTCATGGGAAGAGTACTCGCCTAGTATGCATAAGGACCTGGGTTTAATCCCCAACACCACACACACATTCGCAAAAGAAGGACCAGCTAGCAAACTCATTTGTACCTACGGTAAGTCAATTGTGAGAACTACAATTTTAGTTACATCAAATTTTATCAAAGAATAAAGAGCAATTTTAAGCAGAAATTTTAGACATATAGTTATTTAATTGTTTGAGTGATACGCACTAATTGACGCTGTCATGCATGCTGTAGCACTTCTCCGACACTGAAAGGTGCCAAGTCAGAACCGAAGATGATGTTAGAGAATGGTGGCCTGAGCAGACTACCGTGATGCCTCATGGGCTAAAGGACGTATAGGAAGCTTGGTTCCAAAGAAGCATTTAACAAATGAATGTATTGTCAAGGACAATCAAAAATAAATAGTATAGATCAGATACATCCATAAATGACTCATGACCTAGAGAAGAAGAAGATGTGATAATCCCTCTCTACTTTCTGCATCCAAAATTTCATCAAGGAGGAAGGAGAAAGCTGCTTTAGTTATTGAGAAATGGTCATATTTCAAAATGAGAGAGTAAACTGGAATGTACTAAAGTGTGATTTAAATAATAATTACTTGAGTGAAGGAGACTTTCAAATTACCAGTAAATATGCAAACGCTAAGTTGATTCTAGATGTCATACATACCAGAAGTTAAGACTTGAAGTCAATGAAGAATTCCCTTGTCTTGATGTCAATTAAGTGGAATTAATCTAATTTTTTTCACTTAGGAGTTAAGAAATTGGGCATTTTTTTCCAGTGGGCATGTGAATTTATATACTTAATAGCTTCATCTCAGTAAAGCTACATATTGTTCTTACTTACACTTCAGGATATGTGGCCTTTTTTATTTAAATTACTCAAATACTATAAATTTTAATACACAGTTCCTAAATAGATGTAGTCTCATGATGGAAGGGATTTGCTTGGTTAACTGGGCAAATGTCCAGATAACTTCTTCTATTTGGAGAATTAAGCTCTTATTTGCATATTAAGATGTGTAGAGGCTCTGCAGCAAAGAAATCCACTTAATTTTACTTAACTAACACATTCTCAAAGTTGTTAGATCATAGATCTTGGTCGTTATTATTTTAATAGCATTTTTAACACTCACACCTTTACAAAACTGTTGGCTTAATATCTTACATGACATCTTAAGAGAAGTAGAGATAAAGCACCCCGGGATGCATTTCAACATGGAAGTCAAAGCTTGCTCAGCATAAATATTTTCATGAGGTTGCTTGCATTTTGTTGAAGTATATTAGCTATATAATCTATTAATACATTTTTATGGAAACTGGAAAGTGATCTCATCATAGAAAAAAGCTTCATAAAAGAGTTTCCTATTCTTGGGCTGGAGAGATGGCTCAGCCATTAAAGGCTAGGCTCACAACCAAAAAAAAGAGTTTCCTATTCTTTACATATATATAAAACTATACAGAGACATTTATATTTGATTAAATATAATTATATAAGTATGCATATTTACGATGATATATTTTATTTATATTAATGTATGCATAATTATGTGGGAAAAGAGTATTTTATGTAAGATCTAATTTATATTTTTAATATCATAACAGTTGTACTTCTTTTTGCAAGTGTTTGCTGTTTTAAGAAAAGCAACATAATTAGGTATTTAAAATCAAAAGCCCTGCATGGTGGTGTATGCCTGTAATCCCAGGTTTTGGGAGATGGAGACAGGAGGATTAATAGTTGAAGACCTAGGTACACTGAACTTAAAGTCAGCCTGGGTTGTATGAAGCTTTATCTCACAAATCCTTACACAGATGTGTGCACCCAAAAACACACAAATACACACACACACACACACACACACACACACACACAGAGAGAGAGAGAGAGAGAGAGAGAGAGAGAGAGAGAGAGAGAGAACAGAAAAAAATCACAGACAGAGCAAGATTAAGCTATTCTAAGATTTTATTGATGGGTATAAATGCTTTTGAAATTTTATGTGCATTGGTATTTTGCCTACATATATGTCTATGTAAGGTTGTTGGATCCACTGAAACTGGGGTTACAGGCAGTTGTGAGCTGCCATGTGGGTGCTGGGAATTGAACTCAGGTCTTCTGGAATAGCAGTCATTATTCTTAACTGCTGAGCCATCTCTCCAGCCTCCAAATAAATGCTTTTTATACAACATTTTATTTGAATAATTGAATGCATCCTTCATTTAGAAACAAGAAAGATTAGAATTTGGATGCTCTGTTGACAAATTTTTTTTCTGTTTTTAAATTTAATATATTTGTGTTTTAATTTTACATATCAGCCATGGGTCCCCTGTCCTCCCTCCTCCTGCCCCCATCACCTCCCCCCAAGCCCATCCCCTCCATTCCCATCTCCTCCAGTGCCAAGACTCCCCTGGGGATTCAGTTCAACCTGGTAGATTCAGTACAGGCAGGTCCAGTCCCCTCCTTCCAGGCTGAGCAAAGTGTCCCTGTGTAAGCCCAAGGTTCCAAACAACCAGCTCATGCACTAAGGACAGGTCTGGGTCCCACTGCCTGGGTGCCTCCCAAACAGTTCAAGCTATTCAATTGTCTCACTTCTCCAGAGGGCCTGATCCAGCTGGGGGCTCCACAGCTTTTGGTTCATAATTCATGTGTTTCCATTAGTTTGGCTATTTGTCCCTGTGCTTTTCCAATTTTGGTCTCAACAATTCACATTCTTACAGTTCCTCCTCTTTCTCGACAATTGGACTCCTGGAGCTCCACCTGGGGCCTGGCCAAGGATCTATACATCCACTTCCATCAGTTATTGGATGAGAGTACCAGCATGGCAGTCAGGGTGTTTGGCCATCTGACCACCAGATTAGGTCAGATCAGGCTTTCTCTTGACCATTGCCAGTAGTCTACAGTGGAAGTATCATTGTGGATTTTTGGGGACCTCTCTAGCACTTTGCTTCTTCCTGTTCTGTGGTCTTAATTTATCATGGTCTGTTATTCCTTGTTCTCCCTTTCTGTTCTTGATCCATCTGGGATCTCCTTCTCCCTTAAGCTCTCTTTCCCTCAAACCTTGCCCTTTATTACTCCCACTGCCATTCACTTTGTTCATGTAGATCTCATCCATTTCTCTGTCATTGGATGATCCCTGAAACCCTTATCCAAACTAACCAAAAGACAGAGAGAGAGCATCCAAATTAACAAAATCAGAAATGAAAATGGGGACATAACAACAGACAATGAGGATATCCAGAGCATCATCAGGTCATACTTCAAAAACCTTTACTCCACAAAACTGGAAAATCTAAAAGAAATGGATTATTTTCTGGATAGGTACCACATACCTAAGTTAAATCAAGACCAGATAAAACATTTAAATAGTCCAATAATCACTAAGGAAATAGAATCATTAAAAGTCTCCCAACCAAAAAAAGCCCAGGACCAGATGGTTTCACTGCAGAATTCTACCAGATCTTCAAAGGAGACTTAATACCAATTCTCTTTAAGTTGTTCCACACAATACAAGCAGAAGGAATATTACCAAACTCCTTCTATGAGGCTACAATTACCCTGATTCCTAAACCAAACAAAGATGCAACAAAGAAAGAGAACTACAGACCGATCTCCCTCATGAACATTGATGCAAAAATACTCAATAAAATTCTGGCAAACAGACTCCAAGAACACATCAAAACAATTATCTACCATGATCAAGTAGGCTTCATCCCAGGGATGCAAGGGTGGTTCAACATACGAAAGTCCATCAATGTAATACACCATACAAACAAACTCAAAGAAAAAAACCACATGATCATCTCACTAGATGCAGAAAAGGCATTTGACAAAATCCAACACCCCTTCATGATAAAGGTCTTGAGCGATCAGGAATACAGGGAACATACCTAAACATAATAAAGGCTATCTACAGCAAGCCAACAGCCAACATCAAATCAAATGGAGAGAAACTCAAAGCAATATCACTAAAATCAGGAACAAGACAAGTCTGTCCCCTCTCCCCCTACTTATTCAATATAGTACTTGAAGTTCTAGCCAGAGCTATAAGACAACATAAAGAGATTAAGTGGATACAAATTGGAAAGGAAGAAGTCAAGCTCTCGCTATTTGCAGATGATATGTTAGTATACATGAGTGACCCCAAAAATTCAACCAAGGAAATGATACAGCTAATAAAAACCTTCAGCAACATTGCAGGATACAAGATCAACGAAAAAAATCAGTAGCCCTCCTATATGCAGGAGACAAACAGGCTGAGAAGGAAGTCAGAGATACATTACCCTTTTCAATAGCCACAAATGATATAAAATACCTTGGGGTTAGGCTAACTAAGCATGTGAAGGACCCATATGACAAGAACTTTAAGTCCCTGAAAAAAGAAATTGAAGAAGATGTCAGAAAATGGAAAGATCTCCCATGCTCATGGATAGGCAGGATTAACACAGTAAAAATGGCGATCTTACCAAAAGCAATCTACAGATTCAACGCAATTCCCATCAAATTACCAACACAATTCTTCACAGATCTGGAAAGAATAATACTCAACTTCATATGGAAAAACAAAAAACCCAGGATAGTCAAAAGAATCCTGTACAGTAAAACAACCTCTGGAGGCATCACGATACCCAACCTCAAGCCCTACTATAGAGCTACTACAATATAAACAGCTTGGTACTGGCATAAAAACCAACATGTGGACCAATGGAATCGAATTGAAGTCCCTGACATTAACCCACACACCTATGAACATATAATTTTTGACAAAGAAGCCAAAAATGTACAATGGAAAAAAGAAAGCATCTTCAACAAATGGTGCTGGCATAACTGGATGTCAACATGTAGAAGGCTGCAAATAGATCCGTATCTGTCACCATGCACAAAACTTAAGTCCAAGTGGATCAAATACCTCAACATAAACGCAGTTACTCTGAACCTGAAAGAAGAGAAAGTAGGAAGTAGTCTTGAACACATTGGCACCAGCGATCACTTTCTAAATACAACACCAGTAGCACAGACACTGAAACAATCAATCACTGGGACCTGTTGAAACTGAGAAGCTTTTGTAGAGCAAAGGACATGGTCAACAAGACAAAGCGACAGCCTACAGAATGGGAAAAGGTCTTCACCATCCCCACATCTAACAGAGGGCTGATATCCAGAATATATAAAGAACTCAAGAAATTAGACATCAAAATGCCCAACAGTCCAATTAAGAAATGGGTTATAGAACTAAACAGATAATTCTCCACAGAGGAAGTTCAAATCGCTGAAAGACATTTAAGGAATTGCTCAACATCCCTAATTATCTGGGAAATGCAAATCAAAACGACTCTGAGATACCACCTTACACCTGTCAGAATGGCTAAAACCAAAAACACAGAAGACAGTTTATGCTGCAGAGGATGTGGAGCAAGGGAAACTCTCCTCCACTGTGGGTGGGAATGCAAGCTTGTACAGCCACTTTGAAAATCAATATGGCGCTTCCTTAGAAAATTGGGAATCCATCTCCCCCAAGACCCAGCTATAGCACTCTTGGGCATATACCCAAGGAATGCTCAATCATACCACAAGGGCATTTGCTCAGCTATGTTCATATCAGCTTTGTTTGTAATAGTCAGAACCTGGAAACAACCTAGATGCCCTTCAACTGAAGAATGGATAAAGAAAATATGGTACATATACACAATGGAGTACTACTCAGCAGAGAAAAACAATGACATCATGAGGTTTGCAGGCAAATGGATGGATCTAGAAAAAATCATCCCGAGTGAGGTAACCCAGACTCAGAAGGGCAAACATGGTATGTACTCACTCATAGGAGGATACTAGATATAAAACAAAGATGACTAGACTGCTACACAACTCCAGGGAGGCTACCTAGAAAACGGGACCCTAGGAAAGACCCAAGGATCATCCAATGACAGAGAAATGGATGAGATCTACATGAACAACCTGGATGACAGTGGGAGTAATGAAGGGCAAGATTGGAGGGAAAGAAAGCTTCGGGGAGCGGAGATCCCAGCTGGATCAAGAACAGAAAGGGAGAATGAGGAATTAACAGACCTTGATAAATGAAGACCAGAGGAGAACAGGAATAGGCAGAGTGCTCAAGAGGTCCCCAGAAATCCACAATGATACATCCTCTGTAGTCTGCTGGCAATGGTCGTGAGAAAGCCTGATCTGACCTAGTCTGGTGATCAGATGGCCAAATACCCTAACAGTTGTCTTCAAACTCTCATCCAGTAACTAATGAAAGTGGATGCAGAGATCCTCAGCCAGGCCCCAGGTGGAGCTCCAGGTGTCCAACTGTCAAGAAAGAGGAGGGTCTGCAAGAGCGTGAATTGTTGAATCCTAGATTGCAAAAAGCACAGGGACAAATAGCCAAACTAATGGAAGCACATGAATTATGAACCAAAGGCTGTGGAGCCCCCAGCTGGATCAGGCCCTCTGGATAAGTGAGACAATTGAATAGCTTGATCTGCTTGGGAGGCACTCAGTCTGTGGGACCAGGATCTGTCCTTAGTGCATGAGCTGGCTGTTTGGAACCTTGGGCTTACACAGGGACACTTTGCTCAGTCTGGAAGGAGGTGACAGGACCTGCCTGTACTGAATCCACCAGGTTTAAATGAATCCCCAGGGGTGCCTTGATCCTGGAGGAGATGGGAATGGAGGGGAGGGGCTGGGGGGGAGGTGCGGGTCGGTGCGGGAGGGGGCAGGACAGGGGAACCCATGGCTGATGTATAAAATTTAAAACACATAGTAATAAATAAAAATGTATTTAAAAAAATTAAAAAAAAACAATGAAAGAGAACAACAGACCAATCTCCCTTATGAACAATGATGCAAAAATACTCAATAAAATAATGGCAAACAGACTCCAAGAACACATCAAAGCAATTATCCACCATGATCAAGTAGGCTTCATCCAAGGGATGCAAGGGTGGTTCAACATACGAAAGTCTGTCAATGTAATACACCATATAAACAAACTCAAAGAAAAAAAAATACTACATGATCATCTCACTAGATGCAGAAAAGGCATTTGACAAAATCCAACACCCCTTCATGATAAAGATCTTGGAGCGATCAGGAGTACAGTGAACATACCTAAACATAATAAAGGCAATTTACAGGTTGTGGCTATTACAAACAATGCTGATATGAACATAGATGAGCAAATGCCCTTGTGGTATGATTGAGCAGTCCTTGGGTATATGCCCAAGGGTGCTACAGCTGGGTCTTGGGAAAGATGGATTCCCAATGTTTTAAGGAAGTGCCATTTTGATTTCCAAAGTGGCTATACAAGCTTGCATTCCCACCAGCAGTGGAGGAGAGTTCCCCTTGTTCCACATCCTCTCCAGAATAAGCTGTCTTCTGTGTTTTTGATCTTAGCCATTCTGACAGGTGTAAGGTGGTATGTCAGAGTCATTTTGATTTGCATTTCCTGGATAATTAGGGATGTTCAGCAATTCCTTAAATGTCTTTCAGCAATTTGAACTTCCTCTGTGGAGAATTATCTGTTTAGTTCTATAGCCCATTTCTTAATTGGACTGTTGGGCATTTTGATGTCTAATTTCTTGAGTTCTTTATATATTCTGGATATCAGCCCACTGTCAGATGTGGGGTTGGTAAAGACCTTTTCCCATTCTGTAGGCTGTCTGTTTGTCTTGTTGAACAAAAGCTTCTCAGTTTCAACAGGTCCCATTGATTGGTTGTTTCTCTCAGTGTCTGTGCTACTGGTGTTATATTTACAAAGTGATCACCGGTGCCAATGCGTTCAAGAGTACTTCCTACTTTCTCTTCTTTCAGGTTCAGAGTAACTGGATTTATGTTGAGGTCTTTCATCCACTTGGACTTAAGTTTTATGCATGGTGACAGATATGGATCTATTTACAATCTTCTACATGTTGACATCCAGTTATGCCAGCACCATTTGTTGAAGATGCTTTCTTTTTTCCATTGTACATTTTTGGCTTCTTTGTCAAAAATTATATGTTTATAGGTGTTCAGGTTAATGTCTGGGTCTTCAGTTCAATTGTATTTGTCCACATGTCGGTTTTTATGCCAGTACTAAGCTGTTTTTTATTACAGTAGCTCTATAGTAGAGCTTGACGTCGGGGATCATGATGCCTCCAGAGTTTGTTTTATTGTACAGGATTCTTTTTTCTATCCTGGGTTTTTTGTTTTTTGGCTCTTCAAGACATACAGCCATGCTGAACACATTTTTCTGCCTCTTCCCTTTCTTCTGATGCTTAGAAATTCAGCTCTCCAATTACATTCACGTGTTCCAAAATCTAGACTGTTTTCTAAAATTAGAAAAGCAAGCATGCCTTGAGTATGGACTGTATTTCAATGTTCAATGTGGCCTGATTTCAGGGTATTGAAAGGAATCTTTTTAAAATCAGTCTACAAAAACATACAACTTACAAAATGGTGAGTATTAGCTTTACTGCTAGTAGATGTTAGAAATGGAATATTAATGTTTCTGGATGAGTAGAGACATAACTCAGTAGTTAAGAGCATGTACTACTGCTCTTCCAGAAGACTTGAGCTCAGATCCCAGTACCCATGTTAAACCTCACAATCACCTATGACTTCAGTATGGTGATATTGTATTCCCCAAAATATTGTGCACCCTAATAAACTTATCTGGGGTCAGATTACAGAAGAGCCACAATATTAAACATAGAGGTTAGGCAGTGGTAGCACATACCTTTAATCCTAGTGTTCCAGAGGCAGAGATTGGCCTGGATCTCTGTTAGTTTAAAGCCACACTGGAAACAGCCAGGCACAGGGACGTGAGCCTTAAATCTAGGAAGTGATGACAGGAAGCAGAAAGGTATATAAGGCATGAGGACCAGGACCTAGGGCTAGTTAAGCTTTTAGGCTTTTGAGCAGCAGTTCAGCTGAGATTCATTCTGGATGAGGACTCAGAGGCTTCCAGTCTGAGGAAACAGGATCAGCTGAGGAATTGGGGAGGTGAGGTGGCTGTGGCTTGTTCTGCTTCTCTGATTTTCCAGCATTCACCCTAATACCTGGCTTTAGGTTTGATTTTATTAATAAGACCATTTAAGATTCATGCTAGCTGAATCTTAAAGATTCAGAGAATCTTCAGAGAACTAGCTGAAGGAGACTCAATAGTCTCCTCTGACTTCTTCAGGAATCCACAATCATGTACACATACCCACCCAGAGACATACACACATACATAACTGAAAACTAAATAACAATCACATACAAATACCCACCCAGAGACATACACACTAAATATTTTTAAAGTAAAAAAAAAAAAAATTGATATTGGAAAATCAGTTCAAATTCCAAAATAGAGTGGTTACAGAAGGGGGTTTACCCATTAATATCAGGTGCCAACTAAATAAACTGCAGGGTCATCCAAGAACATCCTGTCCTAGATGGAGGTGATGAGTCTGAAGTTCCATGGGAACAGATGGAACAAATATGCCGATGAATGCATTGAGATTGATTTAGCTTTGCTCTCACTTGGCTATTGTAATGCAGCACACTTCTGAGGAGGCCCATTTCTCTAAAGCGTTCATTTCAGTTTGAACACACACTCACACACACACGTGCACACATACACACACACACACACACACACACACACACACACACACACACACATGTCTGCATGTACAGGCACACATGTCTTTAAAGTTTTAAAAGGAGAACCAAGTGACTTCATGTGAGCATGAAGAGGAATTTGGGGCTTCAGTAGCAAACAGAAATGGTGAAATATCCCTGACTAGTGAGAGAATCTGTGCAACTCAGTACCACCACTGAAACCTTCCTTGAAAAAACAAACAAACAAACAAACAAACAAACAAAAACCAGGAAAACAACAACAAACAAACAGAAGACTAGACTATTTAGGGGTTGGGAAGTAAGATCAGAAATGAAAAGGAGACAGTTAGGCCCTGAAGTCTCTGGTATTTATTTGGCTTTGAAGGAAGATCTTCCAGCTCACAAGAAAAATAGCATCATTGTTTTGCTCTTGATGGTGGGGTCCCAAGCTGTGGCTGTTTGAGCAGTGACATCACAACCAGGTCATGGTCCCTGACTCACCCCAGGCAGCCTTGGGAACAGAGACAAGGCTGAGGGACAAGAAAGGACACTATAATTGAGGAAATATCCTTTCAGTAGAGAATGTTCACTAGCAGAGAGTGTGTGGTGTGCCTGTGGCCCACTGGCTCACTTCATAATAGCAGGACATCTAGGTTTGAGAGTGTGAATGAGCATTGTTTGTCTCCCACACTCCTGCCACCACCATTCAGTTGCCATCTCCTGTCTGCAGGGCAAAGGCCAGTCTAAGGTCAATGAGAGGAAATGAATTTATAACTGAAGTGCACAAAGTGGCCATGCTTTCCCTGCACCTGCTGTAAAACTTGCCTTCCCCAAGGGGCACTTTTCCCATGACAGTCATGCTGGGGTCAAGGACTGTGTTCATAGGGGATATGGTGAGTGGTTGCCACAGGAGAACTTTTGTAGCCAGATGCAGATAACTTGGCAAATTGTTCAGCGTCTTCCTCAGCTGAATTTTCATTGATAAATTCAGTGATTTTTGTTACCAGAGTAGTTCTAGTCAGAGCCTAGTCCCTAGCAGGACTGACAAGGCAGCTATTCTTAACAGGATAATTAAAATACAAGGCAACAGTGGAAAGCAGAAAAGGGGAACTTGTTCAATATGGCCACACAAAGAAGATGAACAAAGAAGTCTAATGACCTTCCACCCGCACCTCAAGTCCATCTTCAGGGACCTGACATCAAATTTACATCCATAGGGAAAGAGTATTCATCCTGAGCAGTCCGGATCAAGCTGTGGTTCTGGCTTTCATCATTGTCTTTGCTCCAGTCTCTTCTGTAAGGTCTGGTAAATTGTCAAACCTGTGTGAACTTTTCCTGGGAGACAAGCTTTCCTCTGGCTTGCATCAAGTTTCATGATATTTCCAAGGAAATTCCAATTACATGGGGTCCATTGTTCCAATGGTATGAGAGCCAAAGGGAGGGACACACGTGTCTCCTTAGAGTACCTTCCTGCCTGCCCAGGAAGGTTATGGAGATATATTCTGCTCTTTTCTGTACCCCAAACATGACTAAGGAGGGAGTTTGGTTGTAGTTAAACCCAAGGGGCTGTGATTGATTATTGCAGGCTTCAAGTCTCAAGCAAAGAGTAAAATTTCATTGTCACCAGGTAGAGAGCAATAATCTCTTCTGGAAAAAGAAATTTTATAAATCACTGTCAGTATGGCCACATATTAGTGCTGTTGCCCTAACTCAATACATGCAAATTCATCCATGGCTGTGAGAATCTTAAGTGATTATATAACCACATGTATCCATCCATATTGTGATTAGAGAGTAGGACTAAGGATGTTCTAAAGAGCGTGGTTTTTGTTTTGTTTTGTATTTTTCCTTGCATATGGGAACCCAAGCATCCCTACCTGATCAGACAGTACCTGTACCATCTTAAAACTTACATAAATTTTCTCCCAACTGTTTAAAAGCACTTCTGTTTCATCTTTCCTATTTGAACTTCAAAGACAACCTCATGATTCAATATGCAGGGATTTGGCTAACGGATCCACCTTGTGTCAGCAATGTCTTTCATGAATTTATAAACTTTGATCATTTCTTTCACCTCAGCATTCATCTTCTTCCAAACAAAAAGAGGCCTAAGTTTTCACCCAGGTTTTGCATGGATGATGTTCCATACACTTGATCATGACATTTGTTCCCTCATCCTGTCAATACTGTAGTTATTCATTCATCTATATGATCACGAGTACAAATAACACAAAGGTTTTTCTATGTACAAACTTAATGTGCTATGTAGTAGAGTAAGAATATTTGTGTGTTTATGTGTATGTGTACCTGTGCAGGTTTACATGTGTGCAAATGCACATGAATGAATGTGTGCATGTGCACATGTATGCACATGAATGTGTATACCAGAAGTTAATCTTGGTTATCATTCCACAGGAGCCATTCACATTATTTATTGAGACTGCTTGGAGCATGCAGAGTAAGCTAGGTTAGCTGGCCAGTGAGCTCCAAGAATCCACCTCCCTAGCACAAGGATTAAAGTGTGTGCCATCACACCTGGCTTTTTAAACTGAGTATTGGTTTGATCTGCCTTTCTCTGGTACTTAGTTCTTTATCCATCTCAAAGAACACACTCAAAGATCTCCTAGATGACCAGGAACAGTCCCATTACATTACCACTGTTTGTTTTCTAACATATGATCCACAAATACCAAAACAGAAGGGTTAATACAATCAACCAATTAGTCATATAGCTTATCAATCTTGAGTGTGTGTAAAGTTTGTTATTAGGTAAAAAGTTATTCATCTAGCTGCTCTTTAAAAGTTCTATTAAATTACTGATATATTGTATAACTATTATCCTAAAACTGTCTAACTCATTAATGAAAAATATGAGTCATAAGAAATTTTCTTTAGGAATCCTTTATTTTATTGAAGATAGAAGAGCTAAATCTTTGGAATTACAATTTGAAATAGAATCTCAAACTCATCACACACTCATCAGAAAGAAGCTTATAGTTTTATACCTATTTTTACTTTGTGAGTTTGAATATTTCCTTGCTTAACCTGACAGACACCCATAGATTTTTCATCTCTGCTATTTTGACTTTTTCTATTCCTGCAATGCTTGCAGCAGAGACTTGTAAATCCTCATCAAAATGTGACATTAAGCTTACTTCTAAATCTTGTTCAGAGCATATGCCATGCGCATAATTGAATATCAAATTAAGAAGATAGAAAAAATAAACATAAGTTTTAGTATTATTAAATGGGGTGATAATCATTTCATAGTAAAATTATACAGTGGAGTATCTGTGGAATAGGTTCATTCACCTTATGCAAATTCAAATTTATAAGGACCAGAACAGAGAGAAGATACAATTTACAATGGTTATTTTTAATCATCAACTTGACACAATCTAGACTTACCCAGGAAGAAAGTCTCAGTCAGGAACTCTCAAAATCTGTTTAGCCCATGGACCTATGTGTGGGAGATTGTCTTGTGTTCCTTAACTGACTTGGGAAGGCTTACTCAATCTAGGCAGCACTATGCCCTGGGCTTCCATTCCTGGGCCGAATTAAAAAGAAGAGAGAGAGAAATTAGCTGAACAATAAACTTGAGTGCCTTTATTTCTCTTTGTGCTTAGCTATGGATACAATATGATGAACTGTTTTAAGATCCTGATGCCCTGGCTTTCCTACTGTGATAGAGATCTGGAGCTGTGAGCTAAAACAAACTGTTTCCCCTAAGTTGCTCCTTTGTTTGTTTGTGTTTTGGGGGGTGGCCTTGGGTATTTTATTATAAACACAGAAAGGAAACTAGAACACATTCATACAAACTAACTTCTGATCGATTGTTTTTACTCCTCTGTCTATCTAGCCAGCTTCTGTCCCCTGTGAAGTATTTTTCATTCATATGCAATGCTTTATCCACTTCAGTTTAGATGTGCCACATAGTGAGATAATTTCACTCTAATTATCATGTTCAATGTCTAAATCTATGTTTTGTCATATTATAGCATTATCCTCCAAGTACCAGAATTTGTTTTACCACATACCAGATTTGTGAGGGAATATAGTCTGCCCAAGTTTTCAAGGACAAAGTGTCACATCAGAGTTGTTAGCAGACTGGCCATGAATCAGTCCTCATAACTTGCTTTTCTATACAACTAGTACATACCCTACTGTCTTGAGTGCTAGCCTTATACAATAACCCTGTACAGAAAGGAGACAGCTATAATTCTAGACAAGCCATGAGTTTATAAACTGGGGCTTCATGTGAGGGAATGTGCTTCACAAACAATGGGAACCTCCTGTATGTGCTGCTCTTAATATTTCTGCTGACTATATCTACCAAATGCTACGGTTGGCATGATTTGTCTACAGAACACATTGTTTTTGAAACAGTGGCAGATTTGCACTCTTATTTGCTTAACCCTTAACAAATATTAAAAACAATAATATTTCTATCTATTTTTTTTACAACAGATATCCTAAGTCATTGTTTACAATATTTTGTTAGTTGTAGGTGCCTGGGTCAGTTTTTACCTGTCATTGGATTCATAGAAAGGCTTAAATTGGGGGCTAGAAAGATTGATTGGTGATTAAGAGAACTTGCTTTTCTTGTAGGGAACCTAGATTGGGTTCCTAGTACCTATGCTGGGTGGGTCACAACTGCCTACATCTTTAGTTCCAGCGATACATCACTATTCTGGCCTTAGTAGGCACCTTAGTAGTGTACAGCATTCACATGATGCATATGAGCACATTCAAGTACACACACACATACCCAGAAAGTAAGCTACCTTCATTGAAGAGATGGTAGGTATCATACAGAGTCTAAAACCAAACTGAATAGCCAAATATTCCCAAATATAAACCTCACAACCAAAACCTGAACACTTTTCAAATTCTTATTTCCATCTTACCCCAACCTTTGATATATATAGCTCATTGTGTCTCAAGAAAGTCTTCTTTAACTGGTGAGATGTTTGGGTACCAATAGCTCATGCTAACATTATTATGTGGTACCAACTATTGGTACCACATTGTTCCTATTACTATGTTTGCTCTTTATTCCTAGAAGTGTTACTATTGATGTTATTGTCCTGGTGTTACTTTTCCATCTGCCATTATTATTTAGTTATTTTCAATATTACTTGAGTGCTTCATCTTTTGGTGAATCAGGATCAGAATTATAAGTTCAAAAACGTTTGGGTAGAGACTCAGTAGTCAAATGTTGAATCAAATGCCCAATTTTGAAACAGTCAACTGTGGCTTATAAATAGGCAAGATAAGACAATGCTAGATTCTTTGGAGTAATGTCAGTAGAACAAGAGAGGTGCACGGTTAAGAGGCAATGTCAACAGACACACAGAGTAAGAGAAATGGGGAAGATAGGGAGGTAGATTGATAAGTAAACAAATTGTATCTAAAAATATGATACATATAAATTGTAAGTAATTAATAAGTAGAAAATAGATACCTACCTTAAATAAAAACAGTGAAATAATATGAAATAAAACTGCCCTGTGCTGAAAATAAGTGACTGTTTATTCCTAAATAAGATGTCTATATCATCCTTTTCACAGCCCAGGAAACACTGAGGAAGTAGCATAGAAACATCACAATAGCTGAGTAAGGGGTGGGTATTGGGGAATGGTGCCTTCCAGACATGGCACAGCCATAGTACTCTTGTACTCTCAGCAGATGTGATCACCTCTGTAAAGTCTACACTTAATTCTGGCACAGAAGCAGAGGGAGACTCATGGCTCTCTTCTCCTTGATGAGGATCCATAGTTACTTGAAGGAAGGCGAGTCATGTATCTGTGGCTACACCATTGAAGGTGTAGTTTCTTGTGTTTCTGTACATAAATCCTCACACAGGATCCTTTAGAAACCCTAATTAAATGCATTGGCTGTTTCATCAAATGACAATTAATAATAATAATTTGAGAAAATCCATATAGCCAAGTTAGTCAAGAAGAGATAAGTTATAGTGAAGAATCAACATGATGGAAAGAAGAGCAAGGCCTTTCCTCTATATATGTACTAAATAGAAGTGAATTTAAAATAAAAAGAGTGATTAGCTTTCTGGAGGATTTCATAAGATTTAGATTGAAGAGAAAATATGATTGCCAATTTCAAGATCATTTTCTTTGAGATGTTCAGTTATCCAAATACCAAGACAAATGAAAACTTTGGCTCCTTTGGCTCCATGATAGAGTGTATTAAATACTAATATCAGTTCCCAAAGAGAGGACATTATGATCTAGGCTGGTAGTTCAAAGGCAAAGAGCTTGTCTGTTAATGTCAATCATGAGGGCATCTAAGTCCCATTTTTCATATTTTCAGCTGCCTGCTTGTTGAACTTTCACATGGGTCTAAGTTTTGAGTATTTGGAACAGACATACCTCAGGCAGTAGTAGGTAACAGAAATAAAGAGATTCTCTGCAAAAGCAGAGAACACAGAGAGAGTATGCTCCACTTAGCCTCACCAAGTTCCTTTTGTGTTTTTGCTTTAAATTCTGGACTGTTAAAGCTAGTCATAAAATACATCGCATAGATATATTTAGATCACAGGACTTTGTTTGATAATCTTCCACTGGGCAAAGGGATTAGAGTTTGAGAAAACTTTCCATGTATGCTTTTCTGATGGCAAGAGAATATTCTGGCAAAAAACAAGCATCAGTCTCTTTGGCAGATGATGGTAAAGCACTCTTATGGATAACAGTGACTGGAAATTCCATCAGCAGCTCTCATTTCAAAGAATATGAAGAATCAAGCAAACCGTGGGGGGCCTGTGCATATATACATGTGTGGACGTATGTCAGTTGTGTGCTGAAATAACAAGCAAGAGAGCTAGTTAAGGAAGCTGCACCACTTCATAAGAACCCACACATACACATACATGCACCCAACTACATTACTGGTATTCATGCAAACAAAACATCACCTGTACCATTGATCCTTGAGATGACTGAGCTTAGGAGCCTACTGTCTTGGTACCTCTAACTCTTTCTGTCACAGTTCATGCTGGATCTAGTTTCACTTTCCAATAGAATAGCAACCAATGCATTAGGCTCAGTTAGCACTCAAACTGTGGCTGAGAAGAAATGAACTGAGTGGTTAATATGAAATACACACCAGATTCCAAAGACCCACTGTAACGTACCTCATCATCAATTGGTTTTATCTGCAGGTTGAGTTGATATTATAATATTTACACATAAGGTTAGGAAAACTATTAAGATAAAGATGTTTTTCTGGGTTTTGTTTACTTGCTGCTCTTTTGATATGTTTTAATCCATTTTCTTTTTAAATTTTTTTTGGATAATTTAATACATGCATACAATTAAATATGATATATCCATCCCAATCTCCCTGATCCACGAGCCCTAGGTCCTTCCAATGTATCGTCCTCTCAAGTTCACATTCTCTGTTTCTTCTGCTTCAAAACAAATAACTCAGCAAGTCTGACTAGTGCTGCCTAAATAATAGTAGACATGGGACGATCCACAGGAGTGTGATCATAGTGAAAGATACCAGTGGGACTCAGAAAAACCATGGATATACACCTTAAGAATTTATGCTCCACTAAATTGGAAAACTTAAAAGAAACATAAAAATTTCACTTTGCTATTTATGTAGCAAAGTGCCTGAGGCTGGATAAATTGTTAATAAAATGAATTTATTTAGCATATGGTTCTAGAAGTCTTAGAACATATCACTGGTATCTGTTGTACTCATGTTGATGGTCTTGATGTATGCTACTTCATGCATGGTAAAAGGCAGAAAGTCAAGCAGGTATAAGCAGAGAGGATTATACAAGTGAAAAGAGCGAGTCCAGGAAGCAACCTCTAACTTCTAAGAACCCACCCTTGCAATGATTATCTGCATCCCTAGTAGGCTAGGCAGTGGCCACCCTCATGTCTCACAATACCTCTTAAAGGGCCCATCAACTCTTACCACATTTGCTCTGGGGATGAATTACCCATGTGAGTTTTGGTGGGCACAAACCACAGTACACAATTACCAGAAATATCAAAATTCCATACATAGCTCACATTATAGTCATTACTTTAATGTTTTTTTTTCTGTTTTTATTTTTTGATAATTGTATACACATGTAATGAATTACAGTCATTTTCATATTGTATCTGTAGTTGACAGGGATTGTAAGAGAAGTCGAATATATTTTTTTTTCTAGAAGATCCTTTGTGATCTTCTTTCTACATGAAGCTATTTCCCTGGCTTTGAACCTCAGCAACCATTCGTTTCTCTTTTATGTGCTATAGCTTTTTACCTTACACCTCAAACCCATCATCTTCCAAGTATCCACTTGTAGTTAGAGTTTCCTGCCTGGCCCAGTCAGGACAAATCTCTCTTACCCTCCAGTCCCACAGTCGCTCAGACCCAACCAAGAAAGCACACAGAAACTTATATTGCTTATAAACTGTATGGCTGTGGCAGGCTGTTTGTTATCTACTTTTTCTATCTTAAATTAACCCATTTCTGTTAGTCTATACTTTGCCACATGGCTTGTGGCTTACCAGTGTCTTTACATGTTGCTTCTCATGGCGGCGGCTGGCGGTGTCTCTCCCCAGCCTTCTACTTCCCAGAATCCTCTTCTCTCTTGTCCCACCTATACTTCCTGCCTGACCACTGGCCAATCAGAACTTTATTTACACAGAGCAATATCCACAGCACTTCCCCTTTTCTTTTTTTTTTTTAAGGAAGGTTTTAACTTTTACATAGTACAATTACATATAACAAAACAATTATCAAGCAAGAATTACAGTTACAATATTAAAGAAGATATCCTATCTATCTTATATTTATGAGTCTAAGGTTTTATATCTAATTTATCTTTTATCATAACTGAGGAAATTATAACTATCTAGTCTTCAACCACATCAAAGACCTCAGAAGGATATAATATTACCTGAGAACCAGGAGAAGGATGTAAACATTTTTCAGGAGTCTTGCAGGGTAGACAGAGACAGCTGGCAGCCTGGACAGTCACCTAATGTTCCTTTGTAAAGTTGGGGCATCTGTCTTCAGCTCACAGGGCTAGAGTCTCTTGGTTATTTTTCTCAGTGTCCTGTAGAATGTCTGGCAGTTTCCTCTGTGAAGCAGGAACCTGAAGGACCATTTTTTCAAGCAAAGTTCAGTGGTCACCTTTCTATGGGTCCTGCATGTCCAGTTAATCAAGCAGTCCAGGCAAGAACAGTTTCTTGCCCAAATGGCTATTTTTGCCAAGGTGAAGATAAGATATGAAGTGTCTTCAATGCCCATCGTTGTCTCTGAAGTAAATCAGTGTTGCCAGGAGCAGACATGTCTCACTATCCAGAAAGTCTAAATTTTAAAAATATTTTAAATGCCATATTCTGTAGGTCTTTGAAGTATTTGAAGATTACCTATCTGTCTGAAATATCTCTATGTATACCTAGAAGACTTAACTAACATGGCTACAAGTATGATTATCATAGATGACTAATTATTAATCTATTTTTAATTATCCATTACAATTTAAATGAGCTATACAAACATAATACCTTAAACATGAGTAGAAATATGCACACAGTATAACAAAATTAACTTTAAGTTTGTATCAATAGACTAAAGTCTATACCAATGTAAAACATTTTAAACAAGTTGTTGCTCTTTAGAAATAAGTTCCTTCCCTAATCTACCCTTTCATCCTATTATATCTATATCATATCCCCTTTTCTTCTTTAGAAAGAGATCTCATTTATAATCAACCTGCTTTAAAGAAAAATATTGGTTTTTCTCTGTCCCACACCAGAGGGCTCTTCTGATTTGGGACACAAGAATCTCTTAACCTTTTCTTTTAAAAATACGTCTGGGTTTAGAGAAGGAGTGAGCCAATTCCATCTCCAAAGCCAGCTTGATAATTTTGGGAATGTGGGCGTAGTTTCTCTTACTACTTCCTGCTGGAGGGGGGCGCTGTATCTTATGGGGACACAAAGAAAGTTTTAGGATTATGGAGTAGTCCATTAGGGTGAACCTCTGAGCCAGTTGCCTTGAAACCATTCTGGTTGTCGGATCATCTGGGCCATGGTGTCATCGGAGACCTTTCAGGTGGTCTTGGCTGATCAAACCTGATGTATCTTAATCTGGAACAAATCCACAGCCTCTGGTTTTCTGTGGAAACAAAAGCAGAGACTCCTTTCCAAAGCAACATATCCTTATATCCAAATTTTGAAGTTAAGGTACCTTTAAAATTTACATACTTGTTTAACTCAACAGCTTTTACGATCAAATATTTTTCTGTAGTTAAAAATCCCAAAGACAAGACAAACCAGATTCTCTGTGTAATATCCATCTTTGTAAGACTGAAACGCTGCTGTGGCTGCTGGCTCCGCCCACCCCTGCTTCCCAACATGGCGGTGGTACAGTTTACTGCCAGCTCTGGGTCTGAAGCCATGTGTACCATCAAGTATCAGAAGCAGTTCTATCAAAGCAGCGCATAGCCTAGAAATCTTTTTTTTTTAACTAGCAAAGGCTAAATCCACCATGCAGCAGAGCAAAGTGCTGCTTGTAGACTCCTCATTTCCGCCACACTGCAGGTCAGACGCACACGCCAGGAATCCGCCATAGTAGCTCAAACCGGCAGGCTGCCGCTAACTTGAGGGAGACAACTAGGAAGCTGTTTTTAGCTCCGTCTTAGAATCTTTTTTCTCAGGTTTTAGGTGGAAACTCTTGCCAACACATTGGGCGCCATTTGTAGTTAGAGTTTCCTGCCTGGCCCAGTCAGGACAAATCTCTCTTACCCTCCAGTCCCACAGTCGCTCAGACCCAACCAAGAAAGCACACAGAAACTTATATTGCTTATAAACTGTATGGCCGTGGCAGGCTGTTTGTTATCTACTTTTTCTATCTTAAATTAACCCATTTCTGTTAGTCTATACTTTGCCACATGGCTTGTGGCTTACCAGTGTCTTTACATGTTGCTTCTCATGGCGGCGGCTGGCGGTGTCTCTCCCCAGCCTTCTACTTCCCAGAATCCTCTTCTCTCTTGTCCCACCTATACTTCCTGCCTGACCACTGGCCAATCAGAACTTTATTTACACAGAGCAATATCCACAGCATCCACTGTGAGTTGATTCTGAAGCTCAGAGCAGATAATGGGCATCTGGTTTATAAATTGATCTTGACACATCATTTCATACATACTTTCTTCATTCAGAATCAGGCAAAAAGATGTCCAGCCCATTTCTCCAGATTGCAGATTCCCAGCAGGAACTGAATGGTAGTGAGCTCACTGAATATTTAACTAGATAAATAGTGAATATCCTCCTCTGCCTATTGTGAAGAATGACTTCTAAGAGCTTTTCTCTGCTCATGGAAAAATTTCAAAATTCCTTAGTTTAGTCATCAAAGCTTTCACAATTGCGTCTCTGTTAAGCATCCTTATCTCCAGCTAACACCCTAGGAACCCTGGGCCTTGCTAAGTCATCCCCAGGGTTGACTGAGCAGGCATGCTTAACCTGCTTTTCTTGTTCCCCTCTCTTCAATTCACCAAAATCCTGGCTAATCCTTAAAGACCATGCTCAATCTCTCTCTCTCTCTTTTTCCATCTGGCATTCATCATAGCTCTGGGTTATGTGGTTCCCACCTAGATTCTTCTGATTGGACAGAAATATGGGCAGGACAGAAGACCTTATTTTCAGTAGGGAGAGTATCACAAAGAATCTTCTAGAAAAAAAATATGTCTATTTTTTTCACAATTTAATCCAGAAAAACACAGTAGAAATATAACATGGGCCTCTGCTGTGGATTGAATGTGAAATGTCCCCCACAAGCTCTTGGGTTTGAACAATTGTCCTGAGTTAGTGGTGTTTTAGGAAGGTGTGGAACCTTGGAGACTAAGACTTGACTGACAGAAGTAGATTGTTAGAGCTATTTCTTAAAGATGGTTCATGTCTCTAGTTCCATTGTTAGCTCTTTGTTTTCTGATTTTCTAGGATGTGAGAAGATTCACTGTATTTGCCTGACACTGTAGAGCTAATTCAGCAAGCTGTACCTGCCTGTATGGATTGGATGTCTGGAACCATAAGCCAAAATAATTCCTGTTCCCTTAAGTTGCTTCTCTCAGACATTTGGTCATAGCGAAGAGAAAAGCAATAAAATAAAACACATAGGAAATCTATACACACACCAGTATATGTTCACTGGCTTGTCTTATTATTATACCATGGATTTCATATTATTTCAATTAGCTCAAAACATGCTTCAGGCTCAAAACTCTAACTCTGTTCTTGCTGTAGCAATTTTTTCTTTTTTCCTTGAAGAGGTAGTGCTGGTGACATAAAACATAAAATCGACCACATCTCTTTGTTCTTGAACTGTGGAAAGTTCTGATTTTGCCAATGTCTGTCAACAGATACTCAATTTGATTGTGGATGTGATTGAGGCATTGGGTGTGTACAAGTGTCTATCTATTGTCACCATGCTCCAGGGAGAAGATGTGGTCCCTTCACATACATTAATGTCTTTCTGTAGTGTAGATCTGCAAAGCTATTACATCGTGGGGAAGGGGTGTTGCAACACTACACTTACAGAATTTCTCTACAGGGTCTCAAATGAATTGATATCACTCCCAGGGTCCTAGGTAGAGGTATTGATTCTTTGACCCCTTTACTGAATGGACAACTACATTGAAAGTTTTTTAAATAATTTTAGTGTTGAAAAAATAAATTCCTCCATTTAGGATGGTGTGAAGTGGGCACAGAATCTCATGTAAATGAGATTAGCCTTTAACTTCCTATGGAACCAAAGATTACCTTGCATTTCTGCTCCTCCTGCTTTTGCTTTCTGAGATTAAACGTTGCATGACACCAATGCCTTGTTTAGGCGCTGCTATAGATTGAACCCAGGCCTTCATACAAGACGGTCAAGAATTCTGCTATTTGAATGACTGTTCTAGTTTTATTCTGTTGCTGTGACAAACATGATGGCCATGTGCAGCTTAGAAAAGCACAGGGTTTATTTAAGCCTGTAGATGACTGTTCATCACCGAGGGAAGGAAGTCAGAGTGGGAACTCAAGCAGGATCTTGAAGCAGAAACTGTGGAGACATGCTGTGTGTGGGCTTCATTACTGAATCTTGCTTAGTTAGTTTACTTATATAGGCTAGGCTTACTTGTCCAGGAACTTCTCTCACCCACCATAAGATGGACCCTCCCACATCAATTAATGATCAGGACAACCTCAACAAACACATCACAGGCCAATGTACTCCAGGCAAAACCTAAATTGAGATTGTCTTTTCAGATGATTCTAGGCAATGTCAAGTTGACAGAGTTAACCAGGACACCTCTATCACATGTTGGTTTGATCACGTCTGTGATGCCCTGTACCCTTTTTCTGCTTATGTGTTCTTATTTTCTCCCACTAAATGGTAAATTCCACAGACTTTCAGCCTTCTTTTCTGTTTTTATACCTCATAGCATCTAGTGGAATCTTCCATATCTGATAAATCCAAGAACAGAGTAGAATCAAGAAAATAATCCCCATCATTGACTCTAATCTTTGTCATTTTATCAACACAAGAATTCAGATTTGTAGATTTTTTGCCAAGCCTGAGGTAACTCAGAAAGATCATAGCAAAAGGTTATGTCAAGAAACTCAGCTCTCCTCATTCCAGAACAGAGGCTGCTTTTATTAAGTACATTTCATCAACAATGTTTACACTTACTTAGTTTATGGAAAAATATCAGTAGCTGCTGACTACATTTGCCTTGTGATCATTCCAAACTAATATAATATACTGTAATATTATGATATGTAATATTAACAATATAAGGTCACAGTGTGAAATACAAAGTGAGTTCTTCATCTTTCCATTGTTAGAATGCAGAAACACAGCACCGTGTGTGAATGGGTTTTCTTTCCCTCAAGGGGCTCTGGGCAGAAGAAAACATTCAGTCATGTGACTCTGCAGAATGTCATGGAGGCATAATGACCCACACAGAACAGTGACTACATAGAAACAATCTGGGTTCAGAGAAGAAGCTGAGGAAAGAGCAGATATGAAGAGATCCCTAAGACATGGTTGGGAGCAGGCAGTGGGGCCAAATAGCAGTCCATAGTCATATGAGCTCACTATCTAACATTTTCCCTGAATGTAAGAAGCAGGTTTACAAACAGATCTTAAGATGGACCTGCACATTCTGTGTTCATGTTCCTTTTGTAATCTATGTGTAAATGTTTGCTGAGATCCTAAGTACCAGAGATATTTTTCCTGGTTGATGTATTGACATGTGTCAAGGGTTAAGCACTATTTGACTTGCACCTACTCCAAAAAGTGAAGCATCCACCTATTTTTCAGCCTTGGACAAAGCTAGAATTACTTAGATTAATATAAATGAGATTTTGTGAACATTTTGTTTGTTTGTTTATAAAACAGGGTTCATCAAAATAAAAATTATTGCAGTATTTATACCATGGCTGATTGGCCACACTCTGAGATGCCATGGTAGGAGGAAAGAACTTAAGGCTGAGTAGACATCAATAATGCTGATATCCTTGTACTCTGCATCTCCACAGATCTCCCTATGAACTGTTTGATTTTAGAAAAAATAACATCCACCTCATAGTTCTGTGGCCCAAGATAGGCTCATCAATTATCATTGCAAATGATAATCTATCAAAGTTTTAGGGGATATGCCAAAACATTCTAGATGCTCAAATAGTCACTCAAATGCCTTTATACACTTTGCCTTTTCTGATCTCATCCTTTTTGCTAATAATGTTGACATCCCTTTTAATTGCTTCTGAATTCATTTGTTCTGTGTATGTCAAATCCGGCTAAGTCTACTTTTTTCCTCTCAATATTTGAAAGTATATGTTAATGTACTGTCTCACGTCCCCTTTTTTTTCCTTACAAAAAATCAAAGGAAATAAAAATGTAATGATATAAAAACTGTCTTTGCTTAAAAGTCATTCCATGGAACACCTTAATTAGGACCCTTGCAGCTACACTACCTTGCTTATTATGTCTCTTGAGTTTATGACAACTGAAAAAAAACATTTATAGCGACATGAAAATCAGCTCTGAGCTGTCTTAGATGAACCTGACAGATTGGAAAGCTGCTCTGAAAACTGTAATGGGAACTTCTAAGAGACAGGGACTGGAAATGTTCTTATCACTGGCGGTTCCTGTTGCAGAGGTAATTAGGGTTCATCAGATACTGAGTTAATAGCATAGTGATTTATTAATTTCTGACTCTTTCTTCCAAACTTATATTATTTGTCCTTCTTTCCACCCACTCACCCTTAGCAGAAAATACTTCCTCTTCTACAGAACCCTACTGTGAAAAACACACAACTTTGCATTGGTTTGACTGTAATCAAGGTTGTGGCATTGAAATCTCACATTTTAAATAAGAGAAGATTTTTTCCCTTTTTCTTTTTTTTTTAAAGAATCAGAATAAAAGCTTAATTATGATCCTCCTTTTTTAAGTTGTAGGAAACATATGCTGTTTTTCTCAGATGGACAGCATTTAAAAGAAGAAAGGCCCATGCACAGCTGCTGCGGAGTCCTTTATTCTTGATGATAACACATCTATCTTGGGCAAGCGGCAGGCTTACTTTGTAAATGTTTGCTGCAAAGTCTTACATGTGGCTGACAAAAGAAGACTTAGAACATGAAGGGAGAGCTAGGTGAAGGATACTACAAAACATGGAGTGAAGCACTTGAAAGGAAATTCATGATTTATCATCATTGGTGTGTAGGTTACACAGTGCTGTGCATGTAAAATATTTCATAAATAATGAAACCTCTATATAAAATTGGAAGAGATAATTCTTAGAAGGATTTATCTACATTAAAAAATAAGAGGGCAATATTTAGATCAAAAGGTCTGTTACAGTGCTCATGACTCATAGTGACCACATCCAACAGTTAAGGGTGGGTTCCAATTCCTTTGCACAATGCCTGAATCTGCCAAGGAGCTGGAATTGAACTTCATTTTGTAGGATAGGTAGTGTCTGGGACCTTCAGATTTGCTAATGCAGAAGCTGACATATACTGCCCAATTTCCTGAGGTTATGGGCAAAAGCAGGAGTATGTTCATTCCATCACAACAGCTGTGAGTCCATGTATGAAGCAGTTCTCTTATGTCCAGACAAGAGTTTCCATGTAGTCATCCACTGCCCCTCTCTCTTAGTTTCTGTCCTTTACCATTTCTACAATGGTCCCTGAGCCTTGCAGGGAAGGGATACAGTTTAAATGTTCTCTTATTCTTTGGACCTTGGTTAGTTTTGGGTTCCTGTATTAATCACCAGCTACTGCAAATAGAAAGATCTTTGGTAAAGGTTGAAAGATGATATGCTGATCTATAGGTATAATGATAAGTCATTAGAAATTTGTGTAACACTATGCCTACTTAGTAGAATAGCAGGAGATTCTCCCCTCAGCCTATAACACATACAGCCATAGAAATCCAAGCAAGACTAAAGACCAGCACTGAGATGGGATTTGAAGATGCAATCCTATTAAACTTGTGAGTGAAGATATTTGGCAATTTTTAGCAGCTTGGAAAGAAAGAAAAGTTTTCTTTGAGACTACAGCCCTTGATAAATTGGCTGTGCTCCAGTGGAAGACCATGCAAGAATATTGGAGCCATGTATATTGGTCTTACTGGGTCTAAAGAAATAAAGATTGAAAAAGAACACAAAGGTAGTCAGGTTAAGAAGCAGGATGGTTTTGGGAAAAGCCAGGGACAGAAAAATGAATATGATCAAAACATGCTGTAAGAAACTCTCAAAGAACTAATAACAATTAAAAATAATTAGAAATTAAGAGTAAAGCATGATGAAAACCTTGAGCTATAGCAGAAATGCATCAGGGCCATATTTCCAGATGGCTGGAAAACATTATAACTACCTGAGGAGGAGGCATTGCTGGTACAGGACATGATGTGGCTCCAGGATGGAAATGAAGCAAAAGAATGATACAGCTGTGGATAAAGGTAAGCAAATTAACAAAGATTAGGGTGAGGAAAAGGAACATCTGGGTAACGTGAAAAACTAGCCAAGTGAAGAAGGGACAAGATTGGCCAGTGAGTAGGGAGTGGCATTAAACAACAAAAAGAAGAGCACACAGCAGAAGAGAATTCAGTGGAAATTTTAGAAAATATGAGTGGAAATTTTAAAAGTTAAAGCTGTAATAATTTACTTTAAAAGCACAACCTATGTGAAAGAACAGTTGACTAGACACAATTGAAGATGTTACTTACAATTCTGGTCAGAAATAACTGCATTAAAATATGAAGGAAAATGTCAACAATCATAGTATAAGTGTCTCTGTATTGAGGCAGTGTTCACAATAGCCAGGAAACAGAACCAGCCAATGTGTCCAGCAATAGATGAATGGATAAAGGAAATGTGGCAAATGTATATAACAGAATTTTACTCAGCCATCAAGAAAGATGAAGTCATGGCATCTAAAAGAAGCGAATGGAACTGGAAATTACTATGCTCAGTGAAATGAGCCAGGTTCAGAGAGAACAATTATGCACATTCTTTCTCATATAAGGAATGTAGAGAAAGGGGAATATATATATATATATATATATATATATATATATATATATATATATTCACTCTCACAGAAAAAAATAAATTATACATGTCAATATTGAAAATACATATAAGAAAATAAAACAAAAGAAATAAAATTGTCTCACTAAGGAGAATTGTTAACCCTTGATTCCCCCATCAGAATAACAAATAATGAGTTTAATAATGACCATTTGTGCTAAACACACAAGCACACACACTGTAATTAGAGAGGGGATTCAGTCATTAAGAGCATGTGCTGCTCTTCCAGAGGACCTGAGTTTGGCTCCAAGGATGCATGTCAGGTAGCTTACAACTCCTTATAATTCCAGATCCAAGAAGATATAATATCTCCACCCTCCTCCACTCACATGCATACCCACAAAAAATCCATATATACACAATTCAAAATAAAAATAAATTTTAAGGAAAACACATTATAATAAGACATGATACAAGGGTAACCCATAGATAGATGTTTTAGTCATCCTTCTGTTGCTGTGAAGAGATACCATGATCAGGGCAACTCTTAAAAAGAAAGCATTTAACTGGAGGTTTGCTTAAAGTTTTGGAGGTTTGTCCATTATTATCATGGTGCAGAGCATGGCTATATGCAGGCAGACATGGTGTTGGAAAAGTAGCTGAGAGTTCTACATCCTGATCTGTAGGCACACACAAACACACACACACACACATACACACACACACACACACACACACACACACACACACACACAGATGTTATGATTCTGGATTCTTGAAATCTCAAGCCCCCCCCCCCCCGCCCCACCCCAGTGACACATTTCCTCAAAAAAGTCCACACTTTCTAACCCTTCTAATCCTTTCAAACAGTTCCACTCAAATACGTGTGCCTATGGGGGCCATTCTTACTTAAACCACCACAATAGAAAGGGAGGTTGTTTAGGAAGAAGGCCAACCAGATGATGGTATTTATGAGGAGAGAAAAAAAAATAACTTTAAACATTTTCAGGAAAAATAAAGGAAGAGCATTTAAATTTTAATTGTATTTTCTAAAGTAATAGAACCAATAGCAAAAGAAAGAGAACTAACTTAGTTAATTTAACATAAATTAGAATTGGGCTGGTTGAATTGAATCCCCAGGGGAGTCTTGGCCCTGGAGGAGATGGGAATGGAGGGGAGGGGCTGGGGAGAAGGTGTGAGTTTAGGCAGGAGGGGGAAGGACGGGGAATCCATGGCTCATGTGTAAAGTTAAAACACAAATATAATAAATTTTTAAAAAAGAATTTTTTATTTTAAGAAACAAAAGATAAGAATGGGAAATTAAAAAAAAATATACAAGATGGAATACTATTAATCTGAAGTATAAGAAAAAGTTCAGTCCAGTAAAACATAGTATTTGTTTGTATGGCAAAAGGGAAATTCCTCTAAAATACCCATTTTTCTAGTCCCTGCAATTTACAGATAAGAATAAGCTAAGGACTCTGAGATAGGAAAGTTTCCTAGATTGCCCATGGCAAACCAAGGTCAGAAGACTTCTAAACATCTGGGAACTTTTGATAACTCTTTCCAGAGAAAGAGACTAGGTTGCAAGTAGAAGATGATGCAGTACTGTGAGTTTTGACCATGGAGGCAAGGGTCATGACCCTGGAAAGCAAGGGTTTTCTGGGATCTTGAATCCATTAGAAAGTAATCCTCTATTGGAATTTTCAGAACACTATTCAATCTGATGACACCTTGATTGTAGCCCACTGAGCCCCTCAATGGGCTCCTGTCCCAAAAAGTGAGACAATACATTTGGTTTGTCTTAAACCACTACATTTGTGATAATGCATAGAGACAGAAAATGAATGCAGTCTGCCAGATTGTGTTCCTTCCTGGTCAAGCTAAGTTCCCAGAACCTGGACAGGTGAGAGAAATGTGGGCACACATAGAGATATAATCCCATAACCTCATGATCATTAATCTGGACATCTCAGTATGTGTGTTCAGTTTATGGAATCAAAATTATCTTGTTCACATACTTCTCTGTCTTTCTTCTTAGTATGCATGGTATTTTCCCTCACAAATAGATATTATCCTACTGTAGTTGTGGTAAAATATGCTAATACATGAACACGGTACAATCATTTAACATATTTCAAAAATTATGGGTATTCATGCTTTGCTCACATTTTATGTCAAATGTATAAGCGATGTAATTGTCAAAATATATGGTCTTGAGTGGATTTTTTGATAGCTTTGATCTACAGATTTTAAGAAAAAATTTGAGGAAATTCTAGTTTAAAAATATTGAATTTCACTGGGCAGTGCTGGTGCATGCCTTTAATCCCAGCACTTGGGAGGCAGAGCCAGGTGGACCTCTGTGAGTTCGAGGCCAGCCTGGGCTACCAAGTGAGTTCCAGGAAAGGCACAAAGCTACACAGAGAAACCCTGTCTCAAAAAACAAAACAAAAAATATATGTTGAATTTCTTACTTAGGAATATGACATTTTAGTGCAATACATAATTCTGTTTTCTCTCATTTTAGCTATAGCTTTATCTAGGAGCAAGGTATAGAGGAAGGAAAAGAGAGAGTGTGACATTTTTGTTTTTTCCTCTCTCCCCAGACTTCTGTTTTTTTTTTTTTTTGTTTGTTTGTTTGTTTGTTTTTTCAAGTTTGGAAGACTGATTGTGATTGTGACTGAAGAAGATCCTGCCCAAGTTCAAGAAGACCAACCCCCACCAACCTGCCATTCTACTTGCTGCCAGAAAGACTCATCTGCTAAATTCACTGATTGCCTCAATCTGGACTGCTAAAGAAGGAATCCAGATCTCTATGGAAACAATAAATAAAAAGAAGCAAATAAGCAGCCATGTTATGAAATCAGTGTCCTTTTTACTCAAACAATAATTTACCATTTGGATATAAATAAAAATCATCCAAGTATCACAGGCAGGTGAATCTGACTCTTATAAAGAAATCTTTTGGTTAATGACTTTATTTCTGTAGACCCTGCTGTGGGCTCAGTGAGATGGTTTAATGATTTAGAGTGCCTACTACTCTTAATGATGACCCATATTGAGTTCTCATAACACCTATGCAACTTTTAACTGCCTGTAGCTCTAGACCTAGAGAATCTGACATCCTCTTTGTTATATCCAATGTGCTCTGCTCCCAGGGTGAAAAAAATGGCCTTTCTAGATAAACTAGCTTAAAGTTAGGTTTCTGTTTACTAGAAAAGTAGATCTTCTAAGGCGAATTTCTGTTTGCCAGGAACCGCTTTAATGTTTCCCAAAGGTCAATTACACAGTCCTAGATCAATCTCCACAGCCTATGAACCTGCCCTATTGTCACACTGTTATGGAGACCTGACTAGATATGACCACTCAGACACAGTTTATAGTCAGTTGAAAGTCTTTATCATAGCTGGCTGGGACTATACTCAGGTATTCAGGAACCCAAGTGTAGTACAAGTTTAGAGAGTACAGGGGTTTTGAAGGCAAACACCATATCTGGCATCTCCCTTTGTAGCTGCAAGAGGGGCTTTGTGTAAGCAATCAGTGTAACAACCTAAGATAAGCTAGACAGGGTTCCTATCTAAGCAGGCAGTTTTACAGAAGCCAAGGTAAGTTAGTTGTGATATCTTGACCTCAGCTTCCTAGCATAGAATTGAGAAATTTTCCATAGAGCTTCTCATCAAGGAGGTCAAATTTTAGTCAAGCCTAAAACAGCCCTAGCAAAAATTCAAGATGGAGGAACCGTGGCACAGTCTTGCCCTGTCACAATCTGCTTGTTTTCCTGCCATTTTGCTCTTTTCTCTGCCTTGCCCCTGGGAGATAGCCTTGGCAGTTTGGTCCCTGCTGGGGGATGGCAGTTTGGTCCCTGCTGGGGGATGGTCTGTCTGTATGTTGTGAATATGTGTTGCTCCCATTAGTTAGTAAATAAAGCTGCATTGGCCTACAGTGGGGCAGGATGGAGGCAGGCAGGAAATCCAAGGAAGGATACAGGGAAAAGGAAGGTGGAGTCAGGGCAGACGCCAAGTCTGCCAAGTCTGCCACCCAAGGAGCAACATGTTAACAGACTGGTAATGCCATGGCCACTTGGCAATACATAGATTAATAGAAATGGGTTACTTTAGATGAAAGAGCTACCTAGTAAGAATCCTGAGCCATAGATCAAACAGTTTGTAATTAATATATAAGCCTCTAGGTAATTATTTTATAAGCGACTGTGGGACAGCAGGTGGGAGAGATTGGTCCAGACGGTGAGCCCAGGTAGAATCAAGAAACTTTCCCCAACTGTAGACAAATTTCTAAATGGTCTTATTAAATAAAAAACATGGAGCCAAATACAGGAGTGAAAGCCTTAGAGAGATGAAGGAAACAGGGAAAGCCACCAACCTACTTTTCCTCACCTCTACAGCTTCCAAATGTGAGTTACTTCCTGTCTACCCATGTTTATATGCCTTGCTGTTCTGCCATCTGACTTGCTCTCTTCATTCAGCTGTATCACTTCTTCTTTCTATACAGCTCTGTCACTTTCTGTCTGTCTGTACAGACCTCCAGATCTCCACATCTCCACAGTTAATTAGTGTTGGAATTTAAGGTGTGTGCCACCATACCTGACTCTGTTTCCAGTGTGGCCTTCAACCACAGAGACCCTGCCTGCTAAGTGATAGGATTAAGGGCATGTACTAACATTGCCCCACTTCTTTGTTTATTGAAAATGGCTTTCCATTTCCTCTGATCTCCAGGCAAGCTTTATTTATTAAAGCACAGATAAAATATTACCACATTTCAGCATAAATAAAATATCACCACACCCAACAGGTCCCCAATAAGCCTTTCTTTTGATCCCTAATAAACCATTATTTCTACCCATGAAGTGGTCTAGCTCGGTGTTTTCACTGCACTCTTGATGACACTCTCCAGAACTCTGTGGGCATCGGCACTCCTGTGTACACACCCATTCACATAATCTCATAAGTAATATAATAATAATAAATCTTAAAAAATACACTGCATGAGTGTAGAGCTCACATGTTCAGGATAAAGTTGAAGATGCCTATTTGTAACCAAGAGACAGCCAGAGGTCAGGGTGGAATAAGTGGATGACTAATTCTTGCACCAAGAATTTGAATAGCTGGGTGGTGGAGGAGGCACATGCCTTTAATCCCAGTACTAGGGAGGCAGAGGCAGGCAGATCTCTAACTTCTACAGACCTGTTCTAGAACAGCTAGGGCTACACAGAGAAACTCTGTCTTGAAAAGCCACTAAAAAGAAAAAGAAAAAAAAAAGAAGAAGAAAGAGAATTTGGCGGCTTTGAGTAAAACTAACAAGCTGTCCAGATTTTAGTATCTGGAAACAGATAGTTTTAGTAATTTCTTTCTCTTTGATGAAACCTTTTAGTTTTAAGAAATGTGAAAACTTACTTGTCTAAAGAAATATTGACAATACTTTGTCGAAGAATCATCTACAGCAATTATAATTTTAACCAAGACATGATGATTTTAGGAGGGCATTTGTTAAATGCAACTTGCAAAGGCATTTTTTTTTTTTTTACAAAACATTATTCCATTCCTCTTTTAATATGAAAATCATTAAATTTATATTCCATTTACCTTCCTTATTTATTCTTACCTCAAACTTCAGTTTAACTCTGAAAAATCTTAAATATGAGAGAGATCGATATAATGATATAATCTATCTCTACCAATAAAAATATTTGATTATGTGTGTATTTATTTGGGGTAGTGGTTCAAAGGACAAGTTTCAGGATCTGGTTGTCTCGCTCCAGCTTGTGAGTCCTGGGGATCAAACCCAGGCCTTGAGGCTTGGCAGTAAGTACCTTCAACGGCTTAAACATCCTGCAAGCCTCATATAAATGTTTATTATCTCTGCCAAATCAGTAAAATGAGATTGGAACTATACCAACATTCAGACACAATTGTTATCTTCCCTATTTATGTTGGTGCTGTGTTTTATGAATTGCAGGCTGTTTTAAAGTTTTTTAATTCCTTAAAAACTGAGGTCCTCATGGTCAAATAAGAAGTCATTGAGAAAAAAAATGTCCTCTGGTTACTGAGAATTTAGAAATAGGTAAAACAACCCCATGGACAGCAAATTCTGCTTTCTCCTCCAGTGTTAGCTTTATTCTCTAGTGATTAAAGAGGGAGGTGGGGAGTAGGGCAGACTTCAGAAGCTACATTTTCCCCAATATCAGCAAAATCCAGATAGCTTAAAAGTCAACTATTTAGTCAGTTGGTCAAATGTTTGCTTTGACAGAGTAGCAGTCAATGACTTGGTAACTTAGTGCATGTAGTGCTTCTGTTAGGTAATATTTCTACTATAAAATAAACAATCTACCTCTGGTTATTCATCTCTATGTATAACTCTGATATTTCCTTAGTAGAATTTTCTAGAAGGGATGGGTAAACAGTCTCAACCCCTTAATGGTTCTTCTTCCAACTTTCTATTTCGAATCAGAATCACAGAAAGTGAAGACTGTCTGGAACTCTGCACTGTCTGATGAATGAATCCATGCCAGGGATAGTCAGCTATTGATGCTTATTGGAAATGGGTTTGAATGTGAACTAATCACATGGCTCAGACTTGTCCTGCACTCGAAATGCCTACCCCACTGTTCACCTCCTTATGCAATCAGAGAGCATAAAGATTTAAATGAAGCCCAGAGCTCTGCCCTAGCTTCTCAGGAAGCTCAGAAGATTCCTACCCACAGCAGATGTAAGATCATCTACCTTCTTAGACTTTGCTTGGACAGAGTCTTACCCCTTCTCAGAGAGCAAAACTTTAGATGGAAAGCATCTTTAACCTGTTAACTAAAGATAATAGAGATATAAATACTATGGTAGTTAATTCTCATTGCCAACTTGACAAGATTTTAAGGGACAGAAACCTTTGGACATGCCTATGGCACTGTTCAATGGGCTGGAGTCCTGGACTCAATGAAAAGGAGAAAGTGAGCTGAGTACGGGCATTCATCTCTCTATGCTTCTTGTCAATGAGAAAGAAGTTGCATCTGTAGATACTGACTGATTACAAGAGCAGTGATGAGAAGGGGTTGGAAAGTTGTAGTTCCAAAGGCCAATTACCTTATCTTGGGCTAGCATTACCCTCCTTCTTAGTCATACATTGTTAGCCTATATCAGAACTAACATTCTGTGACTAATAGATTAAAAAGTAAAGACTTTTAAAATCTATTAACCGAGATCACTAGCTTCCACTAACCCTAAAGCTAAGAATGTCATCAGAGGGCATCTGAGGCCTCTGCCATCTTGTTGTAACTGCCTTTCTGATGTTTCCACCAATGCATTTGGAAAGTGTCTTGATTTATGACTTTCTTTGTTCTGTTACTATAAAAAAAAAAAAAAAGAAAGAAAGAAACTGTTTCACATTGAAAACATGGAATTTGGGATAACCTAAGTCTGTGTTCCTGTTCCTGGTTACTCTATAGTAAACTATTTCTTGTTCCCTTTGAAGTGAGAGTTATGGTTGGTTTTTTTATGTTGGTATTCTTCACTATAGAGACAGCGTGATCAGGTGCCTCTCTCTCCTGCTGTGATGTCTTACCCAACATGACAGACTGTGTCCACTCTTATATTTTTGGTTGTGAGCCTAGCCTTTAATGGCTGAGCCATCTCTCCAGCCCCTGTATCCACTCTTAAACTATGAATTAAAACATATCCTTGCTTTTTTAGGTTGGCTTTGTGGGGTATTTTGTCACAGTACTAAGAAAGGTGGCTAATATAAAGGCTAAGACAGAATCTCTTAAAGATAGGAATCTACGCAAATAAGTACATTCAAATAATTCTGTATGAAGTATGACTTTTGGAACAAGGCTATTCAGCTGTAAAAAGAAATGGAGAATAACAGCAACACACTATAAACTGAATGTTCCAGCAGAGATTCTAATTTTGTTTCCTTGGAGTTGCCTAGTACCCTTCTCTGCAGAACCTGGGCTTGGGTACCCTGGTGATACTGTTGTTTCTAGGGATTTAGCACAACTGGGATCTAATTATCTGTCTCTGGGAGGCTATTAAAATCTCTATTCAACAAGAAAGAAATCAGTAGAATCCTCCAAACCCCCAGGATACTTATACATATGGTGATGCCTTCCCCTTTTTTTTTCCCACCTGGATTTATTTATTTATTTTTTTAATCTCTGGTACACAATGAAAATGATTTCTGAAGCTGTCCAAGGACTGCTCATGACATAGTGTTTTCATAAGAGGGCACATTCCCCCTGTTGGTGTCCCTGACTTTTCAGTGCTGCTGTAGATGATGGAGACAGGGTGACAGTAGACTGGACCATGGAGAAAAAGTTCAGGGGTCAAGATTCTTAGAGTTGGAAATGGATCTTGTAGGGCTCCCTGGAAGCCATTCCTACAGCTATTCTAGAGTACTTTTAGAATGTCTGTGTCTTGTCTCTACAAAAACCAGAACATGTTGACCCCAGAACATGTTAACAATCTGACTGTTACCGTCCTTGGTTTCCTCATCTAGAAAGTAGGGATGGTAAGATCTGTTGTGAACAGATCTGTAATTTTTTTGTGTTTATTATTTAATGTGTGCATGTATTTGCGGGGTGGGGGGCAAGGGTGTTGGGGTATGCCAAGGTGCTTATGTACAGGTCAGAGGTCAGAGATAGTTCACAGGAATTGTTCCTCTCTTTCCACTATGTGACTGCCAGGGTTCCAAGTTGGCACAGTCACCAGGCTTGGTGGCAACTGATGGCACCTTGTTGGTCCCTGAGGACACAGATCTTAAATGTTTGTGTAAAATATTACACCTCGCAGGAAGCATTCAATAAAGGCATAGCTTTGCCATTACTATTTAAACTATTGTTTATTTTGTTTTCTGTTTTTGATTTTTGTTGCTTCTTTAATATTTTCATGTATTTCTCTCATTCAGTCCACACATTCTCAGTGAGAAAGGCAAGGCCAATGGGATAATCACTATGAGAAAAAGTTAGTATCCGGTATCTTGACAGTTAACTTTAAAACAGTTCATTTAAAGTGAGATTGCTGAGTGAACCCATACACAATCAAACAGCCTACAAGAAAAGTAAAGACCAGTCCAAGCAAAGTGATTTTAGCTAATTATTATGATTAAAATGTCCAACTTTTTGGTTAATTATCAAAAAACAAAATTAAGTGATATAACGTTGAATAATTTTAAAAGGCGAATTTAAAAGAAAATTAAAGTACTACTGGATTTTTAAAGTTAATTTGGTAATTTCAATCAAAGATATTAATACTAAACATAGTTAAACTTTTCAGAGTAATGGTATTAAAATAATTCCAGGTAAATATCTAGATGAAATTATTGGAATTAAACATAAAATGTATTCACAAAAATGTCTCTAGGACTGAGAATGAACTGGCAAGTCATTTGCCTGGCATGTATAAGGTCCTCTACTTAATCACCAGAACTAGCAAAAAATATAATAATGTTTCCTGAGGAATTGAATAAATACTGAGAAATAGAAAATTATTATTTGCCTCAAATAAAATAACTCAATAATTTAAGATATTTTTGTCTTTCAGGGTTCTATCATATTATTAAAATAAAATATTCATATTTAATAAAATATGTAGGGTAACATTACATAGTCATGCCTCAATTTTATTTAAGCACATGTGCTGTAACATTAACTGTCAATTTATCACAGACCAGCATCATCCAGGACAAAGTCTCAATTACATCAGGTTGACCTTTGAACATTCTACAGAAAATTATTTTAATTAAGTTCATTGATAAGGATTATCAGCCCAGTCTGGGCAGCACCATTCCCCAGGCAGGAGGACACATACAAAAGTGGAGAAACTGAACGAAGCACAGGGGAGCAAGCAAGTTATTATGGATGAGTGCATTCTCCTGCTCCTGACTGTGGGTGTGCTGCTGCTGCTTCTTGGGACTCCTGCTACTCTGAACCCTGCTTAGATGGACAGTAACCAGGAACTGCAAGCTGAAATGAGTCCTTTCTCCCCTAAATCACATTTTGTCAGTGTGTTTTATCATAGCCATAGAAATGAAACTAGAACATGTGTGTACCCACAAATACACAAGAATCTCCAAAATGTTAATAGTACTTTCCTTTTTCCTATGATTATCAATAATTTCAAGTTTATTACAATGGGTATATATGTGTTTGATTTTATGAAAAGAAAACAAGTCCCAAGAGAAGAAAAGAAGAGGAAGAAAGATTAAATAACCATCAGAAGGTCATATCTCTAGACAGGCAACCTAGGAGACATCATTTGCCCATGACCTGGGCTTTGCTTTTCCTCTATATTAGTAGCAATATCAGCTGCACCTTAAAGTGTCTTGACCTATCGAAATTAGGTAATGTCACAGGCGACCTCACTGCAGATCAGAGATGTTTTCATAACTTCTGATAGTACATGTTCATGCCTAAATCTTTATGAACTGGTAATCTAATAATTTTGTTTAAAATAACCATGACTTGTTAAGTGTTTGCATTGAATAGTTTACACTTGATGTTGACACTGTAAAACCATTCATTATTTGCCAGGTTTGTCCTGTCTTTTCCAAATCAAGTCATCATTCCAATTCACATCAGGATGTTTTAGCTGTTTAGGATTCTATTATATAACTAAGAATGTAACATAGTCCAAAGACTACCCGGGAAGAGTCCTAGCCTGTGCTTATATGCACGGTTAAATCAGAGGTTCACAAATGGCACGCAGTTGGTTCTAGGCCAGCCTGAACTGGGGTGAATTGTGGGGATATACTAAAGTGGGGCATCCAATGAAGCTCAGACATCTGTCTCTAGGAAATGTCAAATGATGGGCTGCGGGAGTAACTCAGTAGCCAAGCACTTTCCTAGCATACATGGGACCCTAGGTTCAAGCCTCATCACTAGTAAAAAAAAAAAAAAAAATCTATCTTAGGGTTATCATTGCCATGGTAAAAATATGATGACCAAAAGAAAATTGGGGAGGAAAGGGTTTATTTGGCTTACACTTCCATATCATTATCCATCATTAAAGGAAGTCAGGGCAGGAACTTGGAGGCAGAGGCCATGGAGAGGGGCTGCTTACTGAATTGTTACTCATGGCCTGCCCAGCCTGCTTTTTTATAGAACCCAGGACCACTAGCCTACGGATGGTACCACCCACAGTGGGCTGGGCCTTCTCCCATCAATCACTAATTACGAAAAAATTAAGAAAAGTCCTACTACATAAATCCCTATCTCAGTGAGGCATTTTCTCAACTGAGGTTCCTTCCTCTCAGATGACCAGAGCTTGTGTCAAGTCGACACAAAACTTGTAAGTACCTTGTCAAATAAGTGCTTGGACACTTGAACACATACCATCGTAGTAGTGGGGAAGACTGCAGAAACTTCCCAGCTCCTGCTTTACCATGTCTTGATGGTAGAAATAACACTGTGAGTTATATTTCTTTTTTGTCCTTCTCAGGCTCATAAAAATAGACTTTTGGAGCCTTTGTAGACAGGGGAGTTTCTAGAAGGTCAGGTTAGCCAAATGTGAGCAGAGGTACACCTGCCACTTGCTGGTTGCAGAAATCAAAAGATCATATGTTCTTTTTTAACTGCACTTTCCCCTCAGAATTGACCATGGGGTCTGGTGCTGAAATCGGAGACCACAAGAAGCATCAGGGTGGTGATTCACATCTCAGAGAATCGAGTCCTGGCCAGCAATCCATACGGCCAACAGATATTCTTTGAGCAAGAAATAAATGTCAGTTGTAAGGTCTTGTGATGAACTTCATACTGAAATGTAACCTGGCTTAACTTAAAAAGCACACACTGTAAAAAGCATTTTCCTGTCTGAAAAGCCTATTATTGTACGTGTAAAACATAACTGAACCACACAGGCTCTTACAAAATGTGTTTTGCAAAGTCCTCAGAGAGATGGAATGGAACACTAGTAGTCAGCGGAGGCCAGAGCCAGAAGGGGAGCAACCAATACCTCCCCATCCCACCACTTCCATTAATTCTACCTTGCTTGTATCTATTTTGAAAATCAGGCTTCCAAATAAGATCTCACTTAACAATGACTTTTTTTTTTTCTTTTCTGGAGGCAAATACTTAGAACATTTGGATTAAATGATTCCAGCTGTGGAATTCTAGTTTCACAAATAACTGCCGAGTAAATTTGCTGCCTGCAAATTCCTGTCATGTAAAGCTCTGCCAAGGGGCTCAGATAAGTTGGGGCACCCCCTGTTTTGCATTGCAAAAGCTGACCCTTGGCATCTGAAACACCTTTGTTTACAAACTATGATCTATTGAAATCATTGAGTGATTAAAGTCTGAGTTGGGGGAAAATGAGATGAGAATTAACTTAGTCCTGGAGATCTGTTTGATTGTTTAGTTCTTTGTGTCTTCTTGGCCAGGAGGAGTCTGACATTACTTGGGCTTCTCTAGCAAAGAGCCGGCTATCTGCCAATCTTAGAAGTAGGCTGGCAAGCAGAATCAGTGTGTGCAGTGTGGTCCTCTTACAACACTGCTGCTGACTTGATATTCTTCTGTGAAATCCATCTGGGATGTTTGCAAAAGAAATGTGCTCTTTACTGAGTTAGTAATGAAAAGTCAAATTGACACCATTATACTGACAGGGTTTATTAGCCAGTGAGGTGGTGTTTTCCTTGCAGAGTTTCAGCTATCTGAAGGTTAAATACTAAAGTGCATATTGGCTGACTGTATGGAGATAGCCTGTAATTCTTTCCTATCAGGCAATTTATACATTCTGCTCTCACTCCAGCCAATGCTTAAGAAAACCCTAAAGGATGCCAGCTATCGACTCTAATCAGACATCAGAACTTAACCTAATAAAAAATTGCTTTGGGGCCATGAATAATTAAATGAGCATATTTAGAAGTCAAAACACTGTATTTTCCATGGGAAATAATATTATTATAGTGATAGAAATATAAAATTATGAATTCCACAGCTGCACTAACATGCGTGTCCTAGACGTAAACAAATGGAAGGGGAATTAATTTTAAATTTCCTTAAAATTTCTGGTGCCTGGTGAATTCAAAATAAATCCAAACCTTCTTTTATAAATAGGAAATTTTTAATGTTATTTTTTGTTGGTATGAGTAGGTGGTCACATTATTTTCTTTTTATAATTCACTCAAAAAATGGGATAAAAATGAGTAGGAGGCAGCGATTACAACTAACAATATAACCTGGCATTGAATTTGATAAGAGAGAGAAAGAGAGATGGGACCTACTAGGTAATTTCATTTAGGGTAAGTGCTCCAAAAAATCCTCACTCACAAAGACACTTAGAGCATAAAAACGGTTAAGCACCGGAACCCTAGGCGGCTGCAGCCCTCAGGGGACACATGATGGTGCAACATACAAATAACTCTTGTTCAGCAGGGAAGATTTTCCCAGCAACACCCCACCTGGAAGATGTTCTCTCCCCTCCCAAAGGCTGCATTAAAATTCCTTCCTTGGAATACTCAGCTAACAATAGTGAGAAAAGTAGGCATTTTGAGGCTTGTATACCTTTTTAAAGCTCAAATGTTTTATTGGGTAACTGGGTATAGAAGTAGAACACACTGCAAGGGCAGTCATGAATTTATTTATGGGTTAATTGTGCATAAGATCCTAGGCTGTAAGGTAGGCAACAGACCTAGAAAACTCAGGAAAAAAGATATCCTGTCTAAGTCTTAGTAAAACTTTCAACATGGTCATGACTTCATACTTCTAGGACAACCAGAACTGTGAGGATTGTCCTGCCAATTACTTCTTTATGAAAACCAGCAACCTACCATAGATAGAGATGTGATTTCAAGAGTGCCTAGCCTGAGACATTGCCAATCCCCACTTACCTTCTATGACGTAGTCAAAACTAAACATGCACAAACAAAAGACAAGAATCCCGTAGGATCTTCATGTGCTGCTGCAATAGAAGAGCTGAGTCTGAATAACATATGAAGAGTAGAAGTCTATTTACTGTGACTTTAGAGCTTGGAGGTCCAAACTTATGCTATAGTATTTGATGCCTCAGGTAGACTGCCTGCTTTGGTGAGTACACAGGGATTATTACAACTTTAGATGGTGGGAGGTAGAAAAGGAAGAAGGAACAAACTTCTTCAGTCAAGCCTTTTATGAATTGCATTGGTAAGGGTTGAGCCCCTAAGACTCAGTGACCTCTCAAAGGATGCCACATCAATACCATTGCATGGGAAGGCCTGTCAGCATAACTTTCAGTGCAGATAAAAAACATATAAACCATTGCAGAGAAATCTGTAAACAGCCATAATGCGGAAGGCCAGCCCTGTGAAAACAGCAAATAGAGCCAGAAAGGAAAAAGAAATACACTGATAGAAGAACAGAATGAGCCAATAGGATTAAGATGTGAACATTTCCTGGGCCACATTTGAGCATGGTACCCCCTATCTCTCTAGTGAGAAACACACATAGCAATCATGTTTGAATCTGTATGTGCACCTATAATTTTTTTTTTAAGTATGGGATCGTATTAAAAGAAAAGATTTATAATTATACTAACAACACTTCAAAAATGAGTGTAATCTGTGATTTAATGTGAAAGAATCAAATAATTATACTTTCAATAAGGCATAAAAACAAAATAAAACTCCATCCCAAACCAACATGTATCATGATCAAATGTAATTTCTTACAATTATTTGCTTTGGCTTATTTTAATATGTAAATATATATACATACTTATTCATGTATTATTTTTTCTTACCAAAATGCTTACTGATCTTGCATATTCAACACCATGTTTTTTAATGGGAAGATTTGAAGAGTCTATCTGATTCTAAGACCCAAGAAGTGCAGTAACCAACACAAATGTTCATCCACATAATTACAAAAAAATTTGGAAGTCAATATGATGCTTCCTTAGAAAATTGGGAATCCATCTCCCCCAAGACCCAGCTGTAGCACTCTTGGGCATATACCCCAAGGGCATTTGCTCAGCTATGTTCATATCAGCATTGTTTGTAATAGCCAGAACCTGGAAACAAACTAGATGCCTTTCAACTGAAGAATGGATAAAGAATATATGGTACATTTTCACAATGGAGTACTACTCAGCAGAGAAAAACAATGACATCATGAGGTTTGCAGGCAAATGGATGGATCTAGAAAAAAATCATCCTGAGTGAGGTAACCCAGACTCAGAAAGGCAAACATGGTATGTACTCACTCATAGTAGGATACTAGATGTAAAACAAAAATGACTAGACTGCTACACAACTCCAGGGAGGCTACCTAGAAAACGGGACCCTAGAAAAGACACAGGGATCGCCAATGACAGAGAAATGGATGAGATCTACATGAACAACCTGGACAACAGTGGGAGTAATGAAGGGCAAGGTTTGAGGGAAAGAAAGCTTAGGGGAGCAGGAGATCCCAGCTAGATCAAGAACAGAAAGGGAGAACAAGGAATAACAGACCATGATAAATGAATGCCACATGAGAACAGGAAGAATCAAAGTGCTAGAAAGGTCCCCAGAAATCCACAATGATACATCCACTGTAGACTACTGGCAATGGTCGAAAGAAAGCCTGATCTGACCTAGTCTGGTGATCAGATGGCCAAACACCCTAACTGTCGTGCTGGAATTCTCATCTAATAAGTGATGGAAGTGGATGTAGAGATCCTTGGCCAGGCCCCAGGTGGAGCTCCAGGAGTCCAATTTTTAAGAAAGAGGAGGGACTGTAAGAGTGTGAATTGTTGAGACCAAGATTGGAAAAGCACAGGGACAAATAGCCAAACTAATGGAAACACATGAATTATGAACCAAAAGTTGTGGAGCCCCCAGCTGGAGCAGGCCCTCTGGATAAGTTAGACAACTGAATAGCTTGAACTGTTTGGGAGGCACCCAGGCAGTGGGACCCGGACCTGTCCTTAGTGCATGAGCTGGCTGTTTGGAACCTTGGGCTTACACAGGGACACTTTGCTCAGCCTGGAAGGAGGGGACTGGAGCTGCCTATACTGAATCCACCAGGTTGAATTGAATCCCCAGGGGAGTCTTGGTCCTGGAGGAGATGGGAATGGAGGGGAAGGGCTGGGGAAGGTATGGGTGGGGGCGGGAGAGGGGAGGACAGGAGAACCCATGGCTGATGTGTAAAATTGAAACACAAATATAATAAATAAAAAAGGAGAAAAATAGATTACTGTAAAATAGTACAAATTTGAGAACAGACTCCTATAAAAGTTGCATGATATTTCAGTGCAGAAGGGAAACATTTCCAAAATGACATGACAAAGAAGGGATGAATACAATTACACAGAGCGATGAGCCTCAGGTGTAACCCATACCATAGAGAAAAGCATAAGTACCTTCAGGTTAATATTGCAAGACAGTTCTGTTCATGCTGAGAAATCCACAAATGATAATGTCAGTGCAAAGAGAAACAACAACAGCAATGGATGAATTCTGTTCACTGTCTTTAGTCATAAGGGACACATACAACAAAGGTACAGTGTGTTACAACCTTAATAAAGTAAAAGGAAGTTAACATGGAAGAGGGTGAGGGAACAGCTCTGGTCAACTGTAAGTGGACAAGGCAGTTCCAACATTGAGAAACTTGTAGCTTCTTATCAGGTTAAACACATACCCAGCCTGTGACCCTACAGGATAGTTTCTCAGAGAAAAAATATCCACATGGGGGTGGGGAAAAACAGAGCACTGTGATTTTTCAGGAACAATTTTTGTATAATCTCTAATCACACAATAGAACACTGATCAGAAGTAAAAAGTGGGAACTCTGGCTGGAGAGATGGCTCAGGGGTTAAGAGCATTTCCTGCCCTCCCAGAGAAATGGAGTTCAGTTCCCAACACTTATGCCCATATAACTCCAACAGCAGAAGATTTGATGACTTCTAGCCTATGAGGATACCTGCACACATGACATCCACTCACATAGACATGCAAGTACATATAAATAATTATTTTAATGAATGAATTACTGATACAAAAGTGTGAAAGAATCACTAAAGCACGGTCATGTGGTCTCATTTACATGAACCTTGTGAAGAGAATTGTGGGCTGCAGACATTGAGGATTTCCTTGAAGGGCAAGATGGAAGGGTCTTTAAAAGTGTCTTTTAATTGAAGCAGAGTCTGTAAGTATATATAGTAATCATCAAATACATGGAATTCGGGAATAGCATATTTAAGAACTGTACATTATTGTGTGTAATTCTTACCTCAATTGAAATAGATCCTATGGAACTAGTGACATGACTCAGTGGATAATATACTTGCTATTCAAGAATAAGGGAATGCGTTTTGACATCCAGAACCCACACACATTTGGACATGGTAGCACACATCTGCCCTGCACCCTTATAGAAAGATGGGAGTCAGAGACTAAGGAATGTACAGCCTAGTGTACAGAACAGTGAACCATGTGGAAGATAGAGACTGACACCCAAGTTTGTCCTCTGACCTCCATACACATGATATGGAATATATGCCTACATTCACACTCAAGTGTACACACACACACACACACACACACACACACACACACACAAAGTTTGAAAATTACATTTATTGACCCCAGGGTCTCACAGATTATAGAAAGACACTCTACCATCAAGCTACATCACCATGCATACAAACATTTTTTTAAAGTACCCACTAAAATTAGTAACTTGAAATTTGTTTTTGTTTGGAATCAATGACTGTTAACATTATTTCTTAAAACAATACTGTGGCTTTTTACCTCACACTCAAATTGATCCAATAAGACCCTATGTGTTTTCTGATTTTTGTGATTGCAGAGATATGACTTATTAAAATTTACATTGCTTCATAGATCAGCAATCTCCTTAAAAGTCAGAAAACCTGAAAATGTAAATGTGTGAACTCAATTTTTTTTATGTAGTCTAATATTCTGGAGCTAACCTCACTTTGGCATTGGAAGATCAGCTCAGTTGTACATTGCTGTTGTATTTAGAGAAATGGGATGGTGCTCTAAGGTAAAGTCAGGGGTATTACAAAAAATTAATTAATTATTAATCATTAATTAAAATTAACAGCCCATATAACAGCTTTCAGGAGATGTGACTGCAGACCTGCTGTGAACATTGTTTCTTAAATGTAAAAGTTTGTTTAATTTCACATGATTGAGGTGATGAAAGACACAGGAGGCCAAGGGAAGATTAATAAAAGAGAGAATAAGATAGAAAATGCAAAGTCAGGGCAGCTGCTTGCCAGTTCGGATGGAATGACAGTAATAATTTGGATGAGCTAGAGGCTAAAGATAAAAGCACAATAAATTCCCAGGAAACCAGATTACTGAGAGAGCCATTCAAAATTAAAAAAGCTATAGAAATCACAGGTTTAGAATAAAGGGTATTTGTTTTTTAATTAAATTTCTAAATTTAATTTTCATTTTACATAAAGCCCCATAAAACAAAAATGTAAGAACATTCTAGAGAGAGAAATATGTAAACACATACAACTATCCATCACCTCCACCCATGTGGATGCTGTCATCAGAACTTCCATTCTTCCATTCAGCTTAGTATTTTTGTTACCGTGACAACATGCTGAGTAACAATAACTGTTCCTTTGGTCTTTCCCTTCCTCTTCTTTTTCTGAAGGCGTTGTGCTAGTTAGCATTGGTTGAAATCCTGTACTGATCATGACCTGGCACTGGATTACACGAATCTATCTTTTACACTAAAGAGATTCTGTTTAAAGCCATCATAAAGTAATATTAGCGAAGACAGAGCTAGGTTGTGATGATTATGTTGTTGAGGGACTCTTACTCTGAAAGCTTTGCTGATGGATAGACGACAAGGCATTGGTTCCTAGAAAGATAAACAGGAGGGCAGCCATCTCCTTTGTGGGGAATCTGGACCTGAAGGAAAGGGATGGATACCTCATAGAGCCAATAGATCACTATTTGTTACAAATTATTATTATTATTTTTTAAATTTTGTGATCTGTGTGGAGAATGATTATACCAGTTGAATAAAATGAGTGCATTATCTATTCTTATATCTCAATATCTTAATCTTGAATCTAAGAAGGCAGGTAAGCAATCCTGAAAAACAAATAAAGGCATTCTGGGCTTGGTGCTATGATTGTCTATAAGCACAGACTAGCTAGATGACTGGTCCTGTACTTCTCTCAGAGCAGACCAGTAGTTACAAAACCAAGAGGGTTAATCCCAAATATCTCACATGTCCTATAACATACACTAACTGATGGGAAACAGTGAAGAAAATATTGAGATACAAGGATTGCTACCCACAGTGTCCCATGAAATTTCCAACAAAAATTAAGTGAAAGCCTGGGGAATGGTTCAGTCTATAAAGTGCTTTCCATGCACAGGAAACTAAGCTCCACTCCTAGAACTCATATAAGAAGGTCCAAGTGTGGTGCCACACATGTGTGAGTCCAACACTGCGGATGCAGGGAGGTGGAGATCCTGGAACTCACTGGCCAGCCATCCTCCAAACAGTGAGTTCCAGGCCAGTGACAGACCATCTCTCAGAATGCAGAACGGATGTCATCCTAAGGAATATTTTAAGTTTACTTCTGGTCTTCAAATGCACACGTGTACCCACTTACATACATAGACATGTATGTGTGTGTACACATACACATATGAAATGAAAACATCATTTTTTTTTGTACTTTTCTTAGGCTCTATGTTATGGCTATCATTCACAATAATTCCCATGCCTTCTCTTGGGCTCTTTTCCCTCTGTTTTTTGTTTTTTCATTTTTCTTTATTAAGAAATTTTGTACTCACTCTACATATCACACACAGATCCCATCTCTCCCTCCTCTCACCCTCCAGCCCTCCCTTCTAAGCCTCCCCACATCCCCACATCCCCCAAATCAAGGTCTCCCATGGAGAGTCAGCAGAGCCCAGCACACAACCTAGGCAGGTCCAAGCCCCTTCCTACTGTACCAAGGCTACACAAGTTGCCCCACCAGGGGCACTGGATTCTCAAAAGCCTGGATCGGGATCCATCCCTGTTTGTTTGTTTGTTTGTTTGTTTGTTGTTTGATTTTTTTCTTATCCAACTCCAATGAGTTTTATCTTAATTTTATTTTATTTTATTATTTAGAAATATAAAACAATTAAAAAGGGAATGGAAACATTTCCAAGTTTCTTTTGGTAAAATGGGCTTCTGGGGATTATTCACAGTAGCAGCAAAATGAATTTAGTATTTATTTACCCTGTTTAGAAAATATAGAATAGCTTTCAAATTTGAATACTCTTAAAATTGCAATTTATAAAACATAATAAATTTTTTTTCTAAACTTCCTCTCTATGGTAATGAATCAAAATAGCACCCAATTTGTGTTGAAAGACTGCTAACTAGCTATGTAAGTGTTTCAAGTTCTGTGGATAGAAATAACAAACATTATGGTGTAGTTAGTATATAGGGTTTCCTGCTTTGAATTTATTGTTATGATATAATAACTACACTTGCTATCTTAATACAACATATTCTTTCATTCGAATAGTTTCATATTTCCATATATTTCTTTTCAGTACGAAAGGATTTATAAGAGAAAAGGCACTTAGTACCAGTCATCACTGTACTCGGATGGTGACAGTCAACGCCCCCCCCCCCAACGTGTGTGTGTGTGTGTGTGTGTGTGTGTGTGTGTGTGTGTGTGTGAATATTTGTGCATGTGTTTATGAGTGTGTGTTCATGTATGCTAGTGCAGGTACACAGGCGCCATAGTTCCTTTGTAGAGGTCAGAGATCAACACTGAGTGTTAGTTTTGTCTCGCCTCTTTGAGAGGGCGTATGTTGTCATTTGCTGTGGCATGAGTCAGGCTAGGGAACTAGCAATCTTCTCGGCATTTTTCTGCCTTCCTCCCATCATGTTGTAAGAATTCTGGGATTACAAGTGTGTGCTACTGCCTCTGCATTACCCAAGTTCTGGGATTACAAGTGTGTGCTATTGCCTCTGTATTACCAGAGTTCTGGGACTCAGAACTCAGGTCCTCAAGCTTTCATGGTAGGTGCTTTACCCATTGAGTCATCTGTCCAACCTGACATTCATGTCCTAAAGTCAAAAGCAAGGCTGGAGATCACTGAATGCCCTGCTGCAACATAAGGAGAGCTACCTTGCTTCTCTACCAGCTGAAGCCTCACCTAAACCTGTGCTTCACTGAAGCCTCCAAACTTTGAGAATTGAAGAGATTTCTGCTCACATGGTTTGTTCTCCAAGTTATGAAATAGCATCTCTTTCAGGGATGCCAAGACTTGTCAGATGATACAAACTTCAGGAGTGACTTCACCCCTATATTGGGGCCAGGATTTTTCTTCCAAGAGGCTATGTTCTTAGGAACTAGTACTTCACTTACTGTTCTTCTCGAATTCTAGACTTCAAGGTACTCATCCTTAACTACCTTCTCCTGAGCTCAGCAATGGTAGATTGTATATACTGGATATAGCCTGACTTTACAATTCTTACTGGACCCTCCCGTGTTGCAGTGGTTTGCTTATGTCAGTGGTTCTCAACTTTCCTAATGCTGTGACCCTTGAACACAGTTCCTCAGGTTGTGGTGACCCACAGCCATAAAATTATTTTGTTGCTACTTCATAACTATGTTTTGTTAGTGTTATGAATCATAATGTAAGTATCTGTTACAAAGTATATCTGATATGCAACCTCCAAAGGGGTGGAGACCCACAGGTTGAGAACCACTGTGCTAAATGCCCAGTCTGAAACAGGTTATCAGAGAAAGCTGGAAGCATCCCGAGGGCATCTGTGGATCTGTCTTAATCATTCTGAGTGAACATCCCAAGCCAACCTTATCCACATTTCTCCACTGCCACATGTGAGTTCTTTCTGTGGGTGATTTTTCTCTTACAAACAGTTTGGATTGCCTGAGTAGCAAAATGAAAAGAGTGTCACTTCTTTCAAGTTGTGGAAATCGACTCTGCCCTCCATACTCCAAGCTCTCCACACCAACAAACTGTGGAATATTAAAGCTAATGACACTAGCACTCATCTATTGGTGGACTTTAGCCGTGCCTCTCCAATATCTCTAGGAAATTCTCTTTCAAAAAATGTAGCAAGAAGGATTAATCTTGAACACAAACTATAATATGTGTGATGTCTTCATTCTTTCCTCTTTAGACCATTCTTCAAATCTTGCAGAACAACTCCACAGTGTTGTTGAAGCTCAATTCATTGCAGCCCTGCTCATCTTACCACAGACAGCATTTCTCCGTGCCATAGTAATAAGCATTGTCCTAATATCCATTCCAACTCTAGTCCAGGTTTTTCATCAGCCAAGGAGAAATATTAACTTCACACAACATCTGAGAAATGTCAAGTGGCTCCCAAGCATAACCAGTGAAGTATCTGGAGGGAAAACCCAAGGACAAGAGAAATGTCTACTTTTCCCTGTAATTAAATTAAATTAATTATTTACAGTTCCAATTTCAAGATGGAAGAAAGCATCCCTGACTCCAAATATAATATTGCTTAAAGTTTTGTGCTAAGATCCAATATTATGGTAAATAACTAATTTTAACTTTAATATAGCAGGTGGAGAAAAGCACACAAAACAGATAAAATGCTATGGAGGAACTATTAGGTCTGAAGCTGGTTTCATTCTATTGATAAATACTGAACAGTCTAAAATGTTTTAAAACAAAATGAGCCTGGGGAGTGGGGTGAGATGATCACTGTAAGAATCATCTAATTTCCTTCTGCAGTATTTCTTTGATTATCGCTGTGACAAAAGAGCCAACAGATGCAACTTACAGGGGAAAAGATTCATTGTTGACTTGTTATTGGAGAGGCTGCTGTCCATGAAGATACAGGAGGGACAGCACAGCTCATGGGAGCCAATGTTTTTCACATCTTGGTGGACCAGCGCAACACTCCCACACACACAAAGTCACTCACACACTGAGGAGGCAGCAGCAACTCATTTAGTCTAGCTAGGTTCCACCTCTTGGAGCTTACACAACTTCACAACACAGAATTACACATGGGTACCATGAGTTTAAATACATGTGCTGGAGGAGGATATACCACATTCAAACTGTAACAATTATTAAACAACTTTAAGAGGGTATATGAGGAAATGGCAGAATATATGTTGTGTATACAAGATATGTGAACCATTTTAACCTCTGCAGTGAGTGGCTGTTAATAGAAATAGTAAATCATGACCTAAATAATTAGGATAGATTACTACTGCAACATGGATCATTACTGAATTGACCAAATCATAATTCAGGTCAAGTCACACAGCCTGAAGGATAACAGCCATGAATAAAAGGAACCAAATATCATTATGTTGCGCTGTAAGTGAGTATTCATTCTACCGTAGTTTTCTATATGTCTTCTAAATGTGCATTTTCTGAAAAAGTCAACCTTGGAAGTACTAGAGGAAAGAGGTTGGACAAGACCATTATCTTCAAGAAAACCCAGACAAACAGCCATCAAATATTTAGATTCCTTAATTTCACATGCATACAATTCACCCAGATGAGTGGTGGTTTCTAGCTTCAGGCTTGAAAATTAAAACACTGCCAAGTAAATATTAATATTAAATAATACTAATTAAATAATATTAACTTGGATTTTATATCAACATAACAATATCTTCATTGCAACCTGACTACCCAGGCCATATCTCTGCAGTGTGACTATTGGGCTAGATGACTCTGTCTACCAATGCCTTAAATTCTGTCTGTCAATACTACCCAGGGATAGGACTGAGAAACTGATCTGTCCTTATTCGCACTTAATATCCTTGACAGTATGCTATGGATCACTGACCTGAAAAAATAACATTAGTATTTTAGATGGTAGCTCATTCTACTTGCTAAAAAAGCTTCCCTTGAGGGACAGAGGAATGCCCATTCTATTCTATTCCTCTCTGTCCAGAGCCTAAGTGAGCACAGCACTTCACAAAGCCAAGTGCTTGAAGGGATTATTGAATTTATGTAGCAAAGCCTCCAGGATCTGAGCTGGGGATATAGAATAGACAGATATTACTTATTCCTCATAATTACACAGAAACTAATTAAATGAGAGAGACAGAGGCATTTGAAAGAAGATGGTGGCCACAAAAAATAAGTGCCTGAAATGTTTTAAGTAAAATCTTCTTTTAACATTTATACTATTTCATGCAAATTTTCCTCTTGACTCTCACATAACTATCTAAAAGCAACATCAACTTACTTGTCTGTCTGTGTGTACTGTTGTCATAGGTATGTGCACGAGTGTGTGTGTGTGTGTGTGGGGGTGTGTGTGTGTGTGTGTGTGTGTGTGTGTGTGTGTGTGTGTTAGTGAGGGGTAGAAAGAAAAAGTGAGAGACATGGGGAAATCATGATTTACTTAGGACTGGAAGAATTACAAGTGTCTATAGTATAAGCCAGAAGTGATCAAGTAAAAAGGAATTGAATTTCATGGGTAGAAGTGTCAGGGAAGGCTCTGTGAAACCTGATGGAAGCTTCACCCAATATTGCTATTGGGTGGCCAACTGCATGGTCCTCAGGTGCTGGCATGTTGGCAATAGTTTCTCAGAACTGTAACCAAAGAAACATAATTCCATGGGAGTTTTGGTGTTTATTTGTAAATTGGAAAGAACAGTTTAAGGGTAACATCACTGAATGTAGGTGTGATTAAGGGACAGAAAGGAAAGATCCTGTCCTGCTTGGCTGGTGACAATGTTGCTGGCAAGGTCTACATGTAATGAATATACCCTTGTGTGTCAAAGTCTTAACCATTACCATTTATGATAATACATGAATTCTATCCCTAGGAAAGTTGTGAGTTACTAAAAATAATCTATGGACATGGGTATTTTGCACAAAATAATTTATAAAAATAAAACAAGGATGGAATGAAAATGCTTAATAAGGAAAGTAAAATAGTTATTGCACAATGTTCTATGTTCTACCTTTCATCTGCTGTCTTTTCTTCTCTTTTATGTTCCTCTATTCCTTTATCCTGGCCATATGTAGGCACATATTTCAGTGCATGAATATGTACTAATACTCATAAAGTGTATCTTGTTGTAGAATATATTAAACACATGCAGAAGTCAAAAAGTACTGGCAGGTTGTAGAAAAATATTCACTGTCAAGTAAGACAACACAGTCATGTTCCAGAGTAATCTATTTTTTGCACAATATGGCTCTCTTCAGATGGTGACAGATAGACTTTGCTTTTCTTTGCCTTTTTTCTTGCATTTTCTAAAATTTCAGCAATTAAAATGTATTCTTTTCCAACTAGCTGGAAGTCAAAAAGCAAACTGGGCATGGTGGTGTATGCTTACAATCCCTGTACTTGGGAAGTAGAGTAAGAAGGACCAGGTATTCAAGGTAATCTTCAATTACATTATAAGGATGTGTCTGTGGAGGTTTGAATAAGAATAGCCCCAATAGGCTCATATATTTGAGTGTTTAGGCACCAGGGAGTGGAACTGTTTGAAAGGATTAGGAGGTGTGGCCTTTGGGGAGTAAGTGTGGCCTTTTGGAGGAAGTGTGTCACTGGGGCATAGTCTCTCTCTCTCTCTCTCTCTCTCTCTCTCTCTCTCTCTCTCTCCCACTCCCTCTCTACCAGAAGATCAGGATATAGCTCTCAATTACTTCTCTAGCTTACAACTATGCTCCTGCTATCATGATAATGAACTAAGTCTCTGAAACTGTAAGCAAGCCCCCAGTTGAATGCTTGAGTTGCTTTGGTCATGGTGTCTCTTCACAGCAATAGCACACAGTCAGTTGTACAGTGCCCAGCCTAGGCTACAGGAAACCCTATCCTCAAAAGCAAATCAAATACATAAACAATTTAAAAATAGAAATTAAAAAATTTAAGGCAAATCAAACTTAGTCACAAAGAATGATTCAAAATAATATTGCTATTGTTGATTGTATGTTAGTTGCTTTTTCAAAAGCTTGGTAGCTGTTTCTTATCATGTTTGCAGGCTCATTTTTAATTCCTAATGAATGAAAGATTGAAATAATATGGAAGTTTCTGTCATCAGTATAAGACTAACCCATCTGTAGGCCATCATTTGATCAATAATATTTAAGAACAGTGCAATATCTTCAAAAATATTTATATATGTATAAAGGTTAGTTGTTGAACAGACAGTATTGTTAGATACTCTAGATCAAATAGAGCAGGGTTTGATTTTTACTACCAGACAGTATAAAAGAAAAAAAAGGATTATTTAAATGTAAAACTGTTAGGATTCTGCCATTCTTCCAGCAATGTGACCACACATGCACAGTTCAGTAGCTAAGTAAGGCTTCTTAAGTCTTACATCATCAGTGTGCTACATGATTATACAGCACGGTTACTCAATCTGCGCATGTGTGGCATAGTTCCATAAGCCCACTTGTGCATGAGCAGGGAATCCTTAAAAAGCCAATTACAGACTCCTCCTCTCTCTTCTGCTCTCTCTTCCTCCCACACTATCTCTCTCCCTGCACATGTGTAGATGAATTTCTAAATGATCTTATTAGACAAAAACATGAAGCCAAATATAGGAGTGAAAGCCTTAGATCAGGGAAATAGTGAGAGCCACCAGCCAACCTTACCTCACCAACTCTGTAGCTTCCAAATGCCATGACTTCATGTCTGCCCAGGCTTTTATTGCCTTGCTGTTCTGCCCTCTCATAGGCTCTCTTAGCCCAGCTACCTCACTTTCTCTTCCTACACAGCTCTGACACTTTCTGTCTGTCTGCACAGACCTCCAGGTCTCTATGGTTGGTACTGGGATTAAAGACGTGTGTCACTATGCTTGGATCTGTTCTCTAGTGTGGCCTTGAACACAAAGAGACCCTTCCTGCTATGTGATAGGATTTAGGGCATGTGCTACCACTGCCTTACTTTTGTGTTTACCTAAAATGGTTTGCTATTTCTTTTGATCTCCAGGCAAACTTTATTTATTAACATACAAATAAAATATCACCACATTTCAGCACAAATAAAATATCAACACACACATGTCTTTCACAGGCCTAGTCACTCTCTTCTATTCCCTCCCCTCCTCCTAATAAAGCTCTGATAATGGATTTTGTTGTGCCTCATGACCTTTCTCGCACAGTAACAAGTGCCACATTTAAAACCAACATTGGTGCCATGACTTGTCACCAATTCCAGAAGAATGAGGTCTCACCCCTCAAGCTTTTCTCTTCCTGGTTCCCTCTTCTAATTAACTACTCAGCTAATTGTTGCAGAATCACCATAGAGCTGAAGTTCAAGGACCATCAAGTATATACCCAGGTGGTAAGGAACAGTAACAGTCCAAAGGTATTTACAACCCCAGACCCAAAAGTGTCTGGGCTGTGCAAAAGACAGACTTTAATATAACAATCTATTACTGTTAAATATTCTCAGCAATTGATCACCTGTCTCTCCTGGATGCTACACTGATAAAAGAAACAGGTGCCTTAAAATCATCTGTCTCTGATAAGGCTTATCTCAGGTAAAAATGAAAAGCATATTCCAAATCTCTCTCTCTCTCTCTCTCTCTCTCTCTCTCTCTCTCTCTCTCTCTCTCTCTCTCTCTCTCTCTCTCTCTCTCTCTCTCTCTCTCTCTCTCTCTCTCTCTCTCTCTCACACACACACACACACACACACACACATACACACCCCGACACTAACCAATATAGCAGAGTACTAAAACATTACAATAATATGGTCACCAGATCAAGATTTTAAATTTCATATGGCTACTTCTTAATGTGGTCAAAAAATTTCCCAAGCTCTAGAGAATCCACCTGGACAGGTCAGTAAGCTCCAGAAGCAGCTTGAATCCATCTGGACAGGTGGGTCTGCTTCTGATAGGTGCAACCCCAGCTTTCCTGGTCTTGGAATTCACTCTCTCACCCTGGGGACCCTCCAAAGGAAAAAAATAAAAACAATAATAATAGTTCTTTTTTCTAAGCTTTTCTCTGTCTCACCAGCACTCTCTCAGACTCAAGCTGCCAGAGCCCCAAGCCAAGAAATATGGACAACTCTGAGGCAACAGATGACATCCTACCATCCCAGGATGCCTGGCTGCCTCAGAAGCCCCTTTCCCTAAAACCCCCCAAGAGTCAGCCAATGCCCACCAGTCAGCTGGAAGCAGATTTTTGAGAGAAATGATTCCCCATTCCTGTTTACCTGCCTTTTTTATAATAAGCAAAAAGTCTGAAATGTTAGGATTCTGCCACTCCTCCAGTTATATGACCACATATACACAATTCAGTAACTAAGCAAGGGGTCTTACGTCTTATATCATCAGTGTGCTGCATGATTACTCAATCTGTTCATGAGTGGTGTAGCTCCATAAGCCCACCCACACATGTTTAAGTGAATCCTTAAAATGCTGCCCACAGACACCTCCTCTCCTGCTCTCTTCTCCACTCCCACTATCTCTCTCCCTGCATTTGTCTTTCACAGACCTGGTCACTCTCTTCTATTTCCCCTGCTCCTCCTAATAAAGCTCTGATACTGGGTTTTGTCATGCCTTTTGACCTTTATTGCATGGTAACAAGCGCCGCATTTAAAACCAACAAAAACAATCATTTTTTTTTTTGTAATCAAAAGAATCTCTCTTTTATTCCTCTTTGTTTTCACCCACACTTAGAATCCACAGTTACCTACAGAGAGTTTGAAAAGAAAATAAAGGAAAGAATGAATTGAAAAAATAAAAATTCAGCTGTCTTGCATTAAAAATATATATTAGAAGTAGACACCACAGGACAATGCCTCTTCTTACACCTAAGCATTCCCCTTAGCCACCCACCAAAGTTTAAATAAAATTATTTAAAGGCAGTTCATCTCCATTCAGTCAGTCTTCTCAGCAACATTTTTTTCTTCCCTTATAGAATTTCATTAAGTCCCATGAACAGCTGCACCAAGTTGTTATGGCAACAGGAATTTTTAAAGTAAATTAATTTTGCTACAAGGTGTTATTAAGACCAGGTAAGGGTGGCCTTGAATAACAATGGTGGCTCTTCTCTACTCAGCTAGAGCAGAGCAGGCAACTGCTATTTAGTTGCAGGGGCTACAGAGAAGAAAAATGTCCTTGATTTATGATCACCCCAAATGATTCTTAGAGGAAACATTCTCATAAATTGTGTTGGTTTTATTGCAAATTTGTGTATCTCGCTTTTAATCCTCCATAAAATTATAGATTGAAGAAGTTGTAAGGCTCACAGCGCCATTAGCTTGTGAGAGCCATGAACACACACAAGGGGAGTTATAGTTTAAAGACCTTTCTTTGTGAATGACAGTGTACTCTGAGGGAACTTTAACCTAAACTTTGACCTTTCAGATGGGTAGAAAAGAATTATCAAATTCTTGGATATAAATTAACACTAGAACAGAGCTATCTGGAGAATGAATAGAGCAGGAAGCATCTAAAAGAAGGGGGCAGGGAGACTTCTAGATTTTGACTTTACACATCCTTTCAAACATTTTTTGATTCTGCATTTTTTATACTTACTTTTCCCACAGTTGGAGAATAAGAGGGCTGGTGTTTTCATGTTGGTTTGTTTTGTTTACGTTATTATTATTGTTATTGTTGTTGTTGTGTATATGGGTTTGTGTGTACATATATAAGATGATAAGATGTGAATAGATATCCATTCAACCTGGTGGGCTAATGAGTTTATTGGATAACTAATACTGATTGTCAACTTCATAGGCTCTGCAATTACCTAGAAAACCCCTGGGCATGTCAGTGAAAGAGTTTGTAGATTAGATTATTTGAGGCTAAAAGGCCCACCCTACCTATGGACAACACCATTCTACTGTCTGGGATCCCAGATTGAATAAAAAGAAGAAAGGAAGCCTGGCACCAGCATTCATCTCTCTCTGCTTCAGGACTAACACTACAATGTGACTGGTTGTCTTCTCAACCAAGATGGGCTGAATCATTAAACTCTGAGCCAACATGAAGTCATCTTTTCTTGGGTTGTTTTTATTCCAGCAACCAGAAAAGTAACTCATACATTGGGGTTACTTAGAAGAGCATAGGCGACTCAAGGGAGACTACATTGCTGAAACGTTCAGCAGGTGTGATGACATAGAAAAGCTGCAGGTAGCTCCACCAGACAGTCTCCTCCTTCTCAGCACCTGGTCACTACACATATGAACTTGAGGAGGAAGACTGTGAATCATCTAACTTTCTTGTCTTCTTGAACCTTGTGACCATCCTTCCTCCCTTCAGGAAGGAGTGTTTCAATTTAGAGGAAATAGTAACATACCTCCTCAAACACTTAGGAAAAAATACCTGGTTTTTGTTTGCACAAGATGGCTAAGTAGAGATGTGGCACTACCAGGTATAATGATGCTTTGTCCACTAGGTGACAGAAGCAATGAGCCATCTCAGAAGTCTCCAAAGAGGAAACCTGTAGCTCAGGATGCTGAAGGCAGCTTTGAAAGTGATGGAGCAGGAGTGGTCCAGCTACATGGCTGGAAAATAGATCAGAAATAATGTTGGTAAGTGAAATACAGAGGAAGATCAAATATGAATCTCCATGGAGAAGCAAATACAGGGATACAAACAAAGTACTGTACTCAGTCTAGACAACATGGAGAATTAGAACATGACAGTATTTACTGGCCACCTGTGATGGATAAGGCACTTGTCTGAAGAAAGGGCTATCAGTATGAAATTCCCATTCTATGGAGAGGTTAGTTGAAAATGTAATTTAATCTTATAATATGATGGGCAGCACACTCACTAAATACAATGAGAAGTCTTAGGTGAAGGTGTTCTAAGAATATTACAGGGAAGCACTGTCTGCTGCATACTCTTGTGTTAATGTGGCTTTGGAGAGAGGCTATAGGGGATCCCAGCTCCCAGCCCTTTACTGAATTGTACTTCTGCATCCCTGGTGAGCAGAAAAGACTTTACATTCATTTCAGATTTTAACTAGATGAGAATGTACTATGCACCTAGGACTGTGCATGTACTGTGCACTAGTTACTTCTCTTGCTGTGACCAAATAATTAACAAGAAGCAACATATAGAAAGGAGGGCTCAGTTTGGCTCTTTGTTTCAGAGTATAGTCTATCATGGAAGGGATGAAAGCAGGAACATGAAGCAACTGGTGCCATTGCATCTGTAGTTAGAAACTAGAAAGAGATGAATGTGGGTACTCAGGTTACTTATTCATTCACTCCTTTTTCCTTCCATCTGGGATCATAATCCATGGGATGGTGTCATCATCTGTACTCAGGTCTTCCCTTCTCAAGTAAGCCTTTCTGAAAACACCCTCATAAACATGCCCAGAGGTGTCTCTCTTAGGTCATTCCAATCCCAGTCAAGTTGACACTGAAGATTGCCTATCATACAGAGTAATGGGACATATAAAGGAGTTTAACCTCAAGGGTTGCTAAGCCTGAAACACAATATATAAAAAGGTCCCATAGAGAGCTCAGTTGAAAAGAGATTCATAAATATATACCCAAGGTTAGCACAGACTAGGCTGCCTGTGAGAGTGTGAGCATTCTTGTGGGAGGAGCTGGGTCTTAAGATGAGGGAGCTCCTTTGGAAAAGAAGGGGAATGGCTAGTCACAGAGGCCAGAAGGTGAGATCAGGCTCAGTGTTCAGCATCTCTCAGGTTGTCAGAGGTGGGGACCTCATGTAAAATGAGAGGAGGCTATCCCAATGGGTAGAACCACAATCACAGGTAACTTCTAAGGCCATAAAAGATTCAATCACATTTTTCAGAAGGCATAAAAGAACTAATAGAGGTAAAGAAGAGAAAGGTGGGATGAGATTAATATTACTCAGTCTCTTCTAGGATGGAATTGGTTTCCTATGTGCTGAAGATTGAGTCTTGTCAGTAATGTGGAACATTTATGACATATTGCAGGTGAGGAACCTGTAATTAGATGAATAGCAGAAATCCCAACAGGAAATCACTACCTTCCTCCTCTATATGCCTGTACAGATATTTTGAAGCACACTGTGTTTTATTGATAGAATATATGTAAATAGATGTGTAAGCTGCAAAGCCTGATATAGTACCTGGCACCTGGTAGATGCTCAATAAATCAGGATATATTAAAAGCAAAAATAATTGATAGAAAGTTTTTGAACCTGAATGGGACAAGATCAGTTACCTCAAAACAAAAAAGTTAATATAGTCTAAGTTATCTGGATAAATCAGAGAGCTTATTACTGAGGGTCAGAGAGAGAGGAACACAGAGATGTTAGTGTTGAAAGGTAATGGGAGAGTGCTAGAGCATGATAGGGAGGAAGGAACCAGTTTTCTATCCTGTTTTCTTTAGGAAACAAAAAAATTTACTGTCATTGCCATATTGACCTGCTTCCTTTAAGTCACTGCTTGGGCCCTATGGTTCATAATGAGGATGGTAAAATGCCTTTTCCTTATTACTATAATTGGAACAAGACAAAATTGTCTACATAATAAAAATAATAGCACTGTGGCCAAGTTATATTTTTTTATAAATTATAGACCCAACGGAGGTAAATGGGCTCACAAGTTCCTTCTTAACAAGGTCGCCAATATAATTTGAATGTTTTTCCACAGCTGTTGCTCTCACACCTAAAGAGGGAAAGGGCTTCTGCTATGTAGGGCAAGCAAACAGGAATGCTAATGGGTCTAACAGATTGGTTCAAAATAGAAGCACAAACCTCCAGTTCATGAGGACAGGACAGTTATGAAACCAAAGCTCAAGAGATGGGCTGTGTTCAGGAATTCAACACTGCAACACTGTTTGAATGTTTGACATAGTTCTTGACCCAAGCTGGGCAAAATTGGTGACTATAAATAGAGCAACCAGGGAAAAGGTTACAAGAGACCACGTAACTCTCTAAGCAGGAAATTTGCTTCTGAAAGGATCCATAAAGAATATATTGAAAGCATGCTTCATATCATGAGTTTCATGGGAAGATGATATTCTGCAGCAATATCATATTATGTATGAGTTCTCTGCATATAGAGAGCTAAAATATTGAATCCACAGTAATAATGTGGCATTAACTAATTAAGGCAATAACTTTTAATCTGATGAGAAGAATTAATTGTGGCTTGTTATTTTGTTTGATAAAATGAAGACACGGGAAACTTCAATAAACGGTTCATCTTAAATCATTTTGTTGCTCTTTTCCAGCTTATGGGTACTGGGGAAATTCCTAATGGGAACTCACCATAGGGGCCAAAGGTAAGAATGGGATGTATCTGATGAATGGGAAGACAAGTTTGGCACAAAGAAGGCTTCCAAGTAGAGATCATGGCATAGTACAAAAGATCACAGAGTCAACTGTCATAGGGAGGCAGGATGGAATGGAAACACTGCCATGCTTCCTGCCTCACATACCACATATATATATAGCTCTGCTCATCCAACTCATGCTATGGGACACAGTGAGGAAACATTCAGAACATATGAGTTTCTTGATAGTGAGTTTCCCAGCCTCCAGGTCTGTAAGATGCAAATATCTGATCATCATTGAAAAGAAACAAACCAGAACTGTGCCAAACTCCTACAAAAGCAAAGTTGTGTGGGTGCATTGTCCCAAAAGAGACAGCACAAGGGCTACTCAGCTCCACAAAATCCTGCAAATCTCCAGTTTGAGAGGAGATCCCATAGAAAAAGTATTGAGAAACCAGTTCTCAAACCAGCTCCTTAGCCATTAAATGAGTTACAGAAGAATCAAAGCTTATAAACCTTGCATGTAGTAATGTGAGAAGTTAAAATTTCTTGAAGTTGAACTTGATATTTCTCTGTGTGGTACAGTATTACTTGGTACTTGGCTTATCTATAAGTTTCTATTAAATGTTTTAAACTCACTGGAGAAAGAAATTTACATTGAAAACCCCTGGTTTAATAATACTAATAGCATGATCTCCACTCTAGGGAGACGGAGAAAGTTCATGGTCAGCCTTGGCTACACAGTAAAAAAAACTTAATCTGAAAAGGAAAAAAGAAGGAAGGGAGGGAGGGAGGGAGGGAGGTAAAAATGGAAGAAAAAGAGAAAGAAAATAAGAAAGAAAGAAAGTAAGTAAGAGAGAAAGAAAAAAGAAAAGAGAAAAAGAGGACCTTAGTTTGTTTCCAGGCACCCATGTCTGCTCTTCTGTAACCTCAGCTCTAGGGGAATCTGATGGCTTCATCTGTGTTCCTTGGTCACAGCATTCACATGCATGTACCCTTCCTTCCATTGCACATGTAATTAAAAAATAAATTCAAAGTCTAGATTGTAAGTTTGTGAAAGGAGAATTAAAAGGACAAATAGAGGTCATCATTTAGTTACCTAAGGGTCGGTGAAAGACATGAAATAATCTAAAATACTGGCTCATCTGAGTAGACTTGGTAGCTTGAAATGTGTTGTTAAGAAAAGGAAGCACAGAAATCTGTGCTTGTGAAATGCTAGATTAATAAAGTGGAGCTATAAAAACTACATCCAGTTACATTATGTAATTTCTGCTGAGCAATCTGAATTAGTCAGTATTTCAGGACTTTTCCAATTTTCTTAGAACTGAAATTTATACTTTATTTCCCAGGAAAGTTACTCTGACTTTTACACCATGCACTTTGCTCGTAGATGCTTTTAAAAAAGTAATGATTCCAAGGCTCCTGTGTTCCCTAATTTTAGTGGCATGGAGGAAGAGGCTCAATGAACATAGAGAAATTTGCTAACAATTTATTTTTATTTAACATCCAACAAGGGAGAGATTTGTTTCCTCTTCAGATTTTAAGAGATTTAAATAGGGCCGTTTATGTTCAGCTCAATTAAGCTACTGATCATTCTATTTTCTTAGCAGTAAAGTTTCTGCAGCCCATTATTTCTTTAGAACAATGAAACAGCCCAGGAGGTCCAAGCCATCACCCCTTGGCATGTAAAACCTGTGTGTAGATTAACATGCATCCACAGTTCCGCCTTCAGCTGACCTTTGTAAGCAGGCCTGGGGGGAGGGGAGGAGGCAGGCTTGCTCCTTGTTAGAACAAAGGAGGGAGTTTCGCCTGCTGTCAATAAGAGCATTTATTTCAAATAAAACGTATTCAAGAACTGAACAATTGCAACATCTATGACATTTAGGAACAAACTCGGTGACACTTCTCAAAAGCATCCCCAGAGAATTTTCCTGCAGCTATTAGACAGTACTGGATGTTACTCCTGGAGAAGATTGAGTTGTATTCACAGGGAGATAGCAGCAAGGTGCAGGTGCTTGGCAATGTGGGATGGATGTTCATATTGGCATAAAAAAGAGCCTTCAGTTAATTTCCACCTGAGTACAAGTTAGTATGTGCTCTGATGTCAGGCCCTAGAGAAAAGACTAAACAACATACCACATCTTCTGAAGACCTGTTGCTGGTTCGTGTTTCTGTCGTTTAGTAGGAATACAATTATAGCAAAACCCAAACTATTTTCTAACTCAAAAAGATGTGAAATAGTGTGCATTTAGTACATGATGTATATTTGTGTTATAGTATGTATATGACACAAATACACAGACATGTATGTAGATATATATGTATTCTATTTGAAAACATGGTAGTAACTAAGGTCACATACCCAGTCACCAGATTTCACAAATAAATATACAAATCACTGCATTTGTGACTTCTGCATCTTGATGACCAAAATATCTGAGAAAAAGAAACCAGGCATTAGTGGCACATGCCTTTAATCCCAGCACTTAGGAAACAGGGCAGGTGGATCTCTATGAGTTCAAGGCTAGCCTTGTCTACGGAGTAAACTCCAGGATAACCAAAGCTATACCAAAGCTATAAGAGAAACCCTGTGTCAAAAAAACCAAAACAAACAAACAAACAAAAATAAAGTAAGCAACTTAAGAGAGAAATGGGGATCATTGTTTTGGGGTTGGGGGTTGGTCTGTGGTTGGTGACTTCATGTGTTTGAGCAGAACACCATGGCACCAACACACATGTGTTTCACACACACACACACAGGTAGCCATCACAAAAAACCTAGGTTAATTTGCATTTCTGATAAATCATCGGTAATTGTTAGTTATTGCTCTAAGTATGAAACCTACTTATTTTTGAAGTTCTCTCTGTTTGTCTGGCATTTCTGTCTGTCTAGGAGTTACCCGTTTAGTGTCACCTTATGGCAAAGCCACAAGAACGTGGGGGAGTTCTGACAGATGGGACTTCTGTTCCCCACAGGACCCTTGCTGTCTCCAAACTAGTATGGCTCACAAACTGAGAGGCTGAAGAGAGGCTGAAAACATTTTTGGAATTCAAGTGCAGAAAATGAATGCTAGGGTCTACACAGGAGAAGGGCTTTAATCACAACTCCTCTAGTAAAGGTCCAGGAATGAGGTTGTAATGAGGTGTGGGACTTGCTCAGAAGACAGAAGATGCTGCCTGTGCTTGACTTGGTCTTTGTACATCATGGCCTTCTTGGCATCAATCAATTTCTCACGTTTTTATCAGACCAGTGTTTAAAAGTCAAGCTCACACTTGTTCACACTAGTCATGAGCTAAAGGCACTTTGCAGCCTCTCCACTCTATCTAGATAAAAGCTCAAACTCTTCAGAACATTCCAGCTCTCCTTCAGCTCTTTTCCATTCCTCTCCACCATACCCTGAGTCATTTTGGGCTCCCCTTTCTACTCTCATTTCCTCTGCCTGCCTCTCGGTTCCTGTGTTGACTTTGTTCTCCACAGCTTTGTCTCACTTACTCTGCAATCCCTAATCCCAGAGTTCAGCCTTCTTCCTTTCTTTGTCCTCCCACAGAAACAGGCCACCTCTCAGTCTGGAGCTCCAGGTGAGAGGACTCAAGGCTCCATCAAAGCCTTAAGCAGCTTGATCCACAGAAAAACCACCCCTCCTCATGAATTCTCCATAGTTGGATCACACCTAGAATATGGGCCTGGGGATCACTGTCATAGAAATCTATGATTTTTAAATGCACATGCATACACACACACACACTCTCTCTCTCTCTCTCTCTCTCTCTCTCTCTCTCTCTCTCTCTCTCTCCTATAGTCTCAGTAATAACTAACTCTCCACCCATTCTGTAGTCCACAAGCTACTGATATGATCAGATTTTTGCCTTTCCCTTTTAGCATCAGTTATCTAGATAAAAGAGCACACCATTTTTTAAAAATTTAGCACAATGATAACATATTTACTTTTTCTCAACATATTTTTAGATATAGATTTAGAGATAATACTGTATGTCTATAAAAAAAGAGGTCGAACTTTCTTTTTTCCATTGTAGTATTTGAGATAGAACTTAAGACCATGTACTTAAGACATTCTAAACAAGGGCTCCACCATTGAGCTATCATGCCAACTTTTCGTTTTTTTAACTTATTTAGAGACACCCTCACTAAGTTGCTCAAGTTGGTCTTGGAACTCACTATGCACCACAAATAACCTTGAACATGCAGTCTGTCAGTCTCAGCCTCCCAATGGGGATACAGGGCTGAGCCACCAGGTCTGGCTCATGGTTATTAACTCCACAGTGTTTCCCATAAGTTATTTAATTATTGGCCTAGGTATACACGTTTAAGTTATTTCCAGTCTTTGCTGTCACCAGTAGTCACTGCATAACAAATTATTATGGACCTTTTCACATGCATGTGTAACTTGGAGAAATGTTAAAATGTTTATGCCACTACTAAATTACATTTGATACACTGTATCTTTCCATACTTAATCACTGAGGGTGGAGAGTTGCTATCTCTGACAAAACATATTAATAACTATGCTTTTTAACAATGTTGCCCCCACACACTATCTCCATGAGGTTTTAATTTGCAGTTCTATTTTTATAAGAGAGCTTGAGTTTGTTTTCACTCATTTAAGATCAATTTATCGTCCATCATTAAATTATGGGATCTTAAAATTTGCCTTTTGTTTATTGAGTTGTTGACATTTTCTTACTGATTTGTAGGAACTCTTTATATATTGATGAGAGGAGCCCCATAGAAATGGAACCTTCATGGTTTATTTCACCTAGGTTTTCATTTGTGTTTTGATTATTGTAGTTATGATTAATTTTTTTCATTTTGTGTAGCACAGATCAATAATGATTACTTGTAGCCTTAGGTATTAGGCTATATTAGACAATTCTTTCTCACTCGAGGATTATATTTAAAGTATTGTGACAGGAGAGTAAAGAGGCATCAAAATTATCATATGAAAGAAGTTAGGGACAGAAAGAAGGCCCAGAAGATAAAGGCTTCTGCTGCCCAGGCTAAAGACTTGAGTTCAGTCTCCCAGACCAATAGGGTAGAAGGAGAAAACCAACTCACTCAAATTGTATTTTGACTGCCACACACAAGCCATGCACACACACACACACACACACACACACACACACACACACACAAATAAATGTTAACTTTTTTTTTTATATTAAACTCAGAAACTAGTTGCAGAGGAAAACAAGAAACCACTCTGGTCTTGACCTCCATGTCATAAAGCATGGCATGTGTAAAGAAAGTGCAGGGCTGGGAAGATGGATCAGTGGTTAGGAGCACATGCTGCTCTTGCAGAGGATCAATGTTTGGTTCCCAGCACCCACATGAGGCAGCTGAGAGCCACCTGTAACTCCAGTTCTAAGTGATACTATACTACGTATATATACAGAAAGAGGCATGTGCACTCATGCACATTTCCGCATACAGTCACATGTGTAAATGCATGTAAACGCATATTTAAAAATAAAACAAATCTCCCTTAAGAAAATAGAGAAAAGGAAGAAGAACCTTGGAAAAGGAAGGTGATGTGCAAATGACATATAAAGGATCAGGATGCTCCTAACTCAGGACTTTGAAGTCTCAGAATAAACCATCTCTTTTTTTATTCATATACTCACACTAATAATAATGCTTTGTCCTAGGACACAAGAATCTGGAAATCTCTGCTGATGCCGTCTGGACTTTGACTCACACCTGTAACACAATCTTGTTATGATTTTCTCTTATATCTTTTCTTTATATCTTGCACTGAAACCTTTAGTTCATCTGAAATAAGGCACAGGTGACTTCATGTTCTCCTATAATAGAAATTTTCAAAACCTCATAATGTAACTCATGTATCCATTTTTTTTCATTCTTGAAAAATACTATGTGATTTTTCAAATACAGGCACACTTGGTAGCATTTGGAGATGTATAGTCTTATGTCAGGTGTTCCACCCCATATGAAGAGTGTGCTCTCTTCACTCACATAAACATACTTTTAAACAATCATTATATTTACTCATTTATATTGTGGGGAGAGTGAGTATGGATGCCTGCATGCCATGTACATGTGGATGGCATCCATAGAGCTCTGAAAACATGCTGCTGGAGTTGTTAAATCTTCTCCTTTATCTGCTGAGCCTTCTCAACAGCCCCACCCAAGCATTCTTTAAGGATACTTGGATCTCACAGGAGGGCACTTTGCCTCTTCTGTGTGAAATTATATGTGGTGTTAACACTTCTTTCCCTGAATTTCTTTCAACTATATCATCATCTCTTAATATGATTTAATGAGACTTATTTTTTTTAATTTTTTATTATATTTGTGTTTTAATTTTACACATCAGCCATGGGTTCCCCTGTCCTCTCCCCTCCCGCCCCTGCCCCCACTTTACCCCCATCCCCTCCCCTCCATTCCCATCTCCTCCAGGGCCAAGACTCCCCTGGGGATTCATTTAAACCTGATGGATTCAGTACAGGCAGGTCCAGTCCCCTCTTTCCAGGCTGAGCAAAGTGTCCCTGTGTAAGCCCAAGGTTCCAAACAGCCAGCTCATGCACTAAGGACAGGTCCTGGTCCCACAGCCTGGATGCCTCCCAAGCAGTTCAAGCTATTCAATTGTCTCATTTATCCAGAGGGCCTAATCCAGCTGGGGGCTCCACAGCCTTTGGTTCATAATTCATGTGCTTCCATTTGTTTGGCTATTTGTCTCTGTGGCTCTCCAATCTTGGTCTCAACAATTCACACTCTTACAGTCCCTCCTCTTTCTCGACAATTGGACTCCTGGAGCTCCACCTGGGGCCTGGCCAAGGATCTCTGCATCCACTTCCATCACTTATTGGATGAGAGTTCCAGCATGACCATTAGGGTGTTTGGCCATCTGATCACCAGACGAGGTCAGATCAGGCTTTCTTTCGACCATTGCAAGCAGTCTACAGAGGATGTATCATTGTAGATTTCTGGGGACTTCTCCAGCACTCTGCCCATTCCTGTTCTCATGTGGTCATCATTTATCATGGCCTGTTATTCCTTCTTCTCCCTTTCTGTTCTTGATCTAGCTGGGATCTCCTGCTCCCCGAAGCTTTCTTTCCCTCAAATCTTGCCCTTCATTACTCCCACTGTTGTCCAGGTTGTTCATGTAGATCTCATCCACTTTTCTGTCATTGGGCACTCACTCATAGGAGGATACTAGATGTAAAACAAAGATGACTAGACAGCTATGCAACTCCAGGGAGGCTACCTAGATAATGGGACCTTAGGAAAGACACAGGGATCGCCCAATGACTTATTTTTTATTATTCTTCCATGTGCCTGAATAAGTTCATGTGTACCACATATGTAAGGTGACTGAAGAGACCTTAAGAAGGCACCAGATCCCCTAGAACTAAAAAGATACACATAGTTGTGACCTGTCTGGTACTTATACTAGGAACCAATTCCGGGTCCTCAGCAAGAGTAATAAGCATTCTTAATTGCTGAGCCCTTATTTGTTATGATCTAAAAAAACAGCTATTATTGGAATTTCATCCCCCATTTGGAGGGAGAAAGCAAAAGGCTTGTGAAGCCAGAGTCTTAGGAAAAAGTATTTACCCACAGGTATCATCAAACCTCCAGGAAAGAACTTAATTACACTCCACTCAAAAGTTCAGGGCTCTCTTGTGATTTGAACATGTTAACACAATTCAAATTTCAGCTCAAGGTTCTTTACTTTAAACAAAATTAAATTAAAAAAACAAAACAAAACCATGAATCTTATGGGCCAGTTCCTTTCCATAAATGCTCACTTGCAACAAATGACCATTTTACTGCTTCGACCTATGGGATATCTTACATTTGTTTTTATGCAAATCACCAACCATATCTTTTTTTTTCTTTTATTTTTTAGTTCAGCCATTCTGTTATAGCTTTGTTAATTTTTATTTGACTCTACTTTGATATATTTTTCATCAATTCTCCTATATTTTATAATTTCATTTATCTTCTGGAGTAATGTATGTGTCCTGGGTTGAGACTTGATAGGGGAGTGAGAATAACATTGTTTTTAATTTAAGGTTTATTTATTTTTATTTATGTGTCTGTGTGTGATTAGGTGTATATATGTACTGGTGCCTAGAGGTCAGAAGTGTCAGAGTTCATGGAGCTAGAGTTTTATGCAGTTGTAAATAACAAGGCATGGGTGCTAGAATCCAAACTTGGGTGTTCTACAGGAGCAATAAGCTCTCTCTGAACCACTGAGCTCCACTAGTGCACTATACCTCCAGAATAGATGCCTTGTTTTTTATCTTAGGTAGCAGAAATGGGGAAATAAATGGGAATAGTCTTCTTAGGAATATCTATATGAAGGAGTTTGGTCTGAACATCATTTTCAGATTTCAAGTAGGAAACTGGGGAACATGGGGCTGAGGAAATGTCTCAGTCAGTGTACACATTTAATTCACAGATGTTGGCAAGCTTTTCTCAACTTGAGAAAATGGAAAAATCATCTGAGACAAGGGAACAACATACATAAACTACACACACACACACACACCACCACCACCAACAACAACAACAACACCATTACACACATAAAAAATATAAGAGGGCATTTAAGCTAGAGATAGAGGTATGGGGATCATCAGCATATCGAGGAGACAAAAACCATAGAAACAGATGACACTAGTTAGGTGCAGGTTGCAAAGAGAAATGGGTCCAGCTCTTGAGTGGATGTGGGGAGATGTGGCTGGAAATGCCGCAGAGGTCAGACCCTGCTGTGAGGAAGATAGGAAGTAGACCCAGAACACAGGGGAGGAGGTTGTGGGTTGGCTGTCTGGTTGCTCCAGTGAGAGGAGAGGGCATGGGCAGCAAATGGACAGTGGGCCTCCAGAAGAGGTCTCAAGGACAGTACAGATACAGGTCACACTGCACTGAAATATGACTGGGGCTAGTCATGAGAAACTGGAGGCAGCAACATTAGACAACCCATTCTGAAACTACCAAGGGACTGGGTGTTCTAGAAAAACTGTCTGTCCTCCTTTATCACACCACAAACAACACCCCTGTGAAGTCAGGAGGTATGAGAATTTCTCTCTGTAAGCAAGCCATCAATTCGGGAGGGCATTCTCCAGGCTGACTAAGTTCGGACACCATCTACCTGGGGATTACATTACATTAAGTTGAAGTTAATGTCACTGGGGATGCCAGCCACAGGCTCTGTACTATTTTCCTTTTGTTTTAACTGATCACTATGAATTGGGGTATCCCAAACCTCTAAAATTAGGTTTTATTAAGTTGCTCAAGATGCTCATAAAATTCAGGGACACACTTCATCAAGGATGAAGTTAGAGATACTGAGAACAGGGTATGTGAGAAGATGCTAAGATATCCAATGTCCAACTGTTTCTGATCCCTTCCAGGACCTTTCAAGAAATTCACAATACTTTATCTCTGCAAACACTGTTGTGTGTGTTTGAATGGGCCTTGAATCATACCTAATGGTCACGGATTGAGTGGAATACGCCGGGAAGCCAGTCTGTTCAAATTCTGTGCTTCTCTAAGCAACATTACTCCTACCAGGGTACAAGGTAGGACCCCTCTGAAAGGAGAGTCATGTAATTTACTATTGACCATGGGTAGATCTGAGGATTTCTTTATGGTCAGCTCCAAGACAGAAAGCCATAGATACCTGAGAGATTCTATGCCTTCCTTCAGTGGCAAGAAGTAATAGGGTTCTACCTTAGGAAGGGAGTTATGAATAAGAAACCATACATAGGCAGACACTAGTGCACATTATAAGTTATGGTATGATTAGCCTATTAATATCATAATATTAAGAGAAGGGTGAAAGTGTGGAGGAGGGAAAGAGAACCTGGGGAGAATGCTTTACTTTGTACGATCTCACAGAGAAACACAAACAATAGGGAAGCCAATAACAGAGCAGGCTAGGTAGGCAGTATACTGTTCTTTTGAGATCTGTGTTTACATCAGTATTTTCCACTTGAAACACCCCATTCTAGAGGGAGGCTGCTAAGACTTATGAAGTAAATAATTATAACTTTCAGAAAGTGCCTGGACTTTATAAGATTCGCAAGCTCCTCCTTCCCCAAGGTTGTAATATAAGCAATATGTATTGTTGAGTGCAGAGATCCTCCAAACGTCAAGCTGCCAGCCATGCAGATAACTTCATGGCTGCAGGTTTTATGAGTGAGCAAACATCCCAGGGAGGAATTTGGGGGGGATGCAGCTGCCTTCAAATTGCCCACATTCCTGTAAGTAAACCCTCATCTTTACTCCTGTAAGTAGCACCAATTAATTAATTGGTTCAAGTTGAACTTTGTTAGAATTATTTCTTTGGTCTGTCATTGGTTCCCTATCTGGGGTGAGCAGACATGTGTTCAAGTCTCACCAGAAAAAGTCACACAACATGGAAGTTAAGGACAGGAGACATAGTTTGGTTAAGCCAGCGACAGAAAGTTTGGTTGAGAGGAAGCAGTCTTCAACAAAGAGAAGACAATATCATAGAAATATTGGAGATGCTATTATGTACCTAAAGTGAAGATATACAGGTGTGTGGTTCACTAGATAGCCTTTCAGCCTTTTTACTTCGCTGGACTCTCAGCTTTATCCTTTCCTTGCTTGGCATGACAGTACTTCAAATGCAAATTATCTAAATAGATCCTTCATATAGAGATGAGATGAAGTGGCAAATTCTAAAATCCAATGACAATAAATATGTCAATATATCGTTTGTTAGACAGTACTATAAGCAAATTCTAATTTCAGAAATAGAGTAAGATCACCTTACATAAATTTCCCTTTCATCAAGGATAAGATTCTCATCGTTGAACTGTGATATATGATTAAAGTAAGTAAGGCATGGATGGGTGTCTCTGGGAGTACCTTTTCAGATTTTGATATATGAAGTAATTGATACCCTTGATAACCTGTGCACTTTATAAACGGGCTGCTAAGCTCTCTGCCAAATTTTAGCCTTAAATCATGATTCAGGGATTCAATTGTGCATTTGTAAAAGTGGAAGTGGACAGCATGATATGCTAGAGCTAAGAGCTTGCTTACTGATGTGGGCACAAGAGAAAAGAAAAGTAGTATATAAGGAAGCTTTCAAGTTAGAGAGATACATTTGAATACACCTGCTATAAAGAAAAGAGTATAAACTAGTAAAGAAAGTACAAAAAAAAATCTGCTCAGAATCCTTCTAATCACAATCTGCTTATCCAAACAGTCTTCTATCTACTTTTGCTGAAGATCTTTGCATTATTGGATTTGGACTACATCCTCCAAATAGTAAGGCGGCATTCTCACATGTTTTGGTCAGTGTATCTCAAATTCTCATCCAAGGAGTGATGTCAAGTTGGATGCCTCAGAGTCTCCATAAAAGCTTTGGAAAAATGGGATTCCAGGCTCATGTCCCTGAAATCCTCTCATATTCTTAGCTAGATAGAAAGAAATTTGCTCAACAGAACAGAATACACAGCCAGGAGGAGAGCTAAAGTTCTACACTACCTCATTAGTATATAGGAAGAGCTAAATTATTTTTAAGATAAAATAAAAGATAAGTGTCACTGGGAAGACATCTCAGTGAGGGAAATGTCTGTCACACAAGCATGAAGAAGTGAGTTCAGAGCCTCAGCACTCACTTAAAAGCCAGGCAGCAGCATATGTCCCCAGTGCTCGTGGGGTCAGGGGAGACAGGACAATCATGGGAGCTCATAGGCCAGTTATTCTACCTCAATCCATGAACTCCAAGTTCAGTAAGAAACTCTGTCTCAAAAACTGAAGTGGGGAGCAATTGAGGAAGACATCTGATATTGACTTCTGGCCTTCACACAAGTTCATAACCCGTGCTCCCCCCACCTTGTAGTTAGAGTTTTCCTGCCTGGCCCAGTCAGGACAAATCTCTCTTACCCGCCAGTCCCACAGTCGCTCAGACCCAACCAAGAAAGCATACAGAAACTTACATTGTTTACAAACTGTATGGCTGTGGCAGGCTTCTTGTTATCTACTTCTTCTATCTTAAATTAACCCATTTCTGTTAGTCTATACTTTGCCACATGGCTGTGGCTTACCAGTGTCTTTACATGTTGCTTTTCATGGTGGCGGCTGGTGGAGTCTCTCTCCAGCCTTCTACTTCCCAGAATCCTCTTCTCTCTTGTCCTGCCTATACTTCCTGCCTAGCCACTGGCCAAACAGCATTTTATTTGTACAGAGCGATATCCACAGCACTTCCCCTTTTCTTTTTTTTTTTAAGGAAGGTTTTAACTTTTACATAGTAAAATTACATATAACAAAACAATTGTCAAGCAAGAATTACAGTTAGAATATTAAAGAAGATATCCTATCTATCTTATATTTGTGAGTCTAAGGTTTTATATCTAACTTATCTTTTATCATAACTGAGGAAATTATAACTATCTAGTCTTTAACCATATCAAAGACCTCAGAAGGATATAATATTACCTGAGAACCGGGAGAAGGATGTAAGCATTTTTTCGGGAGTCTTGCAGGGTAGACAGAGACAGCTGGCAGCCTGGACAGTCACCTAATGTTCCTTTGTAAAGTTGGGGCATTTGTCTTCAGCCCACAGGGCTAGAGTCTCTTGGTCACTTCTCTCAGCGTCCTGTAGAATGTCTGGCAGTTTCCTCTGCGAAGCAGGAACCTGAAGGACCATTTTGTCAAGCAAAGTTCAGTGGTCACCTTTCTATGGGTCCTGCACGTACAGTCGATCAAGCAGTCCAGGCAAGAATAGTTTCTTGCCAAAATGGCTATTTTTGCCAAGGTGAAGATAAACTCCATATGAAGTATCTTCAATGCCCATCCTCCTCTCTGAAGTAAATTGGTGCTGCCAGGAGCAGACATGTCTCATTGTCCAGAAAGTCTAAATTTTAAAAGTATTTTAAATGTTATATTTTGTAGGTCTTTGAAGTATTTGAAGATTACCTATCTATCTTAAATATGTCTATGTATATCTAGAAGACTTAACTAACATGGCTACGACTATTAATCTATTTTTAATTATCCATTTCAATTTAAAATGAGCTATACAAACATAATACCTTAAACACGATTAGAAATATACACACAGTATAACAAAATTAACTTTAAGTTTGTATCAATAGACTAAAATCTACACCAATGTAAAACATTTTAAACAAGTTGTTGCTCTTTAGAAGTAAGTTCCTTAATCTATCCTTTCATCCTATTATATCTATATCCTATCCTCTTTTCTTCTTTAGAAAGAGATCTCATTTATAATCAACACAATTAAAATAAAATAGTGGTTTTTCTCTGTCCCACACCAGAGGGCTCTTCTGATTTGGGGCATAAGAAGCTCTTAACCTTTTCTTTTAGCAATATGTCTGGGTTTAGAGAAGGAGTGAGCCAATTCCATCTCCAAAGCCAGCTTGATAATTTTGGGAATGTGGGCGTAGTTTTTCTTACTACTTCCTGCTGGAGGGGGGCGCTGTATCTTATGGGGACACAAAGAAAATTTTAGGATTATGGAGTAGTCCATTAGGGTGAACCTCTGAGCCAGTTGCCTTGAAACCATTCTGGATGTCGGATCATCTGGGCCATGGTGTCATTGGAGACCTTTTAGGTGGTCTTGGCTGATCAAACCTGATATATCTTAATCTGGAACAAATCCACAACCTCTGGCTTTCTGTGGAAACAAAAGCAGAGACTCCTTTCCAAAGCAACATATCCTTATATCCAAATTTCGAAGTCAAGGTACCTTTAAAATTTACATATTTGTTTAACTCAACAGCTTTTATGATCAAATCTTTTTCTGTGGTTAAAAATCCCAAAGACAACATAAACCAGATTCTCTGTGTAATATCCATCTTTGTAAGACTGAAATGCCATTGTGGCTGCCGGCTCCACCCACCTCAGCTTCCCAACATGGCAGTGGTACAGTTTACCGCCAGCTCTGGGTCTGGAGCCATGTGTACCATTAACTATCAGAAGCAGTTCTATCAAAGCAGCACATAGCCCAGAAACTTTTTTTTAAACTAGCAAAGGCTAAATCTACCACGCAGCAGAGTAAAGTGCTGCTTGTAGATTCTTCATTCCAGCCACACTGCAGGTCAGACGCACACGCCAGGAACCCGCCATAGAAGCTCAAACCGGCAGGCTGCCGCTAACTTGAGAGAGACAACTAGGAAGCTGTTTTTAGCTCCGTTTTAGAATCTTTTTTCTCAGGTTTTAGGTGGAAACTCTTGCCAACACGTTGGGCGCCATTTGTAGTTAGAGTTTTCCTGCCTGGCCCAGTCAGGACAAATCTCTCTTACCCGCCAGTCCCACAGTCGCTCAGACCCAACCAAGAAAGCATACAGAAACTTACATTGTTTACAAACTGTATGGCCGTGGCAGGCTTCTTATTATCTACTTCTTCTATCTTAAATTAACCCATTTCTGTTAGTCTATACTTTGCCACATGGCTGTGGCTTACCAGTGTCTTTACATGTTGCTTTTCATGGTGGCGGCTGGTGGAGTCTCTCTCCAGCCTTCTACTTCCCAGAATTCTCTTCTCTCTTGTCCCACCTATACTTCCTGCCTAGCCACTGGCCAAACAGCATTTTATTTGTACAGAGCGATATCCACAGCACCACCTCAATACACACACATGCACACTCACAGAACTAAATGAAAGGAGAGATTTCAATTTCCTCTGGGCTTGCGTTCTTCAAAGATAATGGCACCAAGAGCTACTGTCTGATGCATGGCCTTCTTCTCTGTCTTCCAGTCCAGGATGGACCATTATTTTAATGCTGCACAATCTCTCAATGTGACACAGTCTTTGCATAGCATCATGAAACATGGAGACATCACTCCCGACCTCTTTGATTTGTCAGAGTAGTCATGACACTTGGCTTCTTGAACAAATTCATTTTCTAGCCTCTACAGACTCACTCTCAGTTCAGGTGGGAGATGAGGCTTATCTGTCGGCTCATCACCTGAACCACATAGAACCTCATTTCAGGTTATTGTCACCCTGGCTGCAGTTGTTGAGTGAGGTCAGACAATTGTCATAAATAACAATTGGCAGTGGCACTACCACTGTCCTCCATGGGTGCTCCTAGGGAGTCTAATTTAAGAAAGGGAACTACTGCTGTCCTCCATGGGTACTCCTAGGGAGTCTAGTTCAAGACAGGTGGATATCAGCACATCTGTGAACAATTGTTGCTATTAATAATTATTTTATATAATAACTATTTTGTAAAATACAAACTAAAGACAATATATTAGAATTAACAAATGATCTTACAAAACAGGTAGTTTTAAAGTATAAATTATATTTTTGGTTGTGAGCCTAGCCTTTAATGGCTGAGCCATCTCTCCAGCCCAAAAAAATATAAATTATAAATTAATAACTAAATTCATGTAACTTCTGGTACTAACCAAGTGCCACCAGAGCATCATGAAGCCAAATCCATTCATTAAGGATTACAGCACATATGTGAATAAATTGTCTAAGTTGACACTTTTCTGCCTTTAAGAACTCAGAGACCACTTTACAATAGGGATTATTGTATGTTGAGGCTCATTATTACATGCTGCTGTTTAAGTTAACAGACATCTATACTCTATTTATTTTGGGATCCTTGAAGGCCACATTGAAGGCGTAACTAGAAGCTCTTCAATATTTGTCTTTCTGCTTTGAAGTAACAGAGCCTCTAGCATGTAAGAAGCTGCACAGCCACTCTGAATAAAGACCACATTCACCAGCTTCCTATAGCTGGGTTTGTACAGATGACTAAGTTCCGCCCCCTGGGTGAGTAGGAGTAAAAATATAGCTTCCAAAGACTTCCTTAAATGGAGTGGACACCCTCTCCTTGCCCGCCCTCCTCCCAAATGATGGAGTATGAGTGATGACGGAGGCTCACGGAATCTCCTTGACCTTATGGAAGCCACATGTCAGGAAGCCACAGTGCTGCAAGACCATAATAGACGCTCTTACCAATCCTGCAGTGACCAACTAAACCACATTTTATGGGTGCCTGTTATTCTGGGATTTTGTTACTTAACATTGAATCTAACTTCAAACGACTTTTAAAAATCTTTTATACACTTTGCATTCCAGATATTTGAAAGTTAATCTGATATGCTGCCTGTCATTGTGCAGAGAGAGGGAAGAGAGGAGGAGGGAGAGAAAGAAGAATGAGAACGAAGAGGAGGAGGGGAAAAGAGAAGGTGGAAAGAAGGAAGAAGGAGGGATATGAGAGGATGGAGATGAGTAAGTGGGAACCAGAAAGAAGAGGAGGAGAAATTGAATGAAGGAGGAGGAGAAGTGGCAGAAAACATGGCTAGGGCAGTAAAAAATAAAGTCAGTCATCATCTCTCCCCTGATCCCTTAACGGACAAGAATAAAGTAGAGTTTGGGGGTGGTGCAAGCCAGATGTTGGGCTTGCTGACTGGCAGATGAGGCCATCTGTGTCATAACCTCCATCTGCAGATGATTAACAGCTGGCTGGAACAGGTAACCAAAGGCAGCTGCCTTGGAAAAGGCTGAGGTGAATTGCTTCCACAGTGGATGTCATGGCCGTCTGCTGAAGAGCAACACTGAGTGTGGAAACTCTGATGGATTGAAGAACAGTGCTTCATGAGTATAAAATGTTATTGTACATTATTACTCATCGGAATGGTTTGTGGCAAAGATGAATTCTTAGAAGCAACTGGCCATATAGTCTTGTATTTTAATAACATATGTGTCAGCCAACAGACATATTTCTTAACAGCTTTTAATTATTTCTACTGTTTGCTTACTTCTTTGCATTAAACATGACTTTAGTCTTTTGCATATTCATCTGAAATCTCCATTCTCTTACCTTGGTTATCACTTCTTAATTAATTGCTGCCAAGTCTGTGGGGAATTTTTTGCAAAAACAATCAGCCTTTCTTCAGGCCAAACAGCTCCATTTACCTTGAACTTTTTTTTTTTTTTTCTATTCATAGTTTCTGCAGATCTCTTTCCTGGCAAGAGGAAAGTTTCGACTGCTTCTGCACTAACTTGTCAGTTAACTCCGCAGCTCAAGTGTAACCCTGTTTTACAACAATTCCCCTGGCAGCTTGGCAGTTTCGCTCACAGGTGTGTCTCAGGGGCAAAGTCATCCCTGGTGTTGGAGCTTTAACCCTGTTAATCCCATTCAAGATTCTGCAAAAGGTCTGTGGTGTGCTTGTTACTCTGATTTGGACTGAAAAGACATAGTCTGTCATTGAAGAGGAACAAAGGGGTGTTTGATTAAGCTTCATTGGGTTAATTAAGATACAAATTCTGAAGCTACTCTACAGCGCGTACATTTCTATCCACCTACCCCCTTCCCACCTCTGTGTGTGTGTGTGTCCATCATATATATATGGCATTTGTAAGGGTGTGAGCATAAGTGTGCTGTAAGAAGTAGTAGCAAGAGCCTCTCCTGATTGTTTACCACCGTGATTTTTGAGATATGGTTTCTTAATGAACCCAAAGCTTACTGATTAGGTTGGATTAGTTGGAGAGCTAGCCCCAATTATTTTCTTGTCTCTGACCCCCTCCAGCACTGAAATTACAAATGCATGCCACCATATATGACTGTTTATGCCTGTGCTAGGACATTGGAACTCGTGCCCTCATGCTTCTGTGACAGGCACTTTACCACCTGAGGCATTTCTACATTCTCTACTGGGTATTTCACATGAAGCAAACACAGACTTGAGCAGGGAAAGAAAACAATTTTAGGTAAGAATTTAGTCTGAAAAGATCCCATGCACAACCGAAAGCACCCCATAAATAATTCAGAATAACCATGCAATGTACAATGCAGACACATGGTGAATCGTGTACTTTTTAATAAGACAGGAACAAGAATGAAAGAAAAGCGAAGATGATGGACGACTCGGGTTCTGTTGAGAGCTCTGTGCTTCATGACTCTAGCAAGAACTGCAGGCAAGCTGCCAACTAGACAAGGAATTAGCAATCAGTCGTATATTCTTTGGAGTGTGTCAAATGCTGCTTCCCACACAGCCACATCTTTTTCCACCTAGTGAGTGGATGTCTTATTTCCATCTCCTTTCAGCAAACAACTCAGCAATTCTAGGAGCCCCAAGGCAGGATGCTTGACCACATTCATCCACATCCATCCACACCTGCTCTCCCTTTCCTACTTTCTTTACTCTGCCTGGCTTCCATCTTTCCCATGTCTCACAGCTTTCTTTTGTTCTCCAGGAGAGCACAACACTCTGGGCTCTGAGTCAGAGGATTCCTATCAAACAAAGGACTGCCAGATAAAAGTTCAGATGTCCAGTGTTCGATTTCAGCTGGATAATATTTTTAGTTTAGGATTATTATGTCACCGTTACTATTTCTTTCTTACCCACAGTTTCAATTAAATATGTATTGTGTATTTATTAGACTTGGCAACATCAGCCTAACTCTGACCTCTATCAT